>NC_045548.1:39873532-40473532 GCF_009769535.1 Thamnophis elegans
CCAGCGGCAGCTGTCCCCGAAGCATCCCGCTCTATGGCTGCTGCATCCGCCATAGAGTGGGACGACAGCCATAGAGTGGGATGCATCGGAACTTCGGGGGCAGCTTTCCATTATGCTTTTATGTAAAAAAAAAACAGACGTGTGCTCGAGAGGGGGGGGGCAACTGAGGGGTTGACAGGGCACTGATTTTGGCATGCTCTTGCCGCCTCGCTTAGAACTACCCACCAGAAACAAAGCAGTCTTGCGGCTCCCAGAGGCCCCTTTGCTCGCGGGGTGCAACAGGCCATCCATCGACTCGCTGTTTCCTTCCAGGTGGCTGGAGAGCCGCTTATGACAAGGTGCACTGCCTCGAGCTACCTGCAATGGCGCTTCCCTCCCTCTGCGCCCCGCCTGCCTGCCTGCTGGCACCGACGCTCCAGACATCTTCACTGGGCAAGCCCTCCGCCGGGCAAGAGGGTGTGACTGGGCAAGGTGGAGTCAGGAGGGGGGCAGACAAACTCCATGCCTGTCTCTTTCTTCCAGCAGCGCCGAGAGTCGCTGGTGGCAAAGAGCTCAGCGCCATCGCCCGCTGGAGGGGAGGGCCTGGGGTGCGGGAGACCAGCCTCTGGGAAGCTCACCTCTCTGGATGGCCTTGTAAGCCCCACACACCCCTACAGCTCACTCCTCCCATCTGCCAGAACTTCTCCCATGTGGTGTCATGAGGCGAGCACTCCTCTCCAGACTGGGTGCTGCTGCGGCGCTTTTCCTGACAGCCTGAGCCTCTCTCTGCACAGGTAAAAGGGAGCGCCAGGAGCCTGCTTGGTCCGGCAGGTCGGAGGTTATGCTCGGTTGTGCTTGCTTCCCCCCAACCCTTCCCCTTGGGTCTTGGGAATGGCGAACAGGGCAGCAGAGTGTTATCTTGGATTGCAATCATCTTTTTTGGCCCGATTGAAAATTATTTGCTTTTAATCTCAAAGCCTTACAAAATTTATCCAAATAGCGTTTTCTGGGTCCACTTTCTGAAAGCCCCCCGAAGCCCCGGCGTGGCTTTCTGAAAGCCGCCCCCGAAGCCCCAATGCATCCCGCTCAATGACCTTCATCCCGGTCTATGGCTGCTGCAGCTGTCCCGCCGCATCAATCCACAGCCCCGGGCTGAACCAGAACTGGGACACCCAAACTGCTGGCGGCAGCAACAGGAGCCACCTGAGCAGCCATAATTCCACCCTCCCCAGCCAGCCAGCCCACACAGCCCATTCCTCCCTCGGCGCGGCGAGCTCCAGCAGGCTGGACACGGGTGCGAGGAGCTGGCAAACGAAAGAAAGTGCCAGCCCGCCAGCAGAGGCGGGTAAAAGACCTGCCTCTGCTGGCGGGCTGCCCCTCTCTTCTCAAACAAGCTGCCCCCCTTTCCTCTCTTCTCAAACAAACTCTGTCACAAATTGAGAGAGAGTTTGTTTGAGTGAAGTAAAGAAACAAACATACACACAGACACACACAAATTACTTACAATAAAAAATTACTTACAAATTACAATAATTTTTAATTCCTCCCCCCTCCCTCCGACCCACATAACTTTTCCAGCTGTGTCACAGAGGATTTCAACTCTGCTCTTGTCTGCCATGATGAAAATGTGAAAATGTAAAAAGAAAAAGGCAAGAGCTGCTGAAGCCAGGCTGGGCTAGTTGCTGCAAGAGTCATCATGTGGATGACTCTGCTTAACTGTTTAAAAAAAGCCTCTAAAAAGTGCCCTCTGCAGGAGGAGGCAAGAGAACCACATGCCTCCTTTACATAAGGAATTTTTTGCCTTTTAACCCTTGCTTAACTCTGCTCAAGTGATCATAAAGATAGACTAAAGGAGGCACGTGGTTCTCTCACCTCCTCCTGCAGTTAAGCACTAAGCAGAGTCATCCACTGTGACTCTGGCAGCAACTACCTCAGCCTTTTTTCTTTTAATTTTTTTTTCTTTTCATGATGACAGTGGTGACGCCCTGCCTCCCCTGCCTCCCCTGACTGCACGTCCATGATTTTGAGAAATGACAAAGGCGGGAGTCACTGTCTGAAGACCTAGTCCAAGAATAGGTATAGCTTTCAGATCTATTGAAGACTGTTTAGGGCACAGCTTCAATCTCCTGTTCCAGCAGATGCTGTAGTTCAGAAGTACCCCAATTGCATACTAACTTCTTTTCAATACCTGCAACCATGTCAAGATCAGAATTTTCATATAATCAGATGATTTCAGTATAATAATGCATTTGACTTCCATGTATCTCCTGTTTAGTTTGTAATGCTGGTAAATATCATCACATTAATGATACGAGGATCCAGATTGTTGAATGACAAAGAGATTCAACTCAGTAACATTTATAGCATTATATATCCCTTAGAGCACCTTTCTATATGTCCTGCCTCTTTATTTCTGTGATCAATAGAATGGAGCATCTTTTCCTTAGAGAAAAAATGGGCTCAACACGGAATGCAAGAGGAAAACTCAGCTGTGATATTTAGAGAGTCACATAGCCTATAAAGTCATCAAATTCCTTTGGGATATGCACATTCTGAAAAACCAGATTTTGTGACATCTAAATTGAGAATCACATATTCAATTAAATGCTGAATCCAGACAATTGTGGTTTACTCAACAAGTAAGGAGCAAATTAAATAAAAGGCATCCAGGTTCTATTTTGGTTTTTTTAATTATACTATTGAATGTAGGCAGAGAAATAGTTCTACATTGTATCATATGATTGAACCCAAAGGAAAAATGTGATTTATCTGATGGCATCAATAGAAATATAAACAAATATCTTTGCCATAAGTTGGAATTTTACATTTACAGTATGTTTAAATATTTGGTCTGTTCCATAGAACACTCAATATAATTTAGTATTTAGTGTAATTCCCGAAACATAAATCTAATTATATCACCTTTTTTCTTTCTTTTCCGCATCTCACGCCACCCCATGCCATTCCATCTCTCCAACAGACTCAAAGGGCAATAGAGGCTTTACGGGACAAACACCAGGAAATCCCAGGAAGCATATTTCATGCTCTTAAGCAACGCTTTGAGACATGTAACAAAGAAAAACAGTGATATAACAACAATCATCTGTGTAGAAAATACATATGTATGTTTAGATAATATATGTGTAGGTGTAGCTTTCTGTTGCCTGAGGCACTTTATTAAAATAAATGAAGAGGGAAGATTGTGATGGGAAAGAATATAGGTTTATTTCAATGTGTTTAAATCCCCAACATCAAATTAAATTTAATTTGAAAATATCAAAGCATTACGTGATCATTCCACACTCTTAAGAATTATGTTTCAATAATCCTTGTCACGTTACACTTGTTGAAGTGACTAGTTGAAAAGATTGAGGTGCTTCTGCAACAAAAGCAGAGCTTGGGAGAGCTGCATGGGGTCCCCCACAAGCTCCATTTTTGTTGGCAGGAGGCCGTCACAGCCGAAAACAGAGCTCAGAACCCTGTTTTCTCTGGCAAAGCACTTGGGACACCACAGGCATCCCCAACTCGAATGATGTCAGACTGGCATGTTCTCCCCCCCCCCCCGGCTACAGCCTACCCCCATTCCTCCGAGGTCAAAGACAACCCTGATGAGGCCCTCAATGAAATTGAGTTTAACATCCCTGAATTAGAATAACTGTGAAAAAGCTGGAGAAACCAAGTTAATATACTTATTTGGCCATTTATACTCCAGATAGAAAGGTAATGGTAGGATTTGATTGGAAAAGTAGAATTATCAGATATATCTATGGATATAGCATAAGCCTGGAGATTAATAACTACAGCGTTTTTAAAAGTAGAAGATGCACCTTTTCCCCCACAAAAAGTGGGTGAAAATATGGGTGTGTCTTATACACTGAATACAACATTTTTGGCCTCCCGAAATCCCACCCTCACATATTCCATTTTTTTCAAAAATGGATCTGCAAAGTGCTCCTGTGGGGTCGTAAGGGCAAAAATGAGCAAAAAAGGACCTATTTTTCATATGAATGGGGCTGCTTTTCCCCTCCCAAACCCCTCAGGGGTTTTTGCTCATTTTTGGCTCTCCCCAGCCCTCAGGAGAACTCTACAGGCTTCCCACACTATCTGCATGCCCCCCCTTTTTTCTCCAAAACGGTCCCTTTTCCCCAAAAACGTGCCCATTTTGCAGAAAATGGGCCATTTTCTGCTCATTTATTGCCCTCCCCAGCCCCCAGGAACACTCTGTAGCCTTTCACACTCTGCATGCTCCCATTTTTGGTCCCAACCCCCCCCCCCCACACACACATGTCAAATTTTTGCCTTCCCTGGCTCTCAGAAACTCCTTCTCAAATTCTCTGTATGTATCTTTTTCACAAAAAAGGGGGCATGCAGAGGATCTGAGAGGCCTACAGATTGCTCCTGTGGAACAGGGAGGGCGAAAACCTTTTTTAAATTTACCTCTTCAAAATCTTGGAGGTCTGATATGCCAGTGTGTCGAAAAATATGGTCGGTATTTGGAACATGCAGTACCCCACCACAGCATTATACAAAATGTAAAAGTATGTACTGACATCTAGAAAATTTTTGTAGAACCCAATCTGAGGAATCTAGATGGTAGTGTAATTATTGGTTTACTTACAGCATAACTTTTGTTCTCTGGCTTCAAGAAGATCACCTGAATATTTCATCCAACGAAATAAATAATCTTTAAATAAAGACTATCAGAAAAAAGATCAAAGGAATAGAAAGGCCACACCTAAACATTTACTAAGAAATCAGGGACAAGTTACATATATTCCTTTTTCAATGTTATGTAACCCATGTTGGTTTTAACACCCACTACCTTGGGCAGTGTTGGGTAAGTGATCACAGGCAACTAAGTTAGATTGACCTGAGCAGACCAACTTGCCTGTGTAGATACCAACAATAGTCATTTTCAACTTCTGAAAATGGCAGTCAGTTCCCATAGAAATGTCAGGACATTTGTTCTCTACACCACAGTCGCTAAACTTTGAAATTCAACACTTCTTCTTTTCTGTAACCTAACTCCATACATTACTCATTGCTGTAATAAGGCTACAAACTCTGAATCAGTGAAGATATTGCCTTATTCATTATAAGTTGCTACAGGAGTTTAACATGCTCTGGAGCTCTCAAGTTTTGGTTCGGTCCTTGCAGAATAAGTGTTTATTCCTGCTAGAATTAGCTGGATCTCCTTGTATTTTCCTCCTGGAGCTGTGTGATTGGTTTGGTACACATTGGACCCACCTGAAACTTTCTGAAGGTGTTTCATTAGCCATCTCCTTTTCTTCTCATTTGCCCTTTTGCCCCAACAGAGGAACAAGGGTTAATGGAACTGTGTTATTCCTGGGAAATTGTCATAGGAGCAGATAGAGTCACTTTTCATATCACTTGGGCCAATATGGTCTAAACTGTGCTCTTTATAAGGTAGATGTGAAACTTCCAAGGAAAACTTTGGAAGTTCGATGATAAGCTATGTTTTGAGATTGCCTATGACCACTTATGACAGATTATAGGACTATGAATATGGCTAAGTTGTAGATCGCAGCTAAGGAAGTTTAGAGTTATCTGTGAATGTATTTTTCTCTTTTTCTCTCTCTGTCATATCCTTCTAAAGGGAAATCCAGTTTTGTAATGGGTATGAATCATCGAAATGTGACTAGAACAAACCATAGATCTGTGACTTATAACATATTACACTTCAGAAGGGGGCATATTCAAACTTTTAATGAGGCCTTAAAGTCACCTGCATAAATGGCAGCATTCTAACCAATCCCCTATCCAGTCACTGAATATGTTGGGAAAACACTCAAAAGGAACTCAGTGCACATTAAGGTATTCTCCATCCAACTTTGCAATAGCAGAATTCTATCTTGCCTCTGTTGCCATTTTTATGCTTCCTGATAGATTATTCAACTTGGCTGCTGTGTAAAGGAATTGGTGCAGCTTCAGAGTTCCACTTAGTAGCAATTTGCCAATTTGAACAATGACATATGGAGGAGAAATAGGAAAGGCTCCAATCAATCTGTCTCGGCTGAACCAAGTGGAATGTCAGTCTCAGCAGGATATCAAACCAGGAGACACCTGAGGCTGATTAAACACAGGAACCATGAGAACAGTTAGAGAAGACTTAATTCTCATTTCTTAAGCTGCTTGTTCTTCAGTTAAAGATCAATGTTAGTTGGCATTGGCTAAAAGGATGCTTAATTCTAGGTCATGATTTATTTCAATTGAGTTTGTTCTCACTCCACCCTCTGAAGGAGGAGAACATAACATTTGTTCATTTAAAAAGTTACTACATCAGAGTAAAACTGATTTTCCAAGCAAGCTGTTTGAAAGAGGTGAAATTCATCTTCTTTTATTGAATGAAAAGGATTGGAGGGGGCTTTCTATTTTTCTACTTTTAATCAATAATGTTCTGATTGTTAATAAGCTTGGGACTTCTCCATTAATGTTTTGATACTGAATTGAGAGTAATAATTTTATTGCAGAAATGTTGGCTGATGAAAGGTTTTTAATATATAACTTGCATGCTTGTTTTGAAGGAAATTCAGTTGAATTGCCCATTTTCAGCAATACTTCTAAGTGACTTAGGGCATCAGATGAAGTGCTGTAGAATCATTTTGCAGAAAACTAAAGATTATTCCAGGATTTTATGACTGTTAAAGAAATGGTGCCATTTCCACACTTATGTGTCTGGTTGGGCATTTGAGCCTGGATGATTCCATTCACATTTGTCCTCCCTCTCTTCTTTATATTTCTTATGAAATATAAGGTGAAGAATATCAAGTCAGAAAGGTGCTTTTTCAAGGGGCAACTGGACTTTCTGGTTTTTCTTTCAAGACTTTTCACTTCTCATCCAAGAAGCTTCTTCAGCTCTGTAGAATGTCATGTTTATAACCAATGCTCATTTTTAAAGGAGTTTTATTAAGTGGAAGTAAAACACTTGCTATGTTAAAAGGAGTACAATGGAAGTTCTTTGGAGAATGATGTGGTATGAATATTTTCTCTGAGAAAGAACTTCAAGAAGAGCATTTTGAAATCCTTGGTGATGATGGTCTTAAAGTTAATTTGCCAAAATTTTAGAAGATTAATGTTTTCAAATAGAACTAGTGCCCTTGCTCTCTTCATCCCAATAAGCCTGCAGATGAAACAGCTGTAGACTTGGAGATGCCAATCAATACTGAACACGTTCTAGCAGAGGAAAAAGGAAAGTGGGGTTGTTGCACTTGATTTATCTTTCATAAAAATAAAGGGCATTGAAGCTGAAGGAAAAGAATGGATATCAGCAGAGGAAGAAATATTGTCCAGAATTGTCCTGTGTGCACAATAACCAACAAATTGTTTCTAAAATCAAGAATCCCTCCTAAATAGACATCTTTGGCTGCTTATTTAAACCTTTTCTTTCTTGGTTGGTTAAGAAAAGGCCTCTTAACAATCCCAGTAATGTTTGATTAAAAGGATCAATAATCTGATTGATTGAACTAAGCCTTGGTTTTTTTAACCATCTCTCAGCCCAACCTTCTCCAAAAGGCTATTTGAAAGTGTCATTATCTTGTATACAATGTAAGCTGATATTCTGCTGGTTCTCCCAGAGCTCATAATAAAGCCTGCTTGTATCTTTATTTTTCTTTTCCAGGAAGAAATATTTTATTTCTGAATGGATTTCTATTGATATAGTCTGATTTTAAACATGACTGAGGAAAATATATATTATACCTTAGGAAATGAATTTACCATCTGGTCAACTTACGTTTTGGAAGGATGTGCAGGCTTTATTGTATATTCCTTAACTTTGATAGTATGATAATTTTATATTATCCATTTGCATTTTTTCTAATGAATCTATACAATGCAATATTTTTTTATGGAAAATAATTGACAATCTGTCAAATGCTATCGAGAGCAAAAAATGGAACAAGCCAAAGAAATTTTTGGAACTGGCAGCTAAGTGGTATTGAAAAATAGTGCAGAGTAAGTATGTCTTAATTCATTCTTTAGGAAGGGATGAGGAACTTACTATCACTCTTGGCGTCATTCTTCTGGTCAACCAGCAATCATGTCCATCTTGGGGCTGCAACTGAATCTAATAGAATTTGAATGGAAAACAGGATGTAAAGTGTCAATTTATGTATAATTCATTTTTGTAAAAATGCTTCAGCAACTAGTCAAGAAACTCCCTTATTTCTGTGGTTGAAAAACTGGATGAAGAAGGAATTGACTTAATCCTTTGGTCAACATAGTAATTTCAGGCATATTTTTTAAAATTAAAAAGACAAACTTTATATATAACCATAGACTACCAGAAATATTAGACACATAAATGTTGGGATAATTATATTCTTAAAAATAACATTAGAAAAATAAAGATGTATAATTTTCATGTTTAGTGGTACAAAAACATCAAAAAGCAAATATGAATGTTCCTGAGAGGAGAAAGAGGGATATAGAATGGATCTCAAATCTTGGGAAACAATAGTACACACCAGTGTTCTCCTCTGTGGAATAAGGACCAAGCCCAGTATGCCTGGGTGTAGCCTGTGTTCTCTCCACATCCCGTTATTCCGAGGAGGCTCAGAATTTCTTTACTCACTTAATGATCAAAACTAGGAGAGTTAGGATTATTGTGATTGAGCAAAGTGGTGACATGTTTGCTTAACAATTGCTTCACTCGGAAGAGCCAATATCGCAATGATAAGGACATGCGGTCTTGATGCCCCGAGACTGCTGCTGATACTTTTGCTGCTGGATGGTCCAATTGGACCTAAACCATCCTGTAGAGATGGTGAACAGGAAGAATACGTCTTGCTGATTTCAAGGACACTGCAAAGTCCCTGATCGATCCAAGAGAAGTGGTTCAAGCCAGTGGCAAAAAGTCCAGCCCCAGGCTGATGAATTTGGGACAGCTCCAGAATGGAAGGGAAGCAGAAAGAAAAAGTGTGTCCATCTGGTGAGGAAACTTTACTGTTTTGAAAAAGATTGCCCAATTTTTTAAAAAAAGTTAAATTAAATTCGAAAGCAGAAGAAAACAAGCGGTGAAATTAACCTATATTGGATTGCTTTGGATAGTGTGTTTCTTTGTCTTTGTAATTCTACTTTGTGGATTGAAGTGCTCACAATTTTCTTTTTCTTTTTAAAGAGAACGGATTAGTTTTTGTTCTTCTATTTTTTATTTTTATTTTTTATTCTATGGATTAAAGTCTTTTTTATTTCAACAAGGACTTTTATTTCTTGCTATTAATTCCATTTAAAAACTTTTGTTTCTTTTAAGTTTGAAATAACATTAGAGCGTGGGAAGCAACTGCCACTTAGAGGCTGGAGGCTTGAGTTTTTGAAACAATGCACTTTCCCTTTTCCTTTTAATCTCACTGACTTTGCATCTCGAGGCTTTGCAACTTGTTTATAGAACGTGATAAGAAGCAAGGGCATGAATTGTTTATACAGGTGCACTTTGAGAGTCTTACTTGCAGTGGGAGAGAAAAAGAAACAGAACCTTCCTTTGTGAAGATCATAAATGAATTTGCGTTTAAGCTAATTTAATATAAGAAGCCTTGAAAGCCAGAGTGGCAGTATCTATCAACTTGCCAAAATGGCACAATATTGAAAAGAAACATTAACTTTGCAAAATATCCTGGCCGGAATTCAAAATTTATTAGAATAACAGATAGAATCGAGAAGAAGATGGAAAAAATAGAGTTTATAACAGCAAAAAATGATGGGGTCAGAGTCCCAAAAATTGAAGGGGAAAATGATTACAAAGACAAGACAACTGATTACTTTACCAGTGGAGTGAACGTGATTGAAAGTGGGAAAAGGGGAGTATGGAAAAGGGAATTAGATTGACAGGAACTCTATCCCGGATTTCAAGGCATGGAAGAAGAAAAAAGAGAAAAAATGATGGATTTAAGGAGAGAAAACTTCTCAGAAGCACGATTGACAACCAAAGAGAAGCTGATTAAAATAGCAGATGGAGAGCATCGAGATTACTTAAGTGATGCTACAAGCAACAAGGTGCGGAGAGAAGTCCACAAAAATTTTATTAAGGAAAGAAATAGATCAATTCCACAAATGACAAAGACTGTATTATTACTGGAAGATACAGGCTGATATATGAAAGTTTATAATAAAAAATAGTTAATTTTAGTAATTAATGATTAGTAATTTAGTAATCTCTAGAGTGCTATGTTAAATAAATAACTGATAAGGATAATAAGGTACATACATGTGTTGGTTTGATGAGAGGAAATTTGATATAATTAGCAAATTAATTTCTGTTAATAAATAATAATTATGACAATAATAATGAAATGACAAGGGATATAGTTAACAATATATATGTACTGGTTTAATAAAAAGAATTGGGATATAAATTGTAAACAGTGATTTGGAAAGGAGGATTAAAAACATAATTAATTTTTACTTAAAACATGCTATAAAGGGGTAATGTAATTGGATGATATTAGAAATAATTAATGAAATGCTACTATGGGGTTGTGTTTTTAATTTTGGACTATTTCATGCAAAAGGATGTTAAAGCAACCACAGTCAAATGATAAGTGTGGTATGTTGATAATAAGATATATAAAGTTTTTTTATTTAAAATATATAATGTGATTTGAATTATAAGTAATGTGTGTAGAAGAGATGCATGAAAGTTATTTGTAACCAATCGACACACTTCTACAATATGATTAGTGATTAGTAATTTAGTAATTTTTAGAGTGATAGGTTAAATAAATAATTGATAATGATAACAAGGTTCATACATATGTTGGTTTGATGAGAGTAAACCTGATATAATTAGCGAATGAATTTCTATTAATAACAATTACAATAATAACAATGAAATGACAAGGGATATATTTAACAATATATGTATGTATGTATGTATGTATGTATGTATGTGTGTGTATGTATGTACTGGCTCAATAAAAGGAATTGGGATACAATTAGTAAACAGCGACTTGGAAAAGAGGATTAGAAATCTTATCAAACATAATTAATTCTTACTTAGAATATGCTATAAAAGTGTAATGTTATTGGATGGTATTATAAATAATTAATGAAATGTCATTATATGATTGTGTTTTTAATTTTGGATTATTTCATGCAAAAGGACATTAAAACAATTATAGTCAAATGAGAATTGTGGGATGTTGATAGTAAGATATATAAAGATTTTTGATTTAAAATATACAATGTGATATCAACTATAAGTAATGACTGTGGAAGAGATGCACAAAAGTTATTTGTAACCAATTGACACACTTCTACAATATGTAACGAAAGATGATTTTTGTGTGTGTTATTTTTGTCTGCATAACAAAAAATAAAAAAAATCTTTAAAAAAAACAATTGCTTCACTCAACAACTCAAATTTTGGGTCCAATTCTGATTGTAAATGAAAGATGACATGGAAAGTCCAAAGGTTCAGTAATTGTTTAAAAGCTGATGCATTTACATTTTATAATAAACCTTTATTTATCATAGTTTTGGCATGTCACAATAAAGACATCATACATTTTATATGTCTGCTAATAATTTTGTAAAAAGTAAGCAGAATACCAAAATTGTCTTTTAAAAATGTTCTACAATAATGGCCAAAATATCCTAAGGTTGTATTGAGATATTTAAGGTAAAAGATAAGCTTTTATGTCTGTTTAATTGGTATAAATCTAAGTGACATATAGGATATTAGAAGCAATATGTATGGTCACAAATAGAAATAATACCCAAATCTCAGGAGGTTCTGATTGATATTGATGTTCTGATTGATCAATGTGACAGCCTGTTGTTCCAGAAGTGACATATGATTTAAAATATTTAGCTTCACAAGTAAGCTAAGAAAGTTAAGAAAAAAGTGATTTTTCTATACAATCTTCTTTTCTTCTGGAAGAGTCCCTTGTGAAACAATATTGAAGCCATTTCATTGTTCTGCCATTAACAGGTTATGAGGTTTCAGGAGTAAAAAATATACTAAAAGAACCAGCGATTTTTGTTTATTACCATGGAGCCTTCCCAATCAAATGTTGTTTTGTTTTGTTTTTTGTCCATAAGATGTATAGACTTACTGGGAAATTCATGTAATCTGTGACAGATCATTCTATTTTTTATCTACCAGGTAAAAAAAACCCTATATGTTTAGTTTTAATTCTTTTCAAAATATATTGATTCAGTGACATTTTCTTCTTTAAACTCTTGGCTGAATTATCATGGTAGAGAAAAAAATGTTTTCTTTTACATGGAAGAACTGAATGATTGTTTTAGGTCTGCTTTTGCAGGACTAAATCAGTTGATTGCACCTGAGTACTTTGTTCATCCTAGGTGCTTTTTCAAGAGGCAACTGGACTTTCTGGGTTTTTTTTCAAGACTTTTGACTTCTCATCCAAGAAGCTTCTTCAGCTCTGTAGAATGTCATATTTATAACCAATGCTCATTTTTAAAGAAGTTTTATTAAGTGGAAGAAAAACACTATGTTTAAATGAGGACAATGGAAGTTCTTTGGAGAATGATGTAGTGTGCTTTACTCATCCTTGATATTTTCTCTGTGAAAGAACTTCAAGAGGAGTAGTTTGAAATTCTTGGTGATGATGGTCTTGAAGTTAATTTGCCAAAATTTTAGAAGATTAATGTTTTCAAATATAATAGTGCCCTTGCTCTCTTCATCCCAATCAGCCTGCAGATAAAACAGCTGTAGCCTTGGAAATGCCAATCAACACTAACCAGGTGTTAGCGAAGGGAAAAGGAAAGTGGGGTTCTTGCAAAGAATCTACCCTTTATTTGTTTTTCATAAAAATAAAGGGCATTGAAGTTGAAGGAAAAGAATGGATATCAGCAGAGGCAGAAATATTGTTTAGAATTGTACTGTGTGCACAACAACCAACAAGGGGTTTCTTGATGTCCTAAATAGACATCTTTGGCTGGTCATTTAAACCTTTTCTTTCTTGGTTGGTTAAAAAAAAAAGCCTCTTAACAATCCCAGTAATGTTCGATTAAAAGGATCAATAATCAGATTGATTCTACTAAGCCTTGGTTTTTTTAACCATCTCTCAGCCCAACCTTCTCCAAAAGGCTATTTGAAAGTGTCATTATCTTGCATGCAATGTCAGCTGATATTCT
The DNA here is from genome assembly GCF_009769535.1 of Thamnophis elegans. NCBI lineage: Eukaryota > Metazoa > Chordata > Lepidosauria > Squamata > Natricidae > Thamnophis > Thamnophis elegans. Next base: position 39,886,631 of record NC_045548.1, read on the forward strand.
GCTGGTTCTCCCAGAGCTCATAATAAAGCCGATGTCAGCCTCTGCTTTGCTGTTGCTTCGGCTGCCATGAAACGGGGAGGGAGGGCATGGTATTTGGGAGGGGTTACTAATTGTGCTGGAGGAAGTTTCTGGAGCTCAGCTGCCTGTCGGACTACGCATGTGTAGGAGATTCCCGCCAGGACTAACAGCACCGACATTCCATCTTCGTGATGCCTTTTGAAGTTATCTCACACCTGACACTTGGGAGAATTATGATTGGACTGTAACTGTGATGCCAAGGGGTGGGGAATGGGTTATTCTATATATCAATCGCTTTCGTGCCTAAATAATCAGACTTCTTTTCGCTATGCCTTTAATCATTTATAATTAGTAAAAGTACACTTGATTTCTACGCATGGAGTCTCGTGGTCTTTTTTCCTAATTATCTAATGGAGAGGTTCTGACAGTAAGCGAAGTCTCACTCACACCCCACCAGGAGATTCCAACTTTCCGTGGGGGGTGTACTTACAAGAAGGAACGAGGGAAAATGTCTTTGTGAGCGAGCGATGAAGAAGAGACTGAAAGAGAAACTGCAGACCCATCATTACCCAGGAGGATGGCTGGCCTAGGAATAGCGGACCCTGCGGTTCCCCCTCGATGGTCCCTAAGTGTGGGGCAAAAAGAGGACAGCGGAAGTTGGGATGCTGGAGTTACTAGGAGAAAACAGAGGGGAAAACCAGCCGACTGGGAAGAAACCTTCACCGAACGGAAACCCCGAGAAAGAGAACAAACGGAAGAGTTTGAACAAAGGTACTCTATGCAAAAATTTAGGGAGGGTGAAGAGGCCGAGGGAGGATGGGAGCAAACAAACCCAGAAACAGCTTCCTTCCCCCCAGCCAGGGCAGCTGCCAGAGTAGGGGGGGCCCCCCCAGAAGACGCAGAATGGCAAAAGTCCCTCCTTGCCTGTAAAATATGACGGGAATTCCAAGAAATTGGGTCTCTTTGTTATACAGATTTGGAATTATATGGAAATTTATGGCCCTGATTTAGAAACAGATGAAATGAAGGTGCAAATGGTTTTACTCTCTTTGGAGGAAGAGGCAGCCAAATGGATGGTCAGCTTGAACCAAAGCAATTCCCCCCTCTTGAGGAATTTTGATGCTTTTATGACTGCATTTAAAAGACGATTTGATGACCCCCTAATTGAGAAACAGGGAAAGATGAAATTTATGGCCCTCAAACAGGGAGATAGACCGGTGGCTGAATATGTTCAGGAGTTTCAACAGCTTTCATCATATATGAGGGGTTGGTCTGAAGAGGCGCTCCTGGATCAGTTTGCATTGGGATTAAATGAGGACATTTACCAACAATGTGTTAACAGACACCTTCCCAAGCGAGTTACAGCTTGGTATGAAAATGCAGCAGACGTTGAGCTCGATTTGATTAGACTTCAACATGCGAGAGAGGAGAAAGCAGGGAGATCACCCCCCCCCCAGCTCAAAAGGCCCCATTCCGCATCAGGGGTGAGGGAAAGGGAAGCTCCACCGGCAAGGCCAAGCCTCTCACATGCTTCCGTTGCGGGAGGGGAGGCCACCGTGCCACAGATTGCCGCGTTAAACTTCCTGCAACTGCCCCGCCCCCTGCCAAGAGGGAAGGGAAGACAAGCAAGGCCCCAGAGAAGAAGAAGAAAGAGGCTGCTTTCGCTGCTGAAAACTCCCCCCAGAGTTTCAGGAAGGAGGTGGAGGAAGAAGCAGATGTCACCCCTAGCTCCTCTGATGACTCCGATGACGACGCCTCGCCTCGCTGGGTGAGTTCAAATAAAGGCCCCATGTTGATCCCAATAGAATTAAGGGTACCTCCCGATGGGGTGACAGAACAGCTTCCTGCCCTCCTTGACTCGGGCTGTTCGAGATGCATGATTAATCCTGCAATGGTGGAAAAACTGGGCCTGAAATTAAGAACTTTGAAAACCCCTATTGTGTTTTGCCAAATCGATGGATCCATTGCAGGGGGTGGCCCAGCCCATTTCTATACTGAACCTCTAGAGATGAAAATGGGCACTCACGTAGAATTGATCTCTTTTATTGTGACTCCTGGAATGGACAGACCCTTGATTTTGGGTCTCCCCTGGCTTCGTAAATGGAACCCTCGCATTAATTGGAGGGAGGGGTGGCTGCGCATTCGCACCAGCACAGCTCCAAATGGGGAGGGTGATACCCCAGAGCCTGCTGGCTCCAGCCCTGCATTGGCCGCCAGGGGCCAGGAGAGAATTGAGGGGGAAGAAAAAATTCCAAAAGTTTATTGGGACCTGAAAGGAGTTTTTAGTGAAAAATCTTCAGATAAGCTTCCACCCCACAGACCTACTGATTGCTCCATCGATATGCTTCGACTGCCATGAAATGGGGAGGGAGGGCATGGTATTTGGGAGGGGTTACTAATTGTGCTGGAGGAAGATTCTGGAGCTCAGCTGCCTGTCGGACTACGCATGTGTAGGAGATTCCCGCCAGGACTAACAGCACCGACATTCCATCTTCGTGATGCCTTTTGAAGTTATCTCACACCTGACACTTGGGAGAATTATGATTGGACTGTAACTGTGATGCCAAGGGGTGGGGAATGGGTTATTCTATATATCAATCGCTTTCGCGCCTAAATAATCAGACTTCGCTTCGCTATGCCTTTAATCATTTATAATTAGTAAAAGTACATTTGATTTCCACCCATGGAGTCTCGTGGTCTTCTTTCCTAATTATCTAATGGAGAGGTTCTGACAAAATGTTTTACAATGGCCAAAATATCCTGATTGCATTGAGATATTTAAAATAAGATAAGATAAGATACTTTATTTGTATGCCGCCCTTTTCCCTGGGGGGACTCAGGGCGGCTCACAGTTCAGGGGGAGGGGAGGACAAACCAAGTTACATATAAGACAATACATCATTAAAAGCACAACATTCATACTATTCGGGGAGGGTTAGAGTCTTTGGCCCCAGGCCTGTCGGGACAGCCAGGTTTTAAGGGCTATGCGGAAGGTCTGGAGGGTGGTGAGGGTACGAATCTCCACGGGGAGTTCGTTCCATAGGGTCGGAGCTGCCACAGAGAAGGCTCCCCTCCGCGTGGTTGCCAGTCGACATTGACTGGCTGATGGAACTCGGAGGAGGCCTAATCTGTGGGATCTAATTGGTCAAGTGGAGGTAATTGGCAGTAGGCGGTCTCTCAAGTAACAGACATAAAAGATAAGCTTTTATGTCTGTTTCATTGGTATAAATCTAAGTGACGTATAGGAAATTAGAAGCAATATGTATGGTCACAAATATAATAATACCCAAATCTCAGGAGATTCTGATTGATATTGATGTTCTGATTGATCAATGTGATAGACTGTTGTTCCAGAAGTGACATATAATTTAAAATATTTAGCTTCACAAGTAAGCTAAGAAAGTTAAGAAAAAAGTGATTTTTCTATACAATCTTCTTTTCTTTGAGAGGAGACCTTTGTGAAACAATATTGAAGCCATTTCATTGTTCCACCATTAACAGGTTATGAGGTTTCTGGAGTAGAAAATATACCAAAAGAATCAGCGATTTTTGTTTATTACCATGGAGCCTTCTCAATCGACCCTTTTTTTTTAACTCTATAAAATGTATAGACTTACTGGGAAATTCATGTATTCTGTGGCAGATCATTCTGTTTTTTATCTACCAGGTTAAAAAAAAACCTATATGTTTAGTTTTAATTATTTTCAAGAGATATAGATTCAGTGATCTTGGAAGTCCAATTTTCCTTTTTTAATCTCTTGGCTGAATTATCATGGTGGAGAAAAACATGTTTTCTTTTACATGCAAGCACTGAATGATTTTTTTTAGGTCTGCTTTTGCAGGACTAAATCGGTTCTTTGCACTCCAGTACTTTGTTCATCATACAAGAGAAAAGAGTGTAAACATTCTGAAACAAGGGCACCACTTGACAGGTACACCAGGAGGACTCCGAGAGCAGAACTATGGAAATACTTATTACAAACTAATATGGGGAAAATGGAAAGGATTTGCTCATACAGCTATAAATGCAAAAGTGGTGAGCCATTTGTCGTTACATCCTTTTCCTAGTGTTGCTGTTAATTGCAATATGGATTTGTAAATGCTATGCCTCCATTTTATATTATATATTTAGATTTTTCCTATATGTAAATGACATGCAACCACCAATCAGATTTTACAGACCAGGAATTGGCAAATCTGTCCTCTGTGATGCTCCAAAAATTTTGTTTCTTTACACATACTTCTATTATCCATATCTGTCCCTTTCATATAATATTTATGGTTTTCTTAATTGGTGACATTTTCCATTAATATAGTGTTTCCCTATTCTTATTATTATTTTCTCTTCTTTTTCTTTTTGTTATTCACATGCTAGCTACATCTCTAGGTCATCTACACCAGTGGTCCCCAACCCCCGGTCCGCGGACCGGTGCCGGGCCGTGGAGTACCTGGCACCGGGCCGCGCAGTGGCCGGGGGCCATGCAACGGCCGACTCTTCACTCATGCAGCGCCGTCGCCGGAGGGGGGGAGCTGCGCGGAAGCACAGGAGCAAGTGAGGCGAGGAGGAAGAATCCCCCACTACTACACCACCTCCGCCCCCTCCCCGAGTCAGCCGTCCCCTCAGTGAACGCCTCCGCCTCTTTCTCCTTTCTCGCCTCAGTCGGCTCGCCTGGAAGCGAGGCGAGGAGGGGGCGGACCATGCGCTGGAAGCGGAGCCCTTGGAGGCCGCTCTCTTTCTTTTTTCGGTCTCGGGAGCCTCGGGCGCCTCTCGGCTCTCCGCAGGGCCTTCCCTCCGCCGAGGGCGCCCGTGGCAGGCGGGGCTGGACGGCGTCCTCCCCCCTCTCGCCGCTTCCCCCGCCACAACACGCCCCTTCTCCGCGAGGAGTTTCTGCCTCGTCGCCTCCCTCTCCCTCCCTCCCTCTCCCCGGGCTTCCACGCCGCCTCCTGTTAAGTTTCATCAGCGGAGACTTTGCTTGGCTCTCTCCCGTGGAAATTAAAGGGAAGTAGCGTCAACACGACCAAGTTGGTGCGGGCGACGAGATAATGTGCTTTTATACCCATAAATCCGAGTTCCCTTCGGTTTCCTCCACTGTGGGCTGTCCTTGAATATATATATACACTTTTTGCAGTTCAAGACCTCCCCCCCCCCGCCCAATCTGTAATATATTTCTATCTTTTGTATATTTTGTACATGCTGATATGTTGCATATGTTGCAACCCTTTTTGCAGCCCACGAGAATGCCTGGTTCTGAGCCTCAAAAAACGAGAGTTCTCTTAAGGCTGCAAAAAAGGAATATACTTTGGTCCTTGAAGCGCTTTTCCTGTTATTTGGACATTATATATATACGTACGTACATACGTACGGTATGTATATATGCATGTATGTATGTATGTATGTATATGTATGTATGTATGTATGTATGTATGTATGTATGTATGTATGTATGTATATATATATATATATATATATATATATATATATATATATATATATATATATATATATATATATATATGTCTGTAGTCCATAATATAGTGATGATTTAAAAAAAAATTAGTTGAGCACATGGAATCTTTTTTCTTTTAGTATATTTTGGAGGTGGGGACTCACTTTGTTATTTAAGATAGTATCTCCTTTTATATATGGTAGTGAAGATACCTAATACTCCCACCCCCTATTTCCCCCACGACAACCTTGTGAGGTGGGGGGGCTTAGATAGAGTGAATGGGCTTAATACTGTATTCTTTTTACATTGCTATCCTCTGGCTTATTTAATTTTGCCCTTGCTCTTTTTATCTTTGACCTTGATTAATTCAGCTGTTTATTCCTTAAAATCTACATACAAAATGGAAGGTGGGATATGATTCAGGTGTTGAATTGGGAAGGTGGATTTAAAAAGTATGTTTGTATCCCCCCATTTTCGCCCCCCCCACCCCTGCGCGCGCTCAGCGGGCCACGGTAAAATTATCAAAGGCTGACTGGTCCGCGGCGATAAAAAGGTTGGGGACCACTGATCTACACACTCCATTTTCTCTGTACCATAGATAATTGCCACTGCAAGGGCCTAATTGGTTGAGGAATACTTATCTTCTTTTATAAGCCAAACTCACAGGATTATGAACCAAAAAGGCTTTGGAAATATCAGTACTTTAGAAATCCTCATAGCTAATCTCTTTGACATTCAATTATTTATATTCTTTTTTTTTTCTGTGTAAATATGTTTTATTTTCATTTCATTTCGTACAGTCACATATATACTGTGCATAACCGGGGCCATATAACATTGAACAATAAACACAGCCCTCCCTCTTGTCAACAATACCCCCCAAAATACAAACCCAATATACCACTTCAACCCACCATACACCCTTTCTTTCTCCCCACTCCAACTTTCGTTCTTCCCTCCAACATTCCCCTCTACCCTACTTCCCCTCCCCCACTATCACTCCTCTCTCCCAAACTCCCTCCCTTCCATCTCACCCTCCCTCCAATCCTCTCTCCCACCCTCTCTACCCCTCTTTCTTCTTTCCCTCTACTCCTCCCTTCGGTGTATTTCTACTATCTATCAATATAGTCAGCTTGTCCTATTTTTACACTAGAATTAAAGAGCAACAGTATACAAGTGCAATCATGTTACTTTAAAATCTAGCACACACTATACTTCCCCCCCCCTCCCCCCTAAGACCCCACCTCCCTTCCCCCCCCCCGACTTCCCAGAGCCCGTACACGGTGTAGCTTTTTAACAAACACAGTCTAAAATATATTAAAACAAAGGAGATTTTTTTAAAAAAAGGAAAGAAAGTCAATAAGATTTCTACGTTGAACTCAGCTTCTTGCTGTTACCCAAACTTTAAGCAGTTTAACTTATTCCTAATCTTAAGCATAAGTTATCTGGAATTTCTTAGTCCCATATTTGTTTTGTGTATAGTCAATCCATTTTTTCCAGTCTCATTTATATCTCTCATTTGAGTGGTCTTTAAGATATGCTGATATTTTAGCCATCTCGGCTAGGTTTGTAACTTTCAATGTCCATTCTTGAGTTGTAGGCACGTCTTCCTTCTTCCAGTATTGCGCCACCAACAGTCTTGCTGCCGTTATTAGGTGCATAACCAAATTGGTCTCTACCGCTGTAAAGTCAGTACATATACCTAGTAAAAATTACTGAGGAGTGAATTTTATCCTTCTTTTAAAGATATTTTGCATGATCCACCACATTTTTATCCAAAATGCCTTAACCTTTCGACAAGTCCACCATATATGAAAATATGTAGCATCAAGAGAACCACATCTCCAACATTTAGGCTGTACATTCGGATACATAGAAGCCAGCTTTTTAGGATCTAAATGCCATCTATAAAACATCTTATAAAAATTTTCTCTCGGGTTTTGTGCTTGTGAAAATTTCACATTTCTTACCCATATTCTTTCCCACGTGTCCAGCATTATTGGTTCTTCAATATTCTGAGCCCACTTTATCATACAATCTTTAACCAATTCCATTTCCGAATCCATCTGTATTAGTACATTATATATCCTCTTTATATGCATTAAGCTTTGATCTCTTATTTGTTTAAACAAATTATCCTCAACTTTGACAAAACCAGTTTTTTGGTCTATTTTCCACCTGGCCTGTAATTGGCCATACTGGAACCATGTTTGAACTACCTTCTCCTCTTTTAGTACCTCTAAAGATTTTAATTGTAGAACCCCCCTTTCTAAAGTGAGAAGTTGTCTGTAAGTGGTTGTATCGTGTTTTTGTTCTATATTCATATTTTCAATTGCATGTCTAGGAATTGCCCACATGGGTAACATCATTTAGTTTATGTTGATATTTTTTCCAGACCCGCAATAAAGCATTTCTTAAAATATGAGTTTTAAAATTCTTATCCAATTTTTTGTTGAATAACAAGTAAGCATGCCAACCATATACCAGATCATGTCCCTCGATATTCAATATTCTATCATTGGTTAAATGGGTCCAATCACTAATTGCGGATAGGGCCACTGCCTCATAATATAATTTTAGATTAGGTAATTTCATGCCTCCTCTCTCGCGTACATCTTGCATTATTTTCATCTTTACCCTTGGCTTCTTTCCAGCCCATACAAATTTATTGATGCTCTTCTGCCATTCAAAAAGATTTGCATTTTTTTAAGTATAGGTAGCATTTGAAAAAGAAATAAAAATTTTGGTAAAATGTTCATTTTCACTGCAGCTATCCTCCCCAGCAGAGATAAGTGCAATTTCTCCCATTTTTTCATCTCTATCTGTATACTCCACCAAAGTGGTTCATAATTATGCTTATATAGTTTCCCATTTGAGGCTAAAATATTGACCCCAAGATATTTGACTTTTTTAACTACCTCACATCCTAGCATCCCTCCTAGTCCTTCCTTTTGTTTAGTATTCATATTTATAGCTAATATTTTTGTTTTTCCTAAATTTATTTTAAAACCAGACACTTGACCATATTGATTAATCATGTTCATTAAAACCATACTGGATTCCTGCGGTTGTTCCAATATTATGACCAAATCATCCGCAAAAGCGCGGAGTCTGTATTCTTGCTGCCTAATCTTGATCCCTTTTAGACCATCCAAGCCCCGTATTTTATTCAATAATACTTCCAAAGTTATAATGAACAATAGTGGGGACAAAGGACAGCCCTGTCTTGTACCTTTTCCGATTTGAAAGGAGTCTGTTAAACTTCCGTTGACTATGATTTGAGCTGTTTGCTGTTGGTATATTGCTTTAATTGACCGTAAAAAGCTATCTCCTATCTGCATTTTTTGCAATATCTTCAACAGAAATTGCCAATTAACTCGATCAAAGGCCTTCTCAGCATCCAGAAATATGAACGCAGCAGGGATTTGATTATTCTTTCCCAAATATTCTAAAGCATTAATGATTAGTCTAACATTACTCTTCATCTGTCTCCCCTGTATAAAACCTGTTTGGTTGGTATGTATCAATTGTTGAATAACCACCATTAACCTATTTGCTAGTATTTTAGTAAAAATTTTATAATCTACATTAAGTAATGAAATAGGTCTATAATTTTTTGGTTGGGTAATATCTTGATCTTCTTTGGGTATCAACGATATAAACGCTGTCTTCCATGATGGGGGCACTTTACCTTCCATTTGAATTTTATTAAATAGTTCTCTAAGAGGTTCTACCATTTCTAACTGTAAGTTTTTATAGTAAACCGCTGTCAGGCCATCTGTGCCTGGCGCTTTCCCTAACTTTAGTTGTTTGATTACCTGCAGGATTTCCCCAGAGGTTATTGGTTGGTTCAACTTTTGCCTGTACTCTTCTCTAACTAGGGGTATTTTCTCTTTATCTAAGTATTTGTCTATGTCTAAACCCTTAATTTTGTCCCCTTTGTACAATTCTGTAAAAAATTCCCAAAATGCCTTTTGAATCTCCTCCTGTTGAAACACCTCCTTCCCTCTATAATACAATTTGGATACATTTCAAATTTTTCTTTTTTTCCTAATCTGATAAGCCAACCATCTGCCGGGTTTGTTTGCGTTACAAAAAGTGTTGTGTTTTGCATATAATAAACTAGTGGCTACCTGGTCAGAGATCAACATATCAAATTGGGATTTTAATATGGAAATTGCTTCCTTAGCCTTTGTATCGCCTGGATTCAGTGTTAGTTCCAACTCTTTCCCTTTGATTTCCTCTTCCAATTCTTTTCGTTTTTGCCCTTGTTTATGTCTATGTATTTTGTTTATATTCATCAGTACTCCTCTCATATACGCTTTGCTTGCATCCCATACAAATTCCATAGATGTACCCTTATTCATGTTCAGAACAAAGTATTCAGATAACAATTTTTTACAATCATTAATGTACTTTTCATATCTAAATAAGTTTTCATTCAACCTCCAAGACCTTCTTGCCTGCACTACCCTTCCCAATTCCATCCAAACTGGGTTATGATCCGAAAGAACCCTCGCCGTAATCTTTGTCTTCTTCACCCTAGAAAGTAAATCATTAGTGATTAGTATAAAATCAATCCTTGAAAGGGATTGATGTCTATCAGAAAAAAAGGTGAAGTCATATTCCTCTGCATTTCCTTCTCGCCAAACATCTCTCAATTCGAAGTCGTCCATCATGTCAAAAAAAGGTTTGGGTAACTTAGCTCGGATTTTAGTATTTGGGCGAGAGGTCTTCTTATCTCTTTTAGTGTCAATCACGCCGTTCCAGTCACCCAATAGTATACAAGACTTATAGTCCCACTGTACTAATTTAACATGAAGATTTCTATAGAATCCGTCTTGCTGTTGATTAGGAGCATAAATTCCCAAAAGTAATATCTTTTTCCCTTCTAAGATTAAGTCTAGCGCGATATATCTTCCAAAGGGATCTGCTTCAATTAATTCAGCCTTAATGTCTTTTCTTAAGTATACAACTATGCCATTTTTTTTTCCGTAGCAGAGGTCACAAAATGTTGACCCAGTTTGGGGTTAAACAAATATTTTTGATCAGTTGATTTGATATGAGTTTCTTGCAGACAAATTATATCATTCTTGAACTGTTTGAGATAGTGAAATATTTTCTTTCTCTTCTGTGGAGAGTTCAGTCCATTGACATTCCATGTCAAAATCTTAGTTGTCATTTTTGGTTGCCTGAAGCTTTTTAGAGCCTCCTGCATGGCCTGTTTAACCTTTGGCCTAGCTCCTCCCACGGCTTCTGAGCTTGTTGCTGTAACTCCTTGATCGATGGCCGGTGATTGTTGAGATTGTTGCATTGTAGCTTGTTTTTCCATTTGTCTGGTAGTCATATGGCTAGGTCTTTGTTCCCTGGCCCCTTGCCCTTCCGGGAGGAGGAGATGGTGCATTTTGTCTGTTAGTTGTGTGGTTTGCTGTTTATCTTGTCCTTCTCATGGTCTTTCTCCAGATCCAGATGATTCAGGGTGTCCCACCTTCAGAATCTTGTGATAGAAATCTCGAGCTTTCCATACAGAGTTGAGACAATATCTTTGCTTGTCAAATGTAATTATAATACCAAATGGCACATCCCATCTATACTGTATCTGACGGTTTCTGAGTTCTTCCACTAGAAAAGCATAATCTCTCCTGGCTGTTAGCATTTGAGGTGGTATTTCTTTCAAGACAATCAAATGCTGTCCGCCAATTTGAAGCCTGGTGTTATAGGACTCTTGTAGTATCATGTTTCTGAACTCTCTTGTAGCAAAGTATATAACTACATCTCGGGGGAGTTGCTTCTGTTTTGCCGCCCAAGAGTTAATGCGATAAATTTTATCGATCTGCCAGTCAAAGTTGGACCCCGGTCTTCCCACCAGACGGTCAAAAGCCTCTGAAAAAATCTGTTTCAAGTTCTCCTGTTTATCTTCGCGCAGCCCCCTAACTCTTAATGCAAGCTCCATCTGTCTGTACTGTATCATAATAATTTGTTTTTCAGCGTTTTCAACTTTTTGTTGCACCACTTCAGTTTTGGATGTCAAATTAGTGTTGGCTTCATTAAGAACCTCTAATTATTTATATTCTTGAGAAGAATCTATGTCTTTCAGAAAAATAAGTATACTCCTTTGAATTGCCATATTTCTACCTCCTATCTCCTCCGTTCACCCTATCTAACATTGGCGATGAGGATGGGATTGGAAGACAACTAAGCAGCAAAAAGAGCTGACAATGCGATCCAGCATCCCAGTCGGAGCAATCAACATTGGGCATTGAGTGGCCATTTTGAGCGGCAAATTCAAAGTTTACTTGGCCTGTCACAATGATGATGCATGCCCCACTAGGTCCCTACGATCCAGTCACAGCGCACTGGGACTCCTATATGATGAGATTGAAGAACTTCATATAGTCCAATGATCTTCTCAGCCTATCGGCGTTATTGCAGCCCCAAGGTGTTTGACATCACAAAGTCACTCTCCAAGCCAACTCCGGTAAAGATGGTTGCATGGTCAGTGCTGCAGAACATGTTAAAGATTCATTACGTGCCCAGACCATCTAAGTTCATGAGGTGGCATGAATTCAACTTGCAGAACCAAAGAGAAGGGAAGACCATCAATCATATGGTCTTCAAAAGCCCACGACATACTGCGAATTTAGAGACTTGGACGAGTTGCTGTTCGATGAAATCATCTCCGGAGTGAGGAGTATCAACCTGCGGCACTGGTGGCGGCTCGCCAAGACAAACCTCATCCTATAGATCATTTTGGACAAAGCCAGATTCCATCAAATGGAATCATCAACCAAATTGACTGAAAACACAGCAGCCTGCAGAGTTCGTGCCGAGCTGCCACAGTACATTGGAAGAATACCGAACGCAATTTCTCATCTGATGAGGAAAAGTTTGCCACCTTTGATCAGAGAAGAAAAAAAATCATACGAGGCTGATGGATGTCTCCCTCCCTGAGCAGGCTGCAGAGGCAATCATGCAAGGATGACCTCCCATTTTAAGGACACCATCTGACAGAGGTGTGAATGGAAAGGGCACCTGGCTTGAGTCTGTTGTGCCAGCCAACTAGCCGTGCAACAGCTGAGGCCAATAACAAGCCAGCCTGGACACACAAGGCCACCCTAACATGAGACCTGGAAACCCCGGGGGAAGCATGAACAAACGAAGTTGACAGACACATTCCAAACAAATATTTGGCAGGCCAGCATGCCGTGAAATAATAACTTAAGAAATAAGAAATAAGAAACAATCAAAATTTAAGGTGCTCCATGCATCATGGAGATCAACACTGGGTTATCATTAACCATTGCCTTTTGGGTAACCCTGAAGAAGGCAATCCTGAGTCTCAAGAGGAATCAGCTGAAATGCCAGTATCTATGGCTCAGCAATTATCGGGGGAAATTGTATCCTTGTGTTTGGCTGTGGGACCTTCCAGGTGCAGTTCAAGACTTTTCACAGGCCACTCACACTGATGGTGGTCAGCGGCACCCTACCAAGCCTGCTCAGCTTGAATTAGTTTGAGCCACTGGGCATGGGGATAACCAGCATCAATGCCATCACTGATGACAGTGCTGAAAAATTGATCCACAAGTTTGAGGATGTCTTCAGCAGAGACATGGGCAAGTATGTAGGGACTCCTCTATCCCTTAGCCTACAGTCCAAAATTGCACCAACTATGATGAAGCCCTGGAGAGTTCCTTTCACCCTCTGGTGCAAAACTGACAAAGAATTAGACAAATTAATTGGCCAGGGAATTCTAGAGCCTGTCGACCATGCCCAGTGGTAAATCCCAAAAGTGACCCCAGTAAAGTCTGATGGGTTGATCTGCATCTGTACAGACTGTAAGTGCATGCTGAATAAAACCCTCCAACAAAGTGCATACCCTTCCCAATTGTGCAACATGTCCCTCATTCCCTTGGGCTGGGAAAAATATTTGCAAAATTAGTTCTTGCACAGGACTACCAGCAGTTGCCAGTAGATGGCACTACCATGGAGGCTCAAAGCATCGTGACACACAGGGATGCATTCAAATGCAATAGGCTACAATTTTGAGTCAACATAGCACCAGGATTGTTTCACAGTGTCATGGAACAACTTTAGCAGATCATACCAGAAATAGTCCCATACTTTCACAATGTCCTAGTATCTGCTACAAATAAGGAGCAACTCCTCAATCATCTTAGAATTGTCTTAAATAGATTTAGGGGGAAGGGCCTCCTCGTAAAGAAGGAGAAATGCCAAATTTCAGTGCCCAAGGTTGAATTACTGGGCTATTCAGGATGCCCCCACACCTCACAAGCAGACCAAGCTGCAAGCATTCCTTGGCCTACTTAATTTTTACAGCATTTTCTTAAAATAGAAGGCGACTTTAGTGGAACCATTGCACTGGCTTTTGGGAAAGAAAACCAAATGGACCTTGTGCAGAACTGAAGCTGCAGCATCCGCCACAGTCAAACAGCTGCTGTCAGCCGACAGCCTATTGGTACAGTACAACCAACTCTCTTTGGTCTTCACCTCTGATGTGTCACCTTTTGGCATCTGGGCACTCCTCAGCCACCACATGCCCAATGGCACCAAGACCCCCATCACCTTTTACTCAAGGATCCTGTACACCGCAGAACCAAACTATAGCCAACTGAACAGGGAAGCGCTGGCTGTGGTGACCAGGGTCAAACGGTTCCACGAGTACCTGTACGGTCAGAAATTCAAACTCATTACTGACCACAAATCACTATTGGGATTATTAGCTGGGGACCACCCTACCCCTATTTCCCTTTTGCCAGGAATTACCAGATGGACCACTTTCTTAGCGGTGTATTGGTACAGACTCACTCATCACCCTGGAAAGACTCTGTGTCACACTGATGCCCTCAGCAGATGCCTACTGCTGGAACTTTTCAAAGACCCCACTCCCAGCACACCAGTCTTGCTTATTGACTGCCTGGATGCTGGTCCTGTAACATCCAGTGAAATAGCAAGACACTCAGCTAGAGGCAGAAACATTGGTCAGGTTCTGAACTGGGTGTGGAGGAGGTGGACCAGAGGTGGGTTCCTACCAGTTCGCACCTATTCGGTAGAACCGGTTCGTCAAATCTACCGAAAAGCGGTTCCACCAGTGGACCCGGAAAGCAGGCCACACCTACAGAAGAGGTTCCAAAAATTTTTGAAACCCACCACTGGTCCTTGGATATGATTATTCTACACTATCATGCTCATATTTATAAAACTCAGTGCCTCTGTGAAAGGTAAGGATGACTACTGCGTTTGTGGTGCAATCAGAACATTGCATGCGTTGAAGTTGTCTTAACGCAAACCAAAGATGCCTTTTAAAAAACAAGTTTACATCATATTCTTATGCATGCCAGTGCTGTGTGTGAGGTAATTTCAGGTGGTTCTGACAAGTGTCGTCGGCATCTTCATATCCGGTCACATGGGCAGCAAGCCACTCCCATCCGGTCACATGGGCGGCAAGCCACTCCCACAAAGGAGGCCACACCCACAGAGTAGGTTCGAACAATTTTTGAAACCCACCACTGAGGTGGACCAAGGGGCCACTTGGGACTAAATTGAAACCATTTGTATTGAAACAAAATGAATTGTCTTGTATATGGAGTGTCTGGGGTGGGTGATTGTTCCATATAAACTGAGAGTTTCAGTATTGAAAGAATTGCATGTGGGGCAAAGCATTGGCAAGAAGTTATGTTTGGTGGCCTAACATGGACGGGGAGATTGCCTGCACACCATTCCAGGAATCCTGACCTGCTCTGCCCTGGTCCAAAGTCCACATTCAATTTTCATCAAATCAGATGATTTAAGTATAATAATAAATCTGCCTGGCTGGGATTCAACTTTTAACTCCTTCCAGTTCTTCACAAATCGAAAGAGCAATCAAGACTTCCATGTATCTCCTGTTCTGTTTATAATGCTGGTAAATATCATCACATTAATGATATGAGGCTCCAGATTGTTGAATGACGAAGTGATTCAACTCAGTCACATTTATAGCATTTTATAGTCCTTAGAGGACCTTTCTATATGTCCTGCCTCTTTATTTCTCTGATCAATAGAATGGAGAATATTTTCCTCAGAGATAAAATGGGCTTGACATAGAATGCAAGAGCTCAGCTGTGAAATTTAGAAGGTTACATAGCCTATAAAGCCATAATCAATTCCCTTTGGTATATGCATGTTCTGAAAAACCAATTATTGTAGCATCTAAACTGAGATTCACATATTCAAGTAAATGCTGAATCCAGACAATTGTGGCTACTCAACAAGCCACAATAAGAAGCAAATTAAATGAAAGGCATCCAGGTTCTATTTTTTTAATTATACAACTGAATGCAGGCAAAGAGTATTTCTACACTGTATATGCACCATATAGGTTTATTTCAATGTGTTTAAATCCCCAACATCAGAATAAATTTCATTTGAAAATATCAAAGCATTAGATGATTATCATTCCACACTTTTATGAATTATGTTTGAATAATCCTGGTTATATCACACTTGTGTCAGGAGCACTGAAGATCTTCTAGATTGCAAAGATTAGTTGAAGATCTCAGCGTTGGCCAGGGGACACCCAGTTGAGGGCACCTTCATGTTCCTGCTCTCAAATGCAGGTTTGCTAATCTTCAATCCAGTGTCCTAACCATGATAACCAGTATTTTCCAAGAAATCCCAGTGAACTGCAAATGACTGGATGAGATCTACTGTTATTCTGATCTTCAAAAAGGAAGAAAAGGAAAATACAAGAAATATAAACTAGTCACTCTGACTTCCATACTCTGGAATTTTTAGACTACATACTGTATTGTAATCATGAAGAGATTTATCATTCAAAATAACTACAAGAAACCTGGCTTGTCTTATTTATTTATTTTCAGACAGTAGACTGTAAGAATTTTGTAAAGCTAATATATCTTGATATTGATACAAAGCAGCTGACAGAGTATTTCATTCTGACTAGCAAATTACAAATATATAGTCTGCAAAAGACTAATTGGCTGCACTACCAACTTGAAAATTGTCCATCAGTCATCAAAGTTGAGTGAAATTTTGAGCAGGAACATACAAGATTTAATTAAGACTCCTGTACTTTTTAATGTATTAATGACTTAAATCAGGGGTGTCAAACTTGATTTAACTGTGGGCCGCATTAGGGTTCCTTTTGGGGCCGCAACAGGTGTGGCCAGCTCTACATCACTTCTGTCAGGGGGCATCTGTGGTGGCCCAAGAACTCTGCCAGCTAAAACGGGTCCTCACATGGTTTGTTTTTGGCTCCAACGGTCTCCTGCAACCCTCTGCCAGTGAAAACAGTGCCTTGGAGAACTCTGCGCTGCCCTCCCGAACTCCATTTTCACTGGCAGAGGAGCTGCATGCCGTCCTTCACTAGTTCCAGGGTGGTCCCATGGGTCAGATCTAAGAACCCTGCGGACTAGATCCTGCTCCCAGGCCCTGAGTTCTACATCATCTGATTTAGATGAAGAGTGCTTGTCAAATTTAAAAATAACCTTAACTGGGTAGGATAATTAATACTTAGAAGACATAACACATTTTGCAACAATTAGGTACAGAAATAGCTGAATATGTAGATATTAATACAAATGTATGCAATTAAGAAACAGAATTCACAATCACAGAATACTAGACATAGTAATAGTAATTCTAAAAATGGGGTGGGCAGACTCAAACTGACTCTAAGACAAGTTACTTCCTTACAAGGAAGTAATAGACAGCGGAAAGAAAGAAAGAACTGTTTAACTCATTCTTTACATCGGTCTTCACTATAGCCCAACATACCAAAAAGCATAACTGTGAAAGACAAGACTAGAACTAAAAGTTAAATAAACAAAAAAAAATTAAGAGAGAAACACTTGTCAGATCTTGATAAATACAAATCACCAGGACCTGACAGATTACATCCCAGAGTTCTAAAGGAGCTGATTTCAGAACCATTATACCATATCTTTCAAAAATCCTGGAGCACACGAGAACTAACAGAGGACTGGAAAAGAGGATATGTGGTTCCCATCTTCAAAAGGGGGGTGGGGACAGTCCCAGGAAACTATAGACCAGAGTGGAGACTTTATGGGGCAAACAGCAGAAAATCCCTGGAAGCATATTGCATGCTCCAAGACAAGACATATAACATAAAGTGTTATAGCAACCACAATCTTTGTATAATATATGTATGTATATTTAACATAACTTCCTTATTATTTAAATTTAAGAGGATGTAAAATTTGCACCTCAGCTATATGGTCTTGATACCAAAACCTGGTTTGAGTAGCTAAGAATGTCTAAAATTGTGAAATCTTTTTTACAAAGTTTACAAAGTTTCAGCAATTATTAATTAGAACAGGGGTGTCAAACTCAAGACCTGGGAGCTGGAGTGGACCACGGGATACTTAGATCTGACCCTTGGAGCCACCCTGGGAATAGCAAAGGACCAGCCGCGGTGCTTCTGCCAGTGAAAACATTGCTTGAAAGGGCTGCTAGGGGTCCCCACAAGCTCCATTTTTGCTGGCAGAGGGATGCAGAAGGCCATCGCAGCTGGAAACACAGCTGGTGAGGGCAGTGTGTTCTTTCCTATTAAGTTTCATTTTTGCTGGCAGAAAGTTGCAGGAGGCCATCACAGCCAAAAACAGAGCTCAGGACCCCATTTTCTCTGGCAAACCACTCGGGCCACCACAGGTATCCCTGACACGAGTGACACTGAGCTGGCAACGTCCACCCCAGCCACAAGCATCTCATCCACAAAATTACAAAATTGCAAAGTTTTACAAAGTTTCAGCAATGATTTTTTTAATAAAACTTTTTTATTTTTCCATTTTCGTAACATATAATCACATATATACTATTACATAATCAACATCATATTGTATTATTAAATGTTTACATCAATTCAGCTTACCAACAACTCCCAAAAATCAATTATTGGCTCTTCTGCTCTCCATATACCATATTTGTGCTTTATCCATCACTTTCTTCTCCCTCACACCTCCCTCTCCCTACCTCCTTTCTTCCCTTTGTCCTTCTCTTCTCTACTTCCCCTTCCTCTCTCCTCCTCCTCCCTCCCCTTACCACTCCTCATTTCTCTCCTCCTCTCCCCCCCCCCTTGCCTTCTCTCCTATCCCTCTCTTCTTCCCTTACCTTTCTCCTCTACTTCAGACTCTTCATCTCATTTACTTGGTGTATTTCAGCATCTGAGCAACCTCCCGTTTAGGTTGATGGTATTTATAATCCTTTTTCAATATGCATATTTAATTTTTCTACTCTTTTTTTTAATAAAAAGGTGATATAACAGAAAAGTATACATATGTAGTCATTGTGCTTTTAAACACCCTCCCCCTATCTAATTTTGATCGAGATATAGACCTGGTTACAGTTCCCAGCTATTCTCATCATTATCTTTATATAGTTATACATCCTTACATGCCCGCAATTTGTGATTCTGTCTTTTTATCACAATAGTTTCCCGTTGTAGGTATATTTCATATTCCTTCTCTATTTTTCTATACTTTGAATTAGATTACTCTTAGTTATCTCTAAATTACCATCTTTGCTGTTCAATGTTCATTACATTTCCGTTAATTAATCTATATAAATAAAAATTTAATGGTTGTTTGTTCAAAATCGCTAATCTCCTAAAGTTCTTTACCGATTGCTTTGAAATTTTGACACGACGTTGCATTCGAATATGCGAATGTTTTTATATATGTATATTATATAGATGTCACACCTGTGACAGGTAAAAACATGATTTTTGTAAAAACATACTTCTTTTAAAACCAGTGCCATCTGGTGGACATATAAGCAACACACACTATACTAAATATTTCATGATTCCATTTCAAAGTTTCTATCACCATCTCGTGGACGTAAAAGCAACACACGCTATACTAAAAAATTCATGATTCCATTTCAATGTTCCGATTGCATTGTTATATTGAATTTTCATAGATTTCAATTTATTTTCATTTTGATTTAATTATTTTGTGTGACATTGCGTTGGAATTGAGCTGTGTCATTTACCATAGCATTCATTTAATGAGTATAGTATATTCGGAACAGTTTGGCCTCTCTCCAACTTCGTGCCGATGGTCCCTTTATATGTGAGGTTCGGCTGCAGCTGCACCCTTTCCCCTTTCTGCCCCTCCTCTGACGAGCTTCGGCCATTTCCGCCAAGGGGAGCCGAAGCCCTTCGCCCTTCCCCTCCCCTCTCTCCCCTTCCCTCCTGCCAGGCCTTTGCTGTCTGCGGCAGGGTGCCACCTGCGCCATCCCTCGGTCATCTCCCCCCTGCCCTTAAGTCGGCCTACCCCCGGCCAGTCCAGCGGAGCTCTGAGGAGGTGGAGGCAGAGCATCTCCTCAGCCCAGCCGGCCCCACCACTCTCCACCCCACTCACAGCGAGCCAGCTATGGCCTTGCCAAGGTGGCTCCGATGGGGCAGCAGCGGCGGTGTCAGCCTGAGGTGCAGCAGGGCTGGGACAGCCCCTGGGTGCCCCGTGAGGCGTCACACCAAGGACTTCTCCTCATCCGAGATCCTGGACGTCTAACTCTCCCGGGCCACCAACTTGGGGGAGCCCGAGCGCAGCTCCTCCAAGGAGATGCTCAAACAACTTCCATTAGGCCGACAGCCCTGGCGCCGTCTCCCACAACCAGCCTCACCCAGCCCAGCAGCCCCAATTCCTGACGAATGGCAGCACCCACCTGCCGCCCCACTACACCCAGACTGGGCCACAGCAACGCGTGGCCGGGTACAGATAGTGTATTATATAAAGTAACAAGTGTTAAATATCTCACTTTATTCATCATCTTAAAGGTTCTATATATGTCCATGTTACATAGATTTTGACCCATGCTTAGTTGTCCTTCTATTATCATATTCATTCAATTCACAACTCAGTTTAATTATCATGTTAAAAAGGTAAATCACAAACCTCTGCTTTACAAGCTCCCCATATCAGTTTCATATTTATCCATATTCCATATATTTTAACTTTTATTTAGTTATTTTTCCATTATTATGTTCAACTAGATAGCAACTGCATTTTATTATCATATTTAGGAATAAAATCCTTATCTTAACTTTATATTTTACCATATAGTAGTTTCTTTTTTTTTCCTGGTAAGTCTTTTGTCCCACTTCTCTGTTCCTGTCTTTTCCCTTTTATTTACTTTAACAGATTCAAGTTTCCCCAGGTGACCAAATGAATAATTTTTATTCCTCTTTGTTGAGGTGGTGTCAGCCCTTCTTCATTCAAAAATCAGGAAAGAAAACCACTGGACTCCATTTGTTGAAATCAAGTGTACTTTTACTAATTATAAATGAATAGAAGCGAAGCTTAGCTAAGTCTGATTATTTAGGTGCGAAAGCGAATAATATATTGTATAATTCATTCCCCTCCCCTTGGCATCCCGAATACAGTCCAATCATAATTCTCCCAAATGTCAGGTGTGAGATAATGTTGAAAGGCATCACCAGGATGGAATGATGGACTGTTGGCCTTGGCGGGAAACACTCCTCCTCCACATGCGCAGTAAGGTGGTCAGTTCAAAATCTAGAATCTTCCTCCAGCACAACAATGATTCCCCTCCCAAATACCATGCCCCCCTCCCCATTTCAATGGTCCTCCTCCAGAAAAAGGCGGTCAGACCTGCAGAACGGCAAAACACAAACAAACAGATGAACAACAAAACACAAAAAGGGGGAAAAGGGGAGAGGAAGAGAGAGAGAAGAAAGAAAAATTTGTCAGGAAACAGGCCAAATCAGGGCTTGTCAGGATAAGTGGAATAGAACTGGCGGAGCAATTTAGGGCCTGAACATGGGACTTGTCCACCCATTCAGCATGAGAGGGTGGAAAGTGCTTCCAAGCTACCAAGTACTGGACACGATTCCGGCATTTATGAGAGTCCAAAATCTCGCGAACCTCGAAATGTTGTTCACCATCAATCAAAAGCGGGGTGGGCGGTGGTGGAACAGGCAGACGCAAAGACGAAGTGCAAACAGACTTTATGAGGTTAACATGAAAAACAGGGTAAACCCGGTTGAGGTGTTTAGGCAGTTGTAGCCGAACAGAAACAGGATTGATGATCTTGATAATAGGAAATGGGCCAACATATTTAGGCCCCAACTTCTTTGACTTTTGTGGAGTCTGAAGAAACCTAGTAGATAGATAAACCTGATCACCAACCTTGTAATCATAAGGCTTAGTCCGTTTCCTATCAGCCTGTTTCTTATGTGCACGATGCGCAGCGTCCAAAGTTTGGAGTGCTAAAGGCCAAACATGCTGAAGGCAATCACTCCACTCAGATAGAGATAACACTTGGGGCTGTTCACGGGGAGCCTCAGGGTACAAAATCCTGGCCATACACCACCTGGAAAGGGGTGAAGCCAGTGCTGCTATGCACAGAATTATTGTTAACCACCTCCACGTGCGGCAACAAATCCACTCAATAATCCTGCTGGTAGTAGATGAAACAACGCAAATACTGTTCCAGAACAGAATTAGTCCTCTCACAAGCCCCATTAGTCTGAGGGTGGTGGGCAGAGCTTAATACACTTCAGAAACTCCCTCCAGAAAACGGAGGTGAACTGCACCAAAATGATGGGCACCCCATGTAAGCGGTAAATGTGGGAGATGAATATCTTAGCGAGAGTCTTAGCAGACGGAATCTTGGATGAAATGGACCTGCTTGGAGAACAAGTCGGTAACCACCCAGAAAACAGTGTGTCCCTGACTCTCAGGGAGTTCGACAATGAAGTCCATAGAGATTTCCTTCCAGGGGGCGACGGGGCAAGCCACAGTCTGGAGCAGTCCTTGAGGTTTCCCCGGCAGGTGTTTAGCAGCAGCACAAATGGGACAACTGACAACATAACATTCAATGTCCTTTTTCAAAGAAGGCCACCAAAACTGTCTCTTGACGAGATGGAGCGTTTTTATGAAACCAAAATGCCCCACCATCCGGGAATCATGAGGTCGCTGAAGAACAACTAGTCAAAGAGACGTAGGAACGTAAAGTTTTGCCCCAATCCAGGGCAATTCATCCCTCATGGTACATTCACTCATTTGCTGCTGGAACCAATCATCATTAGGGAGGGCTTTCTTAAGATTGGAAAGAAAGTCCTGGGACATCTCCACTTTAGAATGTGCTTGATGTCTAGTAACCACTGGAGCAGCGAGGCTCGTCGTGGGAATGACAGGCTGGACCACGCTGAGCTTAGAACAGTTGTATTGAGGAAGCCTGGATAAAGCATCAGCCATAAAATTCTTCCCCCCCCCCCCCGGAATGTATTTCAGGGTGAAATTAAAATGATTGAAATGTTGAGCCCAGCGCATCTGTTTAGGAGAAAATCTCCTGGGAGTTCTTAAAGCTTCCAAATTTTTATGGTCAGTCCACACCTCGAATGGGTGCTTGGTGCCCTCTAGAAAATGGCACCATGTGGCTAAAGCCCAACGAACAGCAAATGCTTCCTTCTCCCAAATAGCCCAACGTCTCTTTGTGTCAGTCAGTTTGCGAGAGGTGTATGCGCAGGGTTGTAAGTTACCTTGATCATTGGCCTGAAGCAATACGGCCCCCACAGCCACATCACTGGCATCAGCCTGAACCACAAAAGGCACGTCCATGTCCCGGTGTTTGAGGACCAGTTCCTCGGCAAAAAGCCGTTTCAATTTCTCAAAGGCAGCTTGACATTCCATGGTCCAATACAACAGCTTGCTAGGCTTGGGTTTCGGCCCACCTTTGGACTTCAATAGGTTAGTTATGGGAAGAGCTATCTTAGCAAAAGAAGGGATGAACTGGCGATAGAAATTGGCAAACCCCCAAAATTTTTGCAACTGCCTGCGTATACGAGGGGCCTCCCACTCAGTAACCGCTTTTACTTTAGCGGGATCCATCTCCACACCCGCGTGGGAGATACGATAGCCTAGGTAGTCAACCTTCTCCTGGTGGAATTCACATTTGGACAACTTGGCGTAAAGCTCCGCGACCCGAAGCTTTTTCAGCACAGTATGAACCAGCTTTACGTGTTCCTCACGTGTTTCCGTGTAAATAAGGATATCATCTAAATATACGATAACGCCTTTGTAGAGATGGTCATGTAACACCTCATTAATTAACTGCATAAAGACTGCAGGCACCCCCTTTAGGCCAAATGTCATCACACGAAATTAGAAACAGCCAAGGGGGCAGTTGAAAGCTGTTTTCCACTCATCTCCCTCTTTAGTATGCTTCTCTCAAGTCCAGTTTAGTGAAAATGTGGCCCTTTCCCAGTTGAGCCAGCATGTCCTTCGTCAGTGGTAATGGGTATAGGTTCTGGGCAGAGATGCAGTTTAAAATTTTGAAGTTCACACATAATCTGGGAGAGCCATATTTCTTTTCTCTGAACAGCACAGGAGCCGCTACCTTAGGTCTAGCCGGCTCAATAAAACCTCTTTCCAAATTCTTGTCAATGAATCTCCTCATCTCCTCCATTTCCCTAGGGGACATTAAATAAATCTGGGGCTTGGGAAGCTTCACCCCGGGCAAAATATCAATGGTGCAATCAGTGGGTCTGTGTGTAGGGGGAGTTTATCAGAAGATTTTTCACTAAACACACCCCTTAGATCCCAATATTCTTTCGGAATTTTCTCTTCCCCTTCGATCCTCTCCTGCCCCCTGGCTGCCAATGTGGGGTTAGAATCAGCAACATCTGGAGTCTCAACCTCCCTTTGGGGGGTGCGCTAGTGCAAATGCGTAACCACCCCTTCCTCCAGTTAATGCGAGGGTTCCATTTACGAAGCCAGGGGAGTCCCAAAATAAGGGGCCGGTCCACCCCAGGTGCCACAATAAAAGTGATTAATTCTTGGTGGGTCCCCATTTTCATCTCTAAGGGCTCAGTAGAAAAATAAGCAGGACCCCCTCCTGCAATAGAACCATCAATTTGGCAAAAAACAATAGGGGTTTTCAAAGTTCTCAATTTCAAGCCAAGTTTTTCCATCATTGCTGGACTTATCATACAGCGAGAACAACCCAAATCCAGTAGAGCTAAAAGTTTTTCAGTCGCGTCAGAAGGTGGCACTCTTAGTTCAATTGGGATAAGCATGGGGCCTCTGGTTGAACTTACCCAACAATGAGATTGTTCCTCATCTGATTCGTCAGACGAACTGGAAATGCTGGGGAACATTTTCAGCGGCGCACGCAGCCTCTCTCTTCTTGCCCGGGGCCTTACTTGCTCTTCCCTCTCTTTGGGGAGGGGTGAAGCGGTCTGAGCCATTTTTACACAGCAATTCATGGTGCGATGGCCTTCCTTTTCACAGCGGAAGTACGTGAAAGGCTTGGTTTTGCTGGCAAAGTTTCCTTTTCCCTCGCTTCTGGGGCGGAGGGGGGCTTTTGGAGCTGCTGGGGGGGATTTCTCTGCTTCTCCCTCTTTCATGCATTGAAGCCTGGCCAAATCCAACTCAACATCTGCTGCGTGTTCATACCAAGCAGTCACCCAGAGAGGGAGGTGTCTGTTAACGCATTGCTGGTATATTTTTTCATTCAATCCCTCAGCGAACTGATCCAATAAAGTGTCTTCTGACCACCCCCTCATAAAGGCTGACACCTGTTGAAATTCCTGAACATAATCTGCTACCGATCTATTTCCCTGCTTCAGGGCCATAAATTTCACCCGCCTGCGTCTCTCGATGAGCGGGTCATCAAACCTCCTCTTCATTGCAGACATAAAGTCATTAAAATTTCTCAGGAGAGGGGAATTGCATTTGTGTAGGCCCACCATCCATTCGGCTGCTTTTTCCTCCAAGGACATTAAGACCATCCTTACTTTCATATCGTCCGTTTCTAAACCAGGACCATATATTTCCATATAATTCCAGACCTGAATGATAAATAACCCTAAAGTCCTGAGGTCACCATCATATTTTACAGTTAAGGGAGGGACTTTTGCCATTCGACGTCACCTGCCCCCCCCTACTCTTTGAGCAGTCCTAACTGGGGGGGAGGCTGGTTCTGGGTTTTCTTGCCCCCAACCCCCTTCGGCTTCTTCACCCTCCCTTAACCTATGCATCGAGTACCTTTGCTCAAGATCTTCAGCCTGCTCCCTTTCCACGGCTCTTTCACAGCTTTTGCGTTCAGACCAAGCTTCCTCGAGGAGCCTCATAGCGTGGGACAGCTTGTAATCCTCTTCCCCAGCGTCGCCCCAATTCGCTGATTTTTTCTTTGGTCTCCAGCATCCAACTCCTCTGACTCCTCTTTTTGTCCTACACCCAAAGTCCATCGGGGACGAACAGAAGGCTCTTCCATTCTTAGTCCAGCCAGCCTTTCAGTTAAAGATGGTTCTGCCGTCGCCCCCTCAGTTTCCTCTTGGTCACTCACTTGCAAAGACATTTCTTTTCTTCTTGTGAGGACACCCCCTTCGGTAGGTTGTAGCTCCGGGTGGGGTGCAAGTGAGACTTAGCTTAATTGTCAGCCCTTCTTCATTCAAAAATCAGGAAAGAAAACCACCGGACTCCATTTGTTGAAATTAAGTGTACTTTTACTAATTATAAATGAATAGAAGTGAAGCTAAGCTAAGTCTGATTATTTAGGCGCAAAAGCGAATAATATATTGTATAATTCATTCCCCTCCCCTTGGCATCCCGAATATAGTCCAATCATAATTCTCCCAAATGTCAGGTGTGAAATAACGTTGAAAGGCATCACCAGGATGGAATGCTGGACCGTTGGCCTTGGCGGGAAACACTCCTCCTCCACATGCGCAGTAAGGTGGTCAGTTCTAAATCTAGAATCTTCGTCCAGCACAACAATGATTCCCCTCCCAAATACCATGCCCCCCCTCCCCGTTTCAATGGCAGCTGAAGCAGCAGCAAAGCGAAGGCTGACAGGTGGATAACCTCCTGCTTCAATTTTCCTTATACTACTAACAGCCTCCAAAATTGCTTTTATCAGCTTTCTTTTCCCTCCCCTTTTCACAATTTTCCCTATACCATTGCCAGGACCAAAAGAGTTTTTTGTCTGCTTTTTATTTCCCTCCGCTTCTACCCCTTCAAAGCCTTGCCACACCCCTCCTTGTCCCCCTTCTTCTTTGAATTCTTCTATAGCTATCTGCTTCTCTGGATTCAAAATTCTAATTAGGATTGATTTTACTGATTTTACTGATTCATGTATATTCTTTAAAATTCCACATAGTTCTTCAAATTCCCAGTTTTCAATGATGTCCAGTTCCAAAGTTACAGTTAATTATATGGTTATGCAGTTCTTATTTCAGAGTTCTGTTCCACCTCAGGTTTGTCTGCTTCAATTGCTATGGGGAAAAGCAATGGTGGCCATTTTAGTCTTTTGTTCTACCTTAATGTCCAGATCCAAAATTGCAGTTAGTTATACAAATCCCACTTCGAGACTCTGGACTACCTTAAATTCAAACCAGAAGAAAAGAAGAAAGAAAAACATAACCAAAAAAAAGAAACCCTTCATATTTCCCAGTTTATTTCCCATTATTATTCTGTTGTTATTCTTTCCCTTACCAGGTCCGATCTCTTGCACCTGCTCGCAATATGTCACATGAAGACTTTCCAAAGTTCTGATTTATAGCAGTTAGTTAATTAAAACCTCCCTCACAGTCAAAGTTAGGCCAAAGTTAAGTAAAAAGAAGTGCTTTTTTGGGGGGGGGGGGTTAAGATTTATCAATTGGAAAGCGTTCAAACAAAATAAATCTTCGAAAGTATTTGGTTTCCTTTCTTTTTCAAATACAAAACCAAGTTTAAAATTTTAGTTGAGTCAGTTTGTCATTTCTACCCTTCCTTCTTTCCATCCAAAAATTGATTCAAATAAATAGCTTTTGAGGGGCTGGTTTTTCAACCCCCCATTTTCCTTTTCTTTCTTTCTTTTTGGAAAAAGTCCCAATCTGACCATTAATATTATATTCCCAAGATTTCTTTGCCTTTTCCAGGTTTAGTTTATGTCTATGGGTTAGAGAGATTATCTTACCGGCCATTCATTCCTTCTGAACTCTTCTGTTTTCTTTTGCTTTGACAAGAAATTCAGCATCTTGTCAGCTATATTTATAGGCTGTCACCCCAACTCCAATTCAAAGGACAAATCTCTGACCTGGGCTCTGTTGCCTCCCCCTGGGTCTAATGAGGCGCTGTCCTCTTCACCCCCCCCCCTCCAGGAGGGGTTCTGGTCCAAAGGGACCTCGAACTTGGTTTTCCAGACAGGGTTCATGTGAGGCTCTTGAGAGCCCACATGCCCCACGTCTGTCCAGCTGAAGCACTTCCTCGTCAACTCCCAAAGAAATAGCAAAGGACCAGCCCATGATACTTCCGCCAATGAAAACAGAGCTTTGAAGTGCTGCTAGGGGTCCCCACAAGCTCCATTTTTGCGGGCAGAGGATTGCAGGACAACATCACAGCTGGAAACACAATTCCTGAAGGCAGTGCATTCCCCCCTTCTGAGTTTCATTTTTGCTGGCAGAAGGTTGCAAGAGACCATCACAACCAAAAACAGAGATCAGGACCCTATTTTCTGTGGCAAACCACTCGGGCCACCATAGGCATCCCTGACACAAGTGACATCGAGTTGGCAATGCACACCCCAGCCACAAGCACTCCATCCCCCAAATTACAAAAAAAAACCTGCAAAGTTTTACAAAGTTTCAGCAATGATTAATTAGAATAGGGGTGTCAAACAAAGCCTTGGAGCTGGAGCTGGCACATAGGATACTTAGATCTGGAAATAGCAAAGGACCATCCCGCAGTGCTTCTGCCAGCAAAAACAAAACTTGCATGTGGTCCACCCCGAGCTCTATTTTTGCTGTCAGGGGGTTGCAGGAGACCATCACAGAAACAGAGCTTGGGACACCGTTTTCTTTGGCAGAGTATTCGAGCCACCACTGGTGTCCCCAACATGAGTGACGTTGAACTGGCCATGCCCCCATTCCCCTGAGCTCAAACATAACCCTTATTCAGCCTTCAAAGAAATCAAGTTTGACATCCCTGAATTAGAATAACTGTGAAAAAGTTGGAGAAACCAAGTTGATATACTTATTTGGCCATTTATGCCATGTACTCTGTATAGAAAAGTAATGGTACAATTTGATTGTACAAGTAGAATCTCAGATATATCCATGGATATTGCATAAATCTGTAAATTAATAACTACAGTATTTTTCAGAGTATAAAATGCACCTTCCCCCCCCCCAAAGAGGATGAAAATATGGGTGAGTCTTATACACTGAATACAACATTCCCCCCCCAAAAGCCCCCCACACACACACACAAATCCCATTTTTTGCAAAAATGGACAGGCAGAGGGTTTGGGAAGCCTGCAAATGCTCCTGGGGTCTGGGGAAGGCAAAAATGAGCAATGAATGGGCCCATTTTTCACAAAATGTGGCTGTTTTTGCCCTACCAAGCCCCCAGGAGCATTCTGTAGGCCTTAAAAAATCTCTACATGACCCGTTTCTGCTCATTTTCTGCAAAAACATTATGCTTTTTGCTCATTTATTGCCCTCTCCAGTCTCCAGGAGAACTCTACAGGCCTCCCACATTCTCTGCATTTTCCTTTTTTCTTCCCCCCAAAATGGGCCTTTTTTTTTTGCCTCTCAAACCTCCCCGCCCATGTGTCATATTTTTGCTCTCCCTTTGCAGGCCTCTCAAACTCTCTACATGTTCCATTTTCACAACTAAGGGGTCATGCAGTGGGTTTGAGAGGCCTACAGAATGCTCCTGTGGGAGGACAAAATCTTTTTTTTAAATGTACCTCTTCAAAATCTGGCTCCATTTGAAGATGATGTGTCTTATTGTCTGAAAAATATGGTAGGTATTTGGAATATGCCATGACCCACCATAATGTCCTATTACATTATAAAAAATGTAAAAGTATGTATTGGGATCTAGAAAATGTTTGTAGAACACAATCTGAGGAATCTAGATGGTAGTTGTTAAGTCCTCGGACTTACGAATGACAGCTCGGCAACAGCCAGGCGCGCCGGAACCAATCAGGCATGACCTGCAGTTGCCAGGCTGTCAAACGCACGGCTATTGGTCTCCCTGCTTGACAGCTCCATATAAATAGCTGTCAAGCAGGGAGGGGGTGCCGGTCTACTTGTACATAGCTTGCGAGTGCCTGTTAATAAAGTTGGTTGTGTTTAACTTACCTCAGACACCTCCAGGCTCGTTCTTCCAGGGAATCTAACACTGGCGACGAGCTGGTGGGATAGTGGCTCTGAGCTACAACCTGCAAAGGCAAGCAAGCGTAGTTGTTAGGCGCTCCGCACTGCCGGACAATTCTCGCCGCATCTCGCTACCTTTTAAACGGCATATAACTATTCCTGCAATGCCTCTGTTCGCTCCGTTCAGGACAGCCGGCGAGTCCAGGGCCGCCTTCCTGGAGCGTTTTGAATGCTTCCTTATCGCTAATAACCGGCAGGGGTATTCGCAGGCTCGGAAGTGCAGCTTCTTCCTCAGCGCCTGCGGCCCCAAGATATTCGGGATGGCCCGCACCCATCTACGAACTAAGCTGGGACGAGCTCATGGAGGGGCTAAAGAATCACTACGCCCCAACTCCCTCTAAGATCACACACCAGTACGCTTTTCGCCAGTTTGTCCAAAAAGAATCTGAATCGATCAGCCCGTTCCTCCAGTCGCTACAGGTCGCCGCCATTCAATGCAAATTCCCTGATCTGGAAGACAACCTGGTTGAACAATTTGTCTGCGGGGTGAAGGACATCCGCCTCCAGTGGCACCTCCTCTCCAGGGCAGACATTACCTTGCCTCAGGCTTTTGACGACGCTAGGGCTGCAGAACTCTCAGAGCAGTCAACGGTGGAGATGGCCAGCTACCTGCCTCCCTTGCCTGCATCACCATCCCTGCCTCCGCTGCCTTCCCCGCAGTCGACCTGCCTGATAGACGAGCTGGCCCCCTTGCCGGATCCGATCTATGAAGACCAGGTCAACCGCCTCCGAGCCATTCCCCAGCGGCAACAGCCTCCACAAGCCCGAACCACTGCGGCGGCTGCCGCCTGCCTCGGCTACAGCGGCAATCATGCCCGGGCGTCCTGCCCCTTCAAAGCTTTGATGTGCCGCCGTTGCAGCAAAAAAGGGCACCTAGCCCAAGTTTGCTGGGCCACCCTGCCACCTCCAGCTCAATCCGACCCATCTCTACTGGCCTATGGTCCGCCTGCACCACCCAGGAACCAGCCGCCCCGTCGCCAGCAGACCCGCCAAGCCGACTGCTATGCCCTGGGAAAAGACCTTCCTGCCACCCCTGTCGGTCAGCCAAGCCACGGCTGGTACAAAGAAAATTACCATCACTGTCTCCATCGAGGGGTCCCCCTGCCTCATGGAGGTGGACTCGGGCTCTTCCCGGTCTCTCCTGTCATGGGCCACTTTCTCCCATGACTCCCGTGTCCGAGAGTCCCCAAAGTGCAGCTGTCTCCCCCGGACCCCGTGCTCAGAGACTACCAGGGGACTCCTATTCCTACCCTGGGCTGCTATGGGGTGCGGGTGCAGTAAGGGGAAAATGCTGTTTCCTACAGGTTTTGGTGGTGCAGAAGCCTCTGCAGGCTCTCTTGGGCCTGGATTGGCTCACCCCCCTGGGCTTATCCCTTTCTAGGGTGAATTCTGTGGCGGACACGCCCCCTGACATTGCGGCTGTCCTAGCGGACTATGCTGATGTCTTTAATGGCGAGCTGGGGAGGTATAAGGGGACCCCTATTTCCCTCAACCTAGACCCCCAGGTTGCCCCCGTCGGGCTGAAGGCCAGCAGCGTGCCTTTTGCCTTGAGGCCTAAGGTTGATGCCGAATTAGATAAGTTGTTGGCACAGGGGATCCTGGAACCCGTCGACCATTCCCACTGGGAGACCCCCATAGTGGTCCCTGTGAAGGCTGACGGGTCCATCAGGATATGCACCGACTACAAGTCGACCATCAACCTTTCGCTGAACTTTCGCCAAACTGGATATGGCGCAGGCCTACCAGCAGCTCCTGGTGGATGATGATGCAGCGGCTGTCAAGACCATTGTCACCCACCTGGGGCTTTCTGCTGTCGCCGCCTTCAATTGCCCCGGGGATCTTCCAGACCCTCATGGAGCGCTTGCTCCATGGGCTCCCTAGTGTTGTCCCATACTTCAATGACGTTCTGATCGCTCAGGACTCATCGAAGTACTTCGGAAGGTCCTCGACCGTTTCAAGGGCGCGGGTCTCAAATTGAAGCTCAGCAAGTGCTCTTTTGCTGTGCCTAGGGTGGAATTCCTGGGCTTCATGATTGATGCCCAGGGAATCCACCCCACCCCTTCTAAAGTTGTGGCCATCAAGAACGCCCCTGCACCCACCTCCAAGGCAGAGCTGCAAGCGTTCCTCAGTCTTTTAAATTTTTACGCACTGTTTCTAGCTGAGCCGCTGCATCTGTTGCTTGACTGATCTGCGGCCTGGCAATGGGGCAACCGCGAAGCGCATGTGTTCACGGCTGTCAAGGCCATGCCGACATCAGAGGCAGTCTTAGTGCAGTATAGCAACAAGATGCCACTGACGTTAGCCTGTGATGCCTCTCCTGTGGGTTTGGGGGCGGTCCTGAGCCATGTTCTGTCCAATGGCTCAAAGGGCCCAATTGCTTTTTACTCCCAGACACTTTCCTCGGCCGAGAGGAACTACAGCCAGATCGACAAGGAGGCTCTGGCTGCGGTGTCCAGGGTTAAAAAGTTCCCCGATTACTTGTATGGTCGGCACTTTACCCTCTACACTGACCATATGCCACTCCTTGGGCTTCTGGCCGGTGATAGGCTGACCCCCCTATCCTCTCTCCCAGGATGACCCGTTGGACGGAGTTTCTCACTGCGTATTCCTACGCGCTGAGATACCATCCAGGCAAGCAGCTAGGGCATGCTGATGCCCTCAGTCCCTGCCCCCTTCCCTGCTCTGACCCCCAGCCAGTCCCTTGTCTGTCGGTCCTCTCCATCACTGAGCTGGACCTCCCTCTCTCTGCCACTGACATGGCCGCTTACTCTCAAACTGACCCTGTCCTCTCCCAGGTCATGGCATGGGTCCTGAGGGGCTGGCCTACAGAGGGCGTCTCTCCCGAGTGCTGCCCTTTTAAAAGTCATCAGTTTGAGCTGTCACTCCACTGTGGTTACCTTCTCTGGGGCAACCGGGTGGTCATCCCTTCCGCCCTCTGCTACCAGGTCCTCAAGCGTCTCCATGCAGACCACCCCGGGGTCACGTGCATGAAGGCGCTGGCCCAGAGTTACGTCTGGAGGCCCTGCCTGGATGATGACATCGAGGCCCGGGTATGGAGGTGCGAGCCCTGCCAGGTGTCCCACCCCGCTCCCCCCTCCGCCTCCTCTCGGGAGTGGGAGATGCCTCACGGGCCCTGGTCCTGCCTGCACTCGGCCAAGGAGGCTTTGGGCCGTTTGGACCGTGGCAACTGGCAGGCAAGGGTGGATGCTTACCTAATGGCCCAGCACTCCACTCCTTGCCCCCTCACGTGGCAAAGCCCCGCGGAGCTGTTGATGGGTCGGCGCCTGCGGACCACCCTGGATAGACTTCACCCTCTCTATTCAGGAATTCAGCCTGGCAACCTGGGGTACCCCTCCCGTTCCTTTGCTGTGGGGGATCTGGTTTGGGCCCGGAATTACTCAGGGGACACCCGGTGGGTGACTGCCACCGTCACTGATGTAACCGGCCCGGTTTCCTACAGGGTCCACCTACCCGATGGCTGCAAGTGGCGGCACCACCCTCCAGAGGCCTCCAGTCAAACCGACATGCAGAGGCCGGCCGCCGACGGCTTGCAGCCAGCCCCGGATCTGCCGCTGTTCCCCCACACCGCACCATCGCTGGCCTTCCCCGAGTCAGGCCATCCCTGCCCAGGGGCCAGGACACAGCACCCCTTTGCTGCAGGTCAATCCACCATCGCACTCCCTCATTCTGCCAAGTTAGGCCTTCCATTGTCAGACCTCCCCAACCCCCTGGCCGCCTACCGGCCTGTTCAAACATACCCACCTGCCCAAGCTGCACCCCCTCCGCCTGGCCTACCTTGTCCAAGGGTTCTGCTTCCTGACCTAGGCCGCAGTGACGTCAACTGGAGCTCCACTCCCTCCAGGGAGGAGCTCCCACGGGTACGGCTTACCTCTCCAGTGCCGTCTCTTCAACTGAAGCATTCTGGGCGTGTCCGCCGTCTGCCCACCTATCTGCAAGAGTACGCATGCACCACTTTTGATGCATGCGCCCTCACTGGGGGGGAAGAGATGTTAAGTCCTCGGACTTATGAATGACAGCTCGGCAACAGCCAGGTGCGCCGGAACCAATCAGGCGTGACCTGCAGTTGCCGGGCTGTCAAACGCGTGGCTATTGGTCTCCCTGCTTGACAGCTCCATATAAATAGCTGTCAATCAGGGAGGGGGTGCCAGTCTACTTGTACATAGCTTGCGAATGCCTGTTAATAAAGCTGGTTGTGTTTAACTTACCTCAGACACCTCCAGGGTCGTTCTTCCAGGGAATCTAACAGTAGTGTAATCCTTAGTTTACTTACAACATAACTTCTGTTCTGTGGCTTCATGCTGATTACAGAAACAGTGGTACAAAGGCCAATTCTTCAAGCCATGTCCAAACTGTCTTGGCAACATGTAGCCTTGGGAAAATGAATCAACATTATTTAGTGCTACATAACAAAATTCAGTATCAACAAAATATTGTGGAAGAAGAACATGAATATTTCATCTAATCAAATAAATTATCTCTCTATTAAATAAAGACTATCAGAAAGTAGATCAAAGTAATAAAAAGGCCACACCTAAACATTTACTAAGAAATCAGGGACAAGTTACACATATTCCTTTTTCAACATTGTGTAATCTATGTTGGTTTTCACACCCACTAATTGTAATTGTAATTGTTGGGCAGTGTTGGGTAAGTAATCACAGGCAACTAAGTTAGATTGACGTGAGCAGACCAACTTGCCTGTGAAGATACCAACCATAGCCATTTTCAACTTCTGAAGATGGTAGTCAGTTGCCATAGAAATGTCAGGTCATTTGTTCTCTACACCACAGTAGCTAAACTCTGAAACTCAATACTTCTTCTTTTCTGTAAACTAATTCCATACATTGCTCATTGCTGTAATAAGGCTACAAACTCTAAATCAGTAAAGATATTGCCTTATTCATTATAAGTTGCTACAGGAGTTTAACACCTTCTAGAGCTCTCAGGTTTTGGTTTGGTCCCTGAAGAGTAAGTGTTTATTCCTGCTAGAATTAGTTGGATCTTGTTGCTGTTTTCCTTCTTGAGCTGTGTGATTGGTTTGGTACACATTGGACCCACCTGAAAATTTCTGAAGGTGTTTCATTAGCAATCTCCTTTTCTTCGCATTTGCTCGTTTGCCCCAACAAAGAAACAAGGGTTAATGGAACTGTGTTATACCTGGGAAATTGTCATAAGAGCAGACAGAACCACTTTTCATATCACTAGGGCCAATATGGTCTAAGCTGTTCTCTTTATAAGGTAGACGTGAAGCTTCAAACTTTCCAAGGAAAGCCTTGCAAGTTTGACGATAAACCATGTTTTGAGATTGCCTCTGACCACTTATGACAGATTATAGGACTATGAATATGGCTAAGCTGTAGATCATAGCTAAGGAACTTTAGAATTTTATGTTAATGTATTTTTCTGTTTTTTCCCCTCTATCTGTCATATCCTTCTAAAGGGAAATCCAGTTTTGTAATGGGTGTGAATAATCGAAATGTGACTAGAATAAACCATAGAATGGCAGCATTCTAACCAATCCCCTATCCAGTCACTGAATATGTTGGGAAAACACTCAAAAGGAACTCAGTGCACATTAAGGTATTCTCTATCCAACTTTGCAATAGCAAAAAACTCTATTAGTATACAGTGTGTTCATCCATTACAGATTTCTATCTTGCCTCTGTTTCCATTTTTATGCTTCCTGCTAGATTATTCAACTTGGCTGCTGTGCAAAGGAATCTGTACAGCTTCCGAGTTTCACTTAGTAGCAATTTGCCAATTTGAACAATGACATATGGAGGAGAAAGAGGAAATGCTCAAATCAATCCGCCTCTGCTGAAGCAAGTGGAATGTCAGTCTCAGCATGATATCAAACCAGGAGACACCTGAGGCTAATTAAACACAGGCACCATGAGAACAGTTAGAGAAGACTTAATTCTCATTTCTTAACCTGCTTGTTCTTCAGTTAAAGATGAATGTTAGTTGGCATTGGCAAAAAAGGATGCTTAATTCTAGGTCATGATTTATTTCAATTGAGTTTGTTCTCACTCCACCCTCTGAGGGAGGAGAACATAACATTTGTTCATTTAAAAAGTTACTACATCAGAGTAAAACTGATTTTCCAAGCAAGCTGTTTGTAAGAGGTAATGATTCTGGTTGCCAGATGAAATTCATCTTCCTTTATTGAATGAAAAGGACTGGAGGGCGCTTTCTATTTTTCTACTTTTAATCAATAATGTTCTGATTGTTAATAAGCTTGGGACTTCTCCATTAATGTTTTGATACTGAATTGAGAGTAATAATTTTATTGCAGAAATGTTGGCTGATGAAAGGTTTTTAATATATAACTTGCATGTTTGTTTTGAAGGAAATTCAGTTGAATTGCCCATTTTCATCAATACTTCTAAGTGACTTAGGGCATCAGATGAAGTGCTGTAGAATCATTTTGCAGAAAACTAAATATTATTCCAGGATTTTATGACTTTTCTGAAGATGCTCCTCAAATACCTGAAAATCTGAAATATTATGGCTATTTTCCTTCCATTTACAGGCAAAGCCAAGAAGAGAGACTGATAGTGATACCAGTTGTCAGAGTACATGGAATATCCTATTGCTTCTATCTGACTTCTGCTAGTTCTTTGAGCAGCTTAGCTTACAAAAACAAAGAGAGAAAATACTCATTGTATCAGCAGATTAGAGAGTTTCTTATCTTGTGAAACAAGCTATTCTTTCTCTTATTGTGTATTACTCTGTGATGTTGTGGAAATCTTTAAATGAAGCCTGTATCAAGCACTTCTATTGAACTGTTAAAGGAGTGGTACCATTTCCACACTTATGGGTCTGGCTGGGCATCTGCTTCTGGATGATTCCATTCACCTTTCTTCTCCCTTCAAATTTCATAAGGTGTAGAATGTCAAGTCAGAAAGGTGCTTTTTCAAGAGGCAACTGGACTTTCTGGTTTTTCTTTCAAGACTTTTCACTTCTCATCCAAGAACTTTATTAAGGGGGGGCACTTCCTATGTTTAAAGGAGCACAATGGAAGTTCTTTGGAGAATGATTGTGGTTTGCTTTACTTATCCCTAATATTTTCTCTGTGACAGAACTGTGACAGAGGAGCATTTTGAAATTCTTGGTGATGATGGTCTTGAAATTAATTTGCCAAAATTTTAGAAGACTAATGTTTTCAAATAGAACTAGTGCCCTTGCTCTCTTCATCCCAATAAGCCTGAAGATGAAACAGCTTGGAGATGCCAATCAATACTGACCCGGTGTTAGCAGAGGGAAAAGAAAAGTGGGGTTCTTGCAAAGAATCTGCACTTGATTTCTTTTTCATAAAAATAAAGGGAATTGAAGTTGAAGGAAAAGAATGGATATCAGCAGAGGAAGAAAAGGTGTCCAGAATTGTCCTGTGTGCAGAATATTCAACAAGTTGTTTCTAAAATCAAGAATCCTTCCTAAATAGACATCTTTGGCTGGTCATTTAAACCTTTTCTTTCTTGGTTGATTAAAAAAAAGGCCTCTTAATAATCCCAGTAATGTTTGATTAAAAGGATCAATAATCAGATTGATTGTACTAAGCTTTGGTTTTTTTAACCATCTCTCAGCCCAACCTTCTCCAAAGGCTATTTAAAAGTGTCATTATCTTGTATACAATGCCAGCTGATATTCTGCTGATTCTCCCAGAGCTCAATAAAGTCTGCTTGTATCTTTATTTTTCTTTTCCAAGAAGAAATACTTTATTTGTGAATGGATTTCTATTTATATACTCTGATTTCAAACATGTCTGAAGAAAATATATATTATACCTTAGGAAATGAATTTACCATGTGGTCAATTTACATTTTGGAAGGATGTGCAGGCTTTATCATATATCCCTTAACTTTGATAGTAATTCTGATAATTTTATATTATCCTCTTGTGTTTGGATTATTTCTAATGTATGTAACCAGTGCAATACATTTTGTATGGAAAATAATTGGTAATCTGCCAGATGATATGAATAGCGAAAAATGGGACAAGCCAAAGAAATTATTGGCACTGGCAACTAAGTGGTATGGAAAAATACTGCACAGTAAGTATGAATAATTCATTCTTTAGGGAGGGATGAGGAACTTACTATCACTCTTGGTATCATTCTTCTGGTCAACCATAACCAGCAGTCATGTCCATCTTGGAGCTGCAACTGAATCTAATAGAATTTGAATGGAAAACATGATGTAAAGCATAAGTTATGTATAAATCATTTTTGCAAAAAATGTTTCAGAAACTAGTCAAGAAACTCCCTTAGAAGGAGCTGATTGAATCCTATGGTCAGCAGAATAGTTTCAGGCATATTTTTTAAAAGACAAACTTCATATATAACCCATAGACTACCACAAATATTTAGGCATGTACATGTTGGGATCATTATATTCCTAAAAATAACTAGAAAATAACTTAACAATGTTTTACAATGGTCAAAATATCCAAATTGTATTGAGATATTGAAGATAAAAGATAAGCTTTTATGTCAGTTTAATTGCTATGAATCTAAATGATTTATAGGAAATTAGAAAGGAATATGTAGAATCACAAATGCAATAACACCCAAATCTCATACGATTCTGATTGATATTGATGTTCTGATAGATCAATGTGACAGCATGTTGTTCCAGA
Organism: Thamnophis elegans; assembly: GCF_009769535.1. Taxonomy (NCBI): domain Eukaryota; kingdom Metazoa; phylum Chordata; class Lepidosauria; order Squamata; family Natricidae; genus Thamnophis; species Thamnophis elegans. The sequence continues at coordinate 39,924,962 of NC_045548.1, forward strand.
AGTGACATATGATTTAAAATATTTAGCTTCACAAGCAGCTAAAAAAGATAAGAAAAAAAGCAATTTTTCTATACAATCATATTTTCTTCTAGAGGAGATCCTTGTGAAACAATATTGAAGCCATTTCATTGTTCCACCATTAACAGGTTATGAGGTTTCTGGAATAGAAAATCTACCAAAAGAACCAGCAATCTTTGTTTTTTACCATGGAGCCCATCCAAAGGACATCTATTTTTTTGTCCATAAGATGTATAGACTTACTGGGAAATTTTGGTGTTGTGTGATCCATCATACTCTTTTTTGTCTACCAGGTAAAAAAAAATACTATATGTTTAGTTTTAATTATCATCAAAAGATATTGATTCAGTGACGTGGATTTTTTCTTCTTTAAATTCTTAGCCGAATTATCATGTTGGGGAAAAACATGTTTTCCTTTACAAGCAAGAACTGAATGATTTTTTAGGTCTGCTTTTGCAGGACTAACTCTGTACTTTGACCTTCAACACAATGTTCATCCTACAAGAGAAAAGAGTGTAGACATTCTGAAACAAGGGAACCACCTGATAGTTGTACCAGGGGGACTGCGAGAGCAGAACTATGGAAATAATCATTACAAACTAATATGGGGGAAACGGAAAGGATTTGCTCATACAGCCATCAATGCAAAAGTGGTGAGCCATTTGTCATTTTCCTAGTCCTGCTCTTAATTGAAAAATGTATTTGTAAATGCTATGCTTCCATTTCATATCAATCATTTATACCTATTGGCAAATGAACAGAAAAGGGAATGCAACCATCAATCAGATTTGACAGACCAGGAAACGGCGAATCTGTCCTTTCTTATGCTCCAAAAAATTGGTTTCTTTACACATACTACTATCATCTACATATTTCTCTTTCATTTAAAATTTATGGATTTTTTTATTGGAAACATTTTACATTAGTATTATGTTTTCCTATTCTAATTGCAATATTATTTTCTCTTCTTTTTCTTTTTGTTATTCACATGCTAGCTACATCCCTAGTTCATCTACATACTCACTTTTCACTGATACTATTGATAATTGTCATTGTAAGGGCCTAATTTGTTGAGGAATACTTATCTTCTCTTGGATTTTCTTTCTTTTCTGTTTCATTTTTCAAAAATAGGTTGTGTTCTCTGCTGATATTCCTTTTTAAGTTTATATCATGTTGTATGAAATAATATTTCATGCAGGCTTTATGTGAATCCCAAACTATTTCCAATCTGTGAAAATGTTTTTTTTTTATTAATTTCTTCTTGCAGTCCTCAATTATTCTTTTTATGTATCAACATTTCATTTAAGCCCCATCAAAAGAATAAGATTTTCTCTATGTTACTTTCCTAGAATTAAATGTGAAAGAGAAAGTGCCAGTTGGAAATTTGATCCATGATAATCCCTGTCCTATAAGAGACAGTGAAACCCAGCATTTGCCAAAGGATTAGATGCATGAGAATTCAGGATTGAAGAAAGAATGAAGGACATTTCAGCATGTCAGAAGATGAGTTCAAACTACATATAGTAAGCTAATGCAACTGTTACAGTGTTTTAAAATCTCAGAAAAAAATATCTGAAAGGAAGTCAAAAGATGCAATGTCCTTAGCAAAATAGATTGTCAATATTGATTTTTCAAAGTGATCTTTTAATATATCCAGTTAATGTCCCAACAATAAATTTTATTCCTTTCATGTACAGGGACTAAAATAGTCTCATTATTTCTTTCTTTTCCTTCATCTAGCCAATCGTCCCTATGTTTACACAAAATATTAGAGAAGCATATGTATCATATGGAAATATACGTAAGTAAAACTTTATGTATTCTCAGGAATATTATTACTTTTGAGGCTAGAAATGTATGCATCTGCATCTTTGCCTACCATGTTTAATTTAAAGATACTGTAGCTCAATCATCAGACCTTTGCTGTAAAATCTGATTCAGTACATTTCCCAAAGGTGACATGATGTCATTGGATTTTATGGACCCAAGGCTGACCCAGGAATTATGGAAATTCAGCAAAGTTAACCATATAGTTTAAATGCATTGGTGCTTATTACAGGAAGCCTACCTGTTTGTCCATCCATCATCTTGCCTTCTATCAGCCTTGTGAGATCTATGTTTTTCACAATTCTAATTTTCTCACCCTTTTAAAATATAAATTGAACTTTGCAAATTGCCGCTCTCAAACATGGGAACCTTTTCCCCTACTTCAACTGAAAAACCTTTACTTTACTAAGTTCCAATACTGCTACTAAAAATTGCTAATATTTAAATATAGGATTTTAGAAAGACTAATACATAACTCGCAGACTGCTGCTAATAATTGTTTCTAAAATTTTCTAAATCTTGTACCCAGGACCAATGAGATGGTTATATGAGCGAATTCCATGGTTCACCTTTCCATTATGTGGATTGTTTCCAGTTTCCATATTGGAAAACCAATTCCATATGATCCAAATATATCTGCTGAAAAATTAGCTGAAAAAGTAAGTATTATAAGGGAATAAAATATATATTCAAATTTTCACTTTGTTCATGAAATTATAATTCTATAGTAACAGTTATTAGAATACACAACTTAGATATACAGAATTATAGTTCAGTGCTTGGTACTTAACTGTCAGTGTAAGACTATTATCCATCCATCCATCATCCATCCATCACTGTTTAAACATCACTTATTCAAACTATTCAACAAGGCTAGCTGCACACTTAAATGAAAACATTCATCAAATTCCTATCATACTAAAGTTCTAAGAAGTGCAGCAAACAGCTACAGTTCTCTTCAATGGTAGCTTCACATAGAATAAATGAAAACATTTTGAGAAATGACAAAGGCAGGAGTCAGTGTCTGAAGGCGCAGTCCAAGAATAGGTATAGCTTTCAGATCTGTTGAGGACTGTTTAGGGCACAGCTTCAATCTCCTATTAGAGCAAATGTTGTAGTTCACAAATATCCCATTGCATACCAACTTCTTTTGGAAAGGCTGCAACCATGTCGAGATCAGTAGGCAGAATTTTCATGTAATCAGATGATTTCAGTATAATAAAGCATCTGACTTTCTGGGATTCAACTCTTAACTCCTTCAAGTCCTTCACAAATCCAAGCAGCAGTCAAGACTGCCATGTATCTCCTGTTTAGTTTGTAATGCTGATAAATATCATCACATTAATGATATGAGGCTCCAGATTGTTGAAGACAAAGTGATTCAACTCAGTCACATTTATAGCATTTTATAGCCTATAGAGCACCTTTCTATATGTCCTGCTTCTTTATTTCTCTGATCAATAGAATGGAGCATCTTTTCCTTAGAGGAAAAATGGGCTTGACATAGAATGCAAGAGGGAAGCTCAGCTGCGAAATGTAAACATTCACATAGCCTATAAAGCCATAATCAATTTCCTTTGGGATATGCATGTTCTGAAAAACCAATTGTGGCATCTAAACTGAGATTCACATATTCAAGTAAATGTTTTAACCAGATAATTGTGGTTTACTCAACAAGCCACAGTTAGGAGCAAATTAAATGAAAGGCATCCAGGTTCTATTTTGTTTTTTGTTTTAATTATACTACTGAATGTAGGCAGAGAAGTAATTCTACACTGTATATGCACCATATGAGTTAACCCAAAGGAAAAATGTGATTTATCTGATTATGTACATTGTGGCATCCGTAGAAATAGAGAAAAAAATCTTTGCCATAAATTGGAATTTTACATATATACTATGTTTAAATAAGTTCTATAGAATAGTCTATATCTTTTAGTTCTGAAATGTTCTCTCTATAATTTCTGAAACATAAATCTAATTATGTCACCTTTTTTCTTTCTTTTCCGCATCTCACCCATGCCATTCCATCTCTCCAACAGACTCAAAGGGCAATAGAGGCTTTACGGGACAAACACCAGGAAATCCCAGGAAACATATTGCGTGCTCTTAAGGCAACGTTTTGAGACACATAACAAAGAAAAATAGTGATATAACAACAATTATATTATATATATATATACATACACACACACACACACACACAGACACACATACATACATACATACGTACTGTGTGTTTATGTGTATATATATATATATATATATATATATATATGTGTGTGTGTGTGTGTGTGTGCGCGCGCGCGTTTAGATAACATATGTGAATGTGTAGTTTTTTGTTCCCCAATGAACCTTTTTAAAATAAATGAAGATGAAAGATTGAGATGGGGAAGAATATGGCTTTATTTCAATGTGTTTAAATCCACAATATCAGAATAAATTTCATTTGAAAATACCAAAGCTTTACATGATTATCATTCCATACCTTTATGAATTATGTTTGAATAATCCTGATCACATCACACTTGTGTCAGAAGGACTGAAGTGCATCTGGATTGAAAAGATTAGTTGAAGAGATCACTGTTGCCCAGAGGACACCCAGTTGTGGGTTCCTTCATGTTCCTGGTCTCAATAGTCCAAAGTTCGGACTTAGCCAAAACAGTTTCACTCTGGAACTGTGAAACAGAATCTCAACATTTATTTTGGCTGGGGTCTTGACACAAATTGAGGCCTGTTAAAGTTAATTAATGGTAAAATCAGCACTGGAAGCCATGTGTTTTGTAGGTGGGATCCATGCTCTGTCCTGGACAGACCTCTAGCCTAAGGTGACCAGATTTTCAGATTGGTAAAGAGGGACACCATTGACCAGGGCGGGGGGGGGGGGGGGGCTTGATTAAAAATTTTATAGTTTGTCAAACATGATCCCAGGACACTGAAACCATCATAAATACGAATCTGTTACCAAACATCAAAATTTTGATCATGTGACCATGAGGATGCTGCAACGGTCGCTAAGTGTGAAAATGGTCATCAGACACTTTTTTCAATGCCATTGTAACTTTGGTCACTAAATGAACTGTTTGAGGCTTGCATTATAATGCCTTATGCCAGCTTACATTTTCAAGAGAGAGAAGCTAAACTCCTTGTTAGAATTGAAATAGAAATGAATAGAGTAGAGTAAAATAGAATAGAATAGTTTATTAGCCAAGTGTGATTGGACACACAAGGAATTTGTCTTTGGTGAATATGCTCTCAGTGTACATAAAGAAAAATAAAATAGTAAGATAGTGGGATCCTTGCTGCACCAAGCCTTCACTAATCCTCTCACTTTCATCAAAAACAGTAAAAATCAATCATGCTTTTTTATTTCTATTTATTATTTTGCTATGGCCACATATGAATATATATGCACATTCCAAACATATTTTCTTATTAAACAGCCACCATTCTCATCCATAGGCCACTAAATGCCTCACCAACCTTTTTTGTATTCTTTCATTTCCTTCCATCCATTTTATTTATTTAATACAGAGTAGATTAGGCTGTCAGCCTTAGTCATTCTTCTAACATGACAACAATTCTTACCAACAAGGACGGTATTGGCATATTTTAGCTAATGCAACCTAAACATAATCAAAGCCTATTTCACTTCAAGTATGCTAACTTTATTCTATGCCTTCCCACGCATTACATGGCTTGAACGTTCGCAGATCGCCACCAAATTGCACAGGTGGTTGTTCTACCAGATGGACATCCTTACTTTTTCTTGAAAACGGGAGAGAGGCTGCCTTTCCTAGTCTAGCCCCGTAACAACAACCCTATGAGGTAGGCTGGGTTAAAAAAAAAGCGAGTGTCGGGGAATTCTGTGACTGCACCACCTCTTCGCTGCTCTCGTTTCTCAGGGAGCCCCCTTTCCTCTCGCTGAGCAGCCCGTTCTCAGAACAAAACGCCTCCCCGCCACCGCTGTCCTTCCACCAAAACGGAGGGAGATAGCTTGCACAGTCCGCCGCACGCTGCCCTTTCCCAGCGCAACCCCTCTCGGCACCATCCCCACCGACTGCCAGGCATATCCGCCTCTGAGCCTCTCTGTGCAGTCACCCCCTTCCCTGTCGCGCCCCCCACCCCAAAAACAAACCACCAGTGCTCCTCCCGCTCCCCCACTCCCCAGGCCTGCAGCGCCCTGAAGCGTGCCTCGCTCTTCAGCTGGACGCCGCCACGCATTTCCCCCCAAAGTTCTGTACGCGAGGGCTCTACCCAGCTTCTAGCGCCGGAGACTGCCAGAGCCCGAGAGCCAAGAAGGAAAAGACCGGAGGGAAGCGCCCTCCGCCTCCAAGCCCAAGACTTCTCAGCAGCTGCCCGCCTCTGAGTTCTCGGCGGAGGATGGGCAAGAGGAAGCGGGCAGGCTAGCTCGGAGCACAAGAACCACCCTCCGTGCCGCAGCCATGTCTGGATCAGCCCTCTGGAATTCTGCTCACTTTCTGCCTACTTTCTCCTCCGCTGGACCCCAAAGTTCAAATCCTCCCTGCTGGAGGAATTCCACTTATGGCCTCAGGTCTATTTACCAGTTAGAGGGTCTGGAATTGACCGTTGCCAGTTGGGGGGCGCAGAGGAACCCAGCAGACAGATGGGAGACCGGGGGAGGGGGGAAGGAAGAAATCCCGTCCAGGGTAAAAAGGGGGAAAAGCGGAGAGCCTACCCTGGATGGGATCTCTTCCTCCCCCACCCCCCGGTCTTCCGTCTGTCTGCTGGGTTCCTCTGCGCCCTGCGATGCCCATCTGGGTTGGCTTCCTTGGACACTCAGCCTCCACCCCCACCCCCACCTTCCCTCCGACCAACTGTCAGTTTATTCTTCGCTACAAACAAAACACGGGGAAGCTGGCATCGAGTTTTCAGTGACTCTGAGGTGCACTAACTGAAATGCGGTCTTCCTTCAGTCTCTGCTTGGAGCCTCTGGGATGATCGTTGGCGGGTGGGGGAAGCAAGGGCGCAGCTGAGCCGGGGAGGCAGAGATGAGAAGTGAGGGCTAAATGCAAAGCGCGCCGAAGAGAGCAAGCGAAGCATCCCCAAAGCGAAGGACGGTTGGGAAGCGCTTGGCCAGTATGTGAGAAGGCAGGCTGGAAGTGGCTGCGGAAGGGAAAAGAGGCGGCCACGGGTATCGGTTCTCCTTGTGGTAGATAAGGGAGGTTCGTAGCAAGGGTCCGCCGGCCTTCCGCAGCCACTTCCAGCCTGCCTTCTCACATGCTGGTCAAGCACTTCCCGCCCGTCCTTCGCTTTGGGGATCCTTCGCTTGCTCTCTTCGGCGCGCTTTGCATTTAGCCCTCACTTCTCATCTCTGCCTCCCCGGCTCAGCTCCGCCCTCGCTTCCCCCACCCACCAACGATCATCCCAGAGGCTGCAAGCAGAGACTGAAGGAAGACCGCATTTCAGTTAGCGCACCTCCGAGTCACCGAAAACTCGATACCGGCTTCCCCACTGCGACTGGCGGGGATGGCGATGAAAGCTCGGGCTCCGCTCCTCCATCTGGGGCTGCAGCTAACAGGGACAGCCAAGCGCTTTCCTCAAAAACCCCGCCTTCCACACACACCCAGCTTCCAAAATCCGGGGAGTTGCGGGGAGGGACGCTCTTCTTCCCCACTCTCAGGTTGCCCGGTTCCCCCCCCAGTTCCTCTCATGAGTAGCTCGCAAGGGAAGGCATTCCCTTCCCTTTCTAAAGGCCGCCGCAGCCCACCCGAAGTGGCAAAGCCTCCCGATTCCCACCGGCACTGGAGTTACTCACCAGGGCAGTGCAGCAAAAACAAATGGCAAAGGCGAAATGAAATAGAGACTCGTGAGAGTCACGACTCATGCGGCGTGCTTAAGCGGACTCCAGCCAATCAGTGAGCTGGCTGGGATGGAAAATTTTAAGCACACCTCGTGCGTGCTTAAAGTTTTCCATCCCAGCCAGCTCACTGATTGGCTGGAGTCCAGGCCAATCAGTGAGCAGCAGGCTGGGCTGGCGTAGATTTTTAGTGTAGATAGAATAGATGGGGGAACGGAATGAGCGAGCAACCGGCAGCTGATGATGGGCGGGGGAGCCAACGAGCGCCAAAATAAAGCGGGGTTTTTTGAGAAGTGGGCGGGACCCAGGAAAAATGATGAAAAATCGTGCCTGTCCCGCCAGATGCAGGACGTCTGGTCACCCTAGCCAAAAGAGACACCTAGAGCGCCACTCGAGGGCCAGTAAATCCGAGTCTGACCGAGCACTGATGAGAGCCTATATCAGAGCCTATCTTGTGGCAATACAGGCAGCGAAATGTTTGCATTTTGCCGCTCTTATTGCATCCACTGAATTGCGCCCAGACGCCTTGTTTAGGATAACCCGCTCCCTCCTGAAAGGGAAGGACGCGGATGAACCTTTGCAAGGTAGAGCTGAGGAATTTGTCCAGTATTTAATGGATAAAGTCACTCGGATTCGGACAGACCTGGACTCCAATTGCACGGTACCAGTCGAGGTACCGGGGGAAGGTCTTTAGCGGAGTTTATGGAATGAGTTTCAACTTGTCGTGCCTGAGGAAGTGGACAAGGCCATGGGAGCAGTGAGTGCCTCCACTTGTATACTGGACCCGTTCCCTTCCTGGCTGGTTTCGACCAGCAGGGAGGTGACACGTGGCTGGATCCAGACGATAATTAACACCTCTCTCTGGGAGGGATCCTTCCCGCTCCTCCTAAAGGATGTGGTGGTGAGACCCCTCCTGAAGAAACCCTCTCTGGACCCAGCCGTTTTGAGCAACTATCGTCCAGTCTCCAACCTCCCTTTTGTAGGGAAGGTTGTCAAGAAAGTGGTGGCCTCTCAACTCCAATGGTCCTTGGATGAAACCGATTATCTGGATTCCTTTCAGTCCGGTTTCAGGCCTGGCTAAAGCATGGAAACTGCTTTGGTCACGCTGATCGATGATCTCTGGCGAGCCAGGGATAGGGGTCAGTCCTCTATCCTAGTGCTTCTTGACCTTTCAGTGGCTTTCGATACCATCGACCATGGTATCCTTCTGCGATGGTTGCGAGAGGTGGGAGTGGGAGGCACCGTTCTTTGGTGGTTCTCCTCCTACCTCTCAGACAGGTTGCAGTCGGTGTTGGTCGGAGGGCAGAGGTCAACCCCTAGGCCCCTCAATTATGGGGTGCCGCAGGGCTCGGTTCTGTCCCCCCTCCTATTTAACATCTAAATGAAACCGCTGGGTGAGATCATACGGCGGCACGGGATTAAACACCACCAATACGCAGACGATACACAATTGTATCTGTCTGCCCCATGGCAACTCAGTGAAGCGGTAGAAGTGATGTGCCAGTGCCTGGAGGCTGTTAGGGTCTGTATAGGAGTGAACAAGCTTGCACTCAATCCCGACAAGACTGAATGACTATTGATGTTCCATCCCAAAGATTGGCTAATTAATCCATCTCTCAGTCTCGGAGGTGAAATTATACGTCCCTCAAAGAAGGTTCGCAATTTGGGAGTCCTCCTGGACCCACAGCTGACTTTAGATCACCATTTATCGGCTGTGACCAGGGGGGTCTTTGTCCATGTTCACCTGGTGCACCAATTGCGACCCTATCTGGATTGGGAGGCACTTCAGATAGTCACTCACGCCCTCGTCACCTCAAGACTGGATTACTGTAATGCGCTCTACATGAGGCTGCCCTTGAAAAGTGTTCGAAGACTTCAGCTACTCCAGAATACAGCCACACGAGCTATTGTGGGTGCACCTAGGTACACCCACGTTACACCTATCCTCCATGAGCTGCACTGGCTGCCCATCAGTCTCCGGACTCACTTCAAGGTGCTAGTTGTTACTTATAAAGCCTTGCATGGCATCGGACCTGGGTACCTGAGAGACTGCCTCCTGCCAATTACCTCCCAAAGACTGATTCGATCACACAGGCTCGGCCTTCTCCGGGTCCCATCTGCCAGCCAATGTCGGCTGGTGACCCCCTGGGGGAGAGCCTTCTCTGTTGCTGCTCCGGCCCTCTGGAACGAGCTCCCTGTGGAGATCCGGACCCTTACTACCCTCCCGGACTTCTGTAAAGCTACTAAGTCCTGGCTGTTCCGGCAGGCTGAGGGCTGTTGAAGTATCCAGCCCCGCTCCATTTGTGACTGTTGTGTTTTTTAATATTGTTTGTATTGTCTTATTTATCCCACCCCCCTGTTTTAGTGTGAGCTGCCCGGAGTCCTTTGGGATTGGGCGGCGTACAAAACCAATAAACAAAACAAAACAAAATGATATAATTCCATACTTTAACAATGAAGAACCCTAAATCCTTCGGTTCTCCCCCATATTTTACACTTAATGGAGGAACTTTAGCCATCCGGCGTCTGCAGGGAGGGGCCTCTCCTCCTGGAATGTTTCTAGCCACTGTGGTTGGGGTTGGCGCTGGGTCATCTTGTTCAGCTCCCCCTTCGGCCCCTCCAGTTTCTCTTGGATCAAACAAGGTTTCTGTATACTTCCCTTCTGGTTCCTAGATATAGGCTTCTCTCTCCAGCCCACTCTCATGGGGTCGGCACCTCTCCCACGCCCCTTCAAAGAGTTTCATTGCTTGGGACATAATGAGGTTCTCCTCCTCAGGGTCCCTCCAGTCAGCCCCTGGTTGTCTGGGTCTCCTCATAGTAATTCCAGTCAGAGGTTCTTTGGGGTCCTCCTTTCATTCCACTCCCCAAGTCTATCTGGGTCGAACAGATCGTTCATCCAAGTGCAGCCAGCCATTCTCTCTGTCTCCAAAGGGCAGGAGGATGCAACTGCTCCCATCTCTTCTTCTTGATCGCTGACTTGGTGGGACATCCTTCAGGTTTTGGGTGCACTCCCTCGGAAGGTGTTGGCTCCGGGCTGGGTGTGAGATGAAATCCAGCTTAATGTCAGGGCTGCTTCACTTAATAACCAAGAAAGAAACAACTCAACTCCATTTTGCAGAATTAAGAGTACTTTTACTGATTATAAGTAAATAAAAGCTAAGCAAAGCTGGATCTGAGCAAAAGCGCGCGCAAGCAATAGATATGAATACATGACCCATTCCCCTCCCCTTGGTAACCCCAGTCCATAGTCCAATCCCATATCTCCACAGCTGTCAGGTGAAAGACATCTTCAAAAGTCATCATCAGGTTGGTATGCCGGACAGTTGGCCTTGGCGGGAAACTCCTCTCCTTGCCACATGCACAGTAGATGGTCAGAACAACTCCCAATTAACAATCCTCCTGTACAGATTATTTCCCACACCCAAATACCATGCCCTCCCTCCCCGTTTCAATGGCAGCTGAAAAGCAAGCAGCAAAACAAAGGCTGACACTAGGTAAGAACAATGTCTGGTGATGCCTATCACTGTGGCCGGAATCCACAGAGTTCCCCCAGCGTAGTTGTGGGTGTAAACTGAATCCCCTAAGCTAAAGTTCTATATTTTGCTTGCGGAGTAAGGGGGCGATGCGGCAGAATAGTTTGAATATCGCCAGTCTAAGTGAGACCTTAGCTGGCAACCCATGAGAAGCTCAGAGGGGCTTCTCCCTGTAGTGGCCCTTGGCATGATGTGTTGAATTAGCAAATAGTGGTCAACTGTGTTTGCCAATCTCCTGGGCCCATCCTGGATAGGGTCTCTTTTGCAGATCTCACCATTCTCTCCACCTGACCATTGGAGGCCGGATGGAATGGAGCAACCAGGGCATGTCTGATTCCCTGTGCTGCTAAGTAGGTCTCGAACTTCATGGCTGTAAATTGGGCCCGTTGTCAGAGACCAGGACATCGGGCAGGCCATGAGTAGAGAAAAGTCTCTGTAGTGTCTTGATGACCCCTTCTGCCATGGTAGAGGTCATCAGGACTACTTCTAGCCATTTCAAGTAGGTGTCCACAACTACCCTATGTGTAAAGCTTCTAATACTGCAATGCACAGTATTGCACAATGAACTGGTCCCCCCACAGTAGACAACAGTTTATTACAGGCAACTCATCACATTTGAAGTAAAACATTTTAAACTCAGATCCGATAGGCCCCTTGGGCCACCACACCCCACCCAGTTCAAAACCTGTTTGAGAGTGGTGTCTTTTGCGGAATGGTGGGCAATGTCACTAGATGAGACAGGACCAGTCTCTAGGCAGTCAATGAGGAGGAATGGCATCTTGGGGCTAGGGTCTGCAAACAGTTCACGCAGTGGGCATTGACTCAAGGTGTCAGCATGCCCCAATGTCAATGGACAAGGCGATAACTGTAGGCCGTGAGGAAGATTGTCCATCTGGTCATTTGCAGCAACAAAGAAGCAGGAGTAGGCCTGTCCCAAGCCAGCAAGCCCAGTAGAGGTTTGTGGTCTGTGATGAGTTCAAAATCACGTCCATAGAGGTATTCGTGGAACCTTTTAATGCCAGCGATTGCAGCCAAAGCCTCATGGTCCAGTTGGCTGTAGTTCTGCTCAGACAAGATTTGTGAGTAATAGGCAATGGGCCCCTTGGTTCCATTGGGCATACGATAGCTGAGGACGGCTCTGATGCCAAATGGGGAAGCATCACATGTTAGAACAAATGGCAGGGTCTGCTGTATTGGATCAAAAACGTGTCTGCTGACAGCAGTCTCTTTACCGCAGCAAATGCGACTGCCTCAGCTTTTTCCCAGGACCACCTTGCATTCTTTGAAAGAAGCTGGTGTAAATGTTTAGCAACTGTGGCTTTCTGTTTGAGAAAGATGCTGTAGAAGTTAAGGAGCCCGAGGAATGCCTGTAGCTCGATCTGATTGCGAAGTATAGGGGCGTCCTGATTGCCTTAATTTTTTGTTGGTCGGGTAAATCCCAGCGCCGTCGATGAGATACCCTAGGAATTCAACCCTTGGCACGTTAATTTGGCATTTTTCTTTTTTAAGGTGGGGGCCTTTGTCTCTGATTCTGGACAGAACAGATCTCAATCTTTTGAATAATTGCACCTTATTTGCAGCCGATACCAGGATGTCATCAAAATAGGGGAGGGTCGAAGAGGTACATTGGGTTTCTATTTTGGGGGGTATTGTTGACAAGAGGAATGGTTGTGTTTATTGTTTAATGCTATATGGCCCCAGTTATGCACAGTATATATGTGACTGTACGAAAATGAAAATGGAAAATAAAACATATTTACAATAAAAATAGGGGATGACTCCTGGAATCCTCTGCAAAAACCATTTCATGATGCTTTGGAACAGTCCAGGGGTGATACTAACATCGAATTGCAGGCAGTTGCATTTGAATGCACCCTGTGCATCACAATGGTTTGGGCCTCTGCTGTGGCGCCATCTACAGGCAACTGTTGGTATGCCTGCGGCATGTCCAATTTTGCAAAAACGTTTCTGGGGCCTAATGAATGTAGTAAATGCTGTACAATGGGTACAGGATAAGTGCTTTGATGTAAAGCTTTATTTATTGTGCACTTGTAGTATGCACAGATGCGGACAGACCCATCAGATTCGACAGGTGTCACTATAGAGGGTCTCCCAGCGTGCATGATCTACCAGCTCTAGGATTCTTTGGCCTATTAATTTGTCCAGTTCCAAATCAATTTTAGGGCGGAGAGCGAAAGGTACTCTCCTAGGTTTTAGCCTGATGGGGGCTACATTGGGGTCCAAGTTAAACGATTTTGGAGTCCCCACATACTTACCTAGACTGGTGCCAAAGACATCCTCGAACTCCTTAAGGAATTCCTCAGTGCTTTTGTCTCGCATGGCGTTGATTCTGGTCACTTGTAGGCCCAGGGCTTCGAACCAGTCATGCCCCAGGAGGCTCTGCAGGTTTCCATTGACTTCGATCACTGGTAGCTGGCTGCAGAAAGTCTTGAATTGCACCTGGAAGGTCCCCTGGCCCACAATGGGGACTCAGTTCCCTTGGTAGTCATGAAGGCGGATCTCAGAAACTTGTAGATGCTGCTTCTTGAAGCTAGGGATAGCCTGTTTGAGTACTGCCCAAGGCATTATGGTCTGGGATAAGCCTGTGTCAATCTCCATTTTGCATGGAGAGTCCTCGATGAGGACTGTGACTTTCAGCTTTTTTGGCCGCTTTGTGCAGACTTGGCCTATGGAGGTGTGGTAGGTGACTCTGCTGTCACCTTCCATTCGCTGTGGTGGTGGTGGCTGTGCCCATTGGTTGGGCTTCTGTGGGCGGTTGGGTCGGCTTCTGGGCATCCAAGTTGTGGCGGGGTGATCACTTCTGCATACCTTGGCAATGTGCCCCTTTCAATCGCAGTGTTGGCAGATTGGGTCGTGGAAGCAGCAATGTAGTCTGAGATGTTCTCTTCTACAGCCAACACAAGGCGTGAAACGCGGTTTGAATTTTCATGTGGGTTTGGTGCGGTCACTGCGCATGCAGTAGCTGTCATCTTCGATCTCTGAACTTCAGGCTCTGTAGCCTTGCGATATATGCCTGCGCTCTTCCACATGCTTTTAGGACTGTTTGGCGCTGCAGGGTTTCCATTGGTTTAACGGCAGACTCAGTGGCCCTGGCTGCATCTAGGATGAATTGAAGCATCAGGTTAGATTTAGCTAATAGCCTTCTCTGCAAGCCAATGTTTCTCACACCACATATGATGCGGTCAAGTATCAGTTCATTGAGATCTCTAAACTCACAGTACGTTGCAGCCTTTCTAAGTGCCACAACGTATTCATTGATGGATTTGCCCTCTTTCTGCTTGCAAATGTTAAACTCGTGCATTCTGACATGTTTAGATGGTCTGGGAGCGTACTGTGTCCTCAGCATCTGTTGTAACACCAACCAAGCAACCGATTGGAGTGGCATTGGGTCAGATAAGTCTTTTGCAATCTCGAACACTTCCTGTTCACAGTAGCTCAGGAACATGTTTTTCTTTCAGCCTTGGGGAAGCCCATGAGGTCACCGCCTTCTGCCAATTACCTCCTCGCGACCTATAAGATCTCACAGATTAGGCCTCCTCCGAGTTCCATCTGCCAGTCAGTGTCGACTGGCAACTACGCGGAGGAGAGCCTTTTCAGTAGTAGCTCCGACCCTTTGGAACGATCTCCCCGTGGAGATTCGTACCCTCACCACCCTTCAGACCTTCCGCACAGCCCTCAAGATCTGGCTATCCCGTCAGGCCTGGGGTTAAAGATTATAATCCGTCCCCACCCGAATGATGAATGTTGCTCTATTTTTTAATTATGTATGTTCTATACGTCATTGTATGTATCCCCTCCCACATAAGTTGTCCCCTCAGGGAAAAGGGCAGCCTATAAATAAACTTATACCTATACCTATACCTATACCTATTTGCTTCGAGGAAGCAGTCGAACCTCAGCATGTAGGATTCCCAATGCTCGGTGACTAGGTTGTATGGAGTTGGTGGGGCGTGCATTGCCATCTTGTGTCTCTGAGGGCGTTTGAATGAGCCACTCAATGATGGCTGCTGGAAGCCGGGCTGAACTCCGAGCTAAATTCACTTGCTGGAATGTTGTGCTCTTTTTGTATGTCTAGTTGCCTTCCAATCCCACCTTAGTCGCCAGTGTTAGATTGGGTAAAGGAAAGGCACACTCAGGCTTAGGCAGCAACAGCTCTTTATTGTAACAGAACAACTATGTACAATCCAGCGAAGGTTCAGTTTGACAGCAGCCTTTATATAGGGTTTATTTAGATAATAAGCATAGGAAGGAATGCTGACTTTCTGTAGTCCATCACAATTTTTGCAATGGAATACAAAATTATATGTTGCCATGAGTGCCACAGTTCTCTAAGGGCAAAGGTAACTTGATTCCAAATATGTGTGGCGGTTATTTAAACTTTACACTTTTTTCTAAACTTTAATGAAAAAACTTTATTAATGGATGTGTCAGATTAATTTAAGGAGGAGCTACCAGTATTGGAAGCACAATGACCTATGAAATTAAAGTTTCCCAGGCTGAGACTAAAAAAGGATGTACCATTATTGGTGATTGAAGTGCTATAATATCAGGTGATCATTTTCAGACTAGTTATTTCACTACAAATTCACCTATACAGATTTGCTTTCAGGAACTTCTAAAATACATATGCAGTAATTACTGGTAGGAGGAAAAAATTTCAAACCTTCAAACATATCATTAGTATTGTACATTTAATTTGTCTGTGGTGAAATTCTTTGCCTCAAGGAATAAAAATGGTCATTTCCAAATATTGTGGAAGAACATATAAATATTTCATCCAATTCTGATAATTTTATATTATCCCATTTTATCTATGTTGTCTCTCATATATCTCTACAGTACAATAATGTTTTTATGGAAAATGCTTGGGAATCTGCCAGATGATATCGAGAGCAAAAAATGGGACAAGCCAAAGAAATTGGCAGCTAAGCACTGGCAGTTAAGTGGCATGGAAAAATACTGCACAGTAAGTATATCTTAATTCATTCTTTAGGCAGGGATGAGGAATTTACTAAGCATCATTTTTCTGACCAACCATAACAAGCAGTCATGTCCATCTGGGAGCTGCAACGGAATCTAATAGAATTTGAATGGAAAACTGATGTAAAGCGTCAATTTATGTATAATTCATTTTTGTAAAAATGCTTCAGAAATTAGTCAAGAAACTCCCTTAGAAGTTGATCGAATCCTATGGTCATCAGAATAATTTCAGGCATATTTTTAAAAGACAAACTTCATATATAACCCATAGACTACCAGAAATATTTAGGCATGTACATGTTGGGATCATTATATTCCTAAAAATAACTAGAAAAAATGTATAATTTTCATGTCCTGTGGTACAAAACATCAAAAATCAAATATGAATGTTCCCAAGAGGAGAAAAGGGTAACAGGATGGATCTCAAATCTTGTGAAACAATAGTACACACCATTGTCCTCCCCTGTGGGATAAGGACCAAGCCCAGTTTGTCTGACAAATGGCTATCCAACATCTTCTTTAACACTTCCAGTGTTGGAGCATTCACAACTTCTGGAGACAAGCTGTTCCACTGATTAATTGTTCTAAATGTCAGGAAATTTCTCCTCAGTTCTAAGTTGCTTTTCTCTGTGAATAGTTTCCACCCATTGCTCCTTGTTCTACCCTCAGATGCCTTAGAGAATAGTTTGACTCCATCTTCTTTGTGGCAACCCCTGAAATATTGGAACATTGCTATAATGTCTCCCCTAGTCCTTCTTTTTATTAAACTAGACATACCCAGTTCCTGCAACCATTCTTCATATGTTTTATTGTCCAGTCCCCTAATCATTTTTGTTTCTCTTCTCTGCACTCTTTCTAGAGTCTCCACATCTTTTCTACATTGTGGCAACCAAAACTAAATGCAGTGTTCCAAGTATGGCCTTACTAAGGCATTATAAAGTGGTATTAACATTTCACGTGATCTTGATTCTATCCCTCTGTTTATGTAGCGGCTTTTTTGGCAGCTGCTGCACACTGCTGGCTCATATTTAAATGGTTGTCCACTAGGACTCCAAGATCCCTCTCACAGTTACTACTATTGAGCAAGGTACCACCTATACTGTACCTGTGCATTTCATTTTTCTTCCCTAAATGTAGAACCTTACTGTTTTCACCATTGAATTTCATTTTTTTAGATAGTGCCCAATGTTCAAGTTTGTCAAGATCCTTCTGTATCTTAAGCCTATCTTCCAGAGTATTGACTATTCCTGCCAGCTTGGTGTCATCTGCAAATTTGATGAGTTCCCCATTTATTCTCTCATCCAAATCATTGATGAAGGTGTTGAAGAGTACTAGGCCTAAAACAGAGCCTTGGGGTACTCCATTGCATACTTCCCTCCATGTAATGCAATTCCATTGAGGACTACATGTTGAATTCGGTTGGTCATCCAGTTACGAATCCATCTGTGATGATGCTGTCCAAATCACATTCTTCTACTTTAACTAGTAATAGGTTATGGTCTACCTTATCAAATGCCTTACTGAAATCCAAGTAAACTATATCGACGGCATTCCTCTGGTCCACTAATTTTGTCACTTTGTCAAAAAATGCAATAAGATTAGTCTGGCATGATCTGTTTTTGACAAACCCATGTTGGCTTTTGGCTATTATTTTGTTTGCTTCTAGGTGTTCACTAATTCATTGCTTGATTATCTTTTTCAGAATCTTTCCTGATATTGAAGTCAGGCTGAAAGGTCTATATTTTCCTGGATCTGTTTTTTCCCCGTTTTTGAAGATGGGAACCACATCAGCTCTTTTCTAGTCCTCTGGCAGTTCCCCGGTGCTCCAGGATCTCTGAAAGATATAGTTCAGTGGTTCTGAGATCTTGTCTGACAGTTCCTTCAGAACCCTGAGGTGTAATCCATCCAGTCCTGGTGATTTGAACTCGTCTAGGGTGGACAGGTGCTCACTTACAATTTTTTTCCCTATTTCAACTTGTGTTTCTAATCAGATTTTTATAGTGCTGTTTTTGATAGGTTGGACTGTTTTATCCCTTTGTGTAAAGACAGATGCAAAAAATGATTTAAATAGTTCTGCTTCCTCCTTGTTGCTTGTCACCTTCTTGCCAATTCCTCCCAGCAATTGACCAATTGTTTCCTTAATCTTTTTCTTTTTAACATGTTGGAAGAAGGTTTTTTTGTTATTTCTTACTTTTGTGGCAAGCCTTTCTTCATTGGGAGCCTTGGCTTTCCTTACTTCATTTTTACAGGCTCGAGCCATTTGCTGATATTCTGCCTTAGTCTGAATGTATTCAGAAACCTGTGTCCTCTCCTGTCCCATTATTCCCAGGAGGCTCAGGGTCCCTTCCCAGCAATCCACTAAAAAATTTCTCTATCACTTAATGATACTGTCATTGAGAAAAGTGGTGACATGGTGTTTGCTTATTATTTATTTATTTATTTATTTATTTGCCTTGTATGCCGCCCACTCCCGAAGGACTCTGGGCGGCTCACAATAGACAAGGGAAGGGGAAAACTGGACAAAGACAACACTTTAAAAACAAAAACCGCAACATTCACAATTTCCGTGGAGCTGGATGTTTCACAAGCTTCCCAGCCTGCTGGAGCAGCCAGGACTTGCTGGCTTTGCAGAAGGCCGGGAGGGTAGTAAGGGTCCGGATCTCGACGGGGAGATCATTCCAGAGGGCTGGAGCTGCAACAGAGAAGGGTCTCCCCGGGGGGTCACCAGCCAACATTGGCTGGCGGATGGAATCCGGAGGAGACCTAACCTGTGAGATCTAACCGGTCTATGGGAGGTAATCGGCAGGAGGCGGTCTCTCAGGTACCCAAGTCCGATGCCATGTAGGGCTTTATAGGTAGCGACCAGCACCTTGAAACGGATTTGGAGACTAATGGGTAGCCAGTGCTGCTCGCGGAGGAGAGATGTGACATGGGTGTACCTGGGTGCACCCACAATCGCTCACGCGGCTGCGTTCTGGACTAACTGAAGTCTTCGAACACTCTTCAAGGGCAGCCCCATGTAGAGCGCATTACAATAATCCAGTCTTGAGGTCACAAGGGCATGAGTGACTGTCTGAAAGGCCTCCCGATCCAGGTAGGGTCGCAATTGGTGCACCAGGCGAACCTGGGCAAAGGTCCCCCTGGTCACAGCCGACAAATGGTGTTCTAAAGTCAGCTGGGGATCCAGGAGGACTCCCAAATTGTGAACCCTCTCTGAGGGGCGTATAATTTCACCCCACAGCCTGAGAGATGGAATAATTGGCCAATCTTTGGGAGGAAACATCAGAAGCCACTCGGTCTTGTCTGGATTGAGTGCCAACTTGTTTGCTCCCATCCAGACCCTAACAGCCTCCAGGCACTGGCACATCACTTCTACTGCTTCGCTGAGTTGGCACGGGGCAGACAGATACAACTGTGTGTCGTCTGCGTATTGGTGGTACTTAATCCCGTGCCGGCGTATGATCTCACCCAGCGGCTTCATGTAGATGTTAAATAGGAGGGGGGACAGGACCGAACCCTGCGGCACCCCGTAGTTGAGGGGCCTTGGAGTCAATCTCTGCCCTCTGACCAACACCGACTGTGACCAGTCCGAGAGGTAGGAGGAGAACCACCGAAGAACGGTGCCTCCCACTCCCACCTCTCGCAACCGTCGCAGAAGGATACCATGGTTGATGGTATCGAAGGCCGCTGAGAGGTCAAGGAGCACAAGGATAGAGGGGTGACCCCTATCCCTGGTCCGCCAGAGATCATTAATCAGCGCGACCAAAGCAGTTTCCATGCTGTAGCCAGGCCTGAAGCCCGACTGAAAGGAATCTAGGTAATCGGCTTAATCCAAGGACCATTGGAGTTGAGAGGCCACCACTTTCTCGACAACCTTCCCAACAAAGGGAAGGTTGGAGACTGGACGATAGTTGCTCAAAATGGCTGGGTCCAGAGATGGTTTCTTCAGGAGGGGTCTCACCACCGCATCCTTTAGGAGGGGCAGGAAGATTCCCTCCTGGAGAGAGGTGTTAACTATCGTCCGGATCCAGCCGCGTGTCACCTCCCTGCTGGTCGAGACCAGCCAGGAGGGACACGGGACAAGTATACAGGTGGAAGCACTCACCGCTCCCATGGCCTTGTCCACTTCCTCAGGAGAAGCACGTTGAAACTCAATCCATAAAGTATGCTCAAGACCTTCCCCCGGTACCTCGGCTGGTATCGTGCAATTGGAATCCAGCTCTGTCCGAATCCGAGCAACTTTATCCATTAAATACTCAACAAATTCCTCAGCTCTTCCTTGTAAAGGGTCATCCACCTCCCTCCCTTTCAAGAGGGAGCGGGTTATTCTAAACAAGGCAGCTGGGCGCGATTCAGCGGATGCAATAAGGGCGGCAAAATGCGAACATTTCGCTGCCCGTATTGCCACGAGATAGGCTCTGATAAAGGCTCTCATCAGTGCTCAGTCTGACTCAGATTTACTGGCCCTCCAGCGGCGCTCTAGGAGTCTCTTTTGGCGCTTCATCTCCTGGAGTTCCTCGGTAAACCAAGGAGCCCTCCTGGATCCGCTCCCTCGGAGAGGTCACAAAGGCGCAATCCGGTTTAGAGCCCCTGCCGCTGCTGTATTCCAGGCAGCGACTAAGGACTCCACCGGATTGTGGACGATAGTGTCAGGTATTTCTCCAAGCGCCGTCTGAAATCCCATAGGGTCCATCAGGCGCCTGGGGCGGAACCACCTAATCGGTTTCCCCTCCCTACAGTGGGGGATTGGTTTCTGAAAGTCAAGCTTCAGTAGGAAGTGATCAGACCATGACAAGGGCAAGATTTTAATGCCCTTCAACTCTAGATCACATCTCCACTGCTCTGAAAGAAATACGAGGTCAAGCGTGTGACCAGCTGAATGAGTCGAACCCTGAATTACTTGGGTCAAGTCCATGGCTGTCATGGAAGCCATGAACTCCTGCGCCCCGTCAGAGTGTTCACCAAGTGTAGGCAGGTTGAAATCCCCCAGAACCATAAGCCTGGGGAACTCTACTGCTAACTCGGCTACTGACTCGAGGAGCGAGGAGAGGGCTGTTGCAAAGCTGTTGGGAGGTAGGTACGTTAGCAACAAACCCATTTGACCACCAAGGTCCAACTTCATCAACAGGGACTCACACCCGACAAGCTTCGGAGCAGGGATCCTACGAGGAACTAAAGACCTTTGCACGATGACAGCCACTCCCCCACCCCTTCACTGTGGTCACGGCTGATGAAGCACCTGAAATCCTTCTGGGCACATTTCAGTGAGGGGGACTCCTCCCTCTGGGCCCAGTCAGGCTTCAGTAATACATGCCAGGTCTGCCCCCTCGTCTAAAATTAGGTCCCGGACAAGGGGAGCTTTGTGAACCACAGACCTGGCATTTAGCAACAATAGCCTGAGACCAGGGCCCTGACAGTTCTCGCCACCTGGCCCTGGAGTGGAACTAACAGGGCCGGAAGGAGGGATCTCTGTGATGTAGCGAACCCTCCTTCCCCGGTAATGGCTAGCCCTGAAGTTCCCGTTGTACCTGCCCCTCCCCATAGTGACCGTAATGCTCCAGCCCACCCCCGCAACCGTAGACCCCATAACCCCTCCCACAGTCTCCGTACCATCCAGCAGGCGATTTTTATCACTCATTCTGGGACGGGAGGTAGGCCTGGCCCCCCTACCACTTCTGCAATAGCACTCAGTGGAGGAGGCACCAGGCTGTACTCTCAATCCTCTCATACACACACAGCCACTCACCCATACATTCCCCACGTATATTAATTAAACACAAAAAATACAACAATATGAGGTTAAAAAGGTGGGTACAAACATCAGCCAAGCATACCATTCACACTACATTCCTAAAAATTCACGGAGCACTGCGCTAGTGCGATGTAAGACAATGTTGTGCAGATGGAGGGCGAGCTGCTCTGCTTTTCTCCCCTCCTCTGTGCCCCAGAAGAACTTCCAAGGCCACAGGTCCAGAGTCAATGGTGTGCAAAGTGGCTGTAAACGGAGAGGGTAAGCAATAGGGGTCCGGTATTGACAAACAGTAGCTTTCCAGTCTTAAGCCCTCCAAATCCAAGGAAAGATTAGTGGACCACGTGCCGGAGAGTAGTTCTTCTCCCTCTCCTAAGGTTGAACAAGGTCCAATGTCTGGGGGAGCAAAGTCTGGGGGGCCAACTTCTGGGACTGGTCCAAGCTGCTCCAGAAGACGGGGTAAAGGGCGCCAATTTCCACAAAGCCAAGTCTTGGCCCCTACAGCTGCCATCATCTATTACTCCTAGCCCTGCTCCAACCCTGGCCTTAATCCTAATTATAATCCTAATTCTAATCCTAATTCTCATCCTAATTCTCATCCTAATTCTAAACCTAAAGCCTAATCTAACACTAACCCAACCTAACCTCACCCAGTCTAACCCTACACCAATCCTAATCCTAACCCGGGTGCAGCCTAGCCCTAACCCCCACACTAACTCTACCACTAACCCTAGCCCCGACCCCAACCCTGGTCTCTATCAGCCCTGCCCAAAGGCCGAATGCGCCCACAGATGGCACTGTCCCCGGTACCTATACCTAAACTATACCTAAACTATAAATCTAATTAACTATCTATATCTATCTATATCTAAACCTAAGCCTATACCTATATCTACCTAAATCTACCTAACTATCTGGGGCTATGGCAGGCAGCAGACGGTCGAGGGGAGGACAGATATTATGGCCAGAGTAGATGGTCACCAGCTAAGGCGGAGGAGAGTCAGTGTTGGGTAGGGAGATGGTACGGCTCGCCGGCAGCAGGGGGGGGGGCAAAGGAGTAATATCAGAAAGAAGGCTACGATGGTAAAAAGGCCAGTACGATGGGGAAAAAAAGGGGGTACGTCCAGGCCCCTCTCGGACTCAGCAGTGGATGATGTTAATAACGATGATGTTAATGCTGCACTCAGCAGCATGGCATGGCCATCTTCTTCTCCGCTCCAAGCAGCGCAACCAGGCAACTGAGCGGCCAATTCTGGTAGATTTTCGCCCAGAACTGCAGGAACCCGCAGGGGCGAGAGAAGAGACAATAAAAGGCGAGCAGGGCAATGGGGGGGGGGGCGTCCAGGACGACTACAGCAGCGGTAGACACAGCCAGCCACCGAATCTGCCAATCCCAAAAAAACCTCCGTTCTAGATGGTGCTAACGAATAAGTCCCCTGGCTCCCCTAGCTCGCTGCTCACCGTTCAGATGGAATCAAAAGGCAGGCTTCAGATGGAAAGGCAGCCGTTCAGATGGAATCAAAAGGCAGGCGTCAGAGATTGGTAAGAACGCAGCGTTCAGCAGTGCGGCGCCGCCATCTCTCCTCCACGCCGCGCAAACAGTTCCAGCTCTAGGCCTCCACAGATCCACAGCTGGGAAAATGACCGGAGGCGGCTGTTATTCAAATGCCGATCCTCAAACAATCCACGAATTTCAGCCCTTTCAGGACCTATTGTTAAAATTATAATAGACTCCGGAGTTCCTCTAAAATCTTCTTTCTCCTCACCGGCTTCTATCGGACGAGAAGCCAGGCAGCCATCCAGGTCCCACACATGCACAGATTTTGCTTAACAATCGCTTCACTCAACAACTCAAATTTTGGGTCCAGTTCTGATTGTAAGTGAAGGATGACCTGTAAAGTCCAAAGGTTTCAGTCAGTCCAGTAACTGTTTAAAAGCTGATGCCTTTATATATTTTATACTAACCCATTATTTACCATTGTTTTGGCATGGCACAATATGGACATCAAACATTTTATTTGTCAGTTATAATTCTGGAAATGTAAACAGAATACCAAAATTGTCTTTTAAAAATGTTTTACAATGGTCAAAATATCCTAAGATTGTATTGAGATATTTAAGATAAATGATAAGCTTTTATGTCAGTTTAATTGGTATGAATCTAAATGATTTATTGGAAATTAGAAGGAATACGTAGAATCACAAATGCAATAACACCCAAATCTCATACGATTCTGATTGATATTGATGTTCTGATTGATCAATGTGAGAGCATGCTGTTCCAGAAATGACATATGATTTAAAATATTTAGCTTCACAAGTAGCTAAAAAAGATAAGAAAAAAGAAATTTATTGAAGCCATTTCATTGTTCTACCATTAACAGGTTATGAGGTTTCTGGAGTAGAAAATATACCAAAAGAACCAGCAATCTTTGTTTTTTACAATGGAGCTTTTCCAAAGAACATCTATTTTTTTGTCCATAAGATGTATAGACTTACTGGGAAATTTTGGTGTTGTGTGATCCATCATACTCTTTTTTGTCTACCAGGTAAAAAAAATACTATATGTTTAGGTCAATCAAAAGACATTGATTCAGTGACGTGGTCCAATTTTTCTTCTTTAAATTCTTACCTGAATTATCATGGTGGGGAAAAAAACATGTTTTCTTTTACAAGCAAGAACTGAATGATTTTTTTAGGTCTGCTTTTGCAGGACTAACTCTGTACCGTGACCTCCATCACACTGTTCATCCTACAAGAGAAAAGAGTGTAGACATTCTGAAACAAGGGAACCACCTGATAGTTATACCAGGGGGACTGCGAGAACAGAACTATGGAAATAATCATTACAAACTAATATGGGGGAAACGGAAAGGATGTGCTCATACAGCTATAAATGCAAAAATGGTGAGCCATTTTTCATTGCATCCTTTTCCTGGTGTTGATGTTAATTGAAAAATATATTTGTAAATGCTGTGCTTCCTTTTACATATCAATAATTTATACCTATTGGCAAATGAACAGAAAAGTGAATGCAACCACCAATCAGATTTGACAGACCAGGAAATGGCGAATCTGTCCTTTGTTATGCTCCAAAAATTTGGTTTCTTTATCCACATCTTTCTCTTTCATTTAAAATTTATTGATTTTTTCTGATTGGCAACATTTTCCATTGGTATAATGTTTTCCTATTCTAATTGCAATATTATTTTTTCTCTTTTCTCTTTTTGTTATTCACATCCCTAGTTCATTTACACACTCAATTTTCACTGATACCATTGGTAATTGTCACTTAAGGGCCTAATTTGTTGAGGAATACTTATCTTCTCTGTGATTTTCTTTCTTTTCTGTTTCGTTTTTCAAAAATAGGTTGTGTTCTCTGCTTTTTCAGTTTATATAATGTTATATGAAATAATATTTCATGCAGGCTTTATGTGAATCGCAAACTATTTCCAATCTGTGCCTTTACACACACACACACACACCCACACACACCATATATTCAGCCCTGAACAAACAATGAAGTATAGTTCAGCATGTCAGAAGCTGAGTTCAAACTACATTTAATAAGATGCAGTGTTTAAAAATCTCAGAAAAAAATTTCTGAAAGGAAGTCAAAAGATGCAATGACCTTAGCAAAATATTGTCAATATTAATTTCTCAAAGTGATTTTTTAATATATCCAGTTCATGTCCCAACCATACATTTCAGTCCTTTCATGTACAGGGACTAAAATAGTCTCATTGTTTCTTTCTTTTCCTTCATCTAGCCAATCATTTCTATGTTTACATTAGGGAAGCATATGTATCATATGGAAATATAAGTAGGTAAAATTTTATGTATTCTCAGGAATATTATTACTTTTGAGGCTAGAAATCTATGCATCTGCATCTTTGCCTGCCATGTTTAATTTCAAAGATACTGTAGCTCAATCATCAGAGCTTTGCTGGAAAACCTGATTCAGTACATTTCCCAAAGGTGACATGATGTCATGGGGTTTTATGGACACAAGGCTAACCCAGAAATTATGGAAATTCAGCAAAGTTCACCATATACTTTAAATAAATTGGTGCTTATTATAGGACATCTGTCTGTCTGTCCATCCATCAGCTTGCCTTGTATCAGCCTTGTGAGATCTATATGTATGTTTTTCATAATTCTAATTTTCTAACCCTTTTAAACTTTAAGTTGAACTTTGCAAATTGTAGAGCTCAAACATGGGAGCTTTTTCCCAACTTTAACTGGAAAGCCTTTACTTTAGTAAGTTCCAATACTGCTATTAACAATTGCTAATAATTAAATATAGGATATTTAAATATTAGAAAGACCAATAAATAACTCTTTGCAGGCTAATAATATCCCTTACTGAAATTTTCTAAATCTTGTACCCAGGACCAATGAGATGGTTATATTAGCGAAATCCATGTTTCACCTTTCCATTAAGTGGAATGTTTCCAGTTAAATTTATAATCCATATTGGAAAACTGATTCCATATGGTCCAAATATACAGTAACTGCTGAAAAATTAGTTTGAAAAGTAAGTGTATTCTATTATAAGGGAATAAAATATGCATTCAGATTCACACTTTATTCATGAAATTATAACTCTATAGTAACAGTTATTAGAATGCACTACTTTGATATGCAGAATTATAGTTGAGTGCTTGGTACCTAACTATCCATCCATCCATCCATCCATCACTGTTTAAACATCCCTTATTCAAACTATTCAATATCGCTAGCTGCATACTTAAATGAAAACATTCATCAAATTGCTATCATACTAAAGCCCTAAGAACTGCAACGGTTGTCTTCAATGGCAGCTTCACATAGAATAAATGAAAACATTTTGAGAAATGACAAAGGCAGGAGTCACTGAAGACTAGTCCAAGAATAGGTATAGCTCATATCTGTTGAAGACTGTTTAGGGCACAGCTTCAATCTCCTATTCAAGAAGATGCTGTAGTTCAGACATACCCCAATTGCAAACCAAATTCTTTTGGGTGACTGCAACCATGTCAACATCAGTAGGTAGAATTTTCATGTAATCAAATTTCTGTATAATAATGCATAATAATGCAGCTACCTGGCTGTGATTCATTTCTTAACTCCTTCAAGTCCTTCACAAATTCAAGCAGCAGTCAAGACTGCCATGTATCTCCTGTTTAGTTTGTAATTCTGGTAAATATCATCACATTAATGATATGAGGCTCCAAATTGTTGAATGACAAAGTGATTCAACTCAGTCACATTTATAGCATTTTATAGCCCTTAGAGCACCTTTCTACATGTCCTGCTTCTTTATTTCTCTGATCAATAGAATGAAGCATCTTTTCCTTAGAGGAAAAATGGGCTGGACATAGAATGCAAGAGCTCAGCTGCGAAATTTAAACGTTCACATAGCCTATAAAGCCATAATCAATTTCCTTTGGGATATGCATGTTCTGAAAAACCAGATATTGTGACATCTAAACTGAGATTCACATATTCAAGTAAATACTGAATCCAGACAATTGTTGCTTATTCAACAAGTAAGGAGCAAATTAAATGAAAGGCATCCAGGTTCTATTTTGTTTTTTTAATTATACTACTGAATGTAGGCAAGGTAGTAGTTCTACACTGTAAATGCACCATACGATTTAACCCAAAGGAAAAATGTGATTTATCTGATTATGTAAAACTTTGTCATAAATTGGATTTTTACATATAATATGTTTAAATATCTTCTATAGAACAGTCAATAATTTTTAGTTCTGAAATGTTCTCTCTATAATTCCTGAAGCATAAATCTAATTATATCACCTTTTTTCTTTCTTTTCCGCACCCCACCCCATGCAACTCCATCTCACCAACAAACTCAAAGGGCAATAAAGGCTTTACGCGAAAAACACCAGGAAATCCCAGGAAGCATATTGCATGCTCTTAGGCAATGCTTTGAGACTCATAACAAAGAAAAACAGTGATATAACAACAATTATCTGTGTACAAAATATATATGTATGTTTAGATATTATATGTGTAGTTTTCTCTGAGGCGTTTTGTTAAAATAAATGAAGGGGGAAGATTGAGATGGGAAAGAATATTGGTTAATTTCAATGTGTTTAAATTCCCAACATCAGAATAAATTTCATTTGAAAATATCAAAGCATTATATGATGATCATTCCACCCTCTTATGAATTATGTTTGAATAATCCTTGTCACGTCACACTTGTTGAAGAAGTTAGTTGAAGATCTCAGCGTTGGCCAGGGGACACCCACTTGGGGGCACCTTCATGTTCCTGCTCTCAAATGCAGGTTTGCTAACCTCCAATCCAGTGTCCTAACCATGATAACCAGTATTTTCCAAGAAATCCCAGTGAACTGCTAGTGACTTGATGAGATCTACTGTTATTCCGATCTTCAAAAAGGAAGAAAAGGAAAATACAAGAAATATAAACCAGTCACTCTGACTTCCATACTCTGGAATTTTTAGACTACATACTGTATTGTAATCATGAAGAGATTTATCATTCAAAATAACTACAAGAAACCTGGCTTGTCTTATTTATTTTTTTCAGACAGTAGACTGTAAGAATTTTATAAAACTAATATCTTGATATTGGTACAAAGCAGCTGACAGAGTATTTCATTCTGACTAGCAAATTACAAATGTATAGTCTGCAAAGAGACTAATTGGCTGCACTACCAACTTAAAAAATGTCCATCACTCATCAAAGTTGAGTGAAATTTTGAGCAGGAACATACAAGATTTAATTGAGACTCCTGTACTTTTTAATGTATTAATGACTTAGATCAGGGTGTCAAACTTGATTTACGTGAGGGCCGCATTAGGATTCTTTTTGACCTTTTGGGGCCAGGATGGGTGTGGCCAGCTCAACATCCCTTCTGTCAGGGGGCATCTGTGGTGGCCCAAGAACTCTGCCAGCTAAAATGGGTCCTCACATGCTTTGCTTTTGGCTCCAACGGTCTCCTGCAACCCTCTGCCAGTGAAAACAGTGCCTTGGAGAACTCTGTGCTGCCCTCCCGAACTCCATTTTCACTGGCAGAGGAGCTGCATGCCGTCCTTCACTAGTTCCAAGGTGGTCCCATGGGCCAGATCTAAGAATCCTATGGACTAAATCCTGCTCCCAGGCCCTGAGTTCTACATCATCTGACTTAGATGAAGAGTGCTTGTCAAATTTACAAATAACCTTAACTGGGTAGGATAATTAATACCTAGAAGACATAACACATTTCACAACAATTACGTATAGAAATAGCTGAATATGTAGATATTAATACAAATGTATGCAATTAAGAAACAGAATTCACAATCACAGAATACTTGGCATAATAATAGTAATTCTAAAAATGGAATGGGCATACTGCACTTGGCTGCAAACTGGCATGCGGGATACTTAGCTCTGGCCTGTGGAGCCACCCTAGAAATAGCAAAAGACCAGCCCACAGTGCTTCTGCCAGCAAAGAAAAAAGCTTGTGAGGGATGCATGCGGTCCACCCCGAGCTCCATTTTTGCTGGTAGAGGGTTGCAACACTATAACAGCTGAAAATAGAGGTTGAAACCCTTTTTTTCACAGGGAAGCCCAACACGACTGATGTTCAGCTGGCCATGCCTGCCCGGATACAGCCTACCCCCATTTGCCCAAGGCCGAACACACCCCTGATGAGGCTCTCAATGAAATCAACTTTGACATCCCTGAATTAGAATAGCTGAAAAAGCTGGAGAAACTAAGTTAATGTACTTATTTGGCCATTTATGCCATGGACTCCATATAGAAAAGTAATGGTAGTATTTGACTGGGCAAGCAGAATCTCAGATATATCCATGTATATTGCATAAACCTGCAGATTAATAACTACGGTATTTTTCTGAGCATAATACGCACCTTTCCCCCCCCCCCTCAAAAAAAGAGGGTGAAAATCTGGGTGCGTCTTATATACTGAATACAACATTTTTGGCCTCACAAAATCCCACCTCCACACATCCCATTTTTTGCAAAAATGGACACGCAGAGGGCTTGGGCGGCCTCCAAAGTGCTCCTGCGGGCTGAGCGAAAAATGGTCCCGATATTCACATGAATGGGGTTGTTTTTCCCTTTCCAAGCCCCCCAGGAGCTCTCTGTAGGCCTTCCAAACCCTCTGCAATACCTGTTATTTGCAAAGAAAGGAGCTCATTTTCACAAAAGACGGACTGGTTTTTGGTCATTTTCTGCAAAAAAATTGCATTTTCTGCTCATTTATTGCCCTCTCCAGTCCCCAGGAGAACTCTACAGGCCTCTCACACTCTCTGCATGCTCCTCTTTTTTGCAAAAAATGGATCTGTTTTTTGCCTCTCAACATCCCCCCCTTGTATCATATTTTTGCTCTCCCTTGAAGACATTTCAAACTCTCTGCATCTCCTCTTTCACAAAAAGGGGGCATGCAGTAGGTTTGAGAGGCCTACAGAGTGCTTCTGTGAGAGGGCAAAAAGTTTTTTTTTAATTTACTTCTTCAAAAGTACGTCTGGGAGGGGCACTACAATTAAAATCTTTAGATGTATTAAAAGAGGAGAAGGCAATTCAAACATGTTCCAGTATGGGTAAGGTGACCAGATTTTCAGATTGGTAAAGAGGGACACCTTTGACCGGGGGGGGGGGGGGGGGGGCTTGATTAAAAATTTTATACGGAAAAATTATACAGAAAAAATTATGGACTGTGCTGAAATGGATAAATTAACGAAAGAAATACAGCTGGGTGAGCTCTCCGGTACCCTGCGCTTTCCTGCCTCCTTCCATCACGAACCAGATCACAGACAGTGGTCACATTGAGGAAATGGGGATTTTATAGTATCCTTCCCCTGAAGTGGGGAGGAAATGGGGATTTTGCAGTATCCTACCCCTGGATTGGGGAGGGAATAGGGATTTTATAGTATCCTACCCCTGGAGGGGGGAGGGAATGGGGATTTTGCAGTATCCTACCCCTGGAGTAGGGAGGGAATGGGGATTTTGCAGTATCCTACCCATGGAAGGGGGAGAGAATGGGGATTTTGCAGTATCCTACCCCTGGAGTGGAGAGGGAATAGGGATTTTATAGTATCCTTCCCCTGGAGGGGAGAGGAAATGGGGATTTTGCAGTATCCTACCCCTGGAGGGGGGAGGGAATGGGGATTTTGCAGTATCCTACCTCTGGAGTGGGGAAGGAATGGGGATTTTATACTATCCTTCCCCTGGAGGGGAGAGGAAATGGGGATTTTGCAGTATCCTACCCCTGGAGTGGGGAGGGAATAGGGATTTTATAGTATCCTTCCCCTGGAGCGAGGAGGGAATGGGGATTTTGCAGTATCCTACCTCTGGAGTGGGGAGGGAATGGGGATTTTGCAGTATCCTACCCCTGGAGTGGGGAGGGAATAGGGATTTTATAGTATCCTACCCCTGGAGGGGGGAGGGAATGGGGATTTTAAGGGTGCGGAGGACGTACCGGCTCACTGATTCTCCCCAACCAGGCGATTTTCCTCCTTTCCAGATGGGTGGCGGGAGCGCCTGGGATCTCCCTAGGTCAAAGCCGAGAGGAAGGGGGGAGATTCCATATGAAGGCATCCCGAGGCTCTACTTTAACCCAGGCGGGAAGTTTGGGGGGGGATTGCATCTTTTCCCTGGCTTCTCCGAGGTTCGTTCCTCCTGCTTCCGCTCCTTCAGCTGGAGACAATTACACCCCCCCCCAAAGAATCCCAGGCACACAAACAAGCAGCTTCCCCACCATGGGCTTTGTTCTTAACCGACAGCGGGCAAAGGGAATAGAGAGAGGCGGCGGCGAGGCTACCTTTTGCGGGGAGAGCAGAAGCTTGGCCAACCGTGGAAAGGTGCCCTGGGGTTGGGATCCAAGGCGCGCTTAACTAGGCGAGGAACTTGTGCGGACCCGCCGGGGCGTGAGAACTGAGGAAAAGAATAGAGGGGGGCGTGTAGAGAAGAAGAAGTGTGCCCAGCTGTCATCAGGGCTGCTGAAGCTTGCGAGGGAAATCTAGAAGCAGATGGGATGGGACTTGGAGTCCTACGATCTTGGTGAGTGGGGATTCCTGCGATGGGATTTGGAGTCCTAAGACACTGGCCATTGGGGGCTGCTACGATGGGATTTGGAGTCTGATGCCCCTGGCGATTGGGGGTTCCTGCAAGGAGATGCGGGAATAGGGGGAGGGGTCTGCACAAGCCCCCCACCCCCTTCTTTAGAAGAGCCGGAAGCATTAGAGGAGGGGGCTTTGCACATCCCCCCTCCCCCAAAGCCCAGTGCCTGTTTACAGAAGCCCCACATTGCCAGTGTCTTAGGACTCGGCACACTTCTTCTTCTCCCCGCAAAAGATATCCCGCATGGGTTGTAGATCCCTTGTAGGGGGAGGGGAGGGAGGGGATGAGGCTCTGCGGGTGGGGGAGGGGAGGGGAGGAAAATGAGGGATGCTGCGGAGGTCAAGGAGATGAAGAAGACCTTCATTGTGCCAGCCATCAAACCCCTCGGATCACTATGATTTCGCCGTCGCCATTTGCAAGGAGTGGGAAGGAGAGGAAGGAAGGAGAGAGGGGGGAAGGAAAAGAAGAAGGGATCTACATAGCTCTCCGGCCGGAGGGAGCTCTCCGGCTGGAGGGAGCCACGCGGGGGGGGGAATGGGCATCTGTCAAAATCACAAAACCTGTCTCAGCCTCAGGTGGCGACCTCTCTTTCCCCGCTGCATAGGGCTCGGGCGCCCAGTTTTCTCTCCCCCCTTCTTTCCTTCTCTCTCTCTCTGCTCTGGGAAAGGAGCAGCGCTCTGGCGAGCCCCGAGAGATTCCCCCGTTCTCTCTGTCTTTCTCGCTCTCCCGGCCCTTCCAAGCCGAGGCGGTGGGGGCAGGAAGAGGAGTCCAAGAAGGAGGGAGGGAGGAAGGTGGGGTGGCTGCGGTGGCTGGGCGATGGCCATCAACAGCCGAAGCGGGGGGAGGGAGAGCGAGATTTTGGCGAGGCGGCCGCGGGAAGGACCGAGAGAGGAGGAGAGGACGGGGCTGCTTGGGAACGGAGAGGACCAGGGCGCGGAGGGAAAGAGCAGCGCACGCCCAGCTGCCACCGCCGCCTCCACTACGGAAGGTTCCTCTGGCAGATTGTCTCGGGCGAGCCCCGAGAGATTCCCCCGTTCTCTCTCTCTCTCTCTCTCTCTCTCTCTCTCTCTCTCTCTCTCTCTCTCTCCTGGCCCTTCCAAGCCGAGGCGGCGCGGGCGGGAAGAGGAGTCCGAGGGGGAGGGAGGGAGGAAGGGGAGGCGGCAGTGGCGGCTGGGCGATGGCGGGATGGTGGGAAGCGAGGCGCCGCCAGCAGTGGGAAGCGACCACGAGTCGAAAGAAGGGAAGCGACCATGAGGGAAAGAAGGTGGCGGGGGGACCTGCAGCTCGGTGGGCATCTCCTCGCGGGACGGAACCCTCTCTCTCTCTCTCTCTCTCTCTCTCTCTGTCTCTCTCTCTCTCTGCCGCCCCATCCTGTGGCTGCTACCATGGACGGAGAGGAGGAGGAGGTGGAGGAAGAAGAAGAGGAAGCGGGACAAATCCTTTTGAGAGGGGCTGGGCACGACCTGGCAGACACAGGGAAAACTCCGCAGGGTGCGAAGGAAGCAGCGCGGCAGCAGCAGAGCTGGGAAGGTGCTGCCCCCGGAGCCCAAGGGGGAGCGGGCTGGCGCGGGCTGGCGAGCGGGCGCCTTTCTCGCACACAGGATGGGCACAACCAGGGAGACACAGGGAAAGGTGCCCGCTTGCCAGTCCGCCCACCCACCCTTGGGCTCCTGAGGCAGCACTTCCCCAGCGCCTTCCTTCGTGCCCTGCGGAGTTTCTCACACACAGGATGGGCGCGACCTGGCAGACACAGGGAAAACTCCGCAGGGTGCGAAGGAAGCAGTGTGGCAGCGGCGGAGCTGGGAAAGTGCTGCCCCCGGAGCCCAAGGGTTAGTGGGCTGGTGCGGGCTGGTGAGCGGGCGCCTTTCTCGCACACAGGGAAGGGGAGGAGGGCGGCAGCGGCTGTTTCACTAACCCTGCGCAGGTTACTAAAGGCCCTCAGCAGCGGCAGCAGCAGCCGACGACAACGACCTCGCGCTACGG
The DNA here is from genome assembly GCF_009769535.1 of Thamnophis elegans. Taxonomy (NCBI): domain Eukaryota; kingdom Metazoa; phylum Chordata; class Lepidosauria; order Squamata; family Natricidae; genus Thamnophis; species Thamnophis elegans. The sequence continues at coordinate 39,958,993 of NC_045548.1, forward strand.
TCCTTGGGGGCACTGTGGAAGCCCTGCCAAAGCGCCCCTTTCCCAGCTCGGAGCGGGATGAGCGGAGCCTCATTTAAAACGACGGCCGTGGCCGCTTGTTCGCTCCGCCGCTCTTGCGTGGAGGTCTGAGGAGGCAGAGGGGTGGGAGGGGCACGAAGGAACCAGTGTGGCGGTGCTTGGCAAATGGGCGCCTTTCTCGCACACAGGGAAGGGGAGGATGGCGGCAGCAGCTGTTTCACTAACAGGTTACTAATTCCCAGTTTACTCACCAGTGAAGCAGCAAAACAAAGCAAATGGCTGCGAAAGCGAAATGAAATGGAGACTCCTGCGACTCATGCGGCATGCTAAGCGGACTCCAGCCAATCAGTGAGCTGGCTGGGATGGAAAACTTTAAGTATGCCGCGTTTTCCATCCCAGCCAGCTCACTGATTGGCTGGAGTCCAGGCCAATCAGTGAGTGGCAGGCTGGGCTGGCTTAGATTTTTAGAAATAGATGGGGGAACTAACGAGCGAGCTATCGGCAGCTGATGGGCGGGGGAGCCAGCGAACCCCAAAATAAAGTGGGGGGTTTTGAGAACTGGGCGGGATGCAGGAAAAATGATGAAAAGTCGTGCCTGTCCTGCCAGATGCGGGATGTCTGGTCACCCTAAGTATGGGCAATTACAGGCCAGGTGGAAAATAGATAAAAAAATTGGTTTTGTCCAAATTGAGGACAACTTATTTAAACAAATAAGAGATCAAAGTTTAATGCATATAAAGAGGATATATAATGTATTAATACAGATAGATTCGGAAACAGAGTTAGTTAAAGATTGTATGGTAAAGTGGGCACAAAATATTGAAGAACCAATAATGTTGGATACATGGGAAAAAATTTGGGTAAGAAATGTGAAATTTACACAAGCTCAAAACCTGAGAGAAAATTTTTACAAGATGTTCTATAGATGGCATTTAGATCCTAAAAAGCTGGCTTCTATGTATCCGAATTTACAACCCAAATGTTGATGTGGTTCTCTCGATGCTGCCTATTTCCATATATGGTGGACTTGCCAAAAGGTTAAGGCATTTTGGATAAAAATATGGTGGATTATGCAAAATATCTTCAAAAGAAGGATAAAGTTTACTCCTCAGTTATTTTTGCTAGGTATAAGTACTGACTTTACAGCGGTAGAGACTAACTTGATCCTGCACTTAATAACGGCAGCAAGACTGTTGGTGGCACAATACTGGAAGAAGGAAGACCTGCCTACAACTCAAGAATGGAAATTGAAAGTTACAAATTTAGCCAAGATGGCTAAAATATCGGCATATCTTAAAGATCACTCAAATGAGAGATATAAATGAGACTGGAAAAAATGGATTGACTATATACAAAATAAATACGGGACCAAGAAATTCCAGTTAGCCTATGCTTAAGATCAGAAATGATTTAAATTGTTTAAAGCTAGCTTAGCAAGAAGAAGCTAAGATCAATGTAGAGATGTTATTAATTTCTTTATTTCTTTTTTCTCAATAGATTTTAGACTGTGTTTGTTAAAAATCTATAGCGTGTACGGGTTCTGGGAAGTTGGGGGGGAGGAGTGGGGGTTCGGGGGGAGGGTGGGGGGAGGGAGGGATATATCTTAGGCTAGACACAATGTGTTAGATCTCGATGCAATGTGACTTCACATGTATACAGTTTTTCTTTAATTTTTCTTTAAAAATAGGATAAGCCAAGTACATTAACATATAGTGGAAATACACCAAGGGGAGGAGGAGTAGGGAAGATGAAAGATGGGTAGAGAGGGATGGGAGAAAGGGGGGGAAGGCGAAAAGGAAGGGGGGGAGTGGATCTGGAGAGAGGAGTGGTAGAGGGCGGGGGGAAGTAGGGTAGAGGGGGATGATGGAGGGAAGATAGAAAGTTGGAGGGTGGTCGAAGAAAGAGGTATATGGAGAATGGAAGAGGTATATTGGGCTTTTATTTTCTGGGGCATTGTTGACAAGAGGAATTGATGCAATTATTGTTTAATACTGTATGGTGTATACATGTGAGTCTATGAAAATGAAAATAAAATATACTAAATTAAAAAATTGGGTACGTCTTATACTCTGATGTGTCTTATAGTCTAAAAAATATGACATATAATTGGAATATGCTGTGCTCTACCATGATGTCTTATTACATTATACAAAATATGTATTGGGATCTAGAAATTGTTTGTAGAACACAATCTGAAGAATCTTGATGGCAGTGTAATCCTTGGTTTACTTACAGCATAACTTCTGTTCTGTGCCTTCATGCTGATTACAGAAACAGGCCAATTCAAGGAAAGGCCAATTCTTCAAGCCATGCCCAAACTTTCTTGGCAAGATGTAGCCTTGGGAAAAGGGGTCAACATTACTTAGTGCTACATAACAAAATTCAGTGAACAAAATATTGTGGAAGAAGAACATGAATATTTCATCTAATCAAATAAATTATTTCTCTATTAAATAAAGATTATCAGAAAGTAGATCAAAGTAATAAAAAGGCCACACCTAAACATTTACTAAGAAATTGGGGACAAGTTATACATATTCCTTTTTCAACAGTGTGCCATGACCCACCATAATGTCCTATTACATTATACAAAATGTAAAAAGTATGTATTGGGATCTAGAAATTGTTTGTAGAACACATTCTGAGGAATCTAGATAGTAGTCTAATCCTTGCTTTACTTACAGCATAACTTTTGTTCTGTGGCTTCATGCTGATTACAGAAACAGTGGTAAAGAGGCCAATTCTTCAAGTCATGCCCAAGATGTAATCTTGGGAAAAGGGGTCAACATTATTGAGTGCTGCACAACAAAACTCAACATCAACAAAATATTGTGGAATACTTTATCTAACCAAATAAATAATCTCCCCACTAAATAAAGACTATCAGAAAGAAGATCAAAGTAATAGAAAGGCTACACCTAAACATTTACTAAGAAATCTGGGACAAGTTACACATATTCCTTTTTCAACATTGTGTAACCTATGTTGGTTTTCACACCCACTAACTGTTGGGCAGTGTTGGGTAAGTGATGACAGGCAATTAAGTTAGATTGACCTGAGCAGCTTGCCTGTGTAGATACCAACCATAGCCATTTTCAACTTCTGAAGATGGAAGTCACAGTTGCCATAGAAATGTCAGGACATTTGTTGTCTAGAACACAGTCGTTAAACCCTGATATTCAACACTGCTTCTTTTCTGTAACCTAACTCCATACATTACTCATTGCTGTAAAAAGGCTATAAACTCTGAATCGGTGATATTGCCTTATTCATTATAAGTTGCTACAGGAGTTTAACACACTCTGGAGCACTGAATTTTTGGATTGGTCCCTGCAAAATAAATGTTTATTCCTGCTAGAATTAGTTGGATCTTGTTGCTGTTTTCCTTCTGGAGCTGTGTGATTGGTTTGGGACACTTTGGACCCATCTGAAACTTTCCGAAGGTTTTGCACTAGCCATCTCATTTTCTTCTCATTTGCCCTTTTGCCCCAACAGAGGAACAAAGGCGAATGGAACTGAGTATGCCTGGAAATTGTCATAGGAGCAGACAGAGCCACTTTTCATATTACTAGGGCCAATATGGTCTAAGCTGTGCTCTTTATAAGGTAGATGTGAAGCTTCCAAGGAAAGCCTTGGAAGTTTGATGATAAGCCATGTTTTGAGATTGCCTATGACCATTGTAGCCGTGGGAAAAGGGATCAACATTATTTAGTGCTGCATAACAAAATTCAGTATCAATAAAATATTGTGGAAGAAGAACATGAATATTTCATCCAACCAATAATCTCCCCATTTAATAAAGACTATCAGAAAGAATATCAAAGTAATAGAAAGGCCACACCTAAATATTTACTAAGAAATCAGGGACAAGTGACGCATATTCCTTTTTAAACATTATGTAATATTGGCAATGATACCCAGAGATTATTGAGCAGTGTTAGGTAAGTGATCACAGGCAATTAAGTTTGAGTAGCTAAGAATGTCTAAAATTATTAAATCTTTTTTACAAAGTTTACAATGTTTCAGCAATAATTGATTAGAACAGGGTGTCAAACTCAAGACCCAGGAGCTGGAGCTGGATCACCGGATGCTTAGATCTGACCCATGGGGTCACTCTGGGAACAGCAAAGGACGAGCCGTGGTGCTTCTGACAGTGAAAACAGAGCTTGAAAGGCCTGCTAGGGGTCCCCACAAGCACCATTTTTGTTGGCAGAGGGTTGCAGGAGGCCATTGCAGCTGGAAACACAGCTCATGAGGGCAGTGCATCCCCCCTGCTGAGTTTCATTTTTTCTGGCAAAAGGTTGCACAAGGCCATGGCAGCCAAAATCAGAACTCAGGACCCCATTTTCTCTGGCAAACTGCTCCGGACCCTGATATGTGTGATGTCGAGGTGGCAACGCCCACCCCACCCACAAGCACCCCATCCTCAAAATTACAAGAAAAAGTTTGCAAACTTTTACAAAGTTTCAGCAATGATTAATTAGAATAGGGGTGTCAAACAAAGCCTTGGAGCTGGAGTCGGCATGCGGGATTCTTAGATCTGACCTGTGGAGCCACCCTGGAAACAGCAAAGGACCATCTCACAGTGCTTCTGCCAGCCAAAACAAAGCTTAAGACACCCACAAGTGATCCATCCTGAGCTCCATTTTTGCTGTCAGGGAGGGTTGCAGGAAGCCATCAGAGCTGGAAACAGAGCTTGGGCCACCATTTTCTCTGGCAGAGCACTCAGAGCACTCCCCAACATCAGTGAGATTGAGCTCGCCATTCCGCCCCCTAGCCACCGCCCACTCCCATTCCTCTGAGGTCAAACACAACCCTTCATCAGCCCTCAATGAAATTGAGTTTGACATCCCTGAATTAGAATAACTGTGAAAAAGTATAAAAAGGTAATGGTAAGATTTGATTTGACAAGCAGAATCTCAGATATATCCATGGATATTGCATAAACCTGCAAATTAATAACTACAACATTTTTAAGAGTAGAAGACACCAAGAGCATTCTGTAGGCCTTCCAAACTCTTTGTGTGAACCATTTTTTTGCCCCTTTTCACAGAAAATGAACTAGTTTTTACCCATTTTCTGCAAAAACATTACGATTTTTGCTCATTTCTCCAGCTCCCAGAAGCACTCTACAGGCCTCTCACACTCTCTGCATGCTACTTTTTTTGCAAAAAAATGGCCCCATTTTTTGCCTCCCAATCCCCCCTTCCAATCATATTTTTGCCCTCCCTAGTCTCCTGGAACCCTTTTCAGGCCTCTCAAACTCTCTGCATGTCCCTTTTTCACAAAAAGGGGGCATGCAGAGGATTTGGGAGGCCTACAGAGTGCTCCTGTGGAAGGGCAAAAACTTTTTTTAAAAATTTACCTCTTAAAAATTTGGGTGCGTTTTATAATCTGATGTGTCTTCTAGTCTGAAAAATATAGTAAGTATTTGGAACATGCCATGCCCCACCAGAATGTCCTATTACACTATACAAAATGTAAAAATATGAATTGGGATCTAGAATTTGTTTGTAGAACACAATCTGAGGAATCTAAATGGTAGTGTAATCCTTGGTTTACTTACAGCATAAGTAATCCCTTGGGAGAAGGGATCAACATTTTTTAGTGCTACACAACAAAACTCAATATCAACAATATATTGTGGAAGAACACATGAATATTTCATCCAATCAAATAAATAATCTCCTCACTAAATCAAGACTATTAGAAAGAAGATCAAAATAATAGAAAGGCCACACCTAAACATTTATTAAGAAATCAGGGGCAAGTTACACATATTCTTTTTACAACATTGTGTAACCTATGTTGGTTTTCACACCTAGTAACTGTTGGGTATCAGCAGAGGAAGAAAAGGTGTCCAGAATTGTCCTCTGTACACAATAACCAACAAGTTGTTTCTAAAATGGATGATTCCACTCACATTTCTCCTCCCTCTCTTCTTTATATTTCTTATGAATGTCAAGTCAGAAAGGTGCTTTTTCAAGGGGCAACTGGACTTTCTGGTTTTTCTTTCAAGATTTTTGACTTCTCATCCAAGAAGCTTCTTCAGCTCTGTAGAATGTAATGTTTATAACCAATGCTCATTTTTAAAGGAGTTTTATTAAGTGGAAGAAAAACACTTGCTATGTTTAAAGGAGCACAATGGAAGTTCTTTGGAGAATGATATGGTGTACTTTACCATCCTTGATTTTTTCTCTGTGAAAGAATTGCAAGAGGAGTAGTTTGGAATTCTTGGTGATGATGGTCTTAAAGTTAATTTGCCAAAATTTTAGAAGATTAATTTTTTCAAATATAACTAGTGTCCTTGCTCTCTTCATCTGAAGATGAAACAGCTGTAGCCTTGGAGATGCCAATCAATACTAACCAGGTGTTCGCAGAGGGAAAAGAAAAGTGGGGTTCTTGCAAAGAATCTGCACTTGATTTCTTTTTCATAATAATAAAGGGCATTGAAGTTGAAGGAAAAGAATGGATATCAGCAGAGGAAGAAAAGGTGTCCAGAATTGTCTTGTGTGCACAATATTCAACAAGTTGTTTCTAAAATCAAGAATCCTTCCTAAATAGACATCTTTGGCTGGTCATTTAAACCTTTTCTTTCTTGGTTGATTAAAAAAAAGGCCTCTTAATAATCCCAGTAATGTTTGATTAAAAGGATCAATAATCAGATTGGTTGTACTAAGCCTTGGTTTTTTTAACCATCTCTCAGCCCAACCTTCTCCAAAAGGCTATTTGAAAGTGTCATTATTTTGGATGCAATGTCAGCTGATATTCTGCTGGTTCTCCCAGAGCTCATAATAAAGTCTGCTTGTATGTTTATTTTTCTTTTCCAGGAAGAAATACTTTATTTGTGAATGGATTTCTATTGATATAGTCTGACTTCAAACATGTCTGAGGAAAATATATATTATACCTTAGGAAATGAATTTACCATCTGGTCAACTTATGTTTTGGAAGGATGTGCAGGCTTTATCGTATATCTCTTAACTTTGATAGTAATTCTGATAATTTTATATTATCCATTTGCATTTACATTTTTTCTAATGAATCTATACAATACAATAATTTTTGTATGGAAAATAATTGGCAATCTGCCAGATGATATCGAGAACAAAAAATGGGACAAGCCAAAGAAATTTTTGGCACTGCAAGCTAAGTGACATGGAAAAATACTGCACAGTAAGTACATCTTAATTCATTCTTTAGGGAGGGATGAGGAACTTACTATCACTCTTGGCGTCATTCTTCTGGTCAACCAGCAGTCATGTCCATCTTGGAGCTGCAACTGAATCTAATAGAATTTGAATGGAAAACAGGATGTAAAGTGTCAATTTATGTATAATTCATTTTTGTAAAAATGCTTCAGCAACTAGTCAAGAAACTCCCTTATTTCTGTGGTTGAAAAACTGGATGAAGAAGGAATTGACTTAATCCTTTGGTCAACATAGTAATTTCAGGCATATTTTTTAAAATTAAAAAGACAAACTTTATATATAACCATAGACTACCAGAAATATTAGGCACATAAATGTTGGGATAATTATATTCTTAAAAATAACATTAGAAAAATAAAGATGTATAATTTTCATGTTTAGTGGTACAAAAACATCAAAAAGCAAATATGAATGTTCCTGAGAGGAGAAAGAGGGATATAGAATGGATCTCAAATCTTGGGAAACAATAGTACACACCAGTGTTCTCCTCTGTGGAATAAGGACCAAGCCCAGTATGCCTGGGTGTAGCCTGTGTTCTCTCCACATCCCGTTATTCCGAGGAGGCTCGGAATTTCTTTACTCACTTAATGATCAAAACTAGGAGAGTTAGGATTATTTTATTGAGCAAAGTGGTGACATGGTGTTTGCTTAAAAACTGCTTCACTCAACAACTCAAATTTTGGGTCCAATTCTGATTGTAAGTGAAAGATGACCTGAAAAGTCCAAAGTCCAATCCTTTGGTCAGCAGAGTAACTGTTGACTACCTGAAATATTTACATATTGGGATCATTGTATTCCTAACAATAACATTAGAAAAATACAAATGAATAATATTCATGTTTAGTGGTACAAAACATCAAAAACAAGTATGAACATTCCTGAGACAACAAAGAGGGCTACAGGAATGGATCTCAAATCTTGGGAAACAGCAATACATACAATGTCCTCCCCTATGGGATAAGGACCAAGCCCAGTATGTCTGGGTGTATTTGGAAGCTTGTGTCCTCTCCCCATCCCATTATTCTGAGGAGGCTCAGGGTCCCTTCCCAGTAATCCAATTAACAATTTATGTCGACACTTAATGATCACATTAAGGGAGAATTAGGGCTGTATCCTCAATCTGTCCATTAGTTCCTCATAATTTTGGACAGATACCAGGATGTTGTAAGGGACAACACCCAGAATACCCTGGAGAATACATTCCATAAGGCATTGAAATACACCTGGTGCCACACTTACATCAAATTGCAGTCTATGGCACTTAAATGTCGTTCTATGAGTCACGATAGTGTGAGCTTCCACTGTTTCCTTATCCACAGGCAGTTGCTGGTACACCTGGGCCAAATCCAGCTTAGCAAATATTTTTCCACTTCCCAAGGTATGCTGCAGATGCTGAAGCACCGGCACCGGGTAGGCGCTTTGCTATAACGCTAAATTAATTGTGCATTTGTAATCTGCACACGATCTGACAGACTCATCAGGTTTTATGTGTGTTACAATGGAGGTGCCCCAGTGGGTGTGATCTACCATTTCTAATACCCCTTGCTTCAGCAACTTATCAATTTCAGTGTCCACTTTAGGTCTAAGGGAAAATGGGACCAATCTTGGTTTACACCAGATAGGTGTGACTTCTGGGTCAAGTTGAAAAGAAATAGGGGTGCCCACATACTCAGCAAGGCTGTCTTCAAACACAGAGGCAAATTCCTTGGAAAGCATTGACATGGCAGGTTCAGCGATCATGTGGATACCTGAAATGCTAAGACTTAATGCCCCAAACCAATCTAAAACAAGGAGACTGGGTAGGCTACCTTCCACAACCACAAGGGGAAGATGTCCAAGAAAACTTTGGAATTGGACCCTGAATTTTCCAATGCCAATAACAGAGATGCTATTTCCTTGATGATCCCTCAGTTTAAGATGGGAATGAGTTAGTCTCCATTTGGAGATGTGTGCAACCACCTGCTTAAGTGTGCTCCACGACACTATTGACATAGCAGAACCTGTATCCAGTTCTAATTTGCATGGCTTTCCTTCCAGCAACACTGTGAGGAAAATCTTTTTTTTCAAATCTACATTGGCCTGACCAATAATATATTCAGAGAGGCTTAAAACAATCTTCCCCTTTGGCAATACCAATGCACAGACGGGATGTGTTCTTGAAATGGCAGCTGGACCTTAGATGGCTTCCCCCACAGCTTAGGCACCCATTAGTCATGAACACTTTTTCTGAGGTAATTTTCTTTCCCTTGACTGGATTCAAGCTATGAATATCACCCTTCCTGTCAGAGGCTACCTCATCCTCCTTAATTTCTTCGTGGTGGATTGTCTCAGTTTTAGCAGTCCCAGCAGGATTATTCATTTGTTGAATCTCTGTGGCCGATCTATTTGACAGCTCTGAGGTGCGGGCTTCATCCAGAGCTATTTGTGTCTCCCATGGCACTGAACATACCTTCATTGGGGCTACCAAATTTCTGGCTATCTCAAATACATCAGTGCCACAAAATGTTAAAAAATATACCTGCTTTCTGTCAATGGGGACATCTGCTATGTTATTTGCCAGTAGGAAACACTCAAATTTGTCAAAGTAAGTATCCCACACTTCTGACAGCAGGTTGATTGTGGGGAAGAATTGGAGCGCTGCCATTCTCAGTTTGGTGCCTTCAGCAGCGTTGCCTCAGCTAGTGGTATTACTTCTCACCCTGATTCTGCAGATCAATTTATACAGCTCTCTTTGAGATGACCAGCACATTCTCCTTTTACTTCAGCCTTGGAATTCCACCCTTGTCGCCAATTGTTCTATTCTCAGAACAAGGGACATGGAGGTGAGGCTTGGAGCAAATAGCTAACACTTTATTAACAATGCTGGCTGCCGGCTAACACAGCAGCAGTGTTCCTGCTGTCTGGCAGCTCTTTTATACTCAGCTGTCGGATGGCTGGCCAATCAGGAAACATCTCTGGTTCCTTGGCTCCTGCTAGTGGAGCGGACTCGATTGAGGACACAGCAGTTAGGTTATTGTCATTGAGCGAAGTGCTGACATGGTGTTTCCTTAAAAATTGCTTCGCTCAACAACTCAAATTTTGGGTCCAATTCTGATTATAAGTGAAGGATTACCTTTAAAGTCCAAATGTTTCTGTTCAGTAACTGTTTAAAACCTGATGCATTTACATTTTATACTAACTCATCATTTATCATTGTTTTGGTATGGCACAATATAGACATCATACATTGTATGTATCTGTTAATAACTCTAGAAAAGTAAGCAGAATATCAAAATTGTCTTCTACAAATGTTTTACAATGACCAAAATATCATAAGTGTCAGCCTCTGCTTTACTACTGCTTTTCGGCTGGCATTGAAATGGGGAGGGAGGGCATGGTATTTGGGGAGGGAATCATTCTGTGCTGAAGGACTGCTCATTGGGGGTTGTTATCATCATCTCTTTGCACATGTGGAAGGAGGGGAGTTTCCCGCTGAGGCCAACTGTCCAGCATTCCAACCTGATGATGATTTTTGAAGATGTCTCCCACCTGACAGTTGGGTGAATTATGATTGGACTATGGACTGGGGTACCAAGGGGAGGGGAATGAATCATGTATTGATATCTATTGCTTTTGCGTCCTTTTACTCAGATTCAGCTTTGCTTTGCTTCTCATCGTTTATAATCAGTAAAAGTACACTTAATTTTGGAACATGGAGTTGAGTGGTTTCTTGGTTATTAAATGCAGGGGCAGTGACATTAAGCTGAATCTCACTTTGCACCCATCCTGGAGCGAACACCTTCCGAGGGAGGTGCACTCAAAGAAAAAATGTCCCTCCATGGCAGTGATCAAGAGGAAGACATGGGAGCAGCTACTGCTCCTTCTTTGATGGAAATGTTGGCTGACTACAAGTGGAGGAACCATCTGTTCAACCCAGGTGGACTTGGGGAGTGGGACAGAAAGAGGAATCTGAAGAACCGTTAACTGGGATCACGGTGAGGAGACCCAGAAAACCAGGAGCTGACTGGTGTGGCCCTGAAGAGGAAGATCTCATGATGTCCCAAGCCATGAAACTTCTCGAAGGAGCCTGGGAAAAGCCCGGGCTCGAGAGAGTGGAGTGGACAGAGGACCTGAGGAGGAAGCATAGAGAAGGTACACTTTGCCTAGTTTAATAGAGGCTGGGGGGGCGAAGGGAGAATTGCACAAGATGACCCAGCGCCGACCCCACTCCCTGCGGCTAGAGACATTCCAAGAGCAGAGGGGGGAGCCATCGCCGACGCCGAATGGCTAAGTTTCCTCCTTTAAGTGTGAAATAAGCTGGAGACCCTAAAGAACTCGGGCTATTTAATTCAGGTGTGGAATTATATGCAAATGTATGGTCAAGACCTGGGATCAGATGAAGCTAAAGTAAGTATTAATGGCTCTGGGGAAAAAAAGCAGCTGACTGGATGGTCGGACTACATAATAATGACTCCTCTCTCTTAAGAGACTTTAACGGATTTATGGCAGCTTTGAGGAAGCACTTTGATGACCCTCTCACCGAGCGCAGAGCGAGAATTAAATTTACAACCCTCAGGGGAAAAGATCAGTGGCTGAGTATGTGCAAGAATTTCAGGAGCTGTCAGCTTATATGAGGGGTTGGTCTAGACCGTTTCGCTGATGGTTTAAACAAAGAGGTTTACCAGCAATGTCTGAACAGGAGCCCCTCCCCCCCGTAGATTGCAGCCCTGGTATGAGGCAGCCACTGATGTGGAAATTGATTTAGCCAGACTTTATTACAAGGGAGAAGGAGAGAGTGAAGAATCCCTACTTCCCACCAAAAAAACCCTCCCAAAGTTGCAAAAAGGGGGAAAGGGAGGATTTACAGGCAAACCCAAGCCTCCCGTGTGCTTCCGCTGTGGAAAGGAGGGGCATAGTGCTGTAAACTGCCGAGTCAGGATCAGCCAAACCGCCCTACCCCCTCGGAAGGAGAAAAAGCTAGAGAAACCTCCCAGGAGAAGGAAGGAACCAGCTTTGATGGGGGAGGAGCCTTCTCGATGCTTCGACCCGGAAGTAGGAGAAAACAAAACTCCCAGCTCGTCTGATGACAGTGATTCTGATGAGACTGAACGCTGGGTAAGTTTCCAGTCGGGGCCCATGACTGTCCCAGTTGAGCTTAGAGTGCCCTCCTCTGGCATGCAAGAGAAAATTCTTGCTCTTTTGGATTCTGGTGGCTCACGATGCATTATAAGCCCGGAAATAGTTGAGAAAATGGGATTAAGACTAAAAACTGGCATTTTGCCAATTAGATGGTTCTATTGTGGGGTGAAGCCCTGCTCATTTTGTTACTGAACCTATTGAAATGTGGATGGGGACCCACCAAGTGATGATAAGTTTCATTGTAGCACCAGGCATGGACCGGCCCCTTATATTGGGATTACCCTGGCTCCGTAAATGGAACCCACGCATAAATTGGAGGAATGGTTGGTTGCGCATTCGGTCTGCCATGCCCCTGGAAGGGGAAGAGGGGATTCCAGAATCAGATAAAACAGGCCCCAAACTAGCAGCCAGAAGGCAGGAGAAAATTGAAGGGGAGGAGAAAATCTCAAAAGAATACTGGGACCTGAAAGATGTTTTCAGTGAGAAATGTTCTGATAAGTTGCCCTCTCACAGGCCCACCGATTGCACCATTGATATTCTGCCTAGGGTAAAACTCCCTAAAGCCCAAATTTATTCAATAACCCCTAGAGAAATGGACGAATTAAGGAAATTCATTGACAAAAATTTGGAAAGGGGTTTAATTGAACTTGCTAGGCCCTGGGTGGCAGCTCCAGTCTTATTCAGGGAAAAGAAAGATGGCTCCTTTCGTCTCTGTGTCAATTTTAAAAACCTTAACGGAATTTGTGCCCAAAATGTGTACCCTTTACCACTGATGAAAGACATGCTAGCCCAATTGGGAAAGGGGAAGATCTTCACTAAGTTAGATCTGCGGGATGCATACTATCGGGTCAGAATTAAGAAAGGGGACGAGTGGAAAACTGCATTCAATTGCCCTCTTGGCTGTTTCCAGTTTCGAGTTATGCCATTTGAACTGCAGGGGTCACCAGCTGTTTTCATGCAATTAATTAATGAGGTTTTACATGACTACCTTTACAAGGGCATGATGGTCTATTTAGATGATATCCTTATTTACATGGAAACATGTAACGAACACGTGAAACTGGTTCGCACAGTATTCAAAAAGCTTCATGCAGCAAAACTATATGCTAAATTGTCCAAGTGCGAATTTCATCAGGAGAAGGTGGATTACCTGGGTTATCACATCTCCCACAAGAGTATAGAAATGGACCCAGCAAAAGTTAAAGCAGTCACCGAGTGGAAAGCTCCCCGCACCCGTAAACAGTTGCAAAGCTTCTTAGGTTTTGCCAACTTCTATCGTCAATTTATTCCTTCTTTTGCCAAGATCACTCTGCCAATTACAAACCTCCTGAAGTCGAAGGGGGAGGAGAAGCCAAAACCTAGTAAATCCTTGAACTGGACTATGGAATGTCAGGCTGCATTCGAGAAATTAAAACATCTGTTTGCAGCTGAGCCGGTCCTCAAACACCCAGACATGGACGCACCTTTTGTGGTCCAAGCTGATGCTAGTGATGTTGCAGTGGGGGCGGTACTACTTCAAGCGAATGCACAAGGGAAGTTGCAACCCTGTGCTTACACCTCTCATAAACTAACAGAAACTGAGAGACGTTGGTGTATTTGGGAAAAGGAAGTTTTTGCCGTTCGATGGGCTTTGATGACCTGGCGTCATTTTCTAGAGGGCGTGAAACACCCTTTTGAAGTTTGGACTGACCACAAAAACTTGGAGGCATTAAGAACCCCCAGGAAACTGTCTCCCAAATAAATCCGATGGGCACAGCATTTCAATAGATTCAATTTCACTTTGAAATATATCCTGGGAGGGAAGAAGTTTATGGCTGATGCTTTGTCCAGACTTCCACAGTATAACAGTTTGAAACTGAGTGTTGTCCAGCCTGTCATACCTACGAGAAGTCTGGCCACTCCTGTTGTCACCAGAAACCAGGCAGCTTCCAAGTTGGAAGTCTCACAAGACCTCATTACAAAGCTCAAAGGAGCTCTTGCAAATGATGAGTGGTTCCAACAACATACAAATGAAAGCACCATGAAAGATGGCCTTGCTTGAATTGGTGCTAAATTATACGTTCCCACAGCTATAAGGGCCATGGTTCTTCAACGTGCTCATGACTCTCGCATGGCCAGACACTTTGGTTTTGTGAAAACCCTGCACCTCATCAAGAGGCAGTTTTGGTGGCTCTCATTGAAAAAGGACATTGAATCTTATGTGGCTAGTTGCCCCACTTGTGCTGCAGTGAAACGCCCACCAGGAAAACCTCAGGGATTGCTCCAGGCAGTAGCCCACCCTGAGGCACCATGAAAGGAGGTCTCTATGGATTTCATTGTTTAATTACCAGAAAGTCAAGGGAACACAGTGATTTGGGTCATCACTGACTTGTTCTCCAAGCAAGTTAACTTTATTCCTTGTTCCAAGATCCCATCCACGAAATCCCTGGCTAAGCTGTTCATCACACATATCTATCGTCTGCATGGGGTATCGGACCGCATCAACTTGGATAGGGGGGTCCAGTTCACCTCATTGTTTTTGAAGGAGTTTCTAAAATTAATTGGCTCCACCCAGGGCTTAAGCTCCTCCCACCACCCCCAGACTAACGGTGCCTGTGAGAGGATCAATTCTGTGCTGGAGCAATATCTCCGCTGTTTCATCAACTACCAGCAAGATAATTGGATGGAATTGTTGCCGCATGCTGAGGTGGCATATAACAACTCAGTGCACAGCAGCACAGGATTTAAGCCCTTCAGAATGGTGTACGGACATGATTTTGTGCCTATCCCCGAGATTCCTCGTGAGAAACAACAAGTATTGTCCCTTTCCGAGTGGAGTGACCGCCTCCGGGAGATGTGGCCTCTGGCTTATTGTGCGCTGGATGCTGCACATCAAGCACACAAGAAACAGGCGGATAAAAAGAGGGTGAAGCCGAAGGAGTATAAAGTTGGTAATTGTGTATATTTATCCACCAAGTTTGAATGTTTGAATATTTATTTAATTTGTATGCCGCCCCACTCCCGAGGCGTTTCTTCAGACCTCTCAAAAGTCTAAGAAGTTGGGTCCCAAGTATGTTGGCCCGTTTCCGATTATTATCAACCCTGTCTCCGTCCGCCTCCAATTGCCTAAATATCTCAACCGTGTCTATCCTGTATTTCATGTTAATCTCTTAAAGCCGGAACACACTTCTCCGTTGAGGGCTCCTTTGCCGGCTCCACCTTCCCCGCTTCTGATTGAGGGTGAGCAATATTTTGAGATTAAAGAAATTTTGGACTCTCGAAAACAGAGGAACTGAATTCAGTATCTTGTGGCTTGGAAGGATTTCCCTCCCTCTCATGCGGAATGGGTCAATAAATCCTAGGTGAGGGCTCCTCGACTTCTCCGCAAGTTCTACTCTGCCGACCCAGACAAACCCTGACCTCACTTCATTTTTTTTATTATTTCCCCTTCCCCTTTTTTTCTTCTATGTCATGTTGTTCATTTGTTTGTCTGTGTTCTTTCGTTTCTGCAGATGTGAACGTCTTTTTCTGGAGGAGGGCGGGATGTCAGCCTCTGCTTTGCTGCTGCTTTTTGGCTGCCATTGAAACAGGGAGGGAGGGCATGGTATTTGGGGAGGTATTTGGGGAGGTATTTAGTCTGTGCTGAAGGACTGCTTATTGGGGGTTGTTATCACCATTTCTTTGTGCATGTGGAAGGAGGGGAGTTTCCCGCTGAGGCCAACTGTCCAGCATTCCAACCTGATGATGATTTTTGAAGATGTCTCCCACCTGACAGTTGGGTGAATTATGATTGGACTATGGACTGGGGTACCAAGGGGAGGGGAATGAATCATGTATTGATATCTATTGCTTTTGCGCCCTTTTACTCAGATTCAGCTTTGTTTTGCTTCTCATCATTTATAATCAGTAAAAGTACACTTAATTCTGGAAGATGGAGTTGAGTGGTTTCTTTCTTGGTTATTAAATGAAGGGGCAGTGACACTAAGATTTATTGAGATATTTAATATAAAACATAAGTTTTATGTCAGTTTAATTGGTATGAATCTAAGTGACTTATAGGAAATTAGAAGGATTATGTAGGGTCACAAAGGTACACTACACTACACTACACTACACTACACTACACTACACTACACTACACTACAGTACAGTACAGTACAGTACAGTACAATAGCAGAGTTGGAAGGGACTTTGGAGGTCTTCTAATCCAACCCCCAGCCTAGGCAGTAAACCCTATACCGTTTGAGACAAATGGCTATCCAACATCTTCTTAAAGACTTCCAGTGTTGGGGCATTCAAAACTTCTGGAGGCAAGCTGTTCCACTGATTGTTCTGTCAGGAAATTTCTCCTCAGTTCTAAATTGCTTCTCTCTTTGAATAGTTTCCACCCATTGCTTCTTGTTCTATCCCCAGATGCCTTAGAGAATAGTTTGACTCCCTCTTCTTTGTGGCAACCCGTGAGATATTGGAACACTGCGATCATGTCTCCCCTAGTCCTTCTTTTCATTAAACTAGACATATACCCAGTTCCTGTGACCAGGGGGGCTTTTGCTCAGCTGTACCAGGGGGGCTTTTGCCCAGGTTCGCCTGGTGCACCAGTTGCGGCCCTACCTGGACCAGGAGGCACTTCAAATGGTCACTCACGCCCTTGTCACCTCAAGACTTGACTACTGTAACGCACTCTATATGGGGCTGCCCCTGAAAAGTGTTCGGAGACTACAACTGGTCCAAAATGCAGCCGCACGAGCGATACTGGGTGTACCAAGATACACCCATGTTACACCCATCCTCCGCGAGCTGCACTGGCTCCTGATCAGTCTCTGAACGCGCTTCAAGGTGCTGGTTATCACCTTTAAAGCCCTACATGGCTTAGGACCTGGATATCTACGAGACCATCTTCTGCCACATACCTCCCAGCGTCCGATAAGATCTCACAGGATGGGTCTTCTCCGGGTGCCATCAACTAGACAATGTTGTGTGGCAGCTCCTCGGGGGAGGCCCTTCTCTGTAGCTGCCCGGCCCTATGGAACTGATGCAGGAGGGGGTGCACAAATATACCCACCAGTGGCTGGCCAGGTTAAGTGGTCTTAATAGAATGGACCTTATAAATTCATATTAGCTTGGCTCTTCATTCTAGTGCCCTGGAGTTCCAACTTTGACTTCTGATTTCCTCATAAGTATTAAAAATAGTGTTGAACAGTGTGGCAAGACCCTGTAAAGGAGGGGCACAGGAAGCCAGGCTTGGGTGTCAGATAGAACAGAGGTAAAATAGCTAACAGCTGAAGACATTATAGGAACTTCTCTTTTTGTATTTTTCTTATGTACTTCTCTGTAACATTCCAAAGTGAACTTCTCCTTTTTGAAATGTCATGTTTGTCTCGTGTATGGAAACGCCTTGAGAATGCACAATGCACGGCATAAAAGTAGCATCCTGGGCAGAGCCCAGGCAGTTCAGATTTTGATGTGTGAACACGCTGAACTCGATGCATCAAATAAACCTGTTTCTCTCACCTTCATGGTCTCGAGTCTTGGTCTTTCCTAAATAGATTACACACCTCAATCTGCTGCAACAGAACGATCTACCCCCAGAGATCCGGACCCTCCCCACTCTCTCGGCCTTCCGAAAGTCCACTAAGACCTGGCTGTTCTGGCAGGCCTGGGGCTGTTCATCTCTTGAATGAGGGCCAGCCCCACTAAGGTTGAGTGCATGTTGTGTCTTTTTAACTTGCCTTGTCTTTCTATTTTAAATTTTTTAGTATTCTTTTAAATTGTTTTTATATAAACCACCCGGAGTCCTTCAGGATTGGGTGGCATATAAATTTATTAAACTTTAACTTTAAACTTTCCTGCAACAGTTCTTCATATGTTTTAGTCTCCAGTCTCCTAATCATCTATGTTGCTCTTCTCTGCACTCTTTCTAGAGTCTCCACATCTTTTCTACATCATGGTGACCAAAACTGAAAGTGTGAGCTTACCAAGGGATTATAAAGTGGTATTAACACTTCACGTGATCTTGATTCTATCCCTCTGTTTATGTAGCCTAGAACTGTGTTGGCTTTTTTGGCAGGTGCTGCATACTGCTGGTTCATATTTAAATGGTTGTCCACTAGGACTCCAAGATTCCTCTCACAGTTATTACTATTGAGCAAGGTACCACTTATGCTGTACCTGTGCATTTCGGGTTTTTTTGCTTAAATGTAGAACCTTACTCTTTTCACCATTGAATTTCATTTTATTAGATAGTGCCCAATGTTCAGGTTTGTCAAGATCCTTCTGTATCTTGAGCCTATCTTATGGAGTGTTGGCTATTCCTGCCAGCTTGGTGTCATTTGCAAATTTGATGAGTTCCCCATTTAGTCCCTCATCCAAATCATTGATGAAGATGTTGAATAGTACTGGGCCTATAACAGAGCCTTGGAGTACTCCACTGGATACTTCCCTCCATGTAGATGCACCTTGAGGACTACACGTTTAGTGCGGTTGGTCAGCCAGTTACGAATCCATTTGGTGATGATGCTGTCTAACCCACATTTTTCTACTTTATCTAGTAGTAGGTTATGGTCTACCTTATCAAATGCCTTACTGAAGTCTAAATAAACTATATCGACGGCATTCCTCTGGTCCACTATTTTTGTCACTTTGTTGAAGAATGCAATAAGATTAGTCTGGCATGATCTGTTTTTGACAAACCCATGTTGGCTTTTGGCTATTTGTTTACTTTTAGGTGTTCACTAATTCATTGCTTGATTATCTTTTCCAGAATCTTTCCTGGTATTGAGGTCAGGCTGATAGGTCTGTAGTTTCCTGGATCTATTTTTTCTCCTTTTTTGAAGATGGGAACCACATCAGCTCTTTTCCAGTCCTCTGGTAGTTCCCCGGTGCTCCAGGATCTCTGAAAGATATAGTTCAGTGGTTTGTGGATCTCATCTGCCAGTTCCTTCAGAACCCTGGGGTGAAATCCATCTGGTCCTGGTGATTTGAACTTGTCTAGGGTGCTCACTTATGATTTTCCTCTCTATTTCAACTTGTGTTCCTAATCTGATTTTTGTGGTGCTGTTTTTGATAGGTTGAACTGTTTTATCCCTTTGTGTAAGGACAGATGCAAAACATGAGTTAAATAGTTCTGCTTTCTCCCTGTTGCTTGTCACCTTCTTGCCACTTCTCCCAGCAATGGACTAATTGTTTCCTTAACTTTTTTCTTGTTTTTAACATGTTGGAAGAAGCTTTTTTTTTTTGTTATTTTTTACTTTTGTGGCAAGCCTTTCTTCATTGTAAGCCTTAGCTTTCCACACTTCGTCTTTACAGTAGTAGTAGTAGTAGTAGTAGTAGTAGTAGTAGTAGTAGTAGTAGTAGTTGTTTTATAAAAGCTTTAAAAGGGGAGATGGAAATTCTGGAAGAATTTGTGGGAAAACAACAAGAACCACAACAGAAATGCAAAATGGATTAAACAGATTGAGGATTCTATTAAAATATATAAAATGGAAGCTGTGAAAATAACAAATGAAATGGTGCAAAGAAAGTCAAGAAAAGTGAAGAACTGGAATGCACCTGGACCAAATGAGTTACATGGCTTCTGATTAAAGGCACTTACAAGACATTTGGGCTGCACAAAAGATTGGCAGCCCAAATGAACAAGATCTTAAAAACACTTGAAAATGATGAATGGATGACAACTGGAAGGACATTTTTGATCCAAAAAGATAAAGAAAAAGGAAAGGACCCTGGAAACTATAGGCCAATCACCTGTTTGTCAACAGCATACAAGCTCTTTACTGGTATCATTGCAAACCAAATTTATGGATACTTGGAAAGAAATAACTTGCTTCCTGTAGAACAGAAAGGATGCTGCAAAAATTCAAGAGGAACAAAGGACCAACTGCTGATTAAAAGCTAATCCTAAAGAATTCAAAGAAAAGACGAACCAATCTGTTCATGGCTTGGATAGACTATAAGAAAGTGATTCAGTTCCCCATAGCTGGATCAAGAAATGCCTGAAAATCTTTGGCATCAGCAGCAACATACAAAAATTCATGGAAACTTCAATGAACCTCTGGAAAATGAAGCTTATAGCTAATGAAGAAGAACTGGGTGAAATTGAAATTAAATGAGGCATTTTCCAGGGTGATTTCACCTTTCACCCCCTACTTTTTATACTCTCAATGCTACCACTGATAATCATTTTGAAGAAGATGAACTGTGGATACAAACTTGCAAAGAAAGGACTGAAAATTTCTCACTTGGTGTACATGGATGATTTGAAGCTGTTTGGTAAAACAAAAGATGAACTGAATTTATTAATTGAAAGCACAAAATAATTTAGCCAAGACATTGATATGCAGTTTGGAATTGACAAATGTGCAACAATGGCAACCAAAGCAGGCAAGGTCATAGAAGATGATGGAATAGAACTTGAGAATGAAGAAATGATAAAGGCAGTAAAACCAGAAGAAGGCCACAAGTACTTGGAGATTTTAGAAGCCTCTGACTTAATGCATAATAAAGTCAAGGAATTAACTTCAGCCAAGTACATCCAATGAATTCACAAGATATTAAAGTCCAAATTAAATGGAGGAAACATCATAAAAGCCATAAATACCTGGGCTATACCTGTGATTTGATACTCTGCAGGAATAATTGACTGGACCCAGATGGAGTTGGACAATTTGGACAGAAAAACAAGGAAGCTTATGACAATGAATCATGCTTTGCACCCTAAAAGTGGTGTTGACCAATTATATCTACCAAGAGCAGAGGGTGGTCGAGGACTCCTACAAGTAAAACAGACTGTGGAAGACAAAAAACACAGCTCGAATGATTACATCCAGTATGCATCATACTATTTTTTCTCTACCAGGTAAAAAAATACTATTTGTTTAGTTTTAATTATAATCAAAAATATTGATTCAGTGACGTGGAAAGTCCAATTCTCCTTCTTTAAATTCTTAGCCGAATTATCATGGTGGGAAAAAACATGTTTTCTTTTACAAGCAAGAACTGAATGATTTTTTTAGGTCTACTTTTGCAGGACTAACTCTGTACCTTGACCTCCAACACACTGTTCATCCTACAAGAGAAAAGAGTGTAGACATTCTGAAACAAGGGCACCAGGAGAACTGCGAGAGCAGAACAATGGAAATAACCATTACAAACTAATATGGGGGAAACGGAAAGGATTTGCTCATACAGCTATAAATGCAAAAGTGGTGAGCCATTTGTCATTACCTCCTTTTCCCAGTCCTGCTGTTAATTGAAGTTTCCATCTTCAAAAAGGGGGGGGGGCAGTCCCAGGAAACAATAGACCAGAGTGGAGACTTTATGGAGCAAACACCAGAAACTCCCTGGGAGCATATTGCATGCTCTTAGACAAAACATATTACATAAAGTGATATAACAACCATGATCTTGTAGATACTGTATGTATATTTAATATAACTGCATTAGTATTTAAACTTAAGAGGATTTAAAATTTGCACCTCGGCTACCTGGTTTGAGTAGCTAAGACTATCTAAAATTACTAAATCTTTTTTACAAAGTTTTACAAAGTTTCAGCAATGATTAATTAGAATTGGGGTGTCAAACAAAGCCCAGGATCTGGAGCCAGCATGCGGGATACTCTGGTCTGCGAAGCCACCCTAAAAACAGCAAAAGACCAGCCTGCAGTGATTCTATCAGTGAAAAAAAAGATTTTGAGGGATGCATGTGGTCCACTCAGAGCTCCATTTTTGCTGTCGGGGGGGGGGGTTGCAGGATGCCATCACAGCTGGAAATAAAGCTTTGGACTCTGTTTTCTCTGGCAGAGCACTTGGGCCACCACAGGGATCCCTGACCTGAGAGATGTTCAGGTGGCCAATGCCCCCCCCCCCCCGGCTACAGTCCATCCCCATTCCAAACTTTCTGCACGACCAGGCCCGTTTTCACAAAAATGGACCAGTTTTTGCTCATTTTCTGCAAACATTTTACATTTTTTGCTTATGTATTGCCTTCTCCAGCCCCCAGAAGAAATCTGCAGGATTCTCACACTCTCTGCATGTTCCTTTTTTTGCAAAAAATGGGGCCGTTTTTTGCCTCTCACCCCCCCCCCCCATGCATCATATTTTTCCCCTCCTTTTGCAGGCTTATCAAACTCTCTGCATGTCCCTTTTTCACAAAAGGGGGCCGTGAGGGTTTGGGAAGCCTACAGAGTGCTCCTGTGGGCCAGGGAGGGCAAAAATGTTTTTTTAAATTTACCTCTTCAAAATCTGGGTGCGTTTTATAATCTGATGTGTCTTATATTCTGAAAAATATGACAGATATTTGGGCCATCACATCTGGAAACAGAACTCAGGACCCCGTTTTCTCTGGCAGAGCACTCAAGCCACCACTGGCGTCCACAACATGAGTGACATTGAGCTATATGTGTTTTATTGTCTGAAAAATATGGTAGGTATTTGGAACACGCCATGCCCCACCATAATATCCTATTACATTATACAAAATGTAGAAGTATGTATTGGGATCTAGAAATTGTTTGTAGAACACAATCTGAGGAATCTAGATGGTAGTGTAATCCTTGGTTTGCTTACAGCAGAACTTCTGTTCTGTGGCTTCATGTTGATTACAGAAACAGTGGTACAAAAGCCAATTCTTCAAGCTATGCCCAAACTGTCCTGGCAAGATGTAGCCTTGGGAAAAGGGATCAACATTATTTAGTGCTACGTAACAAAATTCAGTATCAACAAAATATTATGGAAGAAAAACATGAATATTTCATCCAATCAAATAAATTATCTCTCTATTAAATAAAGACTATCAGAAAGAAGATCAAAGTAATAGAAAGGCCACACCTAAACATTTACTAAGAAATTAGGGACAAGTTACACATATTCCTTTTTCAACATTGTGTAACCTATGTTGGTTTTCACACCCACTAACTGTTGGGCAGTGTTGGGTAAGTGTTCACAGGCAACTAAGCTAGATTGACATGAGCAGACCAACTTGCCTGTGTAGATACCAACCATAGCCATTTTCAACTTCTGAAGATGGTAGTCAGTTGCCATAGAAATGTCAGGACATTTGTTCTCTACACCACAGTGGCTAAACTCTGAAATTCAACACTGTTTCTTTTCTGTAACCTAACTCCATACATTACTTATTGCTGTAATAAGGCTACAAACTCTGAATCGGTGAAGATATTGCCTTATTCATTATAAATTGCTACAGGAGTTTAACACACCCTGGAGCACTGAATTTTTGGATTGGTCCCTGCAGAATAAATGTTTATTCCTGCTAGAATTAGTTGGATCTTGTTGCTGTTTTCCTTCTGGAGCTGTGTATTTTGTTTGGGACATCTCGGACCCACATGAAACTTTGTGAAGGTGTTGCATTAGCCATCTCATTTTCTTCTCATTTGCCTTTTTGCCCCAACAGAGGAACAAAGGCGAATGGAACTGAGTATGCCTCAGCAGAAAGGAATTTCTGCAGTTTCTGAGTTCCACTTAGTAGCAATTTGCCAATTTGAACATTGACATATGGAAGGAAAAGAGGAAATTTATTCAGGGAATGAGGTTGATAAGTTATTGAGTGGTTTATGAGGTTAAAGGAAGAAAGCACATCTGTCACCGGTGGAAGGAGATAATTGGTAGAGAAA
Organism: Thamnophis elegans; assembly: GCF_009769535.1. Taxonomy (NCBI): domain Eukaryota; kingdom Metazoa; phylum Chordata; class Lepidosauria; order Squamata; family Natricidae; genus Thamnophis; species Thamnophis elegans. Next base: position 39,982,945 of record NC_045548.1, read on the forward strand.
GACTGCCAGCTAGTGGACAATCCCACAGTTTATCTGCAAATGGAAAAACCCATCTGTCTATCTACACAGAAACCCACCTACCTCTCCTGATTGTAATCCCAACCTCTCTAGAGTTCTACAATGGTACTGTCAAAATGAGTTGGTAACGGAATAGATCAGTTAGGACAGCGATGGCTAACCTTTTTGCCATCGCATGGAAAATGGGGGGCATCTCAGAAGGGTCCTGTGTGGGTGTGCACACACCCATAATTCTATGTGCACAGGCCCCCATGCATGTGCGCATGATAAACCCCATGCATGTGTACATGACCCCCCACCCTCCCCCCGCTTTTGACCCGTTTGGGGATGGACTTCCAAGTTGCCCTTGGGGCTGTTTTTGAATCTCTGGAGGCTTCTGAAGGCTTTCCTGGAACCACTGGAGGATGAAAAAGAGCCCTAAGGGCAAAGAAAAAGTTCAGGAACAATTCCTGAACTTCCTGTTTGCTTGTTGGGTTGTTTTTCAACCTCCAGAGACTTCAGGGAGCATTCGCAGGGCAAAAAACAGCTAAAAATGAAGGCTGAAGTCAGCATGCACTGGAGCTGATAGGGTAACGCCTCATGTGGCCTCAGAAATGGTTCCACGTGCTGCCTTTGGCACACATGTGATAAGTTCACCATCGCAGAAGTAGGATATCTTCACCATAAAACAAAACATCAGCTGTCCAAACCTGTAGCTATTTCTTCCACTCAACCATGCTTCTCCATGACATGCAAGTCAACTATTGTCTCTACCTCTTTCCCCTTGTAAGGATAAAAAGGCATCAATGGAGACGCTTTCCATTTATACTAACTATGGAACACATAGGTGTGCGCACACACCCCGGACAATTGGTCCTGCTGCCTTTGGCAGACAGGGATTTACTGTCCCACGGTGAAGATTCCGTCCCTCATCCTGGAGCCTTCGTAATGGCGGGAACTTGTTCTCACTCATCCAGGCTTCTGCAGAGGCTTCCCTCTCTGGGGCTGTAATTGTTCAGGGTGTGTGCAGGCCTATGTTTTCCATGGCGTGGGGCCGCAGCCAGAAGATGAGGAATGCGAGGGGACCAGCGGAAACTCGTCTTTCTGAAGATCTGACTCTAGGCTGATTTAGAGTTGCACAACTGCCAGTAGCCATTGCCACATACCTGAAAGGGCCTGAAAGCTGCAGATGGGCCAATGCAAATACCTCCCAAACCCAATTGCACATTGTGTGGAGAATCCCACCATGCATGCAAATTGGTTCTGACTTCCTAGTGGAAGTGGGGCAAAGCAAGGCACAAACAATGGAAAATGTGAAACTTTGCTGACAAAGAAAATCTATGTCACCACAGCTGAACAACAGACATATATATTCTCTCATGTTCAGTGCTGGAGAAATCTGCTCTTGTCCTGGGTCCCATCAGATTATAGTCATTTGTGGATAGGACCAGCAAAGAGGAAAGGCTCAAATAAATCTGCCTCTGCCGAACCAAGTGGAATGTCAGTAGACTGATTAAACAAGGGCACCATGAGAACAGTTAGAGAAGACAATTCTCATTTCTTAAGCTGCTTGTTCTTCAGTTAAAGATGATTGTTAGTTGGTATTGGATGAAAGGATGGTTAATTCTAGGTCATGATTTATTTGAATTGAGTTTGTTCTCACTCCACCCTCTGATGGAGGAGAACATAACATTTGTTCATTTAAAAAGTCATTACATAACAGTAAAACTGATTTCCTAAGCAAGCTGTTTGAAAGAGGTAATGATTGTGGTAGGTAGTTAAAATTCATCTTCTTTTATTGAATGTGGGGGGAATTAAAAAGTTTTCTATTTTTAATCAATACTGTTTTGATTATTTATAAGCTTGTGACTTCTCCATTAATGTTTTGATACTGAATTGAGAATCATACTTTTATTGCAGAAAGGTGGATGATGAGTTAGTATATAACTTGCACCTTCATTCCGAAGGAAATTGCTCATTTTCATCAATACTTCTAAGTGACTTAGGCATCAGAAGAAGTGCTATAGAATCATTTTGCAGAAAACTGAATATTGTTGCAGATTTTTATGACTTTTCTGAAGATGCTCCTCAAATACCTGCAAATCTGAAATATTACAGCTATTTTCATTCCATTTACAGGCAAAGCCAAGAAGAGAGACTGATAGTGATGCCAGTTGTCAGATTACATGGAATGTTCTATTGTTTCTATCTGACTTCTGCTAGAAGTTCTTTGAATAGGTTAGCTTACAGAAAACACAGAAAGGAAATGTGCATAATGTCAGTAGATCAGAGAGTTTCTTAGATTCTGAAACAAGCTATTCTTTCTCTTATTGTGTATTACTCTACTACATTGTGGAACTCTTTAAATGAAGCCTGTATCAAGCACATATTGAACTGTTAAAGGAGTGGTGCCATTTCCACACTTATGTGTCTGTTTAGGCATCTGATCCTGGATAATTCCATTCACATTTATCCTCCCTCCCTTCCAATTTCATAAGGTATAGAATGTCAACTCAGAAAGGTGCTTTTTCAAGGGGCAACTCGGCTTTCTGGTTTTTTGTTCAAGACTTTTCACTTCTCATTCAACAAGCTTCTTCAGCTCTGTAGAATGTCATGTTGATGGCTGATGGCGCCATTCTCGGCGTTTTCTTCAACAATCTCAACAGTCTTAGCCTCATTTTTCTGGATTGGGAGGAGCCCTTGGATTGCATCAGACTGTCGGACTGACATTGTTCCAGAGAGGGGGTGGGTGATTTGGGATGGCGCTGGACGAGATCAGGTAGCTAGCTGTTTACTGGCCGCCTAGGCGCCCCCCCCCTCTGTTCCGTCGGCTTGCGGCATTCCTGGTGTTTTCTGGCATCTTCTGGCATCTTCTGGCATCTTCTGGCATCTTCTGGCATCTTCTGGCATCTTCTGGCATCTTCTGGCATCTTCTGGCCTCGTTTTCGTGACCAGGAGGAGCCTTTGGATCTGTATCGGATTGACATCATTCCAGAGAGGGGGTGGTTGGCTGGGCATGGCGCTAGATGAAATCAGACAGCTGGCTTTGTTGCTGTCGCTGCGGCCCTTTTGGATGCCCCCTCCTCCGCTCTACTCGACTCGGCTTTCCCTGCGGTGCGGCCTTTCTTTCTACTTTCCCTCACGGCTATGGGGCCTCTTCTTCTTGTCATCTGGCTCTCTCTGTTCCCACTCCAGACTTTTTGGCCCCTTGCTACACCGGTCTAGTGCACAAGAAAGGAGGGAAGACAAATCACTCTCCTTCTACACCACCGCTGATCTCCATCTACTCACACTCAAATACGCCTTATGAACTCTATGAGCCTGCTTGCACAATACTATTACTAATATCTGCGCAAACTTTCTGTATGTGGAGTGTGTGTGGTATGCCTGTAGTTGAATGATCCCACGTCTTTTTAAATTAATTTAATTTATTCTCTATTTTATTGTATTATTGTATGCTTTTAATGCTATAGTGGGGTATGTATGTGGAGAATGTCTGGCCGGTATATATGACGGGATTGAGAGTGCGGCCTGGAGCCCCCTCCACTGAGTGCAGAAACAGAAGTGAATGCGGGCCCGGATCTGCCTCTCATCCTAGAGTGCATGGTATGAATGGCCTGCCGAGAAGAATGGGGGCCGTGGGAGGGGGGGTCTATGGGGATGGGGGTGGGCCGGAGCATCGCGGTTATGACTGGGAGGGGCAGGTACGATGGGAGCTACAGGGCTAGCCATTACCGGGGAAGGAGGGTTCGCTACGTCACAGCGATCCCTTGTTCCGGTCCTGAAAGCTCAACTCAAGGACCAGGTGATGAGAGAAGTCAGGGCCCTGGTCTCAGGTTGCTGTTGCTAAATGCCAGGTCTGTGATTCATAAAGCTCCCCTCATCTGGGACTTAATATTAGACGAGGGGGCAGACCTGGCATGTATTACTGAAACCTGGCTGGGCCACGAGGGAGGAGTCCCCCTCTCAGAAGGGTTTCAGGTGCTCCAACAACCACGACACCAGTTAAGGGGTGGGGGTGGCAACTATTATCCGGGAGTCATTAGTCCCTCGCAGGATCCCTGCTCCAGAGACTGTTGGGTGTGACTCCCTCCTTGTGAAATTGGACCTGGGGGGTCAAGTGGGCTTGTTTTTGATGTACCTACCTCCCAACTGCGTCACAACATCCCTGCCTGTTCTCCTAGAGTCAGTAGCCGAACTGGCGGTTGAGTTCCCCAGACCTATAGTACTGGGGGATTTCAACCTGCCCTCTCTTGGTGAACACTCAGATGGGGCCCAGGAGTTCATGGCTTCCATGACAACCATGGACTTGACCCAGGTAATTCAGGGTCCAACTCATACGGCGGGACACACACTCGACCTTGTGTTTCTCTCAGGACAGTGGAGATATGATCTGAAATTGAGGGGGATAGAGATCTCGCCCTTGTCATGGTCAGATCACTTCCTGCTGAGGCTTGATTTTTGGAAGCTACTCCCCCACTGCAGGGAGGTGGAGCCGATTAAATGGTTCTGCCCGGCGCCTGATGGACCCATTGGGATTTCAGTAAATGTATTTTTATTTTTTCCATTTTCATTTCGTACAGTCACATATATACTGTGCATAACCGGGGCCATATAACAATAAACAATAAACACAGCCATTCCTCTTGTCAACAATACCCCCCAAAATACAAACCCAATGTACCACTTCGACCCTCCATACACCCTTTCTTTCGCCCCCCTCCAGCTTTCCTTCTTCCCTCCAACATTCCCCTCTACCCTACTTCCCCTCCCCCTCTACCACTCCTCTCTCCCAGTACACTCCCTCCCTTCCTTCTCACCCTCCCTCCCATCCTCTCTCCCACCCTCTCTACCCCTCTTTCTTCTATCCCTCTACTCCTCCCTTCGGTGTATTTCTACTATCTATTAATATATTCAGCTTGTCCTATTTTTACAGTGAAATTAAAGAGCAACAGTATACAAGTGCAATCGCGTTACTATAAAATCTAACACATACGATATATCCCCCCTCCCCCCTAACACCCCACCTCCCTTCCCCCCCGACTTCCCAGAGCCCGTACACGGTATAGGTTTTTAACAAATACAGTCTAAAATATATTAAGACAAAAGAAATAAAAAAAGAAGTTAATAACATCTCTGCATTAAACTCAGCTTCTTCCTGTTGCACTAACTTTAAGCAGTTTAGATTATTCCTAATCTTAAGCATAGGCTATCTGTAATTTCTTAGTCCCGTATTTGTTTTGTATATAGTCAATCCATTTTTTCCAGTCTCGTTTGTATCTCTCATTTGAATGGTCTTTAAGATATGCCGATATTTTAGCCATCTCGGCTAGGTTTGTAACTTTCAATGTCCACTCTTGAGTTGTAGGCAAGTCTTCCTTCTTCCAGTATTGCGCCACCAACAGTCTTGCTGCTGTTGTTAAGTGCAGAACCAAATTAGTCTCTACCGCTGTAAATTCAGTACATATACCTAATAAAAATAACTGAGGAGTAAACTTTATCCTTCTTTTAAAAATATTTTGCATAATCCACCACATTTTTATCCAAAATGCCTTAACAAGTCCACCATATATGAAAATATGTAGCATCGAGAGAACCACATCTCCAACATTTAGGCTGTATATTTGGGTACATAGAAGCCAGTTTTTTAGGATCTAAATGCCATCTATAAAACATCTTATAAAAATTTTCTCTCAGATTTTGTGCTTGTGTGAACTTTACATTTCTTACCCATATTCTTTCCCATGTATCCAACATTATTGGTTCTTCAATATTTTGAGCCCACTTTATCATACAATCTTTAACTAGTTCTGTTTCCGAATCCATCTGTATTAGTACATTATATATCCTCTTTATATGCATTAAACTTTGATCTCTTATTTGTTTAAACAAATTATCCTCAACTTGGATAAAACCAGTTTTTTGGTCTATTTTCCACCTGGCCTGTAATTGGCCATACTGGAACCATGTTTGAACTACCTTCTCCTCTTTCAATACCTCTAAAGATTTTAGTTGTAGAACCCTCCTTTCCAACGTGAGAAGTTGTCTGTAGGTGGTTCTATCCTGCTTTTGTGCTATATTCATATTTTCAATTGCATGTCTAGGAATTGCCCACATGGGTAATTTGTCATTTAGTTTATATTGATATTTTTTCCAAACCCGCAGTAAAGCATTTCTTAAGATATGACTTTTAAAATTTTTATCCAGTTTTTTGTTGAATAACAGGTAAGCATGCCAACCATATACCAGATCGTGTTCCTCGATATTCAGTATTCTATCGTTGGTTAAATGGGTCCAATCACTAATTGCGGATAGCACCATTGCATCATAATATAATTTTAGGTTAGGTAATTTCAAGGCTCCTCTCTCGCGTACATCTTGCATTATTTTCATCTTTACCCTCGGCTTCTTTCGTGCCCATACAAATTTGTTGATACCCTTCTGCCATTCTAAAAGATTCGCATCTTTTTTAAGTATAGGTAGCATTTGAAAAAGGAATAAAAATTTTGGTAAGATGTTCATTTTCACTGCCGCTATCCTACCCAGCAAGGATAAGTGCAATTTCTCCCATTTTTTCATCTCTGTCTGTATACTCTGCCAAAGTGGTTCATAATTGTGCTTATATAATTTCCTGTTTGAGGCTAGAATATTAACCCCAAGATATTTGACTTTTTTCTTCCTTTTGCTTAGTATTCATATTTATAGCTAATATTTTTGTTTTTCCTAAATTTATTTTAAAACCAGACACGTGACCATATTGATTAATCGTATTCATTAAAACCATACTAGATTCCTGCGGTTGTTCCAATATTATGACCAAATCATCCGCAAAAGCGCGGACTCTGTATTCTTGCTGCCTAATCTTGATCCCTTTTAGACCGTCCAAGCCCCGTATTTTATTCAACAATACTTCCAAAGTTATAATGAACAATAGTGGGGACAAAGGACAGCCCTGTCTTGTACCTTTTCCAATTTGAAAAGGGTCTTTTAAACCTCCGTTGACGATGATTTGTGCTGTTTGCTGTTGGTATATTGCTTTAATTGACTGTAAAAAATTATCTCCTATCTGCATTTTTTGCAATATTTTCAACAGAAATTGCCAGTTAACTCGATCAAAGGCCTTCTCAGCATCCAGAAATATGAATGCAGCAGGAATTTGGTTGTTCTTTCCCAAATATTCTAATGCATTAATAATTAGTCTAACATTACTCTTCATCTGTCTCCCCTGTATAAAACCTGTTTGGTCGGTATGTATCAATTGTTGAATAACCACCATTAACCTATTTGCTAGTATTTTAGTAAAAATTTTATAATCTACATTAAGTAATGAGATAGGTCTATAATTTTTTGGTTGGGTAGTATCTTGATCTTCTTTGGGTATCAAAGATAAAACGCTGTCTTCCAAGATGGGGGCACTTTACCTTCCGTTTGAATTTTATTAAATAGTTCTCTAAGAGGTTCTACCATTTCTAACTGTAAATTTTTATAGTAAACCACTGTCAAGCCATCTGTGCCTGGCGCTTTCCCTAACTTTAGTTGCTTAATTGCCTGCAAGATTTCCCCTGAGGTTATTGGTTGGTTCAACTTTTGCCTGTACTCCTCTCTAACTAGGGGTATTTTCTCTTTATCTAAGTATTTGTCTATATCTAAACCCTTAATTTTATCCCCTTTATACAATTCTGTAAAAAATTCCCGAAATGCCTTTTGAATCTTCTCCTGTTGAAACACCTCCTTCCCTCTATAAATCAATTTGGTTACATTTCGAATTTTCCTTTTTTTCCTAATCTGATAAGCTAACCATCTGCCCGGTTTATTTGCATTACAAAAAGTGTTGTGTTTTGCATATAATAAGCTAGTGGCTACCTCGTCAGAGATCAATATATCAAATTGGGATTTTAATATGGTAATTGCTTCCTTAACCTTTGTATCGCCTGGATTCAATGTTAACTCCAACTCTTTCCCTTTAATTTCCTCTTCCAATTCTTTTCGTTTTTGCCCTTGTTTATGTCTATGTATTTTGTTTATATTCATCAGTACTCCTCTCATATACGCTTTGCTTGCATCCCATACAAATTCCATAGATGTACCCTTATTCATGTTCAGAACAAAGTATTCAGATAACAATTTTTTACAATCATTAATGTACTTTTCATATCTAAATAAGTTTTCATTCAACCTCCAAGACCTTCTTGCCTGCACTGTCCTTCCCAATTCCATCCAAACTGGGTTATGATCCGAAAGGACCCTCGCTGCAATCTTTGTCTTCTTCACCCTAGAAAGTAAATCATTAGTGATTAATATAAAGTCAATCCTCGAAAAGGATTGATGTCTATCGGAAAAGAAGGTGAAATCATATTCCTCTGCGTTTCTTTCTCGCCAAATATCTCTCAATTCAAAGTCGTCCATCATGTCAAAAAAAGGTTTGGGTCACTTCCTGGGTGGAGCCTGCAGTTGGTGGCAGCAAAAAACAGCTGCCTCCAAATTCCTGGCTACGTACCTGTTTAGAGGATCATCCATCTGACGTCTTAACAGGTTTTCTTATCCTTCAGGCAAGAAGGAAAGAAGAAATAGTTTTGCTGGCAAATGCTCTTCGATTTTTGCAGCTTTTGTGCCTGCAGAGAGAGGGGGGCTAGCCCAAAGCAGAAGAGCATCCGTGCTGGGAACTTCAAACTGCCTTGTGCGGAACAAAGTAGGTCTCCCCCACTCAGTTCAAAGTTTTGATTGATTTAATCTTATCACGACCTGGATCCGTTTGCGTGGACAATAATTGTTTATCAAGATTTTAGCTTCTTTTTTTTTCTCCTCTGAAAATCTATTTACTTAGAGGCTTTTAAAATTGTGCCGAGCAGGCTGGTTTCTCCGGTAATAATGAATACTTTTTGTTAATTGTTACAAGAACTCAAAATTTCAAAGGAGCATCCTTATCACTTGTTTTACAATCGGCCAGCAGAAGCTTTTTAATTAGTTTCATTTTTACAAGACTTTCACTCTCTCATTAATCTTGCTTATCTGGAAGTTAAATGGTGATGAATCTGCTGAACTGTCTTGTTACAATGTTTACTCACTGAAAGTTTTGCCAAGCCTCAAATTTCAAAGTAAAGGGAGAAATTCAGCTTCTTTACTTAAAGCTGCTTAAAGCTGCATAGTCAGGCAGCAGAGTTTTATTAATTGCATGAAGATAAATTTTGAAATGGCTTCAAAACTAAATATTAATTTGAAGCCATCATCCTCTATTCCCAGGGGCACATCCCAGTGCCTGGCACAAGGCCGCAGCCTCTGCTTCCTACGCCCCCTGCTGGGGTTGTGTTAACGAAAGAATTTTTCCTGAGCGAACTAAGCGTGGCTCTTTTTTTTTTTAATTAAAATTTTTTTAATTTTTAATTTAAAACAAGTACAACATCTTTCTTTACATGCTATAGAAAGTGTATCAGTCGGTCACAAATAAACTTTCGTGCATCTCCTCCACAGTCAACAAACATAACTCATGTTAACTCGAGCATTTTAACTCAAATATTCATACATATCACCATCATCATATATCCATTTTCATTTGACTGTAATTATTATTTAAAAATATTAATAATAATAATAATCTTAAACAATACATGCCCACACCAGTGGGAAAAGAAAAAAGAAAAAAAAAGAAAAAAAAAAGAAAAAAGACAAAAAGAACAAAAGACAAGGCAGGGAAGAAAAAACACACAAAAAAAACAAAAAAACAAAAAAAGAACACAGGTATATATTATAAAAAAAGTATATCAGCTGGTTACAACATGTTTTGGTGCATCTCTTCCATTAATTCATATTAATTCAAATATCTTAACTCAAATGTTTACCATATTGACATCATTATACCTCCACTTTTAGTTGACTAGTTATTTAAACATCCTTCAACCTTAACTATGCCAAGGATTTAATCCATAACCACATGCTGACATTTCATTTACTTATTTGTAAAATCCTCTATTAACATCAAATCCTCATATCCTGTATTAGCTGAACATCCATAATATTTAATACCAAGAATTCCATCTTCCATGCAATGTAGTGTATTATCATTCTCCCTTCTTTAAGTAATTATATCGTATATCGTAACATTTTCCCCCTATTAGTTAACATTTAACTATATATATTTTATTTTATTTTTTAATAGTGACAATTATTGTGATTAATAACCTTTGTATATGGTATATGGAGGAAGGCGGGGCTTAGAGGAGGAAGGCGGGGATTAGCAGTGAGAAGACGGAGTTTCAGGCTATTCCTGAAATTCCCCTATTCCGAAGGAATTTTGGATGGTCGTCGGACCCTAGCTGTCCCAAAGAGACAGTGAAAGGTGAGGGGAGATCCAGTGACCTCAGAGACGTTCACAGGTCTCTGGGGGGCTTGGAATTAACCCCTCCTGCCAACTCCTTCTGGATTAGCTGTATGCTAACTGAAACTGCAGGTTGCCCCTAAGAATGGTGGAAGTGGATTCAACTGGTAAGCTGATTTTATTACTCAAAGAGAAACGGTCCGCACTAAAATTTAAGCTAATTGATTTCATTTCATTTCATTTTCATTTTCCCTTTATTTGTATGCCGCCCTTTTCCCTGGGGGGACTCAGGGCAGCTCACAGTTAAAAAAAGGGGGGGAAGGACAAACAGTTTCCAACATACAGACAATACAACATATTAAAAAACACAATAGCCACACAATTCGAGTGGGGTTAGAGTCTTAACCCCAGGCCAGCCGGGACAGCCAGATCTTTAGGGCGGCGCGGAAGGACTGGAGGGTGGTGAGGGTCCGAATCTCCACGGGGAGTTCATTCCAGAGGGTCGGAGCAGCCACCGAGAAGGCTCTCCTCTGGGTAGTTGCCAGTCTACACTGGCTAGATGATGGAATTCGGAGGAGGCCTAATCTATGCGATCGTATTGGTCTAGTGGAGGTAATTGGCAGTAGGCGGTCTCTCAAGTACCCAGGTCCAATACCATGAAGGGCTTTGTAGGTGATAAGTAGCACCTTGAATCGCACCCGGAGATCAACAGGCAGCCAGTGCAGCTCGCGGAGGATAGGTGTTACGTGGGTGAACCGAGGTGCACCCACGATCGCTCGCGCGGCCGCATTCTGGACCAGCTGAAGTCGCCGAATGCTCTTCAAGGGCAGCCCCATGTACAGCACATTGCAGTATTCCAGCCTAGAGGTCACAAGAGCACGAGTGACTGTTGTGAGGGCCTCCCGGTTCAGGTAGGGACGCAACTGGTGCACCAGGCGAACCTGGCCAAATGCCCCCCTGGTCACAGCTGACAAATGATGTTTGAAAGTCAGCTGTTGGTCCAGGAGGACTCCCAAGTTGCGAACCCTGTCTGAGGGGCGTACAATTTGACCCCCCCAGCCTGAGAGATGGAACACTTGGCCAATTCGTGGGAGGGAAACACAGCAGCCACTCGGTCTTTTCTGGATTGAGCACAAGTTTGTTGACCCCCATCCAGTCTTTAACAGCCTCAAGACCCTGGCTCATCAAATCCATCGCTTCGTTGAGTTGGCACGGGGCGGACAAATACAACTGTGTATCGTCCGCATACTGGTGGTATTTTATCCCGTGCCGTCGAATGATCTCACCCAGCGGTTTCATGTAGATGTTGAAAAGAAGGGGGGACAGGACCGAACCCTGCGGCACCCCATACGTTAGGGGCCTGGGGGTCGATCTCTGCCCCCCGACTAACACCGACTGCGACCTGTCCGAGAGATAAGAGGAGAACCACTGTAAAACAGCACCTCCCACCCCCACCTCCCGCAGTCGTCGCAGAAGGATACCATGGTCGATGGTATCGAAAGCCACCGAGAGGTCAAGGAGCACCAGGATGGAGGCGTGGCCTCCATCCCTGGCTCTCCAGAGATCATCGGTCAACGCGACCAAAGCGGTTTCTGTGCTGCAGCCAGGTCTGAAGCCTGACTGGAATGGATCGAGATAACTGGCTTCCTCCAAGGACCACTGGAGCTGAAAGGCCACCACCTTTTCAACAACCTTCCCCACAAAGGGGAGGTTGGAAACCGGACGATAGTTATTTAGAACGGCTGGATCCAAAGATGGTTTCTTCAGGAGGGGTCTCACCACCGCTGCCTTTAAAGCGGGGGGAAAGACCCTCTCCCATAGAGAGGCGGTAACAACCACCTGGATCCAGCCTCGTGTCACCTCTCTGCTGTTTACAACCAGCCAGGAGGGGCACGGGTCCAGCACACATGTGGAGGCACCTACAGCTCTCATCGCCTTGTCCACATCCTCAGGGGTAACAGCTTGAAACTCAATCCAGCGATGGCTTACCAGATTATCCCTTAGTGCCTCGGCTGGTTCTGCAGAATTGGAGTCCAGGTCCGCCCGGAACCGAGCAACCTTGTCTGCGAGGAATTGGACGTAATCCTCAGCCCTGCCCTGCAGCGGATCGCCCGTATCCCTCCTATTTAGGAGGGAACGGGTTATCCTAAACAGGGCGGCTGGGCGCGACTCGGCAGACGCAACCAGAGAGGCAATGTGTGTTCTCTTAGCCGTCCTAATTGCTCGAATGTATTCTCTGGTGCAGGTTGTTAAAAGTGCTCGGCTCGATTCAGATTTACTGGACCTCCATAAGTGCTCTAGGCGTCTCCTTTGGCGCTTCCTCTCCCGGAGTTCCTCAGTAAACCAAGGAGCCCTCCGGGATCCACTGCCTCGGAGCGGCCGTAGAGGCACAATCTGGTTAAGAGACTTCGTCGCTGCCAAGTTCCAGGCAGCAACCAGCGTCTCCGCCGGACTGCGGATGAGAGTATCAGGAATAACCCCAAGCTCCATCTGGAACCCCAAAGGGTCCATAAGTCGCCTGGGGCGGAACCACCTGGTCGGTTCCTCCTCCCTACAGTGGGGGTTTGGTCTCCGAAAGTCAAGCCTCAAAAGGTAGTGGTCTGACCATGACAGGGGCAAGATCTCGCTACCCCTCAGACCAAGATCACAATTCCACTGCTCCGAGAGGAATACGAGGTCAAGCGTGTGACCCGCTGAGTGGGTTGGTCCTCAGATTACTTGGGTCAAGCCCATGGTTGTCATGGAAGCCATGAACTCCTGCGCTCCATCAGAGTGTTCACCGAGCGAAGGCAAATTGAAATCCCCCAGAACCATAAGTTTGGGGAACTCAACTGCCAGCTCGGCTATCGACTCGAGGAGCGAGGGGAGGGCTGCTGCAACGCAGTTGGGAGGCAGGTACGTTAGCAGCAGACCCACTTGACCCTTGAGGTCCAACTTCACCAGCAGGGACTCACACCCGACAAGCTCCAGAGCAGGGATCCTACGAGGTGCTAGAGACTCTCGGATAACAATGGCCACACCCCCACCCCTTCTCTGAGCTCTCGGCTGATGGAGCACCTGAAAACCCTCTGGGCACATCTCTACGAGGAGGACTCCTCCCTCCGGGCCCAGCCAGGTCTCAGTAATACATGCCAGGTCTGCCCTCTCATCTAAAATTAAGTCCCGAACGAGAGGAGCTTTATGAACTACAGACCTGACATTTAGCGCCAGCAGCCTGAGGCCAGGGTCCTGATTACTCACACCACCTGGCCTTGGAGTGGGATTCATAGGGCCGGAAGGAGGATCTCTGTGACGTAGCGAGCCCTCCTTCCCCAGTAATGGCCTGCCCTAAAGTCCCCGCCATATCTGCCCCTCCCTGTTAAGACCGTAATGCTCCGGCCCACTCCCGTGTCCGTGGTCCCCCTACCCATCCCCATAACCCCCGCGAGCTCCGGCAGGCCCTTCGAAACAAGCATTCTGCGGCTGGGATTGACCCAGGCCCCCACTCAGTACAGAGGGTACCTGGACAAGGTCCCAGCCTGCTCAGACATACACAATCACAGAGCCAGTCACTCCCCACTAACAATTTAAAACACAAAAAGGTTACAACAATAATAAGGGGTTAAAAAGTGGGCACATACAACAGCAATCACATCATTCACACCACATTCTTAAAATTTGCGGAGCACTGCGCTAGTGCGGTTTAAAATAAATGATAATATGGAAGGAGGGGGGAGAGCTGCTCCGCTCCTCTCCCTTCCTCCAAGTCCCAGGAAGACCCAAGACCAAAGGTCCAAAAGTCCGTATTGTGCAAGGTGGTTATAGATGGAGGGGTCAAGGCGTAAACGCCAGATGTTAACAAGCAGCAACTTTGCAGCCTCGCACCCTCCAGATCAAGATGTAGCTTAAAATAATCACCAATGACGGTCCATAGGGGATATGAAGATAGTGTGCAGGGGAATGTCTTGTCTTCCCCCTCTCCTAAGGTTCTGAGAGGTCCAAAGTCTGGGTGTCCAAAGTCTGGGGGTGGCTGGAACAGGTCGGGAGGGGGGAAGGGAAAGCGCCAGCTTGGTAACCAGTTTTTAGAACGCCAAGTCCCTACCCCTGGGACTGCCATCCTCTATCACTCCTTTCCACAGGCCGAATGCACCATAAATATGCAGACCATAAGGTGCCAAGCGTTATGTCAGATGGTCGCTGCCCAAAATAGATGTTCCAGGGGCAGTAATGGTGGCAAGCAGTCGAGGAGGGCGGCTGTTACAAGGCCAGTGCAGATGGTCGCAGGCCAGGCAGTAGAGAGTCAGTGCTGGATAGGGAAGCAGGCAAGGCAAGGCTCCACAGCAGCAAGGGCAGGCAGAAGAAGAAAATGCCCAGCACACAGAAGGGTGAAAGGGCGAGGCTGCGACGGCGAGAAAGGCAAGCAAAAATGGAGGGGGGCGTTCAGGAGAGCTATGGCGGCGGCGCCCAGCCGCCCGATCCGCTCGACCAAGCCCCGATAAGTCCCCACCTCTTTGGGGCGATGGAGGATGGTAATGACCCCAATAGGGTCCCCAAGGCTCACTGCTCAGCTGAATAAGTTGAATAAGCTTGAAACGCTGAAGGTTGAGGTAAAACGCCGCTGTTGGCAGCGGGACGCCGTCGTCCTCCTCTCCACGCCGCGTGTGCAAATCCGGGCTGCCGAGAGTTTCACCCCTGCTTCCCTTCGTCCGTGCGAAGAGGGGGGAGGGAAGACGCCCAACAAGCCGAGATCGATGAAAATCGCTGAAAACCAGAGCGCCGAAGTCCGCTCCAGAGCCCCTAACCAAGCCTCCAGGTAACGCTTGTTAAATTCATTTACCACCCCAGACTCAGCTCGAGCTCCTCTCTTAGCCCCTCACTGTTTAAATCTGGTAAACAGTGGGGGAGTTCCATTCGGGAGAGTTTGAAGCTCTTCTCAGCCGGAGCGAAAAGCTCAGGTAGCCATCTTCCCAGCGCAGGCACAATTGAAACCAAAGAACAGAAGAATCTAGCGGCGAATTGGTTTTTCTTTAATGGATTTATGGCTGGTGGTTACCCTATTTCTTAAATGCTTTAAAGAATTCTTCGACATTCCCCCCTGACTCTTTCTAAGTGGGTTGTAAAACTAATCTACTACAAATTGGCTTTTACGATCTGACACTTTTATTGCTTGGCTGTGTTGGTCTAAGATCAGATAAAATCGCACAGCTCCCAGCGTGTTTTTACTTGCAGATATTTTAGAGCCTCTAACTGCGTCACAACATGGCGTCGATTTATACTTCCAAAGGCTCGTTTCAAATATACCTTTTCTGCATTTCAAAAGTTGTTTGATTCATATGAAAGATTTGAAAAAAAATTGGATTATTTGATATTAAAATATGAAGAAAAAAGTGAGAACGTTGAATGTTTGAATGTTCCTGAAATACAAATGAAGAATGTGAGAAATGACATCTGGTTTATCTTGGAGGAAGAAAGAAATGCAATGCTGGAAAGGGGGGCAGCTATACAGAAGATTCATTTTAAGAGACAGAGTGCAGGAGGAATGAGAAGTATTAAAGAATCTACACTTTATGAAACATCATTGGCAGATTTTTTAATTCCACCCTTGAGAATTAAAGTCAATCTGAAAAGTTTAACAAGCCTGGGACAACATTATTATCTCATCAGAGACATCCTGAGCAAAAAGGTGCGAAGATCTCCCTGTTTGGACTTGCTTATAAAAACATTTGGTAAATCTATTCAACGAATGGCAATAGGATTGAGAAGATTTTGTTATTGGAGAGACATAGGCTGATAGATGGAAGAATACAATTTAAAATTAGCTAAATCTAATTACTTTTATTTGTAATAGATATAGCTGAATAATAATTAATATTGATAGTAATGTATATAATGTGGAGTTGATATGATAAATAATAATTGGATATGAGAAGGGAAGGTTAGAAATATTTAAGTGTGGCTCTTAATGCACAGACAATTAAAATGGAAGATAAGCTTAGAGATCATAGAGAGGTGATAAAGCAGGAGAGAAAAGAGGAAATGAAAGAAGTGAAAGAAGAAATCAAAAGTGAAATAAAAGGACTTAAACAGGAGTTGTATGACAAAATCGATGCCAGGGTTGTTAAAATTAAAGATGAAATGCTGAGACTTGTAACTGTATTGACAGAACATGTTTCTGGAATTGAAGATAGTCTAGAGGATCTTAATGACACCAATACCAACTTGACATTGAAAACAGAGGCGGTGGAACAAAAAGTGGAAAATGCTGAAAAAGAAATTATTATGATACAGTATCGACAAATGGAGTTCGCATTAAGAGTAAGGGGGCTGCGTGAGGAGAAACAGGAGAACCTGAAACAGATCCTATCAGAAGCTTTTGACCGCCTGATGGGAAGACCAGGGACCAACCTTGACTGGCAAATCGACAAAGCTTATCGCGTTAACTCTTGGCTGGCAAAGCAGAAGCAGCTTCCTCGAGACATCGTTATATACTTCACTACAAGAGAGCTTAGAAATATGGTACTACAAGAGTCTTATAACACTAAGCTTCCAATTGGCGGTCAAGACCTGATTGTTTTGAAAGAGATACCACCTCAAATGTTAAGAGCCAGGAGAGACTATGCTTTTTTGGTCGAAGAACTCAGAAATCGTCAGATACAGTATAGATGGGATGCACCATTTGGCATTATATTTACATTTGATAGGCAAAGATATCACCTCAACTCTGTATGGAATACTCTGTATTATAATATATTGAAGGCTGGATGTCTTGCACCATCTGGACCTGGAGAAAGACCACAAGAAGGACAGGATAGACAGCAAACTACACAACCACCAGATAAGATGGAGCATCTCTCTCTTCTAGAAGCGCAAGGTGTTATGGAACAAAGACCTAGCCACATGATTACTAGACGAATGGAGAAACAAGCTAAAAAGCAACAATATCAACAATCACCGACCATCGATCAAGGAACTACAATAACAAGTCTGGAAGCAGTGGGAGGAGCTAGGCCTAAGGTTAAACAGGCCATGCAGGAAGCTCTAAAAATGCTTCAGCCAACCAAAGATGACAACTAAGATTTTAACATGGAATGTCAATGGACTGAATTCTCCACAGAAGAGAAAGAAAATATTTCACTATCTCAAACAGTTTAAGAATGATGTAATGTGTTTGCAAGAAACTCATATCAAGTCAACTGATCAAAAATATTTGATTAACTCAAAACTTGGTCAACATTTTGTAGCTTCCGCTATGGAAAAGAAGAATGGTATAGTTGTATACTTAAGAAAAGATATGAAAGCTGAATTAATTGAAACAGATCCCTTCGCAAGATATATTGCTTTAGACCTAATTCTAGAAGGGAAAAAGACATTACTTTGGGGAATTTATGCCCCCAATCAACAGCAAGATAGATTCTATAGAAATCTTCATGCTAAATTAGTACAGTGGGACTATAGTTCCTGTATACTATTGGGTGATTGGAATGGAGTGATAGACACTAAGAGAGATAAGAAGACTTCTCGCCTAAATACTAAGATGCAAGCAAAGTTACCCAAACCTTTCTTTGACATCATGGATGACTTTGAATTGAGAGATATTTGGCGAGAAAGAAATGCAGAGGAATATGACTTCACTTTCTTCTCTGACAGGCATCAATCCCTTTCAAGGATTGATTTTATACTAACCACTAATGATTTGCTTTCTAGGGTCAAGAAGACAAAGATTGCGGCTAGGATCCTTTCGGACCATAACCCAGTTTGGATGGAGTTGGGAAGGGTAGTGCAGGCAAGAAGGTCTTGGAGATTGAATGAAAACTTATTTAGATATGAAAAGTATATTAATGATTGTAAAAAATTGCTATCTGAATATTTTGTTTTGAATATGAATAAGGGTACATCTATGGAATTCGTATGGGATGCAAGCAAAGTGTATATGAGAGGAGTGTTGATGAATATAAATAAAACACATAGAAATAAACAAGGGTTAAAATGAACAGAACTGGAAGAGGAAATTAAGAGAAAAGAGTTGGAGTTAACAATGAACCCAGGCGATACAAAGGTTAAGGAAGCTATTAACATATTAGAATCTCAATTTGACATGTTGATCTCTGACCAGGTAGCCACTAATTTATTATATGCAAAACACAATACTTTTTGTAATGCAAACAAACCTGGCAGATGGTTAGCTTATCAGTTTAGGAAAAAAAGGAAAACTCGAAATATATCTAAACTGAATTATAGAGGGAAGCGATTCAAAAGGCATTTCGGGAAATTTTTACAGAACTGTATAAAGGGGATAAAATTAAGGGTTTAGATATAGACAAATATTTAGATAAAGAGAAAATACCTTCAGTTAGAGAAGAGCACAGACAAAAATTGAATCAACCAATAACCTCGGGGGAAATTTTGCAGGTAATTAAGCAATTAAAGTTAGGGAAAGCACCAGGTACAGATGGTTTGACAGCGGTTTACTATAAAAACTTACAGTTAGAAATGGTAGAACCTCTTAGATAATTATTTAATATGATTCAAATGGAAGGTAAAGTGCCTCCATCTTGGAAGACAGCGTTTATATCTTTGATACCCAAAGAAGATCAAGATACTACCCAACCCAAAAATTATAGACCTATTTCATTACTGAATGTAGATTATAAATTTTTTACTAAAATAATAGCAAATAGGTTAATGTTGGTTATTCAACAATTGATACACACGGACCAAACAGGTTTTATACAGGGGAGACAGATGAAAAGTAATGTCAGATTAATTATTAATGCATTAGAATATTTGGGAAAGAATAACCAGATCCCTGCTGCGTTTATATTCTTGGATGCTGAGAAGGCCTTTGATCGAGTTAACTGGCAATTTCTGTTGAAGATATTGCAAAAAATGCAGATAGGAGATAATTTTTTACAGTCAATTAAAGCAATATACCAACAGCAAACAGCACAAATCATAGTCAGTGGAAGTTTAACAGACTCTTTTCAAATTGGAAAAGGTACAAGACAGGGCTGTCCTTTGTCCCCATTATTGTTTATTATAACTTTGGAAGTATTGTTGAATAAAATACGGGGCTTGGATGGTTTAAAAGGGATCAAGATTAGGCAGCAAGAATATAGAGTCCGCGCTTTTGCGGATGATTTGGTCATAATATTGGAACAACCGCAGGAATCCAATATGGTCTTATTGAATACGGTTAATCAATATGGTCAAGTGTCGGGTTTTAAAATAAATTTAGGAAAAACAAAAATATTAGCTATAAATATGAATACTAAACAAAAGGAAGAATTAGGAGTGATGTTAGGATGTGAGGTAGTTTAAAAAGTCAAATATCTTGGAGTTAACATCTTAACTTCAAATGGGAATTTATATAAGCATAATTATGAACCACTTTGGCATAGTATACAGACAGAGATGAAAAAATGGCAGAAATTGCACTTATCCTTGTTGGGTACGATAGCGGCAGTGAAAATGAACATCTTACCAAAATTTTTATTTCTTTTCCAAATGTTACCTATACTTAAAAAAGATACAAATCTTTTAGAATGGCAGAAGGGTATCAACAAATTTGTATGGGCAGGAAAGAAGCTGAGGGTAAAGATGAAAATAATGCAAGATGTACGTTGGAGAGGAGGTTTGAAACTACCTAATTTAAAACTATATTATGATGCAGTGGCCTTATCTGTAATTAGTGATTGGACTCATTTAACTAATGATAGAATATTGAATATTGAGGGCTCAAAATATTGAAGAACCAATAATGTTGGATACATGGGAAAGAATCTGGGTAAGAAATGTGAAATTTACACAAGCTCAAAATCTGAGAGAAAATTTTTACAAGATGTACTATAGATGGCATTTAGATCCTAAAAAGTTGGCTTCTATGTATCCGAATGTACAGCCTAAATGTTGGAGGTGTGGTTCTCTCGATGCTACATATTATCATCTATGGTGGACCTGCCAAAAGGTTAAGGCATTCTGGATAAAAATATGGTGGATTATGCAAAATATCTTTAAAAGAAGGATAAAGTTTACTCCTCAGTTATTTTTACTAGGTATATGTACTGACTTTACAGTGGTAGAGACTAACTTGATTCTGCACCTAATAACGGCAGCAAGACTGTTGGTGGTGCAATACTGGAAGAAGGAAGACTTGCCTACAATTCAAGAATGGAAATTGAAAGTCACAAACTTAGCCGAGATAGCTAAAATATCGGCATATCTTAAAGATCACTCAAATGAGAGATGTAAACGAGACTGGAAAAAATGGATTGACTATATACAAAATAAATACGGGACCAAGAAATTCCAGTTAGCCTATGCTTAAGATCAGAAATGATTTAAATTGTTTAAAGTTAGTTCAGCAAGAAGAAGCTAACGTCAATGTAGAATGTCATTAATTTCTTTATTTCTTTTTTCTCAATAGATTTTAGACTGTGTTTGTTAAAAATCCATACCGTGTACGGGTTCTGGGAAGTCGGGGGGGAGGGGAAGGAGGAGGGTGGTAGGGGGCGTGGAGGGAGGGAGGGAGGGGCATACAAAAAAATTGTACTTCGATGTTTTAATGATTGAGGAATGATGAAATATTTTGTTTTAAAAGAAATAAAACCTTTGAAATATAAAAAAAGGTTTGGGTAACTTAGCTCGCATTTTAGTATTTGGGCGAGAGGTCTTCTTATCTCTTTTAGTGTCAATCACGCCGTTCCAGTCACCCAATAGTATACAAGACTTATAGTCCCACTGTACTAATTTAGCATGAAGATTTCTATAGAATCCGTCTTGCTGTTGATTAGGAGCATAAATTCCCAAAAGTAATGTCTTTTTCCCTTCTAAGATTAGGTCTAGCGCGATATACCTTCCAAAGGGATCTGCTTCAATTAGTTCAGCCTTAATGTGTTTTCTTAAGTATACAACTATACCATTTTTCTTTTCCGTAGCAGAGGCCACAAAATGTTAACCAAGTTTGGGGTTAAACAAATATTTTTGATCAGTTGATTTGATGTGAGTTTCTTGCAGACAAATTATATCATTCTTGAACTGTTTAAGATAGTGGAATATTTTCTTTCTCTTCTGTGGAGAATTCAGTCCATTGACATTCCATGTCAAAATCTTAGTTGTCATCTCTGGTTGCCTGAAGCTTTTTTAGAGCCTCCTGCATGGCCTGTTTAACCTTTGGCCTAGCTCCTCCCATGGCTTCTGAACTTGTTGCTGTGACTCCTTGATTAATGGCCGATGATTGTTGAGGTTGTTGCATTGTGGCTTGTTTTTCCATTCGTCTGGTAATCATATGGCTAGGTCTTTGTTCCATGACACCTTGCCCTTCCAGGAAAGGGAGGTGGTGCATCTTGTCTGGTAGTTGTGTAGTTTGCTGTCTATCTTGTCCTTCTTGTGGTCTTTCTCCAGATCCAGATGGTGCAGGGTGTCCCACCTTCAGAATATTGTGATAGAAATCTCGAGCTTTCCATACAGAGTTGAGACGATATCTTTGCTTGTCAAATATAATTATAATACCAAATGGCACATCCCATCTATACTGTATCTGACGGTTTCTGAGTTCTTCCACTAGAAAAGCATAATCTCTCCTGGCTCTTAACATTTGAGGTGGTATTTTTTTCAAGACAATCAAATCCTGTCCGCCAATTTGAAGCCTGGTGTTATAGGACTCTTGTAGTGGCGCAGTGGTTAAATGCAGCACTGCAGGCTACTGCTAGATCAGCAGTTCAGCGGTTCAAATCTCACCGGCTCAGGGTTGACTCAGCCTTCCATCCTTCCGAGGTGGGTAAAATGAGGACCCAGATTGTTGGGGGCAATATGCTGACTCTCTGTAAACCGCTTAGAGAGGGCTGAAAGCCCTATGAAGTGGTATATAAGTCTACTGCTATTGCTATTGCTATGTTTCTGAACTCTCTTGTGGCGAAGTATATAACTACATCTCGGGGGAGTTGCTTCTGTTTTGCCGCCCAAGAATTAACGCGATAAATTTTATCAATCTGCCAGTCAAAGTTGGACCCCGGTTTTCCCACCAGATGGTCAAAAGCCTCTGAAAAAATCTGTTTCAAGTTCTCCTGTTTGTCTTCGCGCAGCCCCTGACTCTTAATGCAAGCTCCCTCTACCTGTACTGTATCATAATAATTTGTTTTTCAGCGTTTTCAACTTTTTGTTGCACCACTTCAGTTTTGGATGTTAAATTGGTGTTAGCTTCATTAAGAACCTCTAGATTATCTTCCATTCCAGAAACATGTTCTGTCAATACAGTTACAAGTCCCAGCATATCATCATTTATTTTGGCAATCCTAGTATCAAGCTTATCATATAAGTCCGCCTTAAACTCTTTTATCTCGTTCTTTATCTCCTCTGAATTCTATAAAAATTTCTAAATTCTGCTCTCTAAATTCTCTAAAAGTTTCCAAAAAAAGTTCTTTCATTAGCAAATCTCCAGTAGGGGGCATAGAGGGTGGAAGCTGCAACTTTGTGCCAGGTATGGGGCTTCCTGGGCGGGACTTACTGATGGTAGCAGCTAAACACAGCTGCTCCCGTATTACCAGTGGCGTTTCTGTTAAGATGATCATCCATCAGACATCTGACAGACACCTTCCTCTTCGGGAAAAGAAGGGAAAGGAGAGAAGTTTTGTCAAGCAAATGCCTTTCTGATCTTTTCAGCTTTTGTGTCTGTGAAGAGAAGGGGGGGCAGCTGAAGGCAGAACTGCTCCGCGCTGGAAATCTCTGGCTGCCTGACAGCCCCAAGTAAGATTCCCTCCCACTCAGTTCAAAGATAGATTTATCTGATTCCAAAATGAGCAGAATTTGTATGCGAGATCATTAATTGTCTATTTAAATCTAGCTTCTTTGCTACAAAATCCTCTTCCATTACTTTACCTACTTAAAGAAGTGTCTAAAATGGCGACGAGCCAGTTGAATTGCTGACTAATATTGTTTATCTAATTAAACGGAGTCTCAAAACTTCAAAGAAAGGGAGGGAATTTCGCTTCACAGTCGGCCAACAGATCTTTACTAATTAGTTTCACTTTCAAAGTTTTAAAAGACTCTTTGCTAATATAGAGACATTCCAAACAGAGGTGAATATGCTGAACTGTTTCATTACAATGCTAACTTTTTGAAACCTTCTGCAAACTTTCTGCAAAAAGGGAGGAACAGTCGGCTAGCAGTATTTTATTAATTAGTTTCACTTCTCTGAAGAGTTTACAAGACTTTCCTCTTATCAACTTTGCTAATATATATTTTTGATATAGAGAAGTCCAAAATGGCGCTGAATATGCAGAGCTGTTTTGTTACAACACCCTTTTCTGAAACCTTTTGAAAAATCCTTAAGAACAAACAAAGGGGTGACTTAATACTTTGTTTCTCGTAAGCTGCACAGCGGTCCAGTAGAGTTTGATTAATTGCTTGAAGATAAGACATAATGGCATCAAAATTAAATCCTGGGCCGAAACTTCCTCCTAGACCCATTGGGATTTCAGACGGAGCTTGGAGAGATACCTGACTCTCTTGCCCACGATCTGACTGAGTCCTTGGTCGCTGCTTGGAATACAGCAGTGGCATTAGATCAGAGGCATTAGATCAGATTGCACCTTTGCGGCCTCTCCGTGGCAGTGGATCCAGGAGAGCACCTTGGTTTACCGAGGAGCTCCAGGAGATGAACCGCCAAAAGAGATGCCTAGAGCGATGTTGGAGGGCTAGTTACTCCAAATCTGACCGAACACAACTAAGAGCCTTTATTAGAACTTATTTAGAGGCGATACGGGTGGCAAAATGTACTCATTTTTCCGCTTTTATTGCATCCGCAGAATCTCGCCCAGCTGCCCTGTTTAGGATAACCCACTCCCTCCTGAAAGGGAGGGATGCGAGGGAACCCTTACAGGGAAGAGCTGAGGAATTTGCCCAGTTTCTGTCGGACAAAGTCACTCAGATTTGGATGGATGGTGCCAGCAGAGATGCTGAGGGAGGGCCTTTATCAAATTTTGTGGAGTGAGTTCCAGCTTGTCACTCCTGAGGAAGTGGACAAGGCCATGGGAGCGATGAGTGCCGCCACCTGTTTGCTGAACCCGTGTCCCTCCTGGTTGGTCTCGACCAGCAGGGAGGTAACACGAGGCTGGATCCAGAGGATTGTGAACACCTCTCTTCAGGAGGAATCTTTCCTGCAACCTTTGAAGGAAGCAGTGGTGAGACCCCTCCTTAAGAAGCCTTCTCTGGACCCAGCTGTTCTTAAAAACTACCGTCCAGTCTCCAACCTCCCTTTCTTAGGGAAGGTTGTTGAGAAGGTGGTTTCCTTCCAACTCCGACAGACCTTGGATGAAGCGGATTATCTAGATCCCTTTCAGTCTGGTTACAGGCCTGGTTACTGCACCGAAACCGCTTTGGTTGCACTGATCTCTGGCAGGCCAGGGATAGGGGACATTCCTCTATCCTGGTGCTCCTTGACCTCTCAGCAGCCTTCGTTACCATCAATCATGGTATCCTTTTGCAACAGCTGGAAGAGGTGGGAGTGGGAGGCACTGTTTTACGGTGGTTCTCTTCTTACCTCTCTGGCAGGTCGCAGTCGGTGTGGGTCGGAGGACAGAGGTTGACCCCTATGCCCCTTAAATATGGGGTGCTGCAGGGCTTGGTCTTGCCCCCCGCTTATTTAATATCTATATGAAGCCGCTGGGTGAGATCATTCGCCGGCACGGGATTAAATACCACCAATATGTGGATGATACCCAGCTGTATCTCTCTGCCCCGTGCCAACTCAGTGAAGCGGTGGAAGTGATGTGCCAGTGCCTGGAAGCTGTCAGGGTCTGGATGGCAGTGAACAAGCTTGCACTCAACCCAGACAAGACCGAGTGGCTATGGATGTTGCCCCCCAAGGATAGTCCTGATATTCCATCTTTAAGCCTGGGGGTGAAATTTTACACCCCTCAGAGAGGGCCCGCAACTTGGGCGTTCTCCTGGACCCGCAGCTGACACTAGAACATTTGTCAGCTGTGACCAGGGGAGCTTTTGCCCAGGTTTGCCTGGTGCACCAGTTGCGGCCCTACCTGGACCAGGAGGCACTTCAAATGGTCACTCATGCCCTTGTCACCTCAAGACTTGACTACTGTAACACTCTCTACATGGGGCTGCCCTGAAAAGTGTTCAGAGACTACAATTGGTCCAGAACGCAGCTGTGCGAGCAATACTGGGTGTACCGAGATACACCCATGTTACACCCATCCTCCGCGAGCTGCACTGGCTCCCCATCAGTCTCCGAACACGCTTCAAGGTGCTGGTTATCACCTTTAAAGCCCTACATGGCTTAGGACCTGGATATCTACGAGACCGTCTTCTGCCACATACCTCCCAGCGTCCGATAAGATCACACAAGATGGGCCTCCTCCAGGTGCCGTCGACTAGACAATGCCATCTGGTGGCTTCTCGGGGGACAGCCTTCTCTGTAGCTGCCTCGGCCCTATGGAACGATATACCCCCAGAGATCCGGACCCTCCCCACTCTCTCGGCCTCCCGAAAGTCTACTAAGACCTGGCTATTCCGGCAGGCCTGGGGCTGTTGACCTCACGAATGAGGTCCAGCCCCACTAAGATTGAGTGCATGATGTGCTTTTTAACCTGCTTTCCCTTTCTATTTTAATTTTTTAGTATTCTTTTTTAGAGTTGTTTTTATGTTAGCCACCCAGAGTCCTCCGGGATTGGGCGGCATATAAATTTATTAAACTTTGAACTTTAAACTTTGAACTATGTTTACAACCAATGCTCATTTTTAAGTTTTTATTTTATTTTTAAGTGGAAGAAAAACACTTACTATGCTTAAAGGAGCACAATGGAAGTTCTTTGGAGAATGATATGGTGTACTTTACTCATCCTTGATATTTTCTCTGTGAAAGAATTGCATGAGGAGTAGTTTGGAATTCTTGGTAATTATGGTCTTGAAGTTAATTTGCCAAAATTTTAGAAGATTAATGTTTTTAAATAGAACTAGTGCCCTTGCTCTCTTCATCCCAATCAGCCAGAAGATGAAACAGCTGTAGCCTTGGATGGGCTAGCAGGGGTTTTTCTCCAGTCCCAGGTTTCAGCTTCCTGGCTTCAGTATCTCTTTCCAGCTTCTTTTGTTGAGCCTGCAATTAAGGTTCTTTTTTATGTCTTAGGAAAGATCACCTGGTTAAAAAGAAGGAAGAGGCTCCACTGGTCCATCTGCGGGTTGGGAGGGAGAGAGAGAGGGGGGGAGAGAGAGAGAGAGAGACAGACAGACAGACAGAGACACCGAGAGAGAGAGAGAGACACACACAGAGTGAATGATTGAGTGAGTGAGTGAGTGAGAGACAGACAGACACACACACTCACATGTATACACAGAGTGACAGAGAGAGAGGAAGGGAGGGGAGAGAGATAGAGAGATAAGAGAGAGGGAGGGAGACAGAGAGAGAGACACACAGAGTGAGGGAGAGACAGACACACATACACACAGAGTGACAGATGGGGGAGGGAGGAGAGAGAGACAGCGAGATACAGAAAGACAAAGAGACAGACACAGAGAGAATGACAGAGAGAGACAGAGAGAGAAGGAGGGGGAGAGAGACAGATCCACACAGAAAGACAGACACAGAGAAAGAGAGACAGAAAGAGAAAGAGAGAAAGAGAAAGGAAGAAAGAAAAAAGAAAAAAGAAAGTGGGAGAGAGAGATAAAAGAAAGAAAGAAAGAAAGAAAGAAAGAAAGAAAGAAAGAAAGAAAGAAAGAAAGAAAGAGAACTTATGACCACAATTGAGCCCAAAATTTTGGTTGCTAAGCAAGCGTGTTGTTAAGTGAGTTTCATCACATTTTCCAAGTTGGCCACGCCCACCTGGTCACATGACCGTCAAGCCACTCCCACAAAACAGGCCACACCTACAGAATAGGTTCTAAAAAAATTTGAAACCCACCACTGAAGCATATGTAACATATGGAAATATAAATAAGTAAAATTTTATGTATTCTCAGGAATATTATTACTTACGTATAAGGTTAAAAAATCTATGCATCTGCATCTTTGCCTAACAGGTTTAATTAAAGATAGCGTAGCTCAATCATCAGTCTTGTGATATATATATATATATATATATATATATATATGTATGTATGTATGTATGTATGTATGTATGTATGTATGTATATGTATATGTATGTATATGTATATGTATATGTATATGTATATGTATATGTATATGTGTGTGTGTGTGTGTGTGTGTGTGTGTTTTTTTCATGATTCTAATTTTCTAACCCTTTTAACATTTAAGTTGAACTTTGCAAATAGTAGGGCTCAAACATCACTGCAGGAGGCCATCGCAGCTGGAAACAGAGCTCAGGACCCTGTTTTCCTTGGAAAACCACTTGGGCCACCACAGGCATCCCCGACACGAGTGACATTGAGCTGGCAACACGCACCTCAAAGCACCCAATTCCCAAAATTACAAAAAAAATTACAAAGTTTTACAAAGTTTCAGCAATGATTAATTAGAATAGGGGTGTCAAACAAAGCCGTGGAGCTGGAGCTGGCATGTGGGATACTTACATCTGGCCTGTGGAGCCACCCTGGAAACAGCAAAGGACCATCCCACAGTGCTCTGCCAGCGAAAACAAAGCTTGGGACACCTGTATAGGGTCCTCCCCAAGCTCCAGTTTTGCTGTCAGAGGGTTGCAGGAGACCATCTCAGCTGGAAACAGAGCTCAGGACCCTGTTTTCTCTGGCAGAGCACTCGAGCCACCACTGGCATCCCCAACATGAGTGATGTTGAGCTATATGTGTCTTATTGTCTGAAAAATAAGGTAGGTATTTGGAACATGTCATGCCCCACCATAATGTCCTATTACATTATACAAAATGTAAAAGTATGTATTGGGATCTAGAAATTGTTTGTAGAACACAATCTGAGGAAACTAGATGGGAGTGTAATCCTTGGTTTACTTAGAGCATAACCTCTGTTCTGTGGCTTCATGCTGATAACAGAAACAGTGATACAGAGGCCAATTCTTCAAGCCATGCCCAAACTGTCCTGGCAAGATGCAGCCTTGGGGAAAGGGGTCAACATTATTTAGTACTACACATCAAAACTCAATATTAACAAAATATTGTGGAAGAAGAACAAATAAATAATCTCCCCACTAAATCAAGACTATGGGAAAAAGGTCAAAGTAATAGAAAGGCCACATCTAAACATTTACTAAGAAATCAGGGGCAAGTTACACATATTCAATTTTCAACATTGTGTAACCTATGTTGGTTTTCACACCCAGTAACTTTTGGGCAGTGTTGGGTAAGTGATCACAGGCAACTAAGTTAGTTTGACGAGCAGACCAACTTGCCATAACTGCCTGCTTATTTAAATTTAAGAGGGATTAAATCAGCTATATGATCTTAATACCAAAACCTGGTTTCAGTGGCTAAGAATGTTACTAAATTACTATTTAGACAAAGAGAAAATACCTTCAGTTAGAGAAGAACACAGGCAAAAATTGAATCAACCAATAACCTCGGGGGAAATCCTGCAGGTAATTAAGCAATTAAAGTCAGGGAAAGCACCAGGTACAGATGGCTTGACAGCGGTTTACTATAAAAACTTACAGTTAGAAATGGTAGAACCTCTTAGAGAATTATTTAATATGATTCAAACGGAAGGTAAAGTCCCTCCATCTTGGAAGACAGCGTTTATATCTTTGATACCCAAAGAAGATCAAGATACTACTCAACCCAAAAATTATAGACCTATTTCATTACTGAATGTAGATTATAAAATTTTTACTAAAATATTAGCAAATAGGTTAATGTTGGTCATTCAACAATTGATACATATGGACCAAACAGGTTTTATACAAGGGAGACAGATGAAAAGTAATGTTAGATTAATTATTAATGCATTAGAATATTTGGGAAAGAACAACCAGATCCCTGCTGCGTTTATATTTTTGGATGCTGAGAAGGCCTTTGATCGAGTTAACTGGCAATTTCTGCTGAAGATACTGCAAAAAATGCAGATAGGAGATAATTTTTTACAATCAATTAAAGCAATATACCAACAGCAAACAGCACAAATTATAGTCAATGGAAATTTAACAGACTCTTTTCAAATTGGAAAAGGTACAAGACAGGGCTGTCCTTTGTCCCCATTATTGTTTATTATAACTTTGGAAGTATTGTTGAATAAAATACGGGGCTTGGATGGTTTAAAAGGGATCAAGATTAGGCAGCAAGAATATAGAGTCCGCGCTTTCGCGGATGATTTGGTCATAATATTGGAACAACCGCAGGAATCCAGTATGGTTTTAATGAATACGATTAATCAATATGGTCAAGTGTCGGGTTTTAAAATAAACTTAGGAAAAACCAAAATATTAGCTATAAATATGAATATTAAACAAAAGGAAGAATTAGGAGTGATGCTAGGATGTGAGGTAGTTAAAAAAGTCAAATATCTTGGAGTTAACATTTTAACTTCAAATGGGAAATTATATAAGCATAATTATGAACCACTTTGGCATAGCATACAGACAGAGATGAAAAAATGGGAGAAATTGCACTTATCTTTGCTGGGTAGGATAGCGGCAGTGAAAATGAACATTTTACCAAAATTTTTATTTCTTTTCCAAATGTTACCTATACTTAAAAAAGATGCGAACCTTTTAGAATGGCAGAAGGGTATCAACAAATTTGTGTGGGCAGGAAAGAAGCCGAGGGTAAAGATGAAAATAATGCAAGATGTACGTGAGAGAGGAGGATTGAAACTACCTAATTTAAAACTATATTATGATGTAGTGGCATTATCAGTAATTAGTGATTGGACTCATTTAACCAATGATAGAATATTGAATATTGAGGGACACGATCTGGTATTTGGTTGGCATGCTTACCTGTTATTCAACAAAAAATTGGATAAGAATTTTAAAAGTCATATTTTAAGAAATGCTTTATTGCGGGTTTGGAAGAAATACCAATATAAATTAAATGACAAGATACCCATGTGGGCAATTCCTAGACACGCAATTGAAAATATGAATATAGCACAAAAACAGGACAGAATTACTTACAGACAGCTTCTTACCTCGGAAAGGGGGGTACTACAATTAAAATCTTTAGAGGCATTAAAAGAGGAGAAGGTAGTTCAAACATGGTTCCAGTATGGGCAATTACAGGCTAGGTGGAAAATAGATCAAAAAATTGGTTTTATCCAAGTTGAGGATAATTTGTTTAAACAAATAAGAGATCAAAGCTTAATGCATATAAAGAGGATATATAATGTATTAATACAGATGGATTCGGAAACAGAATTAGTTAAAGATTGTATGATAAAATGGGCTCAAAATATTGAGGAACCAATAATGTTGGATACATGGGAAAGAATCTGGGTAAGAAATGTGAAATTTACACAAGCTCAAAATCTGAGAGAAAATTTCTACAAGATGTTCTATAGATGGCATTTAGATCCTAAAAAGTTGGCTTCTATGTATCCGAATGTACAGCCTAAATGTTGGAGGTGTGGTTCTCTCGATGCTACATATTATCATATATGGTGGACCTGCCAAAAGGTTAAGGCATTTTGGATAAAAATATGGTGGGTCATGCAAAATGTTTTTAAAAGAAGGATAAAGTTTATTCCTCAGTTATTTTTACTAGGTATATGTACTGACTTTACAGTGGTAGAGACCAATTTGATTCTGCACCTGATAACTGCAGCAAGACTGTTGGTGGCGCAATATTGGAAGAAGGAAGACTTGCCTACAATCCAAGAATGGACATTGAAAGTAACAAACTTAGCCGAGATGGCTAAAATATCGGCATATCTCAAAGATCATTCAAATGAGATATATAAACGAGACTGGAAAAAATGGATTGACTATATACAAAATAAATACGGGACTAAGAAATTCCAGTTAGCCTATGCTTAAGATCAGAAATGATTTAAACTGTTAAAAGTCAGTTCAGTAAGAAGAAGCTAAGGTCAATCTAGAATGTCATTAATTTCTTTATTTCTTTTTTCTCAATAGATTTTAGACTGTGTTAGTTAAAAATCCATACCGTGTACGGGTTCTGGGAAGTTGGGGGGGGGGAAAGAGGAGGGGGGTGGGGGGGGTGGGGGGAGGGAGGGGCACACACAACAAAAAAAATTGTACTTCAATGTCTTAATGATTGACAAATGATGACATATTTGTGTTTTTTTTTAAAGAAAAATAAAAAAGTTCTGTTTTTAAAAAAAAATGTTACTAAATTACTAAATCATCTTCACAAAGTTTTACAAGGTTTGAGCAAAAATTAATTAGAATAAGGGTGTCAAACAAAACCCAGGAGCTGGAACCAGAACATGGGATTCTTAGATCTGACCAGTGGAGCCACCCTGAAAACAGCAAAAGACCAGCCCGCAGTGCTTCTTCCAGCAAAAACAAAGTTTGGGAAGGCTGCATGCGGTCCACCCTGAGCTCTGTTTATGCTGGCAGAGGGTTACAGGAGGCTGTCACAGCTGGAAACAGAGCTAGGGACCCTGTTTTATCTGGCAGAGCACTCAGGCCACCAAAGGTGCCCTTGACACAAATGACATTGAACTGGTCATGCCCACCCTCATCCCCCCAAGGCCAAATAC
Organism: Thamnophis elegans; assembly: GCF_009769535.1. Lineage (NCBI taxonomy): Eukaryota > Metazoa > Chordata > Lepidosauria > Squamata > Natricidae > Thamnophis > Thamnophis elegans. Next base: position 40,014,826 of record NC_045548.1, read on the forward strand.
AACCCTAATGTGCTGTCAATGAAGTTTAGTGTCAGCACCCCCCCCCCATTGAATAATTAGGAAAGAAAACCACGAGACTCCATTGATAGAAATCAAGTGTACTTTTACTAATTATAAATGATCAGAAGCGTAGCAAAGCGAAGACTGATTATTTAGGCGCAAAAGTGAATGATATAGAGAATATCCCATTCCCCACCCCTTGGCATCCCAGTTACAGTCCAATCATAATTCTCCCAAGTGTCAGGTGTGAGATAACTTCGAAAGGCATCACCAAGATGGAATGTTGGTGCCGTTGGCCTTGGCGGGAAACCTCCTCCGCATGCGCAGTAAGACAGGCAGCAGAACTCCAGAATCTTCCTCCAGCACAATTAGTAAATCCCTCCCAAATACCATGCCCCCCCCCTTCCCCATTTCAATGGCAGCTGAAGGAGCAGCAAAGCAGAAGCTGACATCCGGCCCTCCTCCGGAAAAAGGCGGTCAGGCTTGGAAAACGATAAAACATAAACAAACAGATGAACAACAAAAACAGAAAAAGAAAAGAGGTGGGGGAGAGAAAGTCAGGAAGGAGAGTCAACTAGGGTTTGCCAGGATAAGCAGAATAGAACTGGCGGAGCAGCTGGGGGGCCCGGAGATGGGACTTGTCCACCTACTCGGCATGAGATGGAGGAAAATGCTTCCAAGCCACCAGGTACTGAAGTCGATTCCGCCTTCGCCGAGAGTCCAATATTTCCCAGACCTCAAAATGCTGTTCACCATCAATCAATAGGGGGGCAGGTGGCAGATCCACTGGTGGACGTAAAGATGAAAAACGAACAGGTTTAATGAGATTAATGTGGAAAACAGGATAGACACGGTGGAGGTGCTTGGGTAGCTGTAAGCGAACCGAAGCAGGGTTGATGACCTTGATAATGGGAAATGGGCCCATATACTTAGTCCCCAACTTTTTTGACTTCTGCGTAGTGTGAAGGAACTTTGTGGATAGATAAAATTGGTCACCCACCTTGTACTGATAAGGTTGAACATGTTTCTTATCAGACTGTTTCTTATGTGCGTGATGTGCAGCATCCAAAGCACGAAGTGCCAAAGGCCAAATATGCTGTAACCACTCACTCCACTCGGAGATGGATGAAACCTGAGGCTGTTCAAGAGAAACTTCTGGAATAGGAACAAAGTCTTGGCCAAACACAACTCGAAAAGGGATGAATCCAGTGCTGCTATGTACAGAATTATTATAAGCCACTTCCGCGTGTGGCAACAAGTCCACCCAATCATCTTGCTGGTAATTGATGAAACAACATAAATATTGTTCTAGGACAGAATTAGTCCTCTCGCAAGCCCCATTAGTCTGAGGGTGATGGGCGGAGCTTAGACCCTGGGCGGAGCCAATGCGCTTAAGAAACTCTTTCCAGAAGACGGAAGTAAATTGCATGCCCCTATCAGAAAAAATGCGATCAGGCACACCATGCAAACGGTAAATGTGAGAAATGAAAAGTTTAGCGAGTGCCTTCGGAGAAGGAATCTTAGGGCAAGGAATAAAATGAACTTGCTTGGAAAAAAAGTCAGTAACCACCATATGACAGTGTGCCCCTGGCTCTCAGGAAGTTTGACAATGAAGTCCATAGAAATCTCTTTCCAGGGGGCGGCAGGGCGAGCTACAGTCTGGAGCAAACCCTGTGGTTTCCCTGGCGGGCGTTTAGCGGCCGCACAAACAGGGCAGCTGGCAACATAAAGTTCAATGTCCTTCTTCAAAGAGGGCCACCAAAACTGCCATTTCACCAGATGCAGTGTCTTTACAAATCCAAAGTGCCCAGCCAATTTGGAATCATGAGCACGTTGGAGAACAATGAGACGAAGAGAGGCAGGGACGTAAAGTTTAGCTCCAATCCATGGCAAAATGTCCCTCATTGTGCATTCAGCCTGATGCTGCTGGAACCAATCATCCTGAGGAAGGGCCTTCTTGAGATCAGAAAGAAAATCTTGAGACACATCTACCTTAGAGCATGTCTGTTGCCTAGTAACAACAGGAGCAGCAAGGCTGGACATGGGAACTACGGGCTGGACGACGCTGAGCTTAGAGCAGTTGTATTGAGGGAGTCTAGACAAAGCATCAGCTATGAAGTTCTTCCCTCCAGAGATGTACTTAAGTGTGAAATTAAAACGATTGAAATGCTGAGCCCAGCACATCTGCTTAGGGGAGAGCCGCCTGGGAGTCCTGAAAGCATCCAAATTCTTATGGTCAGTCCACACCTCAAAAGGGTGCTTAGCGCCCTCCAGGAAGTGGAGCCATGTGGCCATAGCCCAGCGTACAGCAAATGCTTCTTTCTCCCAGATTGCCCAACGTCTTTCCGTGTCTGTGAGTTTACGGGAGGTGTAGGCACAAGGTTGTAAATTACCTTAGTCGTTAGTCTGAAGCAAGACGTCCCCCACCACCAAGTCGCTGGCATCAGCTTGAATGACAAAGGGCTTGTCCATCTCCGGATGCTTCAGAACTGGCTCCTCGGCAAAAAGTCATTTCAACTTTTCAAAAGGAGCTTGACATTCCATGGTCCAATTCAACGGCATGCTAGGCTTGGGTTCCGGCCCACCTTTGGACTTCAACAAATTAGTGATGGGAAGTGCAATTTTGGCAAAAGAAGGGATGAACTGACGATAGAAATTGGCAAAACCCAAAAATTTCTGTAATTGTCTACATGTACAGGGCGCCTCCCACTCAGTGACCTCCTTGACCTTAGCGGGGTCCATCTCTACACCAGCGGGGGAGATACAATACCCAAGGTAGTCTATCTTCTCCTGGTGAAATTCACATTTGGATAATTTGGCATAAAGTTCCGCAGCTCGGAGTTTCTTCAGGACAGTGCAGACCAACTTGACGTGTTCATCATATGTTTGTGTGTAAATAAGGATATCATCTAAATATACGATAACGCCTTTGTAAAGGTGGTCATGCAAAATGTCATTAATCAATTGCATGAAAACTGCAGGTGCCCCCTGCAGGCCAAAGGGCATTACACGGAACTGGAAGCAACCCAGGGGGCAGTTGAAAGCAGTCTTCCACTCATCCCCCTCCTTTATGTGGACCCTATAGTATGCCTCCCTTAACTCCAGTTTAGTAAAAATGCGGCTTTTTCCCAATTGGGCCAACATGTCCTTCATCAGAGGCAAAGGGTAGAAATTATGAGAAGAGATTGAATTAAGGTTCTTAAAGTTAACACACAAATGAAGAGAGCCATCTTTTTTTTACCTGAATAGTACAAGGGCTGCTACCTTGGGCCTGGCTGGTTCAATGAAACCCCTTTGTAGGTTTTTGTCAATAAACTTCCTCATTTCCTCCATTTCTCTGGGCGACACAGAATATATTTGGGGTTTTGAAAGCGGCACTCCAGGCAAAATTTCGATGGAGCAATCAGTGGGTCTGTGGGGTGGAAGTTTATCTGAAGATTTTTCACTAAAAAACCCCTTTAGGTCCCAATACTCTTTTGGAATCTTTTCTTCCCCCTCAATTTTCTCCTGGCCCCTGGCGGCCAATGCGGGGCTGGAGCCTGCAGGCTCAGGGGTGTCAGCATTTCCGTCTGGGGCTGTGCTGGTCCGAATACATACGTGAAAGGCTTGGCCTTGCCGGCGGAGCTTCTTTTCCCTTCACCCCTGAGGGGGAATGGGGCCCTTTGAGCTGGTGGGGGATTTCTCTGCTTTCTCCTCTTTCACACTTTGAAGTCTAATCAAGTCTAGCTCAACATCTGCTGCATTTTCATACCAAGCCACAACTCGCTTGGGAAGGTGTCTGTTAACGCATTGTTGGTAAATGTCCTCATTTAATCCCAATGCAAACTGATCCAGGAGCGCCTCTTCAGATCAACCCCTCATATACGATGAAAGCTGTTGAAACTCCTGAACATATTCAGCCACTGGTCTATCTCCCTGCTTTAGGGCCATAAATTTCACCTTCCCTCATTTCTCAATCAGCGGATCATCAAATCTCCTCTTTAGTGCAGTCATAAAGACATCAAAATTCCTCAGGAGAGTGGAGTTACATTGGTGTAAGCTGACCATCCAATTAGCCACTTTTCCTTCCAAAGAAAGTAAAACCATTCGCACTTTCATCTCATCCGTTTCTAAATCGGGTCCATAAATTTCCATATAGTTCCAAATCTGAATAACAAAAAGACCCAGGTCCCTGGCATTACCGTTGTATTTTACTGGTAAGGGAGGGACTTTTGCCATTCTGCGTCTTCTGCCCCCCCCCCACTCTGGCAGCAGCCCTGGCTGGGGGTGGAGGCTGTTTCTGGGTTTGTTTGCTCCCATCCCCCCTCGGCCTCTTCACCCTCCCTAAATTTATGCATGGAGTACCTTTGTTCAAATTCTTCCGTTTGCTCTCTTTCCATCTCTCTCTCTCTCAGGACCTCCGCTTGGTCATAGCTTCTTCCCAGTGCGCTGGTTTTTTTTCTTTTGTCTCCTTCTGGTAACTCCTGCATCCAAATTCTCAGAATCCTCTTTTTGCCCCACTCCCAAAGTCCATCGGAGCCGAACCGCAGGCTCTTCTACCCTTAGGCCAGCTAGCCTTTCAGGTAAAGATGGTTCTGCAGTTTCTCTTCCAGTCTCCTCTTCATCACTCGCTCGCAATGACATTTTCTCCATTCCTTCTTGTGAGTACACCCCCCACGATAGGTTGAAAACTCCTGGTGGGGTGTGAGTGAGTCTTCGCTTACTGTCAGCACTCCTCCATTGAATAATTAGGAAAGAAAACCACGAGACTCCATTGATAGAAATCAAGTGTACTTTTACTAATTATAAATGATCAGAAGCATAGCAAAGTAAAGACTGATTATTTAGGCGCGAAAGCGAATGATATATAGAATAACCAATTCCCCACCCCTTGGCATTGCAGTTACAGCCCAATCATAATTCTCCCAAGTGTCAGTTGTGAGATAACTTCGAAAGGCATCACCAAGATAGAATGTCAGTGCCGTTAGCCTTGGTGGGAAACCTCCTCCGCATGCGCAGTAAGACAGGCAGCATAACTTCAGAATCTTCCTCCAGCACAATTAGTAAATCCCTCCCAAATACCATGCCCCCCCCTCCCCGTTTCAATGGCAGCCGAAGCAGCAGCAAAGCAGAGGCTGACATTTAGTGTGACATCTCCAAATTAGAATAACTGAAAAAGCTATAGAAACCAAATAAATATATTTATTTGGCAATTTATTCCATGTGCTTCATATAGAAAGGTAATGGTAGGATTTGATGGGCCAAGCAGAATCTCAGGTATGGATATTGCATAAACCTGGAGGTTAATGACTAGATATTTGCACATGCCCTGTGCTATCATTATGTCATAATGCATTATACATATTGTAAAAGTATGTACTGGAAACTAGAAAATGTTTATAGAACACAACTTGAGGAATCTAGATGGTAGTGTAATCCTTGGTTTACTTACAGCATAACTTCTGTTTGGTGGCTTCATGCTGATTACAGAAACAGTGGTACAGAGGCCAATTCTTCAAGCCATGCCCAAGATGTAGCCTTGGGAAAAGGGGTCAACATTATTTAGTGCTGCACAACAAAAGTCAACATCAACAAAATATTGTGGGAGAAGAACACATGAATATTTCATCCAACCAAATAAATAATCTCCCCACTATATAAAGACTATCAGAAAGAAGATCAAAGTAATAGAAAGGCCACACCTAAACATTTACTAAAGGGCAAGTTACACATATTCCTTTTTCAACATTGTGTAACCTATGTTGGTTTTCACACCCACTAACTGTTGGGCAGTGTTGGGTAAGTGATCACAGGCAACTAGTTAGATTGACCTGAGCAGACCAACATGCCTGTGTAGATACCAACCATAGCCATTTTCAACTTCTGAAGATCATAGTCACAGTTGCCATAGAAATGTCAGGACATTTCTTGTCTAGACCACAGTCACTAAACTCTGAAATTCAACACTGTTTCTTTTCTGTAACCTAAACTCCATACATTACTCATTGCTGTAATAAGGCTATAAACTCTAAATCAGTGAAGATATTGCCTTATTCACTATACGTTGCTACAGGAGTTTAACATGCTCTGGAGCTCTCAAGTTTTGGTTTGGTCCCTGCAGAATTTATTGTTTATTCCTATGCTAGAATTAGTTGGATCTTGTTGCTGTTTTCCTTCTGGAGCTGTGTGATTGGTTTGATACACATTGGACCCACCTGAAACTTTCTGCAGGTGTTTCATTAGCCATCTCCTTTTCTTCTCATTTGCCCTTTTGCCCCAACAGAGGAACAAGGGTTAATGGAACTGTGTTATACCTGGGAAATTGTCATAAGAGCAGACAGAACCACTTTTCATATCACTAGGGCCAATGTGTTCTAAGCTGTTCTCTTTATAAGGTAGATGTGAAACTTCAAACCTTCCAAGGAAAGCCTTGCAAGTTTGATGATAAACCATGTTTTGAGATTGCCTATGACCACTTATGACAGATTATCATACAAAGAGCCGAGGTGGCGCAGTGGTTAGAGTGCAGTACTGCAGCCACTTCAGCTGACTGTTAGCTGCAGTTCATCGGTTCAAATCTCACCAGCTCAAGGTTGACTCAGCCTTCCATCCTTCCGAGGTGGGTGAAATGAGGACCCAGACTGTGGGGGCGATATGCTGACTCTGTAAACTGCTTAGAGAGGGCTGAAAGCCCTATGAAGCGGTATATAAGTCTAACTGCTATTGCTATTACTATTATACGACTATGAATATGGCTAAGCTGTAGATCGTACCTAAGGAACTTTAGAATTTTCTGCAAATGTATTTTTCTCTTTTTTTTCCTCTATCTGTCATATCATTCTAAAGGGAAATCCAGTTTTGTAATGGGTAGGAATCATCGAAATGTGACTAGAATAAACCATAGATCTATGACTTATAACATATTACACTTCAGGAGGGGGCATATTCAAACTTTTAATGAGGCCTTAAAGTCACCTGCATAAATGGCAGCATTCTAATCAATACCCTATCCAGTCACTGAATATGTTGGGAAAACACTCAAAAGGAACTCAGTGCACATTAAGGTATTCTCCATCCAACTTTGCAATAGTATTCAATGTGTTTATCCATTACAGATTTCTATCTTGACTCTGTTGCCATTTTTATGCTTCCTGCTAGATTATTCAACTTGGCTGCTGTGCAAAGGAATCTGTACAGCTTCCGAGTTTCACTTAGTAGCAATTTGCCAATTTGAACAATGACATATGGAGGAGAAAGAGGAAATGCTCAAATCAATCTGCCTCTGCTGAACCAAGTGGAATGTCAGTCTCAGCAGAATACAAAACCAGGAGACACCTGAGGCTGATTAAACACAGGCACCATGAGAACAGTTAGAGAAGACTTAATTCTCATTTCTTAAGTTGCTTATTTTTCAGTAAAAGATGAATGTTAGTTGGCATTGGCAAAAGGATGGTTAATTCTAGGTCATGATTTATTTCAATTGAGTTTGTTCACACTCCACCCTCTGAGGGAGGAGAACATAACATTTAAATTGTTCATTTAAAAAGTTGTTATATCAGAGTAAAAGTGATTTTCCAAGCAAGCTGTTTGCAAGAGGTAATGATTCTGGTAGCCAGGTGAAATTAATCTTCCTTTATTGAATGAAAAGGACTGGAGGGGGCTTTCTATTTTTCTATTTTTAATCAATAATGTTCTGATTGTTAATACGCTTGGAACTTCTCCATTAATGTTTTGATACTGAATTGATAGTAATAATTTTATTGCAGAAATGTTGGCTGATAAAAGGTTTTTAATATATAACTTGCATGTTTGTTTTGAAGGAAATTCTGTTGAATTGCCCATTTTCAACAATACTTCTAAGTAACTTAGGGCATCAGATGAAGTGCTGTAGAATCATTTTGCAGAAAACTGAATATTATTCCAGTATTTTATGACCTTTGTGGGGAAGGTTGTTGAGAAGGTGGTGGCCTTTCAGCTCCAGCGGTCCTTGGAGGAAGCCAGTTATCTTGATCCATTCCAGTCAGGCTTCAGGCCTGGCTACAGCACAGAAACCGCTTTGGTCGCATTGACCGATGATCTCTGGAGAGCCAGGGATGGAGGCCACGCCTCCATCCTGGTGCTCCTTGACCTCTCTGCGGCTTTCGATACCATCGACCATGGTATCCTTCTGCGACGACTGCGGGAGGTGGGGGTGGGAGGCACTGTTTTACGGTGGTTCTCCTCTTACCTCTCGGACAGGTCGCAGTCGGTGTTAGTCGGAGGGCAGAGATCGACCCCCAGGCCCCCAACATATGGGGTGCTGCAGAGTTCGGTCCTGTCCCCCCTTCTTTTTAATATCTACATGAAACCGCTGGGCGAGATCATTCGATGGCACGGGATAAAATACCACCAGTATGCGGACGATACACAGTTGTATCTGTCCGCCCCGTGCCAACTCAATGAAGCGATGGACGTGATGAGCCAGGGCCTTGAAGCTGTTAGAGACTGGATGGGGGTTAACAAGCTTGTACTCAATCCAGATAAAACCGAGTGGCTGTTGTGCTTCCCTCCCACTAATTGGCCAAGTGTTCCATCTCTCAGGCTGGGGGGTCAAATAATACGCCCCTCAGATAGGGTCCGCAACTTGGGAGTCCTCCTGGATCCACAGCTGACCTTTGAACACCATTTGTCAGCTGTGACCAGGGGAGCATTTGCCCAGGTTCGCCTGGTGCACCAGTTGCGTCCCTACCTGAACCGGGAGCTCTCACAACAGTCACTCATGCCCTTGTGACCTCTAGGCTGGAATACTGCAATGTGCTCTACATGGGGCTGCCCTTGAAGAGTATTCGGCGACTTCAGCTGGTCCAGAATGCAGCCACGCGAGCGATCGTGGGTGCACCTCGTTTCACCCACGTAACACCTATCCTCTGCGAGCTGCACTGGCTGCCTGTTGATCTCCGGGTGCACTTCAAGGTGCTAGTTGTCACCTACAAAGCCCTTCATGGTATTGGATCTGGGTACTTGAGAGACCGCCTACTGCCAATTACCTCCACTAGGCCAATAAGATCCCATAGATTAGGCCTCCTCCGAATTCCATCAGCCGGCCAATGTCAGCTGGCAACTACCCGGAGGAGAGCCTTCTGGAACGAACTCCCCGTGGAGATACGTACCCTCACCACCCTCCAGACCTTCCGCATAGCCCTTAAGTCCTGGCTGTCCCGACAGGCCTGGGGCTAAAGATTTCAACCCCACTCGAATAGTATGACTGTTGTGCTTTTTTAATGATGCATTGTTTTTATGTTTGTAACTTGTTTGTCCTCCCTCCCCCTGAATTGTGAGCCGCCCTGAGTCCCCTCAGGGAAAAGGGCGGCATACAAATAAAGTATCTAAATATCTAAATATCTAAACTTTTCTGAAGATTCTCCTCAAATACCTGGAAATCTGAAATATTACGGCTATTTTCCTTCCATTTACGGGCAAAGCCAGGAAGAGAGACTGATAGTGATACCAGTTGTCAGAGTACATGGAATATCCTATTGCTTCTATATGACTTCTGCTAGTTCTTTGAGCAGCTTAGCTTCCAAAAACTCATCCCTGATATTTACTCATCCCTGATATTTTCTCTGTAAAAGAACTGCAAGAGGAAATTTTTGGTGATAATTGTCTTGAAGTTAATTTGCAAAATTTTAGATTAATGTTTTCAAATAGAACTAGTATCCTTGTTCTCTTCATCCCAATCAGCCTGCAGATGAAACATCTGTAGCCTTGGAGATGCCAATCAATACTGACCAGGTGTTAGCAGAGGGAAAAGGAAAGTGGGGTTCTTGCAAAGAATCTGCACTTGATTTTGTCAGCCTCTGTTTTGCTGCTTGCTTTTTCAGCTGCCATTGAAACGGGGAGGGAGGGCATGGTATTTGGGTGAGGGAAGTAATCCGTACAGGAGGACTGTTAATTGGGAGTTGTTCTCTCCCTTCGTTTGCGCATGTGGAAGGAGGGGAATTTCCCACCAAGGCCAACTGTCCAGCACACCAACCTGATGATGATTTTTGAAGAGGTCTCCACCTGACAGTTGTGGAGATATATGATTGGACTATGGACTGGGGTACCAAGGGGAGGGGAATGAAGCATGTATTGATATCTAATGCATTCACGCTCTTTTGCTCAGATCCAGCTTTGCTTAGCTTCTCATTATTTATAATCAGTAAAAGTACACTTAATTCTGCAAAATGGAGTTGAGTGGTTTCTTTCTTGGTTATTAAGTGAAGGAGTGTGACAGATTTCTTTTTCATAATAATAAAGGGCATTGAAGTTGAAGGAAAAGAATGGATATCAGCAGAGGAAGAAAAGGTGTCCAGAATTGTCCTGTGTGCACAATATCCAACAAGTTGTTTCTAAAATCAAGAATCCTTCCTAAATAGACATCTTTGGCTGGTCATTTAAACCTTTTCTTTCTTGGTTGATTAAAAAAAAGGCCTCTTAATAATCCCAGTAATGTTTGATTAAAAGGATCAATAATCAGATTGATTGTACTAAGCCTTGGTTTTTTTAACCATCCCTCAGCACAACCTTCTCCAAAGGCTATTTAAAAGTGTCATTATCTTGTATACAATGCCAGCTGATATTCTGCTGGTTCTCCCAGAGCTCATAATAAAGCCTGCTTGTATGTTCATTTTTCATTTCCAGGAAGAAATACTTTATTTGTGAATGGATTTCAATTTATATACTGATTTGAAGTCTGACTTCAAACATGTCTGAGGAAAATATATATTATACCTTAGGAAATGAATTTACCATCTGGTCAACTTGCATTTTGGAAGGATGGTCAGGGTTTATTGTATATCCCTTAACTTTGATAGTAATTCTGATAATTTTATATTATCCCATTTTATCTATGTTGTCTCTCATGTATCTATACAATACAATAATGTTTGTATGGAAAATGCTTGGCAATCTGCCAGATGATATTGAAAGCAAAAAATGGGACAAGCCAAAGAAATATTTGGCACTGGCAGCTAAGTGGCATGGAAAAATACTGCACAGTAAGTATATCTTAATTCATTCTTTAGGCAGGGATGAGGAATTTATTATCACTCTTGGCATCATTCTTCTGGTCAACCATAATCAGCAGTCATGTCCATGTTGGGATCATTATATTCCTAAAAATAACTAGAAAAATGTATATTTTTCATGTCCAATGGTACAAAATATCAAAAATCAAATATGAATGTTCCCAAGAGGAGAAAAGGGTAACAGAATGGATCTCAAATCTTGGGAAACAATAGTACACACCATTGTCCTCCCCTGTGGGATAAGGACCAAGCCCAGTTTATCTGACAAATGGCTATCCAATATCTTCTTAAAAACTTCCAGTGTTGAAGCATTCACAACTTCTGGAGACAAGCTGTTCCACTGATTAATTGTTCTAAATGTCAGAAAATTTCTCCTCAGTTCTAAGTTGCTTTTCTCTGTGAATAGTTTCCACCCATTGCTTCTTGTTCTACCCTCAGATGCCTTAGAGAATAGTTTGACTCCCTCTTCTTTGTGGCAACCCCTGAGATATTGGAACACTGCTATCATGTCTTCCCTTCATTTCATTAAACTAGACATAACCAGTTCCTGCAACCATTCTTCATATTGGAACAAGAGCCAAGGTGGCGCAGTGGTTAAATGCAGCACTGCAGGCTACTGCTAGATCAGCAGGTCAGCGGTTCAAATCTCACCGGCTCAGGGTTGACTCAGCCTTCCATCCTTCCGAGGTGGGTAAAATGAGGACCCAGATTGTTGGGGGCAATATGCTGACTCTCTGTAAACCGCTTAGAGAGGCCTGAAAGGCCTATGAAGCGGTATATAAGTCTACTGCTATTGGAACACTGCTATCATGTCTTCCCTAATCCTTCTTTTCATTAAATTAGACATACCCAGTTCCTGCAACCGTTCTTCATATCTTTTAGTCTCCAGTTCCTAATCATCTTTGTTGCCCTTCTCTTCACTCTTTCTAGAGTCTCCACATCTTTTCTACATCATGGTGACCAAAACTAAATTCAGTATTCCAAGTGTGGCGTTACTAAGGCATTATAAACTGGTATTAACACTTCACGTGATCTTGATTCTATCCCTCTGTTTATGTAGCCTAGAACTGTGTTGACTTTTTTGGCAGCTGCTCCACACTGCTGGCTGATACTTAAATGGTTACCCACTAGGACTTGAAGATCCCTCTCACGGTTACTACTATTGAGCAAGGTCCCACCTATAATGTACCTGTGCATTTCATTTTTCTTGCCTAAATGTAGAACCTTACTCTTTTCACCATTGAATTTCATTTTATTAGATAGTGCCCAATGTTCAGGTTTGTCAAGATCCTTCTGTATCTTAAGCCTATCTTCCAGAGTATTGACTATTCCTGCCAGCTTGGTGTCATCTGCAAATTTGATGAGTTCCCCATTTATTCCCTCATCCAAATCATTGATGAAGATGTTGAAGAGTATTGGGCCTAAAACAGAGCCTTGGGGTACGCCACTGCATACTTCCCTCCATGTAGATGCAGTTCCATTGAGGACTACACGTTAAGTGCGGTTGGTCAGCCAGTTACGAATCCATCTGGTGGTGATGCTGTCCAACCCACATTCTTCTACTTTATCTAGTAGTAGGTTATGGTCTACCTTATCAAATGCCTTACTGAAATCCAAGTAAACTATATCGACGGCACTACTCTGGTCCACTAATTTTGTCACTTTGTCAAAGAATGCAATAAGATTAGTCTGGCATAATCTGTTTTTGACAAACCCATGTTGGCTATTACTTTGTTTGCTTCTAGGTGTTCACTAATTCATTGCTTGATTATCTTTTCCAGAATCTTTCCTGGTTTTGAGGTCAGGCTGAAAGGTCTAGAGTTTCCTGGATCTGTTTTTTCCCCTTTTTTGAAGATGGGAACCACATCAGCTCTTTTCCAGTCCTCTGGCAGTTCCCCAGTGCTCCAGGATCTCTGAAAGATATAGTTCAGTGGTTCTGACATCTCTTCTGCCAGTTCCTTCAGAACCCTGGGGTGTAATCCATTCGGTCCTGGTGATTTGAATTCGTCTAGGGTAGACACTAGGTGCTCACTTACCATTATCTTCCCTATTTCAACTTGTGTTTCTAATCTGATTTTTGTGGTGCTGTTTTAGTTAGGTTGTACTGTTTTATCCCTTTGTGTAAAGACAGATGCAAAAAATGAGTTAAATATTCTGCTCTCTCCTTGTTGCTTGTCACCTTCTTGCCACTTTCTCCCAGCAATGGACCAAATGTTTCCTTAACCTTTTTCTTGTTTTTAATATGTTGGAAGAAGCTTTTTTTTTGTTATTTCTTACTTTTGTGGCAAGCCTTTCCTCATTGTGAGCGTTCGCTTCCCTTACTTCATTTTTACAGGCTTGGGCTATTTGTTGATATTCTGCCTTAGTCTGAATGTTATCAGAAACCTGTGTCCTCCCCCTGTCCCATTACTCTGAGGAGGCTCAGGGTCCTTCCCAGCAATCCAGTTAAAATTTTATTTTGTCACTTAATGATCAAAACTAGGACAGTTAGGATTACTGTCATTGAGAAAAGTGGTGACATGGTGTTTGCTTAACAATTGCTTCACTCAACAACTCAAATTTTGGGTACAATTCTGATTGTATGTGAAGGATGACCTGTTAAGTCCAAAGGTTTCAGTCAGTTCAGTAACTGTTTAAAAGCTGATGCCTTTACATTTTATACTAACCCATTATTTACCATGGTTTTGGCATGGCATAATATGGACATCAAACATTTTATATGTCTGGAGGAGCCAACGTCCCCACGGTACAGATGTGCGGTCTCGATGCTCTGAGACTGCAGCCAGTACTTTTGTCACTGGGGGGTTCAGTCGGACCTAAACTGTCCCGAAGAGACAGTGGACAGGAAGAATATGTCTTGCTGATTTCGGGGATATCGCAAAATCCCTGAAAAAGCAAGAAAAAGTCTTCAAGCTAGTGACAAAAGACAGCTTAGGCTGATGAAGTGGGGATGGATAGCTATGGAATGGAAGGGAACAGAAAGAGAAAGTGTGATCATCTGGGGAAATCTTTCTGTTTTGGGAAAAAAACTGCCCCCAAGAATCTCTTTTTTATGCTAAACTAAACCCTTAACCAGAAGATCTCAGCGGCGAAATTGATCTTCATTGTTTTGTTTTGATCAGTATCCTTTTCTTCTTGTAACTATTGAAATGCTTCTTGCAACTTTCTCTCTCTCCCCCCCACCCCTCTGCTTAAAGTGAACCGATTGGGTTTTCTTCTTTCAGCTTCTTCCTTCCTTATTTTTCAACTCAAGGATTAACATCTCCCTCTCTATTTTAACAAAAATTGTCTACTATTTGCTATTAAACTCCATTTAAGAACTTTGTCCCTCCTAAATCTGAGTCAACACAAGAAAGTGAAAAAAAAATACTAATTTTGCTGCTCAGAAGCTTAATATCTTCGTGCTTCAAAGCTCTGTAACTAAAAGTGATAATAGTCAAGGCTAAAATTGTTTAGCACAGCTGTCTCTTGAGAGCCTTATCGGTACTGGGAGAAGGAAAAAAAATGGAACCTCGCTCTTGTGAAGATTAAAGCTACAGCGGCAGTAATTTACAATTTGGAACATGGAGCAATTTACAGAAGAGGAAACTTTAACTTTGCAAAAGATTTGGGAAGCAATTCAAGAGTTTTTGGTAACTTGGAGAATTGACAAGAACATAGAGTTTATATCAGAAAAAAATGAGTGAGGTGAAATTCCAAAAACTGAACAGAAAAAGGAACACAAAAATAAGAAAACTAATGATTTGATTTCTGAACTGAAAGTGGTTGAAAGCAAAAAAATGGGAGTTTGGAAGGGAGAATTCGATGGCCTGGAGCTTTACCCCAAATTTCAAGGCAGAAAAGAAGAAAAAGGAGAAAAAATGATGGTTTTAAAGGAAAAAATCTTATCAGAAACAGGATTGGCAACCAAAGATAAATCAATGAAGTAGCAAAAGGGCACCAAGATTACCTGAGAGATCCAATAGACAGCGTTCCCTGTAAGGTGCGCGCGTGAGCAGCCGCGCAGGTAACAAAAAAACACCGCGCACAAGTTTCAAAGTGCAGTGCAGTGTTTTTTAAGGCCTTTAAATGTGACTGAAAATATCCCCCTTCCCTCCCTTTTGAACTCTGATTTCTGATTGGTGAAATCAAGGAAGACTCTGCCCGGAGATCGATGACGCTGCAGAAGGGAGACTTTCCATTGGTCCTCTGGGGCTTCATCAGTTTATTTATTTATTTATTTATTTATTTATTAGACTTATATACCGCTTCATAGGGCTTTCAGCCCTCTCTAAGCGGTTTACAATTTTTTTAGCAAATTGAGTCAGCAACTTGCCCCCACAGTCCGGGTCCTCATTTCACCCACCTCGGAAGGATGGAAGGCTGAGTCGACCTTAAGCCGGTGAGATTTGAACCGCTGAACTGCAGATCACAGTCAGCTAAAGTGGCCTGCAGTACTGCACCCTAACCACTGTGCCACCTCGGCTCATCAGTTCCTGGGAAAACGGGATTCGTTGGTTGTAGCCTGCGTTTCTCTGCACATCCGGGGTTTCTCAGGCATTGCCTCATCTGAAGCCCCGTTCTGGGCTCAGCATTTTTTCTGCGATCCCTTCGCTTTGGGGAGAGAGGGAAGCAGCGTGGAGTTGGACTGCCTGAGCCAAAGGGGTCCACGGGATCTTGAGACTTGATTTTTGAGCAGTACCAATCCTTTCCACTCTTTCCTTTTCCTTTCTGTCCTTCTTCTAACTTCTGTTCTTTTTCCTTTCCTTTCTCTTTGCCTTTCCTTCTTTTCCTTTTCTTTCTCCTTTCCTTTTCTTTTTCCTTTCCTTTCTCCTTTCCTTCTTTTCTTTTTCCTTTCCTTCTTTTCCATTTCCTTTCTTTTTTCCTTTCCTTTCTCTTTTCCTTTCCTTTCTTCTTTCCCATTTCCTTTCCTTTTTCCTTTCCTTCTTTTCTATTTCCTTTCTCTTTTTCTTTCCTTTCTCCTTTCCTTTTTCCTTTCCTTCTTTTCCATTTCCTTTTTTCCCTTTCCTTTCTCTTTTCCTTTCCTTTCTTCTTTCCCATTTCCTTTCCTTTTTCCTTTCCTTCTTTTCTATTTCCTTTCTCTTTTCCTTTCCTTTCTTCTTTCCTTTCCTTTTTCCTTTCCTTCTTTCCCATTTCCTTTCCTTTTTCTTTTCCTTCTTTTCTATTTCCTTTCTCTTTTCCTTTCCTTTCTCCTTTCCTTTCTCCTTTCCTTTCCTTTTTCCTTTCCTTCTTTCCCATTTCCTTTCCTTTTTCCTTTCCTTCTTTTCTATTTCCTTTCCTTTTTCCTTTCCTATTTTCTTTCCTTTCCCTCCTCCTCCCCTCCCTCCCTTCCTGGGGGTCTGAAGGAGAGGGAGGGGCTCCTTTTCCTCCTTGCTCCCCTCACAACATCTGCTCTGATGGCAATTATGGCTAAAAAAAATTCAGGTGCTCAGGCATGAAAATGTGCTGCTCGAACACTATACTTTTCCGCACACACTGAAAAAAATTAGAGGGAACATTGCCAATAGACAATAAGGTGCGGAGAGATGTCCATAAAAACTTTACAGAGGAAATAAATAGAAAATTAACTCCACAAATGGCAAAAGAAATAAGACTACATGTCTTCTGGAAGGACATAGGTTGATATATGAAAATCGATAATAAAAAATAATAATAATAATAGCTAAGTTTGATGATTAGTAAGTAGGAATTTAGTAACTCTTTAGATTCTTGCTTAAATAAATAGTTGATAATGGTAACAAGATATATTTCTTTCTTTTTTTAATAAATGTTTTTTAATTTTAATTTAAAACAGGTACAGCATCTTTCTTTACATCTGTAGAAAATGTATCAATCAATTACAGATAAGTTTTGGTACATCTCCTCCAGAGTCAACCAACATAACTCATATTAACTCAAGCATTATTATTATTATTTAACTGTAATTATTATTTAGAAATATTAATAAAAGTAATAATCTTGAACAATACCTGCCCACACCGGTGGGAAAAGAAAAAATAAAAAAAAAAAGGGCAAATAAAAAATAAAAATTAAAATAAAAAATAAAAAATAAAAATAATACAAAAAAAGACAAAAACGACAAGAGACAAGGCAGGAAAACAAAACAAAACACAGGTGTCTATTATTAAAAAAAAAGAAGTATATCAACTGGTTGCTAAGAAAGGTAAGAAAAAAGCAATTTTTCTATACAATCATATTTTCTTCTGGAAGAGACCCTTGTGAAACAATATTGAAGCCATTTCATTGTTCCACTATTAACAGGTTATGAGGTTTCTGGAGTAGAAAATCTACCAAAAGAACCAGCAATCTTTGTTTTTTACCATGGAGCCTTTCCAAAGGACATCTATTTTTTTGTCCATAAGATGTATAGACTTACTGGGAAATTTTGGTGTTGTGTGATCCATCATACTCTTTTTTGTCTACCAGGTAAAAATACTATATGTTTAGTTTTAATTATCATCAAAAGACATTGATATGGAAAGTCCAATTTTTTTTCTTTAAACTCTTAGCTGAATTATCATGGTGGGAAAAAAACATGTTTTCTTTTACAAGCAAGAACTGAATGATTTCTTAGGTCTGCTTTTGCAGGACTAACTCTGTACTGTGACCTCCAACACACTGTTCATCCTACAAGAGAAAAGAGTGTAGACATTCTGAAACAAGGGAACCACCTGATAGTTGCACCAGGAGGACTCCAAGAGCAGAACTATGGAAATAATCATTACAAACTAATATGGGGGAAACGGAAAGGATTTGCTCATACAGCCATCAATGCAAAAGTGGTGAGCCATTTGTCATTTTCCTAGTCCTGCTCTTAATTGAAAAATGTATTTGTAAATGCTATGCTTCCATTTCATATCAATCATTTATACCTATTGGCAAATGAACAGAAAAGGGAATGCAACCACAAATCAGATTTGACAGACCAGGAAATGGCGAATCTGTCCTTTCTTATGCTCCAAAAAATTGGTTTCTTTACTACTACTACTATTATCCATATATTTCTCTTTCATTTAAAATTTATGGATTTTTTTATTGGCAACGTTTTACATTAGTATTATGTTTTCCTGTTCTAATTGCAATATTATTTTTTCTTCTTTTTCTTTTTGTTATTCACATGCTAGCTACATCCCTAGTTCATCTACACACTCAATTTTCACTGATACTATTGATAATTGTCACTGTAAGGGCCTAATTTGTTGAGGAATACTTATCTTCTCTGGGATTTTCTTTCTTTTCTGTTTCGTTTTTCAAAAATAGGTTGTGTTCTCTGCTGATATTCCTTTTTAAGTTTATATCATGTTGTATGAAATAATATTTCATGCAGGCTTTATGGGAATATCAAATATTTAATAATATTTTTAAAAAATATATTAATTTCTTCTTGCAGTCCTGAATTATTCTTTTTATGTATCAACCTTTCATTTAATTCCCATCAAAAGAATAAGATTTTCTCTATGTTACATTCCTAGAATTAAATGTGAGAGAAAGTGCCAGTTGGAAATTTGATCCATGATAATCCCTGTCCTATAAGAGACAGTGAAACCCAGCATTTGCCAAAAGATGCTGAGTCCAATTAGATGCATGAGAATTCAGGATTGAAGAAAATTGAAGGACAGTCAAGCATTCCAGAAGATGAGTTCAAACTACATTTAGTAAGATAGAGCAAAGGTTGCAGTGTTTTAAAATCTCAGAAGAAAATATCTGAAAGGAAGTCAAAAGATGCAATGTCCTTAGATTGTGTCAGCACTCCTCCATTGAATAATTAGGAAAGAAAACCACGAGACTCCATTGATAAAAATCAAGTGTACTTTTACTAATTATAAATGATCAGAAGCTTAGCAAAGCGAAGACTGATTATTTAGGCGCAAAAGCAAATGATATAGAGAATAACCCATTCCCCACCCCTTGGCATCCCAGTTACAGTCCAATCATAATTCTCCCAAGTGTCAGGTGTGAGATAACTTCGAAAGGCATCACCAAGATGGAATGTTGGTGCTGTTGGCCTTGGCGGGAAACCACCTCCACATGCGCAGTAAGACAGGCAGCAGAACTCCAGAATCTTCCTCCAGCACAAGTAGTAAATCCCTCCCAAATACCATGCCCCCCCTCCCCGTTTCAATGGCAGCCGAAGCAGCAGCAAAGCAGAGGCTGACATCCAGCCCTCCTCTGGAAAAAGGCGGTTAGGCCTGGAAAATGACAAAACACAAACAAACAGACGAGCAAAAAAAAACAGAAAAAGAAAAAAAGGGGAGGAGAGAAAGTCAGGAAGGAGAGTCAACTAGGGTTTGTCAGGATAAGCAGAATAGAACTGGCAGAGCAGCTGGGGAGCCCAGAGATGGGACTTGTCCACCCACTCGGCATGAGACGGAGGAAAATGCTTCCAAGCCACCAGGTACTGAAGTCGATTCCGCCTTCGCCGAGAGTCCAATATTTCCCGGACCTCAAAATGCTGTTCACCATCAATCAATAGGGGGGCAGGTGGCGGATACACTGGCGGACGTAAAGATGAAAAACGACCAGGTTTGATGAGATTAATGTGGAAAACAGGATATACACGGTGGAGGTGCTTGGGTAACTGTAAGCGAACCGCAACAGGATTGATGACCTTGATTATGGGAAACGGGCCCACATACTTAGGCCCCAACTTCTTTGATTTCTGCGTAGTTTGAATGAACTTTGTGGATAGATAAACTTGGTCACCCACCTTGTACTGATAAGGTTGAGCACGTTTCTTATCAGCCAGCTTCTTATGCGCGCGATGCGCAGCATCCAAAGTACAAAGTGCCAAAGGCCAAATATGCCGCAACCACTCACTCCACTCGGAGATGGATGAAACCTGTGGCTGCTCAAGAGGAACTTCGGGAATAGGAACAAAGTCCTGGCCAAATACAACTCGAAAAGGGGTGAATTCAGTGCTGCTATGTACAGAATTATTATAAGCCACTTCCGCGTGCGGCAACAAGTCCACCCAATCATCTTGCTGGTAATTGATGAAACAACATAAATATTGTTCTAGAACAGAATTAGTCCTCTCGCAAGCCCCATTAGTCTGAGGGTGGTGGGCGGAGCTTAGACCCTGGGCGGAGCTTAGACCCTGGGCGGAGCCAATGCACTTAAGAAATTCTTTCCAGAAGACGGAAGTGAATTGCACGCCTCTATCAGAAATGATGTGATCAGGCACACCATGCAAACGGTAAATGTGAGAAATGAAAAGTTTAGCGAGTGCCTTTGCAGAAGGAATCTTAGGGCAAGATATAAAATGAACTTGCTTGGAAAACAAGTCAGTAACCACCCATATGACATTGTGCCCCTGGCTCTCAGGAAGTTCGACAATGAAGTCCATAGAAATCCCCTTCCAGGGGGCGACAAGGCGAGCTACAGTCTGGAGCAAACCCTTCGGTTTCCCCGGCGGGCGTTTAGTGGCCACACAAACAGGACAGCTGGCGACGTAAAGTTCAATGTCTTTCTTTAAAGAGGGCCACCAAAACTGCCGTTTCACCAAATGCAGCGTCTTCACAAATCCAAAGTGCCCCGCCAACTAGGAATCATGAGTGCGTTGAGATCGGAAAGAAAATCTTGAGACACCTTTGAGCATGCCTGTTGCCTAGTAACAACAGGAGCAGCGAGACTGGACGTGGGAACCACAGGCTGGATAACGCTGAGCTTAGAGCAGTTGTATTGAGGGAGTCTGGACAAAGCATCAGCCATGAAATTCTTCCCTCCCGGGATGTACTTAAGTGTGAAATTAAAACGATTGAAATGCTGAGCCCAGCACATCTGCTTAGGGGAGAGCTGCGTGGGAGTCCTCAAAGCCTCAAAGTTCTTATGGTCAGTCCACACCTCAAACGGGTGCTTAGCGCCCTCCAGGAAGTGGCGCCATGTGGCCAAAGCCCAATGTACAGCAAATGCTTCTTTCTCCCAGATCGCCCAACATCTCTCCATATCTGTGAATTTACAGGAGGTGTAGGCACAAGGTTGTAAATTACCTTAGTCGTTAGTCTGAAGCAAGACGGCCCCCACCGCCATGTCGCTGGCATCAGCTTGAATGACAAAAGGCTTGTCCATCTCCGGATGCTTCAGAACTGGCTCCTCGGCAAAAAGTCGTTTCAACTTTTCAAAAGGAGCTTGACATTCCATGGTCCAATTCAACGGCTTGCCAGGTTTAGGTTTAGGCCCACCTTTGGACTTCAACAAATTAGTGATGGGAAGTGCAATTTTGGCAAAAGAAGGGATGAACTGACGATAAAAATTGGCAAAACCCAAAAATTTCTGTAATTGTCTACGTGTACGGGGCGCCTCCCACTCATTGACCGCCTTGACCTTAGCGGGATCCATCTCAACACCAGCGGGGGAGATACGATACCCAAGGTAGTCTATCTTCTCCTGATGAAATTCACATTTGGATAACTTGGCATATAGTTCCGAAGCTCGGAGTTTCTTCAGGACAGTACGGACCAACTTGACGTGTTCGTCATATGTTTGTGTGTAAATAAGGATATCATCTAAATATACGATAACGCCTTTGTAAAGGTGGTTATGCAAAATGTCATTAATCAATTGCATGAAAACTGCAGGTGCCCCCTGCAGGCCAAAGGGCATTACACGGAACTGGAAGCAACCCAGGGGGCAGTTGAAAGCAGTCTTCCACTCATCCCCCTCCTTTATGTGGACCCTGTAGTATGCCTCCCTTAAGTCCAGTTTAGTAAAAATGCGGCCTTTTCCTAGTTGGGCCAGCATGTCCTTCATCAGAGGCAAAGGGTAGAGATTATGAGAAGAGATTGAATTAAGGTTCTTAAAGTTAACACACAAACGAAGAGAGCCATCTTTTTTCTCCCTGAATAGTACAGGGGCTGCTACCTTGGGCCTGGCTGGTTCAATGAAACCCCTTTGCAAGTTCTTGTCAATAAACTTCCTCATTTCCCCCATTTCTCTGGGCGACATAGAATATATTTGGGGTTTTGGAAGCGGCACTCCAGGCAAAATTTCAATGGAGCAATCGGTGGGTCTGTGGGGTGGAAGTTTATCTGAAGATTTTTCACTAAAAAACCCTTTAGGTCCCAATACTCTTTCGGAATCTTTTCTTCCCCCTCAATTTTCTCCTGGCCCCTGACGGCCAATGCGGGGCTGGAGCCTGCAGGCTCAGGGGCGTCGGCATCCCTGTCTGGGGCTGTGCTGGTCTGAATACACACCCACCCCTCCCTCCAATTAATGCGAGGGTTCCATTTACGAAGCCAGGGGAGTCCCAAAATAAGGGGTCTGTCCATCCCAGGTGCCACAATAAAAGAGATCAATTCTACATTGGTGCCCATTTTCATCTCTAGAGGTTCAGTGTAGAAATGGGCTGCCCCCCCCCCGCAATGGATCCATCGATTTGGCAAAAAACAATAGGGGTTTTCAAAGTCCTCAATTTCAAGCCCAGTTTCTCAACCATTGCAGGATTAATCATACATCTAGAACAGCCCGAATCGAGGAGGGCGGAAAGCCGTTCTGTCTCCCCAGCAGGTGGCACCCTTAACTCAATTGGGATCAACAGAGGGCCTTTATTTGAGCTCACCCAACATGGCAAGGCGTCGTCATCAGAGTCATCAGAGGAGCTGGTGGTTACATCCGCTTCCTCCTCCACCTCCTGCCGGAAACGCTGGGGGGTATTTTCAGCAACGAAGGCAGCCTCCTTCTTCCTACCTGGGGCCTTGCTAGTCTTCCCTTCCCTCTTGGTAGGGGGTGGGGCGGTTGGAGGAAGTTTAATGCGGCATTCCATGGCTTGATGGCCTCCTTTCCCACACCGGAAGCCCGTGAAAGGCTTGGCCTTGCCAGCGGAGCTTCCCTTCCCTTCACCCCTGATGCGGAATGGGGCCCTTTGAGCTGGGGGGGGGCAATTTCTCTGCTTTTTCCTCTTTCACACATTGAAGTCTAATCAAGTCTAGCTCAACATCTGCTGCATTTTCATACCAAGCCGCAACTCGCTTGGGAAGGTGTCTGTTAACGCATTGTTGGTAAATGTCCTCATTTAATCCCAATGCAAACTGATCCAGGAGCGCCTCTTCAGATCAACCCCTCATATACGATGAAAGCTGTTGAAACTCCTGAACATATTCAGCCACTGGTCTATCTCCCTGCTTTAGGGCCATAAATTTCACCTTCCCTCGTTTCTCAATCAGCGGATCATCAAATCTCCTCTTTAGTGCAGTCATAAAGACATCAAAATTCCTCAGGAGGGGGGAGTTACATTGGTGTAAGCTGACCATCCAATAGGCTGCTTTATTATTATTATTATTATTTATTTGTCTTGTATGCCGCCCACTCCCAAAGGACTCCGGGTGGCTCACAATAGACAAGGGAAAGGGGAAACTAGACAAAGGCAACATTTTAAAAACAAAAGAGCAACATTCACAATTTCCGTGGAGCTGGATATTTCACAGCGCCCCCGGCCTGCTGGAGCAGCCAGGACTTGGTGGCTTTGCAGAAGGCCTTCCAAAGAAAGTAAAACCATTTGCACTTTCATCTCATCTGTTTCTAAATAGGGCCCATAAATTTCCATATAATTCCAAATCTGAATAACAAACAGACCCAGGTCCCTGGCATTACCGTTATATTTTACTGGTAAGGGAGGGACTTTTGCCATTCTGTGTCTTCTGGGGGGGGCCCCTACTCTGGCAGCAGCCCTGGCTGGGGGGGAGGCTGTTTCTGGGTTTGTTTGCTCCCATCCCCCCTCGGCCTCTTCACCCTCCCTAAATTTATGGGTTCCACCACAAAACCGCGCTCGACTAAACTGCGCCTGACTAAACCGCGTTGCTGACGTTATCAACAGGGCGACAACAGCGCAGAGACAGAAGCACGCTGTAAACCCTAAACCTAAAATTAACCCCTAAACCTAAACCTAACCCCCCCTAAACCTAATCCTAAACCTAACCCTTAACCTAACCCTTAATTGTTGTTGTTGTTGTTGATTTTATTTATATGCCGCCCTTTTCCCCCGAAGGGGACTCAGGGCGGCTCACAACTCAACCAGTGAAGGGGGATACAAATAAGAATTTAAAATGACATTTAAAAAAATGCATGATTAAAACACAACAGTCATACCAATTCGAGACGGGGGCAACAGCTCTTTAGCCCCAGGCCTGTTGGAACAGCCAGGTTTTAAGGGCTTTGCGGAAGGCCTGGAGGGTGGTGAGGGTTCAAATCTCCACGGGGATTTAGTTCCAGAGGGTCGGAGCAGCCACAGAGAAGGCTCTCCTCTGGGTAGTCGCCAGTCGACACTGGCCGGCGGATGGAATTCAGAGGGGGCCTAATCTGTGGGATCTAATCGGTCTAGTGGAGGTAATTGGCAGCAGGCGGTCTCTCAAGTACCCAGGTCCAATACCATGAAGGGCTTTATAAGTGACGACTAGCGCCGTGAAGCATATCCGGAGACCAATAGGCAGCCAATGCAGCTCGCGGATGATAGGTGTTACGTGGGTGAACCAAGGCGCACCCACGATCGCTCGCGCGGCTGCATTCTGGACAAGCTGAAGTCGCCGAATGCTCTTCAAGGGCTGCCCCATGTAGAGCACGTTGCAGTAGTCCAGTCTAGAGGTCACAAGGGCACGAGTGACTGTTGTGAGAGCCTCCCGGTTCAGGTAGGGACGCAACTAGTACACCAGGCGAACCTGTGCAAATGCCCCCCTGGTCACAGCCGACAAGTGGTGTTCAAAAGTCAGCTGTGGGTCCAGGAGGACTCCCAAATTATGAACCCTGTCTGAGGGGCGTACTGTTTGACCCCCCCAGCCTGAGAGATGGAACACTTAGCCAATTAGTAGGAGGGAAGCACACCAGCCACTCAGTCTTATCTGGGTTGAGTACAAGCTTGTTAACCCCCATCCAGTCCCTAACAGCCTCGAGGCCCTGGCACATCACGTCAACCACTTCACTGAGTTGGCACGGGGCGGACAGATACAGCTGTGTATCGTCCGCATACTGATGGTATTTTATCCCGTGCCGTCAAATGATCTTACCCAGCGGCTTCATGTAGATATTAAACAGGAGGGGGGACAGGACTGATCCCTGTGGCACCCCATAATTCAGGGGCCTAGGGGTCGACCTCTGCCCTCCGACCAACACCGACTGCGACCTGTCCGAGAGGTAAGAGGAGAACCACCGTAGGACAGTGCCTCCCACCCCCACCTCCCGCAGTCGTCGCAGAAGGATACCATGGTCAATGGTATCGAAAGCCACTGAGAGGTCAAGGAGCACTAGGACGGAGGCATAACCTCCATCCCTGGCTCTCCAGAGGTCATCGATCAATGCGACCAAAGCGGTTTCCATGCTGTAGCCCGGTCTAAATCCTGACTGGAAGGGATCTAGATAATCAGTTTCCTCCAAGGACCGCCGGAGCTGAAAGGCTACCACCTACTCAACAACCTTCCCCACAAAGGGGAGGTTGGAGACTGGACGGTAATTGTTTAAAACGGCTGGATCCAGAGATGGCTTCTTCAGAAGGGGTCTCACCACCGCCGCCTTTAGAGCGGGGGGAAGGAACCCCTCCTGAAGGGAGGCGGTAACAACCGCCTGGATCCAGCCCCGTGTCACCTCCCTGCTATTAGCAACCAGCCAGGAGGGGCATGGGTCCAGTACATATGTGGAGGCACTTGCAGCTCCCATGGCCTTGTCCACGTCCTCAGGGGTAACAGCCTGAAAATCAATCCAGTGATGTCCTGCCAGATTCTCCCCTGGTGCCTCAGCTGGTTCTGCGCAATTGGAGTCCAGGTCCGTCTGAAGCTGAGCAACTTTATCCGCGAGGAATTGGACATAATCCTCAGCTCTGCCTTGCAAAGGATCACTCGTATCCCTCCTATTTAGGAGGGAACGGGTTATCCTGAACAAGGCGGCTGGGCGCGACTCAGCGGAAGCAATCAGAGAGGCAATGTGTGTTCTTTTAGTCGTCCTAATTGCCCGGAGGTAAGCTCTGATGCTGGATGTTAAAAGCGCTCAGTCTGACTCGGACTTACTGGATCTCCATCGTTGCTCTAGGCGTCTCTTTCGGCGCTTCATCTCCCGGAGTTCCTCAGTAAACCAAGGGGCCCTCCTGGATCCACTGCCTCGGATCGGCCATAAAGGCGCAATCCGGTTAAGAGCCTCTGTCGCTGCTGAGTTCCAGGCAGCAACCAGAGTCTCCGCCGGACTGCGGACGAGGGTATCAGGAATAACTCCAAGCTCCGTCTGAAAGCCCAAAGGGTCCATAAGTCGCCTGGGGTGGAACCACCTAATCGGTTCCTCCTCCCTACAGTGGAGGTTTGGTCTTAATCTAACCCTAACCCTAAACCTAACCCTAAAGCTAACCCTAACCCTAACTCTTACCTTAAGTTGAATCGGCTTGCTTTCAAAGCGCTATTTAAAGCGCCCTTCTTTCTCCGCGCTGGCTGTTGTCACCCTGTTGATGACGTCAGCGATGCGGTTTAATCGGGCGTGGTTTAGTCGAGCGCGGTTTTGATGGGTCACAAATTTATGTATGGAGTACCTTTGTTCAAATTCTTCCGTTTGCTCTCTTTCCATCTCTCTCTCTCGGGACCTCAGTTCGGTCATAACCTCTTCCCAGTCCACTGGTTTTTTCTTTTGTCTCCTTCTGGTAACTCCTGCATCCAAATTCTCAAAATCCTCTTTTTGACCCACTCCCAAAGTCCATCGGGGCTGAACCGCAGGCTCTTCTACCCTTAGGCCAGCTAGCCTTTCAGGTAAAGATGGTTCTGCAGTTTCTCTTCCAGTCTCCTCATCATCGCTCGCTTGCAATGACATTTTCTCCTTTCCTTCTTGTGAGTACACCCCCCACGGTAGGTTGAAAACTCCTGGTGGGGTGTGAGTGAGTCTTAGCTTACTGTCAGCACTCCTCCATTGAATAATTAGGAAAGAAAACCACGAGACTCCATTGATAGAAATCAAGTGTACTTTTACTAATTATAAATGATCAGAAGCGTAGCAAAGTGAAGACTGATTATTTAGGCGCAAAAGCGAATGATATATAGAATAACCCATTCCCCACCCCTTGGCATCCCAGTTACAGTCCAGTCATAATTCTCCCAAGTGTCAGTTGTGAGATAACTTTGAAAGGCATCACCAAGATGGAATGTCGGTTCCTTTGGCCTTGGCGGGAAACCTCCTCCGCATGCGCAGTAAGACAGGCAGCATAACTCCAGAATCTTCCTCCAGCACAAGTAGTAAATCCCCTCCCAAATACCATGCCACCCCTTCCCGTTTCAATGGCAGCCGAAGCAGCAGCAAAGCAGAGGCTGACAGATTGTCAATATTGATTTTTCAAAGTGATCTTTTAATATATTCAGTTTATGTCCCAACAATAAATTTTATTTCTTTCATGTACAGGGACTAAAATAGTCTCATTATTTCTTTCTTTTCCTTTATCTAGCCAATCGTCCCTATGTTTACACAAAATATTAGAGAAGCATATGTATCATATGGAAATATACGTAAGTAAAACTTTATGTATTCTCAGGAATATTATTACTTTTGAGGCTAGAAATGTATGCATCCGCTTCTTTGCCTACCATGTTTAATTTAAAGATACTGTAGCTCAATCATCAGACCTTTGCTGTAAAATCTGATTCAGTACATTTCCCAAAGGTGACATGATGTCATGGGATTTTATGGACCCAAGGCTGACCCAGAAATTATGGAAACTCAGCAAAGTTAACCATATAGCTTAAATGCATTGGTGCTTATTACAGGAAGCCTACCTGTCTGTCCATCCATCATCTTGCCTTCTATCAGCCTTGTGAGATCTATGTTTTTCATAATTCTAATTTTCTAAGCCTTTTAAAATATAAATTGAACTTTGCAAATTGTAGCTCTCAAACATGGGAACTTCCCCCCCCCCCTTCAACTGAAAAACCTTTACTTTACTAAGTTCCAATACGGCTACTAAAAATTGCTAATATTCAAATATAGGATTTTAGAAAGACTAATACATAACTCACAGACTGCTGCTAATATGCGTTTCTAAAATTTTCTAAATCTTGTACCCAGGACCAATGAGATGGTTATATGAGCGAATTCCATGGTTTACCTTTCCATTATGTGGATTGTTTCCAGTTAAACTTATAATCCATATTGGAAAACCAATTCCATATGATCCAAATATATCTGCTGAAAAATTAGCTGAAAAAGTAAGTATTATAAGGGAATAATATATATTCAAATTTACACTTTGTTCATGAAATTATAACTTTATAGTAACAGTTATTAGAATATAATACTTATTAGAATATACTACTTAGATATGCAGAATTATAGTTCAGTGCTTGGTACCTAACTGTCAGTGTAAGACTTATCCATTCATCCATCCATCACTGTTTAAACATCACTTATTCAAACTATTCAACAAGGCTAGCTGCTTGCTTAAATGAAAACATTCATCAAATTACTATCATATTAATGCCCTAAGAATTGCAGCAAACAGCTAAAGTTCTCTGCAATGGTAGCTTCACATAGAATAAATGAAAACATTTTGAGAAATGACAAAGGCAGGAGTCAGTGTCTGAAGGCGCAGTCCAAGAATAGGTATAGCTTTCAGATCTGTTGAGGACTGTTTAGGGCACAGCTTCAATCTCCTATTAGAGCAAATGTTGTAGTTCACAAATATCCCATTGCATACCAACTTCTTTTGGAAAGACTGCAACCATGTCGAGATCAGTAGGCAGAATTTTCATGTAATCAGATGATTTCAGTATAATAAAGCATCTGACTTTCTGGGATTCAACTCTTAACTCCTTCAAGTCCTTCACAAATCCAAGCAGCAGTCAAGACTGCCATGTATCTCCTGTTTAATTTGTAATGCTGATAAATATCATCACATTAATGATATGAGGCTCCAGATTGTTGAAGACAAAGTGATTCAACTCAGTCACATTTATAGTATTTTATAGTCCTTAGAGCACCTTTCTATATGTCCTGCTTCTTTATTTTTCTGATCAATAGAATGGAGCAATCTTTCCTTAGAGGAAAAATGGGCTCGACATAGAATGCAAGAGGGAAGCTCAGCTGCGAAATTTAAACATTCACATAGCCTATAAAGCCATCATCAATTTCCTTTGGGATATGCATGCTCTGAAAAACCAATTATTGTGGCATCTAAACTGAGATTCACATATTCAAGTAAATGTTTTAACCAGATAATTGTGGTTTACTCAACAAGCCACAGTTAGGAGCAAATTAAATGAAAGGCATCCGTAGAAATAGAGAAAAAAATCTTTGCTATAAATTGGAATTTTACATATATACTATGTTTAAATAAGTTCTATAGAATAGTCTATATCTTTTAGTTCTGAAATGTTCTCTCTATAATTTCTGAAACATAAATCTAATTATGTCACTTTTTTTCTTTCTTTTCCGCATCTCACCCATGCCATTCCATCTCTCCAACAGACTCAAAGGGCAATAGAGGCTTTACGGGACAAACACCAGGAAATCCCAGGAAACATATTGCGTGCTCTTAAGGCAACATTTTGAGACACATAACAAAGAAAAACAGTGATATAACAACAATCATATTATATTATATTATATTATATTATATTATATTATATTATATATATATATATATATATATATATATATATATATATATATATATATATATATATATACATACATACATACACACACACACACACACACACACACACATACATACGTACTGTGTGTTTATGTGTGTATATATATATGTGTGTGTGTGTGTTTTGTGTGTGTGTGTGTGTGTGTGTGTGTGTGCGTGTTTAGATAACATATGTGAATGTGTAGTTTTTGGTTCCCCAATGAACCTTTGTTAAAATAAATAAAAATGAAAGATTGAGATGGGGAAGAATATATGTTTATTTCAATGTGTTTAAATCCCCAACATCAGAATAAATTTCATTTGAAAATACCAAGGCGTTACATGATTATCATTCCATCCTTTTATGAATTATGTTTGAATAATCCTGGTGACATCACACTTGTGTCAGAAGGACTGAAGTGCGTCTGGATTGAAAAGATTAGTTGAAGAGATCACTGTTGCCCAGAGGACACCCAGTTGGGGGTTCCTTCATGTTCCTGGTCTCAATGGTCCAAAGTTCAGACTTAGCCAAAACAGTTTCACTCTGGAACTGTGAAACAGAATCTCAACGTTTATTTCGGCTGGGGCCTCGGCACAAATTGAGGCCTGTTAAAGTTAATGGTAAAGTCATCACTGGAAGCCACGTGTTTTGTAGGTGGGATCCATGCTCTGTCCTCCTGGACAGATCTCTAGCCATTCAACCACCATCCGATAGCCGACTGGTTCAGCTAGCAGTCCTTTTCAATAAACAGTCTGCCAGGAATCCATTCTCCTTTCTCAGCAACCAGTTTGCCTGTTCTGACCTAGACTTCCTCAGACAGCATAAATCACAATCTTAGTCCCAAAATCCCTCTTTTATTTAGACGGCTGTGAATTATGGTCATTCACAAACACTCCGACAGATGTCTGCTCAGGTTTCCACAGTCTTTCAGGGTAATATTGACAAGCACCCACATTTATCTCCCTTGAAACTCTCCCAGAGCCCTAATTGCCAATTAGTTTTGCAAGGCCAAACATAGCACAGAGTCAAATAGGACTTCTCAGAGATTGAACCGACCATATGAACTAATACAATACAATAGCAGAGTTGGAAGGAACCTTGGAAGTCTTCTAGTCCAACCCCCTGCCTAGGCAGGAAACCCTATACCATATACCAACCCTAACCCTAACCCTATACTGTTTCAGACAAATGGCTATCCAACATCTTCTTAAAGACTTGCCCAGACTTCAGGACTGGTCCATGTTCCTCCCCAACCTCCTCACTGACTGACTCTGCAGCACTACAACACTGGCAAGGCTCCATTCTGTGGGCCGCCACCACTCTGTTACAGCCACCACAGGTCAGCTGGATCTCGGCCTCCTGGCATGCTGCTGATTAGGTATGGTGGATCTGCCACTGCTGTTTGCTGCCATTATTTTTTGTGCCATTGCTGCTTTTTCCAAATCCCCTTCCCCCCAACTATGGCAAATCCCCACCAAGGTTTGATACTTGCTCTCAAATGCAGGCTTGCTAACCTCCAATCCTAACCAGGAGAACCACTGTTTTGCAAGATATCCCAGTGAACTGCAAATGACTGGATGTGATCTACTGTTATTCCTATCTTCAAAAGGGAAGAAAAGGAAATTACAAGAAATATAAACCAGGCACTCTGACTACCATACTCTGAAATTTTTAGATTACATATTGTAATCATGAAAATGTTTATCATTCAACATAACTACACGAAATCTGGCTTGTCTTATTTATTTTTTTCAGACAGTAGACTGTAAGATTTTTGTAAATATAATATATCTCTATTTGTACAAAGCAGCTGACAGAGTATTTCATTCTGACTAGCAGATTACTAATGTATAGGCTGCATAGAGACTAATTGGCTCACTGCCAACTTGAAAATTGTCCATCACTCATTAAATGTGAGTGAAATTGAGTCCAGAAACATACAAGATTTAATTGAGACTCCTGTACTTTTCAATGTGTTAATGACTTAGATCAGGTGTGTCATTCTCGATTTCATTGAGGACTGCATAAGGAATGTGCTTGACCTTGGGGGGGGGGGGGCTGGGTTAGGCATGGCCAGCTCGACATCACTTGTGTCGGAGGGCATCTGTGATGGCAAATGGGAGTGGGGGAGGAAAGTCCCAGGAAATTATTGACCAGCAGTGGAGACTTTATGAGACAAACACCAGAAAATGCCTGGAAGCATATTGCATGCTCTAAGACAAGTCATATAATATAAAGTGATATAACAAACACAATATTTGTAGATAATATATATGTATGTATATTTAAGATAACTGCCTTATTATTTAAATTTAAGTGGAATTAAAAATTGCACTTCAGATATATGATCTTGATACCAAAACCTGGTTTGAATAGTTAAGAATGTTACTAAATCTTTTTTTTACAAAGTTTCAGCAAACATTAATTAGAATAGTGGTGTCAAACAAATCCCAGGAGCTAGAACCCGCACATGGGATACTTAGATCTGGCCCACGGAGCCACCCTCAAAATAGCAAAAGACCAGCCCTCAGTGTTGCTTCCAGCAAAAACAAAGCTTGGGAGGGCTGCAAGCGGTCTACCCCAAACTCCGTTTTTGCTGGCAGAGGGTTACAGGAGGCTGTCACAGCTGGAAACAGAGCTCAAAACTCCGTTTTCTCTGACAGAGCACTCAGGAGACCACAGGCGTCCCTGACATAAGTGACGTTGAGCTGGCCATGCCTACCCTGGCCACAGCCCACCCCCCCACCCCCCCAAGGTCAAACATGTTAGATTGGGCAAAGGAAAGAGACACTCAGGCTTAGGCAGCCACAGCTCTTAATTGTAACAGAACAACTATGTACAATCCAACGAAGGTTCAGTCTGACAGCAGCCCTTTTATAGAGAGCTGTCAGACCCTTCAACCAATCAGGTTGAATCTCTGTTTCCGCTGGAACAGAGGACCTTGGTGGAAACCATTGTAACTGATTCTGGTATCTAACATCCCTCCCCTCTTAGATGGGATCAATCGACTTGTGATGTAGTCACGCATGTAGGTGGGCTTTCTGGTGGCTCGCCCAGACCTGTGCAGTTCAGTTGTTGTGTGTTCTTCAGTCAGGTCAGACTGACCTGTTGGCTCTGCAGCTTCCTGGAACCTTTCCCAGGCTGCGGCTGGAGCTTCTAGAGCCAGTTCACTTGGAGCTCGCTGTGAGCCTGCAACCTTAATAGATGAGTATCCCGGCACCATCGGGCTTGAGTTATCTCTGTGAAAGGAGTGACTTCGTGCTCCTTTTGGGTAGGGCTTTGACTAACTCATGCAGGAGTTACCTCTGGTTGCCTAAGATTGGAGTTGGAGAGACGGCCACATGCCTTTTCCAATTCCGACCATCCTCAAGCTCTACTAGGTAAGAGCGAGGTTCAGTGATGTCTATCACTGTGGCAGGAACCCACAGAGTTCCCCCAGCATAGTTGTGGGCATAAACTGAATCCTCTATGCTAAGATTCCTTATTTGGCTTGTCGAATGGGGGGGACGATGTGGCAGAGTAGTTTGGGTGTAGCCGGTCTAAGTGAGACCTTAGCCGGTGACCCATTAGAAGTTCGGAGGGACTTTTCCCAGTGGTAGAACTTGGCATGATGTGTTGAATGAGGAGGAATTGATCAACCCATGTTTGCCAATCTCCCGGGCCCATTCTGGATAGGGCCTCTTTTGCAGATCTCACCATTCGCTCTGGCTGACCATTGGAGGCCGGATGGAATGGAGCGACCAGGGCATGTCTGATTCCTGCACTGCTAAGTTGGTCTCGAACTGCATAGCCGTAAATTGGGACCCATTGTCAGAAACCAGAACATCGGGCAGGCCATGAGTGGAGAAAAGTCTCTGTAGTGCCTTGATGATCATTTCTGCCATGGTAGAGGTCGTCAGGACTACTTCTAGCCATTTTGAGTAGGCGTCCACAACTACCAAGAAAATCTGGCCGTGAACTGGACCAGCGAAATCTATGTGCACCCTAGACCATGGTGCTTGAGGTCGCTCCCACTCCATAGTGGGCATGGGAGACCAGCTCCTCTGGGGGAGCTGGTCTGGACTCCTGGCACGATGTGCAGGTAGCCACCCATTCTTCTATCTCCCTGTCCATGTTAGGCCACCACACATAACTCCTGGCCAAAGACTTCATCAGACAATTCCAGGATAGCCTATGTGTAAAGCCTCTAATACTGCAATGCCCAGTTTGGGTGGAACAACGAACCGATCCCCCCACAGTAGACAACCGTTTATTACAGACATTTGCAGTAAAAAAATTTAAACTCAGACCCGACAGACCCCTTGGGCCACCCCCACATCCATTTCAAAACCTGTTTGAGAGTGGTGTATTTTGCCGAATGGAGAGCAACATTACTAGACGAGACAGGGCCAGTCTCTAGGCAGTCAATGAGGAGGAATGGCATCTCGGGGGTAGGGTCTGAAAGCAGTTCAGGCAGTGGGCATCGACTCAAGGGGTTGGCATGCCCCAATGTAGAGCCAAGTCGATGGACAAGGCAATAACTATAGGCCATGAGGAAGATTGTCCATCTGGTCATTCACAGCGACAAAGAAGCAGGAGTAGGCTGGTCCACAGCCAGCAAGCCCAGTAGAAGTTTGTGGTCCGTGATGAGTTCAAAATCCTGGCCGTAGAGGTATTCGTGGAACCTTTTAACACCAGCAACTGCAGCCAGAGCCTCATGGTCCAGTTGGCTTTAGTTCCGCTTGGCAGCAGACAAGATTCGCAAGTAATAGGCAATGGGTGCCTCGGTTCCATTGGGCATGCGGTGGCTGAGGATGGCTTCGATGCCAAACTGGGAAGCATCACACGTTAGAACAAGTGGCAGGGCCTGTCTGTATTGGATCAAAAATGTGTCTGCTGATAGCAGTCTCTTTACCGCAGCAAATGTGGCTGCCTTAGCTTTTTTCTAGGACCACCTTACATTCTTTGCAAGAAGCTGGTGTAAATGTTCAGCAACAGTGGCTTTCTGTTTGAGAAAGATGCTGTAGAAGTTAAGGAGCCCGAGGAAAGCCTGCAGCTCGGTCTGATTGCGAGGTGTAGGGGCATCCTGGATTGCCTTAATTTTTTTGTTGGTTGGGTAAATCCCACAGCTGTCAATGAGATAACCTAGGAATTCAACCCCACGTTAATTTAGCATTTTTTTTAAAGTGGGGGCCTTTGTCTTTGATTCTGGACAGAACAGATCTCAATCTATTGAATAATTGTGCCTTATTTGCAGCCAATACCAAGATGTCATCAAAATAGGGGATGACTCCTAGAATCACCTGCAAAAGCCATTCCATGATGCTTTGGAACAGTCCAGAAACGATAGTAATGTCAAATTGCAGGAGATTGCATTTGAATGCACCCTGTGCGTCACAATGGTTTGGGCTTCCGCTGTGACGCCATCTACAGGCAACTGTTGGTATGCATGCACCATGTCCAATTTTGCAAAAACTTTTCCGGGGCCTAATGAATGTAGTAAATGCTGTACAGTGGGTACAGGATAAGTGCTTTGTTGTAAAGCTTTATTTATTGTGCACTTGTAGTCCACACATATGCAGACAGACGCATCAGATTTGACAGGTGTCATTATAGGGGGTCTCCCAGCATGCATAATGTACCGACTCTAGGATTCCCCGGCCTATTAATTTGTACAGTTCCAACTCAATTTTAGGGCGGAGAGTGAAAGGTACTCTCCTGGGTTTTAGCCTGATGGGGGCTACATTGGAGTCCAAGTTAAACGATATTGGAGTCCCCACATACTTACCTAGACTGGTACCGAAGACGTCCTCAAACTCCTTAAGGAATTCCTCAGTGCTTTCGTCTCGCATGGGATTGATTCTGGTCACTTGTAGGCCCAGGGCTTCAAACCAGTCATGCCCCAGGAGGCTCTGCAGGTCTCTGTTGACTACCATCACTGGAAGGTAGTCAACAGAGTGGGTGCCCTGGCCCACAATGGGGACTCAGTTCTCCTGGTAGTCACGAAGGCGGATGTCAGGAACTCATAGATGCTGCTTCTTGAGGCTAGGCATAGCCTGTTTGAGTACTACTGAGCTCCGGGATAAATTCACTTGCTGGATTGTTGTGCTCTTTTTGCATGCCTAGTTGCCTTCCAATCCCATCTTAGTCGTCAGTGTTAGATTGGGTAAAGGAAAGGCACACTCAGGCTTAGACAGCAACAGCTCTTTATTGTAACAAAACAACTATCTACAATCCAGTGAAGGTTCAGGCTGACAGCAGCTCTTTTATAGGGAACTGTCAAACCCTTCGACCAATCAGGTTGAATCTCTGTTCCCGCCGGAACAGAGGACTTGGTGGAAACCATTGTAACCGATTCTGGTATCTAACAAAACAAAAGCCAGATGTGGCTCTCAATGAAATTGAGTGTGACATCCCTGACTCTGAAAAAGCTCTGTATAATATGCTTGTTTGGCAATTATGCCACGTGCTCCATATAGAAAGGTAATGATAGTATTTGATAGGGCAAGCAGAACTCAGATATATCCATGGATATTGCATAAACCTGGAGATTAATAATTAGATATTTGCAACATGCCCGGTCCTACTATTATGTCCTAATTCATTATACATATTGTAAAAGTATGTACTGGGATCTAGAAAATGTTTGTAGAACACAACTTGATGAATCTAGATGGTAGTGTAATCCTTGGTTTACTTACAGCAGAACTTCTGTTCTGTGGCTTCATGCTGATTACAGAGACAGTGGTACAGAGGTCAATCTTCAAGCCATGCCCAAACTATCCTGGCAAGATGTAACCTTGGGAAAAGGGATCAACATAATTTAATGCTACACAAGAAAATTCAGTGGAATGCTGTTTTATTCAAAGTGCAGAACTAAGCATAGGAAGGAATGCTGACTTTCTGTAGTACATCACAATTTTTCCAATGGAATATAAAATTATATGTTGCCGTAAGTGCCACAGTTGCCTAAGGGCAAAGGTAACAGGATTCCAAATATGTGTGGCAGTTATTTAAACTTTACACTTTTTTCTAAACTTTAATGAAAAAACTTTATCAATGGATGTGTCAGATTAATTTAAGGAGGAGCTACCAGTACTGGAAGCTCAATGACCTATGAAATTAAAGTTTCCCAGGCTGAGACTAACAAGGATGTACCATTATTGTAGTTTGAAGTGCTATAATATCAGGTGATCATTTTCAGACTAGTTATTTCACTATAAATTCACCTATACTGGTTCGCTTTCAGGAACTTCTAAAATACATATGGAGTAATTACTGGTAGGAGGAAAAAATTTCCAACCTTCAAACATATCATTAGTATTGTACATTTAATCTCTCTGTGGTGAAATTCTTTGCCGCAAGGAATAAAAATGGTCATTTCCAAATATTGTGGAAGAACACAAATATTTCATCCAACCAAATAAATAATCTCTCCACTAAATAAAGACTATCATAAAGAAGATCAAAGTAATAGAAAGGCCACACCTAAACATTTACTAAGAAATCAGGGACAAGTTACACATATTCCTTTTTCAACATTGTGTAACCTATGTTGGTTTTCACACCGAGTAACTGTTGGGCAGTGTTGGATAAGTGATTACAGGCAACTATGTTAGATTGACCTGAGCAGACCAACTTGCCTGTGTAGATGCCAAACCTAACCATTTACAACTTCTGAAGATGGTAGTGACAGTTGCCATAGAAATGTCAGGACATTTGTTGCCTAGACCACAGTCACTAAACTCTGAAATTCAACACTGTTTCTTTTCTGTAACCTAACTCCATACATTACTTATTGCTGTAATAAGGCTACAAACTCTAAATCAGTGAAGATATTGCCTTATTCATTATAAGTTGCTACAGGAGTTTAACACCCTCTGGAGCTCTCAAGTTTTGGTTTGGTCCCTGCAGAATAAGTGTTTGTTCCTGCTAGAATTAGTTGGATCTTGTTGCTGTTTTCCTTCTTGAGCTGTGTGATTGGTTTGGTACACATTGGACCCACCTGAAACTTTCTGAAGGTGTTTCATTAGCCATCTCCTTCTCTTCTCATTTGCCCTTTTGCCCCAACAGAGGAACAAGGGTTAATGGTACTGTGTTATGCCTGGGAAATTGTCATAAGAGCAGCCAGAACCACTTTTCATATCACTGGGGCCAATATTGTCTAAGCTGTGCTTTTTATAAGGTAGATGTGAAGTTTCCAAGGAAAGCCTTGCAAGTTTGATGATAAACCATGTTTTGAGATTGCCTATGACCACTTATGACAGATTATACGACAATGAATATGGCTAAACTGTAGATCGTAGCTAAGGAACTTTAGAATTTTCTGCAAATGTATTTTTCTCTTTTTTCCTCTATCTGTCATATCCTTCTAAAGGGAAATCCAGTTTTGTAATGGGTATGAGTCATCAAAATGTGACTAGAATAAACCATAGATCTGTGACTTATAACATATTACACTTCAGGAAGGGGCATATTCAAACTTTTAATGAGGCCTTAAAGTCACCTGCATAAATGGCAGCATTCTAACCAATACCCTATCCAGTCACTGAATATGTTGGGAAAACACTCAAAAGGAACTCAGTGCACATTAAGGTATTCTCCATCCAACTTTGCAATAGCAAAAAAACTCTACTAGTATTCAATGTGTTTATCCATTACAGATTTCTATCTTGACTCTGTTGCCATTTTTATGGTTCCTGCTAGATTATTCAACTTGGCTGCTGTGCAAAGGAATCTGTACAGCTTCCGAGTTCCACGTAGTAAAAATTAGATCAATGTTAGTTGGCATTGGCTAAAATGATGGTTAATTCTAGGTCGTGATTTATTTCAATTGAGTTTGTTCTCAATCCACCCTCTGAGGGAGGAGAACATAACATTTGTTCATTTTAAAAGTTATTACATCAGAGTAAAACTGATTTTCCAAGCAAGCTGTTTGTAAGAGGTAATGATTCTGGTAGCCAGGTAAAATTCATCTTCTTTTATTGAATGGGGGGGGGGGGCTGGGCGGTTCTTCTATTTTTCTATTTTTAATCAATAATGTTTTGATTATTTTTAAACTCCATTAATATTTTAATACTGAATTGAGAGTAATATTTTTTATTGCAAAAAGGTTAGCTGATGAAAGGTTTTTAATATATAACTTGCACCTTCCTTTTGAAGGAAATTCTGTTGAATTGCCCATTTTCAACAATACTTCTAAGTGACTTAGGGCATCAGATGAAGCGCTTAGAATCTTTTTGCAGAAAACTAAATATTATTCCAGGATTTTATGACTTTTCTGAAGATGCTCCTCAAATACCTGAAAATCTGAAACATTACAACTATTTTCCTTCCATTTACATGCAAAGCCAAGAAGAGAAACTGATAGTGATACCAGTTGTCAGAGTACATGGAATATTCTATTGCTTCTATCAGACTTCTGCTAGTTCTTTGAGCAGCTTAGCTGACAAAAACAAAGAGGAAATACTCATTGTGTCAGCAGATCAGAGAGTTTCTTATATTGTGAAACAAGCTATTCTTTCTCTTATTGTGTATTACTCTGTGATGTTGTGGAAATCTTTAAATGAAGCCTGTATCAAGCACTTCTATTGAACTATTAAAGGAGTGGTGCCATTTCTACACTTATGTGTCTGATTGGGCATGATTCCATTCACATTTCTCCTCCCTTCAAATTTCATAAGGTGAAGAATGTCATGTCAGAAAGGTGCTTTTTCAAGAGGCAACTGGACTTTTTCATTTTCCTTTCAAGACTTTTCAGTTCTCATCCAAGAGTTTTATTATGGGGTGGGGGGCCACTTCCTATGTTTAAAGGAGCACAATGGAAGTTCTTTGGAGAATGATGTAGTGCACTTTACTCATCCTTGATATTTTCTCTGTAAAAGAACTACAAGAGGAAATTTTTAGTGATGATGGTGTTAATTTGCCAAAATTTTAGAAGATTAATATTTTCAAATAGAACTAGTGCCCTTGTTCTCTTCATCCCAATCAGCCTGGTATTGACCAGGTATTAGCAGAGGGAAAAGGAAAGTGGGGTTCTTGCAAAGTATCTGCACTTGATTTCTTTTCATAAAAATAAAGGGCATTGAAGTTGAAGGAAAAGAATGGATATCAGCAGAGGAAGAAAAGGTGTCCAGAATTGTCCTGTGTGCACAATATCCAACAAGTTGTTTCTAAAATCACAAACCCCTTCCTAAACAGACATCTTTGGCTGGTCATTTAAACCTTTTCTTTCTTGGTTGGTTAAAAAAAAGACCTTTTAACAATCCCAGTAATGTTTGATTAAAAGGATCAATAATCAGATTGATTGTACTAACCCTTGGTTTTTTTAACCATCCCTCAGCACAACCTTCTCCAGAGGCTATTTAAAAGTGTCATTATCTTGTATACAATGCCAGCTGATATTCTGCTGGTTCTCCCAGAGCTCATAATAAAGCCTGCTTGTATCTTTATTTTTTTTTCCAGGAAGAAATACTTTATTTATGAATGGATTTCTATTTATATAGTCTGACTTCAAACATGTCTGAGGAAAATATATATTATACCATAGGAAATGAATTTACCATCTGGCCAACTTGTATTTTGGAAGGATGTGCAGGCTTTATGGTATATCCCTTAACTTTGATAGTAATTCTG
Organism: Thamnophis elegans; assembly: GCF_009769535.1. Classification (NCBI taxonomy): domain Eukaryota; kingdom Metazoa; phylum Chordata; class Lepidosauria; order Squamata; family Natricidae; genus Thamnophis; species Thamnophis elegans. The sequence goes on from NC_045548.1 coordinate 40,055,048, forward strand.
ATAATTTTATATTATCCCATTTTATCTATGTTGTCTCTCATGTATCTATACAATACAATAATGTTTGTATGGAAAATGCTTGGCAATCTGCCAGATGATATCGAGAGCAAAAAATGGGACAAGCCAAAGAAATTTTTGGCACTGGCAGCTAAGTGGCATGGAAAAATTCTTCACAGTAAGTATATCTTAATTCATTCTTTAGGCAGAGATGAGGAATTTACTATCAGTCTAAGCATCATTTTTCTGACCACCCATAACGAGCAGTAATGTCCATCTGGGAGCTGCAACTGAATCTAATAGAATTTGAATGGAAAACTGATGTAAAGCATCAATTTATGTATAAATCATTTTTGTAAAAATGCTTCAGAAACTAGTCAAGAAACTCCCTTAGAAGTTGATTGAATCCTATGGTCAGGCATATTTTTAAAAAGAAAAACTTCATATATAACCCATAGACTACCAAAAATATTTAGGCATGCACATGTTGGTATCATTATATTCCTAAAAATAACTAGAAAAAATGTATAATTTTCATGTCCAGTGGTACAAAACATCAAAAATCAAATATGAATGTTCCCAAGAGGAGAAAAGGGTAACAGAATGGATCTCAAATCTTGAGAAACAATAGTACACACCATTGTCCTCCCCTGTGGGATAAGGACCAAGCCCAGTTTGTCTGACAAACGGCTATCCAACATCTTCTTAAAAACTTCCAGTGTTGGGGCATTCACAACTTCTGGAGACAAGCTGTTCCACTGATTCATTGTCCTGTCAGGAAATTTATCCTCAGTTCTAAGTTGCTTCTCTCCTTGATTAGTTTCCACCCATTGCTTCTTGTTCTGCCCTCAAGTGCTTTGGAGAATAGTTTGACTCCCTCTACTTTGTGGCAACCCCGAGATATTGGAACACTGCTATCATGTCTTCCCTAATCCTTCTTTTCATTAAATTAGACATACCCAGTTCCTGCAACCGTTCTTCATATCTTTTAGTCTCCAGTCCCCTAATCATCTTTGTTGCTCTTCTCTGCACTCTTTCTAGAGTCTCCACATCTTTTCTACATCATGGCAACCAAAACTAAATGCAGTATTCCAAGTGCGACCTTGCCAAGGCATTATAAAGTGGTATTAACATTTCATGTGTTATTTATTCTATCCCTCTGTTTATGTAGACTAGAACTGTGTTTGCTTTTTTGGCAACTGCTGCACACTGCTGGCTCATATTTAAATGGTTGTCCACTAGGACTTCAAGATCCCTCTCACAGTTACTACTATTGAGGAAGGTACCACCTATACTGTACCTGTGCATTTCATTTTTCTTGCCTAAATGTAGAACCTTACTCTTTTCACCATTGAATTTGATTTTTTTAGATAGTGCCCAACATTCAAGTTTGTCAAGATCTTTCTGTATTTTAAGCCTGTCTTCTGGAGTGTTGGCTATTCCTGCCAGCTTGGTGTCATCTACAAATTTGATGAGTTCCCCATTTATTCCCTCATCCAAAGCATTGATGAAGATGTTGAAAAGTATTGGGCCTAAAAAAAGCCTTGGGGTACTCCACTGGATACTTCCCTCCATATAGATGCAGTTCCATTGAGGACTACACATTGAGTGCGGTTGGTCAGCCAGTTACGAATCCATCTGGTGGTGATGCTGTCCAAACCACATTCTTCTACTTTATCTAGTAGTAGGTTATGGTCTACCTTATCAAATGCCTTACTGAAGTCCAAGTAAACTATATCAACGGCATCTGGTCCACTAATTTTGTCACTTTGTCAAAGAATGCAATAAGATTAGTCTGGCATGATCTGTTTTTGACAAACCCATGTTGGCTATTACTTTGTTTGCTTCTAGGTGTTCACTAATTCGTTGCTTGATTATCTTTTCCAGAATCTTTCCTGATATTGAGGTCAGGCTGAAAGGTCTATAGTTTCCTGGATCTGTTTTTCCCCTTTTTTGAAGATGGGAACCACATCAGCTCTTTTCTGGTCCTCTGGCAATTCCCCGGTGCTCCAGGATCTTTGAAAGATATAGTTCAGTGATTCTGAGATCTCGTCTGCCAGTTCCTTCAGAACCCTGGGGTGCAATCCATCTGGTCCTGGTGATTTGAACTTGTCTAGGGTAGACTGGTGCTCACTTACCATTTTCCTCTCTATTTCAACTTGTGTTCCTAATCTGATTTTTGTGGTGCTGTTTTTGATAGGTTGGACTGTTTTATCCCTTTGTGTAAAGACAAATGCAAAAAATGAGCTAAATAGTTTTGCTTTCTCCCTGTTGCTTGTCACTTCTTGCCAATTCCTCCCAGCAATGGACCAATTGTTTCCTTAACTTTTTTCTTGTTTTTAACATGTTGGAAGAAGGTTTTTTTGTTATTTCTTACTTTTGTGGCAAGCCTTTCTTCATTGGGAGCCTTGGCTTTCCTTACTTCATTTTTACAGGCTCGAGCCATTTGCTGATATTCTGCCTTAGTCTGAATGTATTCAGAAACCTGTGTCCTCTCCTGTCCCATTATTCCGAGGAGGCTCAGGGTCCTTCCCAGCAATCCAGTTAAAAATGTATCTAGTCACCTAATGATCAAAACTAGGACAGTTAGGATTACTGTCATTAAGAAATGTGGTGACATGGTATTAGCTTAACAATTGCTTCACTCAACAAATCAATTTTAGGGTCCAATTCTGATTGTAAGTGAAGGATGACCTGCAAAGTCCAAAGGTTTCAGTCAGTTCAGTAACTGTTTAAAAGCTGATGCCTTTACATTGTATACTAACCCATCATTTACCATGGTTTTGGCATGGCCGCATGGCACAATATGGACATCAAACATTTTATTTGTCAGTTAATAATTCTCGAAATGTAAGCAGAATACCAAAATTGTCTTTTAAAAATGTTTTACAATGGTCAAAATATCCTAAGATTGTATTGAGATATTTAAGATAAAAGATAAGCCTTTATGTCAGTTTAATTGGTATGAATCTAAATGATTTATAGGAAATTAGAAGGAATATGTTGTGTCACAAATGTAATAACACCTAAATCTCATACGATTCTGATTGATATTGATGTTCTGATTGATCAATGTGACAGCATGTTGTTCCAGAAGTGACATATGATTTAAAATATTTAGCTTCACAAGTAGCTAAGAAAGATAAGAAAAGCAATTTTTCTATACAATCATATTTTCTTCTGGAGGAGACCCTTGTGAAACAATACTGAAGTCATTTCACTGATCCTCTATTAACAGGTTATGAGGTTTCTGGAGTAGAAAATCTACCAAAAGAACCAGCAATCTTTGTTTTTTACCATGGAGCTTTTCCAAAGGACATCTATTTTTTTGTCCATAAGATGTATAGACTTACTGGGAAATTTTGGTATTGTGTGATGCATCATACTCTTTTTTGTCTACCAGGTAAAAATACTCTATGTTTAGTTTTAATTATCATCAAAAGACATTGATTCAGTGGTGTGGAAAGTCCAATTTTTCTTCTTTAAACTCTTAGCTGAATTATCATGTTTTCTTTTACAAGCAAGAACTGAATGATTTTTTAGGTCTGCTTTTGCAGGACTAACTCTGTACTTTGACCTTCAACACAATGTTCATCCTACAAGAGAAAAGAGTGTAGACATTCTGAAACAAGGGAACCACCTGATAGTTGTACCAGGGGGACTGCGAGAGCAGAACTATGGAAATAATCATTACAAACTAATATGGGGCAAACGGAAAGGATTTGCTCATACAGCCATCAATGCAAAAGTGGTGAGCCATTTGTCATTTTCCTAGTCCTGCTCTTAATTGAAAAATGTATTTGTAAATGCTATGCTTCCATTTCATATCAATCATTTATACCTATTGGCAAATGAACAGAAAAGTGAATGCAACCATCTATCAGATTTGACAGACCAGGAAACGGCGAATCTGTCCTTTCTTATGCTCCAAAAAATTGGTTTCTTTACACATACTACTATTATCTACATATTTCTCTTTCATTTAAAATTTATGGATTTTTTTATTGGCAACATTTTACATTAGTATTATGTTTTCCTGTTCTAATTGCAATATTATTTTCTCTTCTTTTTCTTTTTGTTATTCACATGCTAGCTACATCCCTAGTTCATCTACACACTCAATTTTCACTAATACTATTGATAATGTCACTGTAAGGGCCTAATTTGTTGAGGAATACTTATCTTCTCTGGGATTTTCTTTCTTTTCTGTTTTGTTTTTCAAAAATAGGTTGTGTTCTCTGCTGATATTCCTTTTTAAGTTAATATCATGTTGTATGAAATAATATTTCATGAAGACTTTATGTGAATCCCAAAGGATATCCAATCTGTGACTTTACATAAATATTTTTTTAAAAAAATTAATTTCTCCTTGCAGTCCTCAATTATTCTTTTTGTGTATCAACCTTTCATTTAATCCCCATCAAAAGAATAAGATTTTCTCTACGTTACTTTCCTAGAATTAAATATGAAAGAGAAAGTGCCAGTTAGAAATTTGATCCATGATAATCCCTTTCCTATAAGAGACAGTGAAACCCAGTATTTTATTTCTTTCATGTACAGGGACTAAAATAGTCTCATTATTTCTTTCTTTTCCTTAATCTAGCCAATCGTACCTATGTTTACACAAAATATTAGAGAAGCATATGTATCATATGGAAATATACGTAAGTAAAACTTTATGTATTCTCAGGAATATTATTACTTTTGAGGCTATAAATATATGCATCTGCATCTTTGCCTACCATGTTTAATTTAAAGATACTGTAGCTCAATCATCAGACCTTTGCTGTAAAATCTGATTCAGTACATTTCCCAAAGGTGACATGATGTCATGGGATTTTATGGACCCAAGGCTGACCCAGAAATTATGGAAATTCAGCAAAGTTAACCATATATTTTAAATGCATTGGTGCTTATTACAGGAAGCCTACCTGTCTGTCCATCCATCATCTTGCCTTCTATCAGCCTTGTGAGATCTATACGTATGTTTTTCATAATTCTAATTTTCTAAGCCTTTTAAAATATAAATTTTAAAAGGTGGCGCAGTGGTTAAATGCAGCACTGCAGGCTACTGCTAGATCAGCAGGTCAGCGGTTCAAATCTCACCGGCTCAGGGTTGACTCAGCCTTCCATCCTTCCGAGGTGGGTAAAATGAGGACCCAGATTGTTGGGGGCAATATGCTGACTCTCTGTAAACCGCTTAGAGAGGCCTGAAAGGCCTATGAAGCGGTATATAAGTCTACTGCTATTGCTATAAATTGAACTTTGCAAATTGTAGCTCTCAAACATGGGAACTTCCCCCCCCCTTCAACTGAAAAACCTTTACTTTACTAAGTTCCAATACTGCTACTAAAAATTGCTAATATTCAAATATAGGATTTTAGAAAGACTAATACATAACTCGCAGACTGCTGCTAATAATTGTTTCTAAAATTTTCTAAATCTTGTACCCAGGACCAATGAGATGGTTATATGAGTGAATTCCATGGTTTACCTTTCCATTATGTGGATTGTTTCCAGTTAAACTTATAACCCATATTGGAAAACCAATTCCATATGATCCAAATATATCTGCTGAAAAATTAGCTGAAAAAGTAAGTATTATAAGGGAATAAAATATATATTCAAATTTTCACTTTGTTCATGAAATTATAATTCTATAGTAACAGTTATTAGAATACACAACTTAGATATGCAGAATTATAGTTCAGTGCTTGGTACTTAACTGTCAGTGTAAGACTATTATCCATCCATCCATCATCCATCCATCACTGTTTAAACATCACTTATTCAAACTATTCAACAAGGCTAGCTGCACACTTAAATGAAAACATTCATCAAATTACTATCATACTAAAGTTCTAAGAAGTGCAGCAAACAGCTACAGTTCTCTTCAATGGTAGCTTCACATAGAATAAATGAAAACATTTTGAGAAATGACAAAGGCAGGAGTCAGTGTCTGAAGGCGCAGTCCAAGAATAGGTATAGCTTTCAGATCTGTTGAGGACTGTTTAGGGCACAGCTTCAATCTCCTATTAGAGCAAATGTTGTAGTTCACAAATATCCCATTGCATACCAACTTCTTTTGGAAAGACTGCAACCATGTCGAGATCAGTAGGCAGAATTTTCATGTAATCAGATGATTTCAGTATAATAAAGCATCTGACTTTCTGGGATTCAACTCTTAACTCCTTCAAGTCCTTCACAAATCCAAGCAGCAGTCAAGACTGCCATGTATCTCCTGTTTAATTTGTAATGCTGATAAATATCATCACATTAATGATATGAGGCTCCAGATTGTTGAAGACAAAGTGATTCAACTCAGTCACATTTATAGTATTTTATAGTCCTTAGAGCACCTTTCTATATGTCCTGCTTCTTTATTTTTCTGATCAATAGAATGGAGCAATCTTTCCTTAGAGGAAAAATGGGCTCGACATAGAATGCAAGAGGGAAGCTCAGCTGCGAAATTTAAACATTCATGTAGCCTATAAAGCCATCATCAATTTCCTTTGGGATATGCATGTTCTGAAAAACCAATTATTGTGGCATCTAAACTGAGATTTACATATTCAAGTAAATGCTGAATCCAGATAATTGTGGTTTACTCAACAAGCCACAGTTAGGAGCAAATTAAATGAAAGGCATCCAGGGTCTATTTTGTTTTTTGTTTTAATTATACTACTGAATGTAGGCAGAGAAGTAATTCTACACTGCATATGCACCATATGAGTTAACCCAAAGGAAAAATATGATTTATCTGATTATGTACATTGTGGTATCAGTAGGAACAGAGAAAAAAATCTTTGCCATAAATTGGAATTTTACATATATAGTATGTTTAAATAAGTTCTATAGAATAGTCTATATCTTAATTCTGAAATGTTCTCTCTATAATTTCTGAAACATAAATCTAATTATGTCACCTTTTTTCTTTCTTTTCCGCATCTCACCCATGCCATTCCATCTCTCCAACAGACTCAAAGGGCAATAGAGGCTTTACGGGACAAACACCAGGAAATCCCAGGAAACATATTGCGTGCTCTAAGGCAACGTTTTGAGACATGTAACAAAGAAAAACAGTGATATAACAACAATTGTGTGTGTGTGTGTGTTTTGTGTGTGTGTGTGTGTGTGTGTGTGTGCGTGCGTGTTTAGATAACATATGTGAATGTGTAGTTTTTGGTTCCCCAATGAACCTTTGTTAAAATAAATAAAAATGAAAGATTGAGATGGGGAAGAATATATGTTTATTTCAATGTGTTTAAATCCCCAACATCAGAATGAATTTCATTTGAAAATCCAAGGCATTACATGATTATCATTCCATCCTTTTATGAATTATGTTTGAATAATCCTGGTGACATCACACTTGTGTCAGAAGGACTGAAGTGCGTCTGGATTGAAAAGATTAGTTGAAGAGATCACTGTTGCCCAGAGGACACCCAGTTGGGGGTTCCTTCATGTTCCTGGTCTCAATGGTCCAAAGTTCAGACTTAGCCAAAACAGTTTCACTCTGGAACTGTGAAACAGAATCTCAACGTTTATTTCGGCTGGGGCCTCGGCACAAATTGAGGCCTGTTAAAGTTAATGGTAAAGTCATCACTGGAAGCCACGTGTTTTGTAGGTGGGATCCATGCTCTGTCCTCCTGGACAGATCTCTAGCCATTCAACCACCATCCGATAGCCGACTGGTTCAGCTAGCAGTCCTTTTCAATAAACAGTCTGCCAGGAATCCATTCTCCTTTCTCAGCAACCAGTTTGCCTGTTCTGACCTAGACTTCCTCAGACAGCATAAATCACAATCTTAGTCCCAAAATCCCTCTTTTATTTAGACAGCTGTGAATTATGGTCATTCACAAACACTCCGACAGATGTCTGCTCAGGTTGCCACAGTCTTTCAGGGTAATATTGACAAGCACCCACATTTATCTCCCTTGAAACTCTCCCAGAGCCCTAATTGCCAATTAGTTTTGCAAGGCCAAACATAGCACAGAGTCAAATAGGACTTCTCAGAGATTGAACCGACCATATGAACTAATACAATACAATAGCAGAGTTGGAAGGAACCTTGGAAGTCTTCTAGTCCAACCCCCTGTCTAGGCAGGAAACCCTATACCATATACCAACCCTAACCCTAACCCTATACTGTTTCAGACAAATGGCTATCCAACATCTTCTTAAAGACTTGCCCAGACTTCAGGACTGGTCCATGTTCCTCCCCAACCTCCTCACTGACTGACTCTGCAGCACTACAACACTGGCAAGGCTCCATTCTGTGGGCCGCCACCACTCTGTTACAGCCACCACAGGTCAGCTGGATCTCGGCCTCCTGGCATGCTGCTGATTAGGTATGGTGGATCTGCCACTGCTGTTTGCTGCCATTATTTATTGTGCCATTGCTGCTTTTTCCAAATCCCCTTCCCCCCAACTATGGCAAATCCCCACCAAGGTTTGATACTTGCTCTCAAATGCAGGCTTGAAAACCTCCAATCCTAACCATGAGAACCACTGTTTTGCAAGATATCCCAGTGATCTGCGGGATGAGATCTACTGTTATTCCTATTTTCAAAAAGGAAGAAAAGGAAAATACAAGAAATATAAACCAGTCACTCAGACTTCCATACTCTGAAATTTTTAGACTACATATTGTAATCACAGTGGTCTAAGGGCAAAGGTAACATGATTCTAAATATGTGTGGTGGTTATATAAACTTTACACTTTTTCCTAAACTTTAATGTGAAAACTTTATCAATGGATATATCAGATTAATTTAAGGAGGAGCTACCAGTACTGGAAGCTCAATGACCTATGAAATTAAGGTTTCCCAGGCTGAGACTAACAAGGATGTACCATTATTGTAGTTTGAAGTGCTATAATATCAGGTGATCATTGAAGTGCTATAATATCAGGTGTTATTTCACTACAAATTCACCTATACTGGTTCGCTTTCAGGAACTTCTAAAATACATATGGAGTAATTATTGGTAGGAGGAAAAAAATTCCAACCTTCAAACATATCATTAGTATATTGCACATTTAATCGCTCTGTGGTGAAATTCTTTGCCGCAAGGAATAAAAATGGTCATTTCCAAATATTGTGGAAGAACACATAAATATTTCATCCAACCAAATAAATAATCTCCTCATTAAGTAAAGACTATTAGAAAGAAGATCAAAGTAATAGAAAGCCCACTCCTAAACATTTACTAAGAAATTGGGGACAAGTTACACATATTCCTTTTTCATCATTGTGTAACCTATGTTGGTTTTCACATCCAGTAACTGTTGGGCAGTGTTAGGTAAGTGATCACACGCAACTAAATTAGATTGACTTGAACACACCAACTTATCTGGGAAGGTGCCAAACCATAGCTATTTTCAACTTCTGAAGATGATAGTCATAGCTGCCATAGAAATGTCAGAACATTTGTTGTCTAGACCACAGTCACTAAACCCTGAAATTCAACACTGCTTCTTTTCTGTAACCTAACTCCATACATTACTAATTGCTGTAATAAGGCTACAAACTCTGAATCAGTGAAGATATTGCCTTATTCATTATAAGTTGCTACAGGAGTTTAACACATCTGGAGCTCTGAATTTTTGGGATGGTTCCTGCAGATTAAGTTTTTGTTCCTGCTAGAATTAATTGGATCTTTTTGCTTTATACCTTCTGGAGGTGTGTGATTGGTTTGGTACACATTGGACCCACCTGAAACTTTCTGAAGGTGTTACAGGAGACTGTGCAGGAGACTCCTCAACATCAGACTCAGGTCAGCGCCAGCCGCGGTCCCCTTCATGTTGACTTCGTGTTCCCTTCTTGCACCCAACCAGCTGCTGCTGCCACTCCCCATTCCCCTCCTTCCTGAGTCAACATGAAGGTGACCGCGGCTCGCCCTGACCTGAGTCTAGTGCTGAGGAGTCTCTTGCACAGCGTGGCTCTCCTCTGCAGCGCAGCCAGTTACTCACTTCTTAGTAGCAGCAGCGGAAGGAGTCACTGGCCCGCCACCGTGATCCTGACCCAGGAGGATATTTTGTTTGCGCGCGGGCATGCAAAAGATAAGCTCAAGAAAATGGTTGGAGTTCTTCTCCTTTGACACCCATTGACACTTTTACCCAGCGCTAAAAGACACCCCTGTCCTCCCCCCTTCCTCTCCACAACCTTCCCCCGAAAGCTTTTTCCCAAATAATACCAGCAGCTATTTCATCTCCAGCAAAGCAAATACACACACACATATACACGCACACACACACCAAACAATAAAATAAAATAAAATAAAAAATGGCAGAAATGGAGAAAGGAGACCTCTAGAAAATAAAAGAAGCAGGAAACTGGCTCATCCTGTAAAAAGAGAAATCAATAAGTGATGAATGTACATTTCTGCACTCCCCCTTTATTGTCACTGTATTGCAAGCGAGAAGGGAAGAAAAAGGGAAGAGGGGTAGCAGCGGTGCTGTTAAGTCACAGGAAGGATGAGCGCCCTCTACTATGAGGCAGGAGAACAGCGTGCGTCACCTACCTATGGACTTTTTAGGCTTTTAAGCCTCACTTAATTCTGCTGGAGCGATCATAAAATGACTAAAAGTCAGACTAGATAAGGCATGCAGTTCTCCTGCCTCATAGTAGAGGGCGCTTTTTAGAGACTTTTTTAAACAGTTAGGCAGAGTCATCCACGGTGAGCCAGCAGCTACCTAGCCTCACCTCAGCACTCGCCTTTTTCCTTTTACCTTTTTTTTTCTTTTCATGATGAGAGCGGTAAGGCTATGCCTCACCTGCCTCACCTGACTGCACATCACTGCTTCGGACTCTGAAACTTTCTGAAGGTGTTTCATTAGCAATCAATCTGTTAATCGGTTAATTCTTTTCTTCTCATTTCCACTTTTGCCACAACAGAGGAACAAGGGCGAATGGAACTGGGTATGCCTGGGAAATTGTCACATGAGCAGATTGAGCCATTGTTCATATCATTTGGCCCAATGTGGCCTAAACTGTGCTCATTATAAGGTAGATGTGAAGCTTCAAAGCTTCCAAGGAAAGCCTTGGAAGTTTGACGATAAGCCATGTTTTGACATTGCCTATGACCACATGTCAGATTATAGGACTATGAATATGGCTAATATTCATAGTCTTATAATATGTAGATTGTAGCTAAGAAAGTTTAGAATTTTCTGTGCATGTGTTTCTTTCTCTCTCTCTCTCTCTCTCTCTCTCCCTCCCTCCCTCCCTCCCTCCCTCCCTCTCTCTCTCTCTCTCTCTTATCCTTTTAAAGGGAAACCAAGTTTTTTGTGGATAGTTTTGTGCAGGACAGAAAAAAGTGGTTGGCAGAATTGAACAATCGGCTGCTGTGTTATTCTTTCTTTCTAATAAGATTGTAACTTTAGACAATAGTAGGAGCACTAAAGGTAATACAGGTAGATTCATTTATAAATAGGCCTGCAGTTATGAAATTGGTTTTGTTGCCTCATTTTGAAGAGGTATTTAGGAGAAAGGTTCTTAGATGATCAGGCTCAGTGGAATTTTTTTTAATTTGCAACCTCCATAATGGACGTGGAAATATTGTTCTTACTTCTGTCTTAGTAAGACAATTGAGAAAGATATGTATTTACCTGCAATTAAACCCAGCTGATTGGCTGAGAACCAACTTTTATGAGGGAGGGAAGTGAACAAATAAACAAGCTAAGCAAGTTACAGGTGGAGAAGAACGTTTGCCCTGAATTTTCCTAAGTACTTCTTATGCAAATGCGTTTTTCCTATGATATGAGAACTTTTGTTCTATTGTTCCCGTGCTTAACTCAATGGATCCTTGCTCATAGGATTTCCTCCTTTACATTGGGAAGGATGGAGTTGTATTTGTCAAATGTTAGGAAATAGAATGTAACAGGTATTATAAGAAGTTTGATTTTGAGTTTAGGATGAATTTAGGCTGTTGTGGAATACACTATAGAATTCTTAATTGTAATTAACTTCCATATTCTTTGTTTCCTACTTGAAAACATGTGTGATTTTTTTAGATTTTGTTTTTCTTTTATGTTATTCACAAACTGTCAATCTCCTGCCATCCAAAATTGCAGAGATTTCATGGAATTTCATGTGAAGGCAAGTAGAAGACTGGGATGAGAGTCCTGAAAAAGGGGAAAAAAAAACTGGTGTGGGATAGAACCCTAAGGGGAAAGACATTACTGTACATCAAGCAAACAAATTGAAGCCTGTATTACATAATCATGAATTCTATCATCTTGGTTTATTGAATAAAATGCAGCTGTCTGCATTTTCTATCAACAATTACTGGCTCTACTACTTTTTTACAGTTCATGTGTATAAACTGGCTATTACATTTCATGGTTTAAAATGATGTTTTCTAATAAAGTCATACCCTTTTGCATGAAAACTGTAACAAATTAAAAGAACCATTGTTAAATAGGGTGAACAGATGAGACAAGGCTCAGGCTTCAGTGACAACAAACAGCTCCTTATTCCATAACTATGTCCAGCACTGGCCTGTCTGACAACTAGCCTTTTTATAGGGAACTGTCAGACAGCTCAGCCAATCAGCTTTAAGTATTTTCCCACCGGATGGAGGATCTTGGTGGAACCTATTGCTCCAGTCTCAATAGGTAACAACCATAATAAGCTATTAGAGACAGTTTGATGTTGTGGTAAAAGTGGTGATCTAGGAAGTAAAAGACTGAGTTCTAATCTCATTTTAGCATGAAAACTGGCCAGGGTGGATCAGTCACTCTATTTCAGCCCAGTCCATCTATTAGATTATTGTTTTTGGTTTGATTTGTTTGGTGAAGAAAACAGAAAGTGTGAATATTCATCACTTTCAGCTATTTACAGAAAAGCAGCAGAAGCAAATAATATTAAAAAAAAAACACTCTGTCTGTAACTGTCTATATTTTGAATAAAAAAGAATAGCTGTGCCACACATACACACACACATACACACACACAAAACATAAATCAAGGACATCATTTTATAATAAAGAACAAATGGGAATTTTAATATATATTCTGTTATATATATAAATAAACGTATCCTGAAGTTCTAAATTTTCCCATCTATGAATTCTGAAGCACCCACTCTTCATTTCACCAAGCCAATAGGCTAAATTGATAGAGGGAAACTTTATGAGACAGGTGGACAAAAATACAGCTAAGCAGCATGAATCTGGGGCAACCACTGAGTTACATCATAAAGATCACATAGCTTGAACAATCACTCTATAGATATTAGTTTTATTAAGCAATTCTTTATACTTTGGTTTCAGTGTACAGGAAGCGTTGTAGTTGGTTCTCAATTTATTGTTTCCTTTTTTAAAATAGATTTGTTATTTTATTCAGAAAGTTTAAATACAAATTCCCAAAAAATGTCCAAGCGCAAAAAAGTTAAATAGACAAAACATTAAAAATATGTATTAGTTAGTTACTCCCCCTTCCAAAGAAGGCCCATAGTTTATAGGCTTCTACATCAATTTATAGCTAACTTGGCCTGCCATTTATCTGCTACATGTAAAAACAAAGTAGTTAACAGGTAAATCAACAATGATTGAACAGGCTCCAAACCTTAACTAGATCCTGAGATCTGTTGATACAACCATGTCTTAGACCTGGGTGTCCCAAACTGTGAGGTATGGAGCAGTAGTGGGATTCAAAACATTTTACTACTGGTTCTGTGGCCGTGGCTTGGTGGGCATGGCATGGCTTGGTGGGACTGGCAGGGGAAGGATACTATAAAATGTCAATTTCTACCCCACTCCAGAAGAAGGTTACTGCAAAATTCTCATTTCCTCCTGATCAGCTGGGACTCAAGAGGCAGAGAATAGATAAGGGGCCAGTCACTGGTGGTATTTACCTGTTCTCCAAACTACTCAAAATTTCCACTACCAGTTCTCCAGACCTGGTCAGAACCTGCTGAATACCATCCCTGGTGTGGAGGTGCAGATAGAATCCAGGGGAGGGTTAAAGAACTCTTTAGCAATATGGTCACAATATATGCCTGTTTTTCAAGAGTTTGTCCTATTGTTTGCATTGTTCATGTGTGTGCATTTGGGTATTTGGAATTTTGCGGGAGATGTGTACATTAGAATGACAAGGTAGTTCAGTGGCTAAGACACTGAGCTTGTCGATCAGAAAGGTCAGCAGTTCAGTGGTTCAAATCCCTAGTACAGGTATCCTGCGTGAACGGTGGGTTGGACTAGATGACCTCCAAAGTCCCTTCCAACTCTGTTACTGTTAAAAAAATTACACTAAAGGGACATGTGATGGAAAAACTTTTAGGAACCCCTGTGTTAAAGCCTTTCAAAAGGCAAACAGGGTTGGACCAATTTAACTCCTGGGGATGTTAGGGGATGATGGCACATATGACAGAAAACATTCCCATCAGATGACCCCCCATAATATACAGGCCCCATAATAGGCTCTTTCTTTCAGACCTGAAGGGATCTGATGGGATGTTTAGGTGTAGCCAGAGAGCTCTAGCTCCTCAAATAATTCAGACCCATACCATAAAAAGCCTTATAGATCAGGAGTGTCAAACTCAAGGCCCGCGGGCCAAATCCAGCCCACAGGGTGCTTAAATCTGGCCTGCAGGGCCAGCCTGGAAATAGTAAAGGAGCAGACTGTGGTGGTTCTGGGAACCAAAAAGGGGCATGGGGGAGAGGTGCACAGACCCCCATGCCCCATTTTCAGTCTGGAGGGCCTCCTGCAGCACTCTGCGGGTCAAAATGGCATGGGGATTGCACAAGCCCCGCCCCCCGCTCACACCCCATTTTGACCCGCAGAGTGCTGCAGAAGGCATCCATCCCATCTCTCCCCTCCCAGTCCCCCAGCCATCCCACAGAGAACTAGAATGCTGACCTGGCCCTCAGATAAATCCAATTTGACACCCCTGTTATAGATTATCATCATCATCATCCTCAATTGAACCTGAAAGCAAAATGGTAACTAACGCAGCTCACAGAGCAGAGGTGTAATATGTACTAAAAGAGGAGGGCACCTGAATGTTGTACCACTGCATTTTGCACATGCTGAAGCTACAGGTGTTCTTCAATGGTCTCTGATTTAGCATATGTGATTAACTGTAATGTTAATCAAATTAACATCACTCATTAATGTGATTTTTATTGTTTATGCAAGTAGTCCTCAAATTTAGACCAGTTATTTAGCAGCAGTTTGAAGTTCCAATGGCCCTGAGCAAATGCAACTTAGCTCAGTTCCTGAAGTTACAGTCACTGCATCACTTCCATGGTGACATGAACAAAACTTTGGTGCTTGGCAACCTGTATTTTGTTGTTGTTGTTGTTGTTGTTGTTGTTATTGTTGTTGTTGTTGTTGTTGTTCTGGTTTTAATGCCTAAAGTAGCAAACTATGGCTTGTGGGACAAATCTCAGCTTCTGTCTGTTTCTCTACAGCCCTCAAGCAGACAGTAGGTGGACAGCAGATGCCATTTTCACTCCATTCTGCTAAGCTCTTTCTTTCTCCTAATTAATAATTAAATATGAAATAGCTGCAGGAGTTTTAATGTTTCTTGTTTTCCTCCCTAATTAATCAGTAAATATGAAGCAACTATGGGAGTACTAATGTTTTGTCATTATGCCCTATGATTGAATCTGGGATCAAATCAAATTCTGAATCAATTTAAAATTTGAGCAATATCTTAATAGAACCTTACATATGAATTTTGAATTAATCTTGTGTAATTTGCACATTTCTATTATATTAAAAATGCTGAATAACACTGAATCTACTTTTTCAAGCAAGAGAAGTTCAAGAATTTTTTTTCTAATTTTAAGGAGCATGACTTTATTAAATGAACCAAATCCCTCAAAAAGATTGGTCATCATTAAAGAGATTTTACCTGAATACAAAATCAAAAAATCCATATCCTTTTCTATATAGTAAATAAACACAAATACAAATCCACAACTCTAACTTTGCAAACAAGAATCAGTTACATATTCCAGTTCAGAGGTGGTATTCAGCTGGCTCGGACCGGTTAAGGCGGAAATGTGGGTGTGGCAGAGGAGCTGCTTTCAAGCCATTGGTTTTTGTGGGGTAGAGAGTCTCCCCCTAGTTAAGCAGGCAGAGGCATGCTCCCCATTTTGGTAAAACCCCTGTAGGGAAAATTAAAAATTGTTTGATAACCCCTTGGCTCGAGCCGGGCTGCTGGGCTAGCGACAGAACTTCCGTGCCCTGGATGGACCCAACCACACCACCCATAAGTGCATATCCTCCAGCAGCAGATGGTTTGTACAAAATGAAAAGCTTTCCCTACCCTGCGCAGTAGAGCCGCATCTCTCATTTGTGCTGAAAGGCTGAGAAGAAGACAGCTGTAGCAGAGATGAGAATGTCAACTGTCTCTAGCCCCTAATTCTCCTTAAGCATTGTCAAATGAGGAGCAGCACTGGCAGACTTTCTAAGCCTAAAGCAGAGAGGAAGGGAGGGAGAGGGAGAGAGATGTTGCTTCTTGGGATCACATTTTGGAGAATTGTCAAGAGAAATGCTAAAGGGGCAATCATTTTAGTATTAAATTCCAAATGAAATTGGGTCTTCAGGGTAAGGAGAGATGAAGAACTTTCAACTGCAGGTTTCTAAAAAACTTATTAAAATGAATGTCTAGATAGAAACAGCTCTTTAGCTTTAAGCCAGAGGGAACAAAAGATATAGGGCCTCAATGGGGGTCTTAGCTATTTAGCTCAGGAACAATGGAATAACAGAGCTGAAAGCGACTTTGAAGGTCTTCCAGTCCAACCCCCTACTCAGGCAGGAAAACTGAGGATGCCAAAATCTCTTGGCTTGGGAAAGGTGTCAGAATAACAGAACAACACTTAAAAGGAACTTTGGGGGAGACCCTATACCATTTCAGACAAATGGCTGTCCAGTCTTTTTTTAAAAACTTCCTGTGATCAGGCACCAGTGGTGGTATACGTTCCAGTATGGTGCTCCAGAGTGCCCACCGCCCTCCTTATCTGTATTTGAGCCAATTAGGGCTTATGCGTATGGAGTGTATGGTGCCTGGACAATGCTCCACCAAGCAGCTGCAGCGTCGTGGGCAGTAAGTATGCATGCGCGCACTGCACATGTGCATATGGTGGATGCCCAGCCCCATTGCACCATACCAGTTGTAACGGGATCCGGAACCCACCACTGTCAGGCACCCAGAATGTCTGGAGACAAGTAGTTCCACTGGTTAATTGTTCTTACTGTCAGGAAGTTTCCCCTTAGTTTTAGGTTGCTTCTTTCTTTGTTCAGTTTCCATCTTTTGCTTCTTGTTTTGCCTTCTGCTTCTTTGGAAAATATATTTTCCCACTTCTTTGTGGCAGACCCTCAAAAGACTGTTTTTTTACCTACCTATCACACTCTTGGGCAAAGCATCTGAGCCATTTTCTCCTTTCACTGGTCCATGAAAATACATCTATAGTATGTAGATTCAGATTATAAAGTTGAAAAAAGGTGAACAATATTTTTACAGAACTATAGATAGATTGAGGCCAGGGGTGACAAGGAGTGGCTGGGAGGGGAGGGGCTGGACGAAGCTATTATATCTTCAGGAATGAGACAGAGGCTCGTGTCCGGTAACTCTGTAACCAATTTATTTTAACACAACTTGTAACAGTAACAGGTAACAACCAGGCAGGGTGCTGGTTTAACAATGTAGCAACAGAAGGATGATCTGTGCAGAGAGAGAGGCAGAGAAGCAGCTCCAGCTGGACTGGAGTGTTCGTCTGCTCTGGTGCTGAACAACTGACAGTTTGAACGAGTCTGCCTTTTATAGTTCCTCAGACTCGCCCGGCAACTGACAGGCGCGTCTGATTGGCTAAGACGCGCCTGGCTGCTGCCGAGCTGTCATTCGTAACAGTGAGGACTAACTTTTACTATACAACACTTCTTCCCCCCCAGCTGTGCGCATGCGTGATGTTTGCGCACGCGTAGTCTTGTAAGTATACAGGAGAACGGCGGACACGCCCCGAACGCCGCAATTGCATTGCAGGCGGATCATCGCATTGATGTCCCTGTCTGAGCTCCTCCCCTCGGGGAGTGAAGCTCCAGGTGACGTCTGATGGCAGAGGAACCCTGAATGGATGACTCCCACTGAATGGTAAGCTGGGCGAAGGGGGCGTGGCCGAGGATGTTGACGGCTTATGACTAGGCCGGTAGGTGGCCTCTGGAAGGGGAAGGCTAGGTCTATGTTGGCCTAAACGTAATGGGTTGGGGTTTTCAACTCCGGATTGAGAAGCACTGCTGGGCTGTGATACTGAGCTAGGCTGGCCTGGATTGGAGAAGGCTGGAGAGTTGTGGTTATTTAACTGCGGTTGCGGATTCAGGTCTGGCTGAGAAACGGTTAAGCCAGGACCTTGCGTGTCGGCTTGAGAATCATTTTCTGATGACCATCGTTGTCTCAATTGATCCAGGTGTCTTCTCCAGGTTGATCCATCTGAAACTCGAATCCTGTAGGAAACGGGCCCTGTTATTTCGGTTATAATTGCGGGCACCCATCTCGTCTCTCCTCCATAGTTTCTAGCCCAAACCAGGTCCCCAGGCTTAAAAGTGCGGGAGGGGGTTGGAGGCCCCAGGTTGCCAGACTGAATTCCTGAATAGACGGGATGCAATCTATCCAGGGTGGTCCGCAGGCGCCTGCCCATCAACATCTCCGCGGGGCTTTTCTGTGTCAGGGGGCAAGGTGTGGAGTGCTGTGCCAATAAGTAAGCATCCACCCTTGCCTGCCAGTCTCCACGGTTTAGACGGCCCAAAGCCTCCTTGGCAGATCTAACCGCCCTTTCCGCTCGGCCATTGCTGGCCGGGTGGTAAGGGGCAACCAGCGCGTGGCGGACCCCTTGCTCGGCCAGGTATGTTTGGAACGTTGTAGACGTGAATTGCGGGCCGTTGTCGGACACTACTGTGTCCGGCAACCTGTGGGTTGCGAACAATCGTCGCAAGGCTCGCACAGTACTGTCAGATGTGGTGGAGTGCATGAGCAATACTTCCACCCATCGAGAGTACGCGTCCACAACTATAAGGAAAGTCTGGCCGTGAAAGGGGCCAGCGAAATCTATATGTATTCTAGACCAGGGACCCCGAGGCATCTCCCATTCCCGGGAGGGAGAGGAAGGAGGAGATGGTCAGGACTGCTGGCAGGTTTCGCATTTGGCGACCCAGGCTTCGATCTCTGCATCTAACCCTGGCCACCAAACGAAACTGCGAGCAAGGGCCTTCATTCTGCTTACTCCGGGGTGACTTTCATGGAGACATTGCAGAATCTGTTGTCGGAGGACCGTTGGGATGACCACATGGTCGCCCCACAGTAGGCAGCCTGAATGTATAGAAAGCTCCCACTGTCTGTTCTTGAAGTGCTTGAACTGAGGTGGTAACTCACCCGCAGGCCAGCCTCTCAGGACCCAGTTCAATAGCTGTGACAGTGTGGGGTCAGACCGAGAGTAGGCGGCCACATCGGTAGAAGTCAATGGCAATTCTAACTGAGCAATTGCCAGAACAGAACGGCAAGGAACCGCTTGATCTTCCGTGTCCGGAAGAGGGCAGCGACTAAGGGCATCTGCATGCCCTATTTGCTTGCCCGGACGGTAGCACAGGGCGTAAGAATACGCCGCTAAGAACTCCGTCCAGCAGGTCATCCTTGGGGACAGGATAGGAGGGGTCGGTCTATCACCAGCCAGTAGCCCAAGGAGTGGCTTATGGTCTGTGAATAGGGTGAAGTGCCGCCCGTATAGGTAGTTGTGAAACTTTTTGATTCCAGACACTGCAGCCAGAGCCTCCTTGTCAATCTGGCTGTAGTTCCTCTCAGCCGAGGACAGTGTTCTGGAATAAAAAGCTATGGGGGCTTCTGAGCCGTTGGGCAGGACGTGACTCAGAACAGCCCCCAAACCGACGGGGGAGGCATCACATGCTAGAGTCAGGGGCATCTTGTCGCTATATTGCACTAAGACTGCCTCTGACGTCAGCAGGGATTTGACAGCCGCGAACACATGCGCTTCGCGGCTGCCCCATTGCCAAGGCGCGGATCGGTCGAGCAACCGATGTAGCGGCTCGGCTAGTGATGCCTTGTGAGGGATGAAAGGCGCATAGAAATTTAGAAGCCCCAGGAACGATTGGAGCTGCGCCTTTGTAGTAGGAGTGGGAGCGTTCCTGATAGCTGCCAATTTAGAAGGGGTAGGATGAATTCCCTGGGCATCAATTATGAAGCCCAGGAAATCCACTTGGGGCACAGCAAAGAAACATTTGCTGCGTTTAAATTTAAGACCCGCGCCCCTGAAACGGTCGAGGACTTTCCTCAGTACTTTGATGAGGTCTGAGCGGCTGTCAGCAGCGATCAGGACGTCATCAAAGTAAGGTACCACTCCAGGGAGCCCATGGAGCAGACGTTCCATGAGGCTCTGGAAAATCCCCGGGGCAACGGAAACGCCGAATTGAAGGCGGCGACAACGGAAAGCCCCCCGGTGGGTGACGATGGTTTGGGCAGCCGCCGCATCGTCATCCACAGGGAGTTGCTGGTAGGCCTGCGCCATATCCAGTTTAGCGAAAATACGGCCCTGCCCCAAGGAATGGAGCAGGTGCTGTACAACAGGGACTGGATAGGGGTTTGCCTGAAGGCCAAGGTTGATGGTCGACTTATAGTCGGCGCAGATCCTAATGGAGCCGTCGGCCTTCACCGCAATCATAATGGGGGTCTCCCAAGGTGAATGGTCGACGGGCTCCAGTATGCCCTGCGCCACGAGCTTATCGAGCTCAGCTTCAACCTTTGGCCTTAATGCAAAGGGCACCCTGCGGGCCTTCAGTCTGATTGGTGCAACCTGGGGGTCCAAGCTAAGGGATATGGGGCTGCCTTTGTAATGGCCTAGCTGGCCATCAAAGATATCAGCATAGTCTGACAAGACTGCTGCTATGTCTGGGGGCGTGTCCGCAGTAGAATGAATCCCCTGAAGGGAGATACCCAAGGGAGAAAACCATTCTAACCCCAGAATTGCTGGTAAAGGTTTCTGAACAATTAAAGCAGGTAAAACAGCGCAAAACTTGCCATAAGAAACCCTCAAGGCATATGAACCTAGGATAGAGATATGGGAGCCTTGATAGTCTGTTAAAATTGCGTTAAGGGGTGACAAGTGACAACGTTTCACGTGGGGGCACAACATAGAAAAAGTGTCCCAAGAAAGAAGGGATTTTGATGAGCCGGAGTCCACTTCCATCTGACACGGCTTCCCTTCAATCAGTATTTTAATATTGATTTTGTCCGTACCCTGTGAGGATGAGTTGATGGAGGTGTCATGCAGGGACGAAGAAGCTTGATTGATGTTAAACCATTCGTCTTGACGCTGAGCAGGTTTCCTCTGCTGCGAGCTCTTCGGCGGGGGTGGAGGAGGACCATGTGGAGGAGGTGGCTCGATTGCTGCAGAAGGAGTAGGAAGTGAAGCCTTGCAGACATGGGCTAAATGTCCTTTCTTTCCGCAGCGGCGGCAAACCGCTGCCTTGAAGGGGCAATTAGCCCGGGCGTGCGCTCCGCCACAGCCAATGCAAGCAGAGGAGTTTGAAGGGAAACGGCTGATGGCTTGACTCTGTCGAGGCTGCTGACGGCGGGGTTGTGCTCCAAGTCTATCTACCTGAAGTTGTTGTAGATAGTCAGGCAGGGGGGCTAGCTCATCAATTAGATTTGTAATGTACGTTGGCTGCTGGAGCGGAGGAGGAGTTGGAACGGTTGAGGCTTGAGTGGCAGGTAATCCTCCAGCAACCGTCATCTGCGCGAGGTAGCGTTCTATTTCGTTGGAGGATGAATCTGCCAACTCCGCAGCGCGAGCCTCGTCTATGGCATAAGCTAATGTGACCTTAGGCTTGCCCAAAAGTCTACGCCTGAGAAAAATATCCTTTAGGCCACAGACGAATTGCTCTGCTAGATTTGCCTCAAGATCTGGGAACTCACACTGCGCTGCAGCAACTCTCAAGGCTTGCAAAAATTGATTTACCGTTTCTGCAGGCTTTTGGACTCGCCTGCGGTAAGCGAAGCGTCTGGCTATTTGAGATGGAGTAGGTGCGTAGTATGCCTGCAATCTGTCTGTTAGTTCTTGCCAGGTGAGGTCGTACACCGCTCTAGGGGCGGCAAAGGACCTTGCGGTGGCAAACATTTCTGGGCCACAAGCCGTAAGGAAGAACCCACATTTCCTCGCTTGAGACTGACCTTGACGGTTGTTAGCGATTAAAAAGCATTCAAACCGTTCAAGAAATGCCTCCCAGGTTTCACCTCCAACCCCAAAAGGGGCAAACATTGGCATTCCGGCCATAGCAGTTGGTTGGAGAAGTGGCAGTTGGTTCCTTTTTCTTCTGGTTACAGGTCCCCAGTCCTCGTCGCCAGTATTATATCTTCAGGAATGAGACAGAGGCTCGTGTCCGGTAACTCTGTAACCAATTTATTTTAACACAACTTGTAACAGTAACAGGTAACAACCAGGCAGGGTGCTGGTTTAACAATGTAGCAACAGAAGGATGATCTGTGCAGAGAGAGAGGCAGAGAAGCAGCTCCAGCTGGACTGGAGTGTTCGTCTGCTCTGGTGCTGAACAACTGACAGTTTGAACGAGTCTGCCTTTTATAGTTCCTCAGACTCGCCCGGCAACTGACAGGCGCGTCTGATTGGCTAAGACGCGCCTGGCTGCTGCCGAGCTGTCATTCGTAACAGCGAGGACTAACTTTTACTATACAACAGAAGCACCCCTTCACATGAGTGATGCAAAGTTGGCCATGCCCATCCAGTCACATGCCCACCCAGCCACACCCACCGAATCATATGACCACCAAGCCAAGCCTACCACTGTTCCAGTTGCATATTTACAGCACATATATTAAAATTTAAAGTTAATTATTTTTAATACAGCTCTTAAATCATCAATAGAATAATTCATTTGTAGAGGGAGAATGGTGCCTACACTTTCAGAAGAAGAATGCTGTTAGGTAAGCTCCTCATTGGGAGAGCGAGTACGTTCAGAGAAGCGTTGTGAGAGTTGTGTTGGAGAACACACAAACCAGCATACAGAGACACTGCAGTTTAAACAGGCTTTTACTTTCATGGAAATAGAAGTATCAGAGTCCATCAAACAGTCGGGGTCATACACAGTTAAGACAGTCAGTCATCAATGTCTTTCAGTTAAGGGAGAATCCAAATAACATAGTCCAGTATCATATAATCAGTTCAGTACTCAAAGTTTGCTAGCGGTTGCAAAACTTACAATAGCTCACAGCACTTTTTAATAGCCAGCTTCCAAAACACTCAGACCAGATCAGACCAGGATCTAACAAACAGAGAGCTAACAGTCATTCTGGTTCCCGCTTATGGCTGATTGAGGAAACAGCAACCAATCACATTTTACAATATGATTGAAAGAAACAGGTATACCATTGTTACATGATTTATAACTTTATATAAGTTTGTTGCAGCCTTCAGGAAGACATTCCAAAGGATAGATGTCACAACAGAAAATAATCATCCAATTAAATGATATTCCTTTGTGTAATATCAAAAACTGATATTCCCACAAAATGCCTTCCTGCATGAGATTACATCAGATCACAGCTCCCAAAGGGTCTCATGGTCCAGGACTCAGACTCAGATAAATCTGCCTCTGCTGAACCAAGTGGAAAGTCAACTCAGCAGAATACCAAACCAGGAGTCTTCTAAGGTTGATTAAGCACAAGGCACCATGAGAACAATTAGAGCAGACTTAATTCTCATTTCATAAGCTGCTTGTTCTTCACTTAAAGATAAATGTTGGCATTGGCTAAAAGAATGGTTAAGTCTAGGTTTATGAATTGAGTTTGTTCTCACTCCACCCTCCGAGGGAGGAGAATTTATTCATTTAAAAACCATATTTCATCAGCGTAAAATTGATCTTCCAAGCAAGCTGTTTGAAGGAGGTAATGATTGTGTATGCAGGTGAAATTCATCTCTTTTTTTCAATACCAGTGGGTCCCTTCTGTTTTTAATCAATAATGCTCTGATTGTTCACAAATTTACAACTTTTCTTTTAATGTTTTGACATTGACCTCAGTAGGATATTTCTATTGCAGAAAAGTTGGATAGTGAGAGGTTGTTAATGTATAAATTACTGTTTCATTCTGAAGGAAATTCAGTTGAATTAACTATTTTTATCACCTGTTCTAAGTGACTTGGGGGGTCGGATGAAGAGTCTTAGAATCATTTTGCAAAAAGCTGAATATTATTACAAGACTTTGTGGCCATTCTGAGATAGCTTTTCAAATATCTGTAGAATCTGAAATATTACTGCTATATTATTTCATCTATGAACAAAGCCAAGAAGAAAGGCTAATAGTGATACCAGCTATCAGAGTGTGCATGGAATAGTGTTATGCTATTGCTTCTATCTGTCTCGTTCTGCTAGAAGTTCTTTGAGCAGGTTAGCTCACAGAAAACAAAGACAGGAAATATTTATTCATTATTAATATTTTTTAGAAAAATTATATTTATTATTCTGAATAATGAATTTATTACTCATTCTGTCAGTAAATCAGAGCATTTTCTTAATAATGGATTGCGAAAGATTGATAGATTGTGAGGCAAGATATTTCTTCACCCTGTTCTGCATTACTGTATAGTGGTATAAGGAAATCCTTAAATGAAGCATTTCTTACTGAACAGTTAAGGGAGTGGGTGCCTTTTTCCATACTTATACAGCTGCTTTGGCATCTGTTCTGCTGAATCCGTGCACATCATTTTTTTCCCTCGAACTCAATATACTCAGCAGCTATAGAATGTTTAGATTTATAACCAATGTTTCTTTTTAAAACAGTTATATTAAATGGGAGTAAAACACTTGCTATGTTAGAGTAGCACAATGTTTTTATAAGGTCTGGGAAACTGCTTTGCTGTGCAACATCACTGATATATTAGCTGCAGTAGAACTACAAGAGTCGTATTTTGGAATTTATGGTGATGAAACTCTTGAAGCTAACTTGCCAACTGAAGATTAATGTCCTCAGACACAAACCTATTTTAGTATTTGTTTCTATTAATTGAAGCTAACTTGCCTACTGAAGTTTAGTGTCCTCAGACAGAACTACCATCCCTGTTTTAATTGCATTCTGCCTTGGAGATGCCTGTCATAATGAAACAAGTTCTAGCAGAAGGGAACAGAAGGTGGGTTTCTTGCAAGAAGTCTACAATTGATCCCTTTCTAATAAAAATAAAGGAGGAGGTAGAAGCTCAGGGACAGAATGGACATCAGTCAGGAAGAAAGAGTTTCTATGACAGATTTTTAACAGAGGATTTCAAGATTTGTCTTGTATGCACAAAAACCCACAAGTTCTTTCAAAAATCAAGGACTCCCTTCTGAATAGACACCTTTGGCTGGTCAAACCTTTTCTTTTCTTGGTTGGCTAAAAAAACAAGTTTAGTATCAGCCTCTAACTATACTAGTAATATTTCATTAAAAGTACCAATAGTTTGATTGATTGTACTAAGATTTGATTTGTTTTATCATCTCAGCCCAATCTTCTCCATTAGGCTATATGAAAGCGTCATTACAATGTATTCAGTGCTATTCTGATATTCTGCTCTTATCCGAAAGCTCAATATTGCAAATAGTAATTATATTAAAGAATGTTTCTATGGTTTTTTTCAAGGAGAAAACATTTTTAGACTTTTATTCCTGTAGTGTGAGTTTAAACATGACTGCAGAAAATATTTACTATACCCCTGGAAAAGAATATTTCATCTGGCCAACTTACATTTTGGAAGAATGAGCAGGCTTTATGGTGTATCCCATAACAGTGTTAGTAATATTGATAATATTATATTATCCACTTATGCTTGCATTTTCACTCTTCTATATAACTAATCTAATATATTATGTGTTAGAAAAAATTGGTAATTTGCCAGAAGATAGCAATAACAAACAATGGGATATGCCAAAGAAAATTTACGCATGGATAACAGACTTGTTTGGAAAGATACTGCATGGTAAGTAGGATGTTCTTCATTAATTCTTTAAGGCAGAGATAAGGAATTTATTTTCACTCATAGACATAATTCTTGGGGCCAATCCATAACTGCAGTCATTTGCATCTTGAATCTCATGAGAATGTAGTAGAAAATAAAGGGGAAACTGAGGCTGCATACTGCCAATTTATATAGAATTCACTTTTAAAAATGCTTCTACAATTAGTCAACAAACTCCCTTAACCTTTGAGATTGCAGAACTGAATGCAGGAACTGCCTTAACCTCAATTTAAGAAACTAATTGCGGGTATTACACACAATATCAAGTTTGCTTATGGTCACACACACACACACACACACACACACACACTCGCAGCCAGGTCAATAGCCATGCTCCAATTATTTTTAACTGAACACTGAGTTACAACTGGTTCTTTGGAATTTGCGGAGACCTGAAGAATTTAAAGTAAGTGAAAAACTTTACTGGTTTTGCAATGTACATTTTCACTTTCTCACATGCACGCAGACACTTATCCATATTTGTCATATCCTTCTCAGCTAGGCTGCCAAGTATTAGTCAGAAGGATGGAAGCCACCAATTATAGGTCGAAAGTTAACTCACTGGAGGAGTAAGATCTTATATCTAGCAAAAACACTAGCAAATGTTTTCCCTGGTGGGACAGGGAATAGCGCCTGGGTCTCCCATGTGTAAGGGAGGCATGTGCCTATCATCGCCAGCGTAGCAACCCAAAAAAGCCCTGGCCTTCTCCCCAGTGCTCTATTTAGTGACTGCAATTTGAAAAACAGTCATTGAGTGAAGCGGTGATATGGCTTCTCCTTTTATAATCAAAAGAAGACCTATAATATATTTTGTGCTAAGGTTTCAATTGCTTAGAAGCACATTGGCTTTACATTTTACATTAAGACATAATTTGTTCTGGTTTGGGCCTGGCCATCCAACCTAGTAATCTGTAATTCTAGTCTTTTTGACAATTAAAATAATTGGAATTTTATTTCATATGCAAAGTACAATAACTAGAGGTCTGACAGTAAACAAATTAAATCAGGAATATTTCTGCTAATCCTTGCCTCTACCATGTACAATTTTTCCTGTGCCTTAATTTTAAACTCCAAATGTGCTGTTTTAATTTAAACTTGTTTTTTCAAAATTGAAGTTAAGCTATTAAACATTACCATTAACTATACCTTTGGATAAAGCTGGAAGAAGCCATCTGTCAGCCTCTGTTTTGCTGCTTGCTTTCCGCTGCCATTGAAACGGGGAGGGGGGGCATGGTATTTGGGTGGGGAAGTGTTAAGTGCAGGAGCGACTGTAAAAAGGGATTTGTTCTCACCATCTATTGCGCATGTTGCAGATAGAGGAGTTGCCGCCAAGGCCAACTGTCCGGCATACCAACCTGATGATGCTTTTTGAAGATGTCTCCCACATGACACCTGTAGGGTGCATGGATTGGACTATGGGATGGGGTTACCAAGAGGAGGGGGTTGGGTCACATATTGTTATCTATGATTACGCATACTTTTGCTTCAGATCTTGCTTCGCCTAGCTGCTATCTACTCATGACCAGTAAAAATACTCTTAATTATGCAAAATGGACTTGAGTGGTTTCTTTCTTGGTTACTGAGGGAGGCCACCATGACATTAAGCAAGATCTCAGTTTCGCACTCATCCCGGAGCTAATACCTTCCGAGGGGAGCGCAACAAAATCCCAAAACCCTGAAGGATGTCCCACTAAGGCAGCGATCTGGAGGAGAAAATGGGAGCAGCTGCGTCCTCGTACCCTTTGGAAATGGAGTGAATAGCTGGACTGCACTTGGAAGAACAATCCGTTCACCCTAGATGGACGTGGGGAGTGGGACGGTAGGATGACCCTGAGGAACCTCCGGCTGGAGTTACCATGAGGAGATTGAGACAACCAGCAGCTGCTTGGCATGAGGCAGATGAGGAGAACCTTATGATGTCCCAGGTGATGAAGTTCTTTGAAGGGTCTTGGGAGAGACGACGTGCCTGTGAGAGTGGTCCTGAAAGGGAAGCAGATCTCCCAGAAATGGAGGAAAGGTATGCAGAGAGCTTGTTCTGCCCGAGAGGAGCCGGGGGGGGGGGGGGGGGCAGAAGGTGGAACTGATCAGGATGACTCAGCTCCAACCCCAGTAGCAGCAGCCAGAAACATTCCAAGAGGGGATGTTTCTCCAGCAGACGCCGGATAGCTAAAGTCACCCCGCCCTGAATGTGAAGTTTGGAGGAGAATCTAAGGATTTAGGTTTTTTTCTCATTCAAGTATGGAATTACATGCAAATGTACGGAGATGATCTTCCAAATGAAGAGGCAAGGTAAGAATAAATACAATGGCATTGGAAAATAAGGCAGCTGCATGGATGGTGCCCCTGCATAATGCTGATTCCCCCCTACTGAGAGACTATAATAGATTTATGGCCACCCTGAGGAAACGCTTTGATGATCCACTCACGGAGCGTAAAGCAAGAATTAAATTTAAAACTCTTACCCAGGGAAAGAGGCCAGTTGCTGAATATATACAAGAATTTCGTGAATTATCATAGTATATGCATGGCTGGTCCGAAGAGGCATTAATGGACGGCTTCATGGATGGGCTAAACAAAGACATATACCAGAACTGTGTAAACAGCCCCCACCCAATTGGGTAAAGGGAATTTTCACAAAATTAGACCTTCGAGACGCCTATTACAGAGTCAGAATTAAAGAGGGTGACGAATGGAAAACTGCTTTCAACTGCCCACTTGGTTGTTTTCAATTCCGAGTACTCCCATTTGGCCTGCAGGGGGAACCAGCTGTTTTCATGCAACTGATAAATGAAGTTTTGCATGAACACCTGTACAAAGACATAAGGGTCGATCTTGATGACATCCTTATTTACACGGAAACACGTGAAGAAAATGTGAAATTATTCTGCTCAATGCTCAAGAAACTCCGTGCAGCGGAACTGTATGCCAAACTGTCTAAGTGTGAATTTCATCAAGAGAAAACTGACTACCTTGGGTATCGCATCTCCCATGATGCCATCGAGATGGACCTAGCAAAGGTCAAAGCTGCCACTGAATGGGTGCCCACCCGCACCTGCAAACAATTGCAAAGTTTTTTAGGATTTGCGAATTTTTATCATCAATTTATTCCCTCATTCGCCAGCATTGCCCTCCCCATTACGAACCTCCTAAAATCTAAAGGGGAGGCCAAACCTAGAAGCCATTAAATTGGACTATGGAATGTCAAGCCGCACTTGAAAAACTAAAGCGACTCTTTGTGGCTGAACCAATTTTGAAACACCCAGACATGGATTCACCATTTGTTGTCCAGGCCGATGCTAGTGATGTAGCAGAGGGGGCAGTACTACTACAAATGAATGCTGATGGGAAGCTGCAACCTTGCGCTTACACCTCTCGGAAGCTAACTGAGACAGAGAGATGATTGGCTATATGGGAAAAGGAGGCTTTTGCAATAAGGTGGGCCTTGATGACCTGGCGACATTTCCTGGAGGGGACTAAACACCCTTTTGAAGTATGGACTGATCACAAGAATTTGGAGGCGTTAAAGACCTCTCAAAAGTTGTCTCCTAAACAGATGAGGCGGGCACAACATTTCAACAGGTTCAACTTCACTTTAAAGTATATCCCAGGGGGGAAGAACTTTATGGCAGATGCTCTATCCAGACTCCCACAATACAACAGCTCGAAGCTTAGCATGGTTCACCCAGTCATCCCAGCAAAGAGTCTCGCTGCTCCGGTGGTTACCAGAAGCCAGAGCAACTCTAACTTTAAGGTCACAAAGGACCTCATCTTCAAACTCAAGGAGGACCTTGAGTCCGATAAATGGTTTAAACAATATTCAAATGAGTGTACCATAAAAGATGGTACTACCTTGGATAGGAGCTAAAGTGTATGTTCCTACTACCATTAGGACTTTGGTTCTTCAACGGCCCCATGATTCATGTATGGCAGGCCATTTTGGATTTGTGAAAACTTTGCATCTCATTAAAAGGCAATTTTGGTGGCCTTCATTTAAGAAGGACATTGAGTCCTATGTGGCCAGTTACCCCACATGTGCTGCTGCAAAACGCCCACCAGGGAAGCCCCAAGGCCTGCTCCAAGGTGTAGCCCATCTTGAAGCTCCATGGAAAGAAATATCTATGGACTTCATTGTTGAATTACCAGAAGATCCTCGACTTTTACGTAAATTCTACTCTACCTAGCACGACAAGCCATGACCCGACTTGACTTTGACATTTCCACCTTCTCTTGTTCCTGTTTTATGTTATTTGTCTGTTTGTCTGTTCCTTTTTTGCAGGGATGATTTCCTTCCTGACGGAGGGCTGGATGTCAGCCTCTGTTTTGCTGCTTGCTTTCAGCTGCCATTGAAACAGGGAGGCGCATGGTATCTGGGTGGGGAAGTGTCCAGTGCAGGAGTGACTGTAAAAAGGGAGTTGTTCTCACCATCTACTGTGCAAGTTGCAGATAGAGGAGTTGCCGCCAAGGCCAACTGTCCGGCATACCAACCTGATGACGCTTTTTGAAGATGTCTCCCACATGACACCTGTGGGGTGCATGGATTGGACTATGGGATGGGGTTACCAAGAGGAGGGGATTGGGTCACATATTGTTATCTATGATTACGCATGCTTTTGCTTCAGATCTTGCTTCGCCCAGCTGCTATCTACTCATGACCAGTAAAAATACTCTTAATTATGCAAAATGGACTTGAGTGGTTTCTTTCTTGGTTACTGAGGGAGGCCGCCATGACACATACATTCTATATATTTGTAAAGATTTTGGAAAGTATCAACAGAATACCAAAATTGTCTTTTTAAAAATGTGGTTTTTAAAATGGACAAAATCTTCAAAGACATAAATATTTCTGGAAAAGGTTTGATGCCATTAACTAACATGAATCTAAATAACTTATAGGAAACTAGGCCAGATGTGCAGGATACAAAAGCAATAACAATGATTTCTCAGAGGAGTCTTTTTTCTTTTTTTAGGATTCAATGTGATGGTTCCAAAAAGCACATTTGATTTAAAATATTTAGCTTGATAAGAAAAATATGCCATATTTTTATGTGATCTTCTATAGGAAACTCTTGTGACAAAAAGTTGAAGCCATTTCATTGTTCTCCCAATAACAGGTTATGAGATTTCTGGACTAGAAAATTTACCCCAAAGACCAGCACTTCTTGTCTATTATCATGGAAGCTATCCAATTGACTATCACTGTTTTGTAATAAGGTTGTATAGACTCACTGGGAGATTCTGCTATTCTGTGATAGAGGATTTGATCTTGAGTTTACCAGGTAAAAAAATTACTATGTTTAGGCGTGTGGGTTTGGCGGGGGGAGTTAATAAAATTGATTCACTAACTTGTGAAGTCCAATTTTTCTTCTCCAAGGTCTTATTTGGAGTTATGTTATTATGGAAATACATGTATTCTGTTTTCTTTTACAAGCAAGAACAGATGATTTCTTAGGTCTGCTTTTGCAGGACTAAAACGATTCATCTCCATTAATCGCTGTGATTGTTCTACAAGAGAAAGGTGTATAAACGTTCTGAAACAAGGGCACTTACTTGGAATTGCACCAGGAGGACTACGAGAGCAGAACTATGGAAATAACCAGTATAAAGTAATATGGGGAAAACGTAAAGGATTTGCTCAAATAGCTATAGATGCCAAAGTAGTAAGCCATTTGTCTTCATATTTTTTCCTAGTGGTCTTTTAAGTGGAATATGCATTTGCAAATATTAGCTATTTATTTTTAAGCTATTTGCTAATGCACAGGAGGGTGCATACAACCACAGATCAGATGTGCCAGACCAGGAAAAGAAAAATCTTATTTCTTTCAGTTCACATAATTCAAATTACTTTTTTTATTTTCATCAATTTATTATGCTAAACTATTTAGGAGAATGAAAGTATAAATGCATATATTATACATTATGTTGTCATGCATACAAATAGTATAACTACAAAAGTAGCGAAAATAAAAGTAATAATTAAAATAGGAAGGAAGGGTTGTGTTTCCTTTTGCTCTAGTAAAAAGTTGCCTATCCAACCCTAAGCAATCCATACAATGCATCAACGATTAGATATTAAAGGCAGTACACAGGAAACAAACCTTATGACTTATCCATCTATGCCAAATTTGACTGTAATAAAAAGTATGCTGCTCTCGCCACATCTCTTGGAAAAAAAATGAAAAAAATAAAGTGATAAATAATGCAAGTATTATTTATACAAGTATATAATAATACAAGTATACATAAAATTAGAAATAAAGTCATTGCCCTATAAAACTTAAAAATTGTGCTGCTCTCCTGCACTCCCCATAAAAAAAAAAAGAAAGCCATTGATATATAAAATTTGGTGCAAAATTTGGTGGAATCAGGCAGTTAACTTGTGTTTTCTATGTTTAATTCCTTTTATCAGATCTCAAACCAGGTGAGGTGTTTCTGTGTGTTTCTGTTTGTGTTTGATTGATTAGTGGGCATATCTATATCTGCCTGGTTCACATTCAAAAAAGTTCC
Source organism: Thamnophis elegans (assembly GCF_009769535.1). NCBI lineage: Eukaryota > Metazoa > Chordata > Lepidosauria > Squamata > Natricidae > Thamnophis > Thamnophis elegans. The sequence goes on from NC_045548.1 coordinate 40,087,566, forward strand.
ATCATTACCTTCCCTTACAAAAGTGATATTGGTGGAAGTTAGTTAGAAAATGGCTATGAGAGTGAATATGAAAACTATTGAATTTAGCTTTTCATTTGATTGAAAATAAACCACTCGGACAAGACCGAGTGGCTGTTGTGTTTTCCTCACAACAATTTGGCTGACATTCCATCGCTCAGGCTGGGGGGTCAAAATTTACACCCCTCAGACAGGGTCCGCAACTTGGGAGTCCTCCTGGACCCACAGCTGAACTTCGACCACCACTTATCAGCTGTGACCAGGGGGGCATTTGCCCAGGTTCGCCTGGTGCGCCAGTTGCGGCCCTACCTGAACCGGGAGGCCCTCACAACAGTCACTCGAGCCCTTGTGATCTCTAGGCTGGAATACTGCAATGTGCTCTACATGGGGCTGCCCTTGAAGAGCATCCGGCGACTTCAGCTAGTCCAAAATGCAGCCGCGTGAGTGATTGTGGGCGCACCACGGTTGGCCCACATAACACCGATCCTCCGTGAGCTGCGCTGGCTACCTGTTGGTCTCCGGGTGCACTTCAAGGTCCTTCTTACCATCTATAAAGCGCTCCATGGTAGTGGATCTGGCATTTGAGAGACCGCCTTCTGCCGATTACCTCCCTCCGTCCCATCAGATCGCATAGAGTAGGCCTCCTCCGAATTCCATCCGCCAGTCAGTGCCGACTGGCGACTACTCTGAGGAGAGCCTTCTCAGTTGCAGCCCCGACGCTATGGAACAATCTCCCCGTGGAGATCCGCACCCTCACCACCGTCCAGGCCTTCCGCACAGCCCTCAAGATCTGGCTATCCTGTCAGGCCTGGGGATAAGACTTTATTCTCGCCCCTCCCGGATGTTGAATGAATGCTGGGTTCTTATTGCTAATTATTTTTATTCACATTTTCTTTTTGCGTTTTGTCCTGCACTCCCCTCCCCTATCATTGTAAGCCGCCCTGAGTCCCCTCAGGGAAAAGGGCGGCCTATAAATGCTAATAAAATGTAAAATGTAAAATGTAATGTAAATGACTTCTGGATTTTCTTTGAAGATGTTTTCTTTTTCATCCAAGAAACTTCTTGGATGAGAAGCAAAATGTTTTCAAACATTTGGACAATCATGACCTGGATGACAGAATCACTATAGATATGTAAATAGTACACTTTTTTCACCAATGGAACGTATAATTAATTTCAATTTCTTTCTTTAAATCAATTTTACAAAGTCTTAACATTTTAAAAAACTTTCAAAAAATGATTCTATAAATCACATCTTGTATATTTGGGGAGGGATGCAAACAAATAAAGATCTCACCAAGCTGGAAAAAATATGTTTTTCTTTTTAAATGTATTAAAGATTAACTAATTCAGCAAATGATAAACTTGAAGTGCTGAATGATTTTCAATCTTAAAGAAACAATAAACAGTAAAACTCCCAAAGGATTAAAAAGAAGAGGACCTTGAAGACCTTAAAGGCTTAATGTGCTTTATGGCGTACATTTGGGCAAACTCCAGATCTCGATTCCAGACAGAGTTTTGGCTGTCCAGATCTTACATCCAGTTACCTTTTCAGCCATAATGCGCCTGCAATGCAAAAAAAAATTTTGAAATTTTAGTTCATTTTCACCTCATTGGAACATTTCTGCCTCTGAATTGGAAGGTTCTAGAAGGTTTCTACCTTCCCCCAAAGGTCTACGTCAGTGTGGTCAAACTCAAGGCCTGGGGGTTGTAACCAGCCTGCTTAGGCCTGGCCCACTGGGCTGCCCTGAAAACAGCAAAAGACTCACCCGTGGTGCCTGTGTCAGCATTTGCCTGAGTATACTAGATGCCAATAACTGATCTGAAGGAGTAAATTTATCTGTAAGAAAGATGGACAAAGTTATAGGACAATGTAATAAACGCTCAATAAAAAAAGAATCATAATATTTTCATTCAACTCTTGCCTTTGTCTTCCCTTTGCATATTAGTTGGTTATGTGAAAAATAAAACTGAAGTTTAATATTAGTTTAAAAATCAGGATCTTTTGGATGCATGAGCATGAAATATCAGCATTAAGAAAAAACGTTCAGCATGTCAGTACCTGAACTACATTTAGTACAATGACAAACCAAACTACATTTAGTTCAACAATGCCCTGCTGAAAAGGGATGTCATAAAAATACAATGATCTTATACACTATATTGTTCATATTAGTTAAAATAACTTTTTAATTGATGTATTTTATGTCCAACCAATACATTTTATTCCTTTCACATATTATAAAAGAAGCTCATTATTTCTTTCTTTTATTTCTTCTAGCCAATCATTCCTTTGTTTACACAAAATATTAGAGAAGGATATATGGCATATGCAAACATAAGTAAGTAAAACTTTACGTATTCTTGAAAATGTTATTTATTTAAGACTATAAATTTGTACATCTGCATCTTTGCTTACCATATTTAATTTGAATCAAGAATAGTTAAATCTGGGTTCCAAGTAAACTAAAAAATATATTTGGGGTAGATTAATTTGGGATTATTTTTATTTTATTATTAGGAAAACTGTTTTAAGAGGTGGTTCATATTAGTATTCACCTAGAATGTGAAAAGACTATATATGCTCTCTCTTCAGATATCTGTCTGTCTGTCTGTCTGTCTGTCTGTCTGTCTGCATGTATGTATGTATGTATGTATGTATGTATGTCTTTCTGTCTGTCTGTCTATCTGTCTTTCTGTCTATCTATCTATTTTCTATCTATCTATCTATCTATCTATCTATCTATCTATCTATTTATCTATCTATCTCTAGATATAGATTTACAAATATACAGATATACAAACACATATACTGTATACATATACATACATATGTATATACTCCAGAACTCCAGGGCTTTGGTGTAAAAACTGATTTAATACATTTCCCATAACTGACGTGATGTCATGGGATTACAAGACATACAGATGACTCAGAAGTTATTGATATTCAGCAAAGTTATCCATATTCTGTAAATTAATTGGTAATTATCCTGGAAAGACTGCCTGTCTTGTCTGTTTATCTGTCTACTTATATTTGTGTGTCTATTTATATGTCAGGATTCTCCTAACTCTAATTTTTTCATAACTTTTTAATCTAAGTTGTATTTTGCAAACTGTAAGGTTCCAAACATGATGGCTTATTTTCTTGTTTCTATACACTGCAAAAGCTTTCCATTAGTTGATTCCACTGCTGGCATTAATTATTGCATTTAAATACAGGCTCCCAACAAAGTCAAATATGAAACTCTTGGCAATCTACTAATATACATATCATATTTTCTAAAATTTGTACCCAGGACCAATGAGATGGTTTTATGAGAGAAACCGATGGTTCATCTTTCCATTGTATGGAATGTTTCCAGTTAAACTTATAACCCATATTGGAAAACCAATTCCATATGATCCAGATATAACTCCTGAAAAATTAGCTGAAAAGGTAAGCGTATTTCTATTCTAAAGAGAATATATCCATTCAAATTAAAACTTCCTTCTTTATGAAATTATAAATTCTATAATAACTATTTGCAGACAGTTATTGAAATAGACTAAGTATATATGCAGAAATATTGTTGAGTGTTTGGTACATAAATGTCAATGTAACATTATCATCCATTCATCCCTTACTGTTTAAACAGCGCTTATTCAAACTACACAATATGATTAACAGCATGTATAAATGAAAATATCCATCAAATATACTGTATATCACACTAAAGCTTCATCATGGAGGGTTCAACCTCTTCTTACCCAATAAGTTTATATTTTCAATTTATCCAATTATGGTTTATTCAGCAAACCACTGTTAGGAACAAATTAAATAAGAGGCATCAGCATGCATTCTGCTTTTTAATTATACAACTGGGTGCAGCAGCCAGTCTGGCCTAGGTCAGAACAAGAGGATGTAGAAGAAGGCTTGAACACCATCTCCAGCCATACAGCATAATTCCAACTCTTCTGCAAGGGCATTTCTAAGAAGGAGAAAGGGATGAAAGTTTGTGTTTTTACATGCAAAGGAGGAATATTCTATTTTATAGACATTGCTGCAAATGTTCAACTCCGTTTACCAGGGTCTTATTCTGGCCCACATGAACTTACTCTTGGTTACAGCACACAAAAAGAGACAGACATTTGTACACCATATTTTTAGAGATTTATAGGAAAATGTGATTTATCTGAATATGAATGGTATAACATGAGCAGGAAGAGAGAAAAAATCTTGCCGTAAGATGAAATCAAAGATAACATTGGTTTTCAAATGTACGTTAAAGACTCTGATGAAGAGCAAGTTAGAATTTTATATATGTGCTTAAATATGTGATGTGTTCTGTTAGAGTCCATATATTGTATATTTAGTTCCAGGATGTTCTCTCAATAGTTCCTGAACCATAAATCTCAATTAAATCTATTTTTCCTCTTTTTTTTTCTTCCATTCCATCCCACTCCACTGTTCCATGCCACTCCACTGCTCCAACAGACTCAAAGGGCAATAGAAGATTTACGGGACAAACACCAAAAAATCCCAGGAAGCATATTGCAAGCTCTTCGGCAACGCTTTGATGCACATGCCAAACATAAATAGTGATATAACATCAACAATCTTGTGGATAAGATATGTGCATATGTAGCTAATATGTGTGTATGTGTAGTGCATGCGTTCCATCAGGCACTTTTTAAAAACAAAATGTCAGGGCAAGACTGAGATGGGGTGAAAACATTTATTTCTTCAATGTTTTTAAATCTCCAACACCAGATTAAATTACATACTAAGGTACCAAAAGTATTGCGTGATTCTCCCCCCCCCCCAAACTCTTATGAATTACATTTGAGAAATCCTGATGAACTGGAGGATGACTGGATAACACCAACTGTTATTCTAATTTTCAAAAAGGAGAAAAAAGAAAACACAGCAAGATATAGGCCCGTTACTCTGATGTCAATACGCTGAAAAATTTAAGAGTGCATACAGTTATCATAAAAGAACTTATCATTAAACACTTTGAAAACAATTACTAGAAACCTGTCTTACCTTATCTAATATTTTTAGATAGCTTCCTTAGTAGACTTTAGGAATTTTGTGAAGTTAGTATGATATATCTTACTTTCTTTACAAAGAAGTTGACAGAGTATTTTATTCTGTGCAGCAGGATGTTAGTGAACAGGTTACATGATGATTGATTGAGTGCACTGCTGACTTGAAAATTATTCTCAAAGAGTGATCATCATTCATCAAATACAGAGATCACACAATATTCAGTTGGGAATCCTGTACTCTTCAACAATTTAATTAATAACTTATATTAATTAAAGTGCTCAAGAAACAACTTACAACTAGATACTAGTAAAACAAAGGAGATGGTGCTAGATTTCCGGAAAAACAAAGAGGAGTCTTCCCCATTGTATATCGAGGGGAGTTGTGTGGAGAGGGTTTCCTCTTTTAAATTCTTGGGGGTGCTTATTAGTCAAGATCTCACCTGGAAAAACAACACGTCTCTGGTGATTGGAAAGGCTCAACAGAGACTTCATTTCCTTAGAGTCCTGCAAAAAAATCAGGTGGAACAACAGCTGATAATCTCTTTCTATCGGTCCACCATAGAAAGTGTCCTCACATACTGCATTACAGTATGGTACGCAGCAGCGGACAGGAAGGTACTGCAGAGAGTGATCAATTCGGCACAAGAAACCATTGGTTGCCCTCTGACACCCTCTGTTTTAACACATTTCCAGATATCTCAAGACTGGATAGGATAATTCATACCTAGAAAACATAAATCGAATTCACTAAAAATTAATAGGGTACAGAAATAGCAGGAAATGAAAATTTAGCTCATATTAATGCAACTGTATGCAATCAGAAATAATTCAGTTGTCTCAGAATAGAGCTATGAAATACCTAGACCAGTAATAATACTTTAAAGGGAGTGGGAATTGTAGTTCAACAGACTCAGACACAACAGAAAGCAAATACAATTTTAAGCTGCTTTAACAGAGATAAAGTTTCTAAATTGCAGGAAGTAGATTTCCTCTTTGATCCTCAATTGTCAAGTAAGCCTTGTTGAGCACATATCATAGAAATTATATAAATAATGACTTTACTTTGTCAAATATAGCGCTCAAGGTGGATTACTGTAAAAGTAAAGATTTCCCTCGCACATATGTGCTAGTTGTTCCCGACTCTAGGGGGCAGTGCTCATCTCCATTTCAAAGCCGAAGAACCAGCACTGTCCAAATACGTCTCTGTGGTCATGTGGCCAGCATGACTAAATGCCGAAGGCAAATCAAACACTGTTACTTTCTCACCAAAGGTGGTTCCTATTTTTCTACTTGCATTTTTACATGCTTTCGAACTGCTAGGTTGGCAGAAAATGGGACAAGTAATGGGAGCTCACTCCGTTATTCTGGAGAACTGATAGTGGAAATTTTGAGTAGTTCGGAGAATCAGTAAATACCACCTCTGATTGGCTCCACCCCCATCTATTCTCTGCCTCCTAGGTCCCAGCTGATCGGGAGGATATGGAGATTTTGCAGTAACCTTGCCCACTCCAGGGGAAATAGAGATTTTACAGTATCCTTCCCCTGCCACACCCACACCAGTAAAACTAAAACCATGAAGTAAATATTTAAACTGCAATGTTTGCATTCAGGAGCAGAGCAAAGTTACTCCTGTAAACAGACCGAATGGTTTTAAAACAAAGGAACCTCTGGAAGTTGTTTTTGCTGATATAATAGGACCTTTAAAACCCAGTTTGGGAGTTGCCTGTTACAGTGGGGCAAAAAAGTATTGAGTCAGCCACCAATTGTGCAAGTTCTCCCACTTAAAAAGATGAGAGAGGCCTGTAATTGATATCATAGGTAGACCTCAACTATGAGAGACAAAATGAGAAAACAAATCCAGACAATCACATTGTCTGATTTGGAAAGAATTTTTTTGCAAATTACTTTATTATTATAAAGTGGACAGTGAACAAATTTGGTTATGGTTAACAACAGGTACATTAAAGAAAGAAACAGAGTCACTAATCCTGGCTGCGCAAGAACAAGCTATCCGCACAAATGCCATTAAGGCCAAAATCGAAAAATCCTCTGATGATGCCAAATGCAGACTTTGCAAAGAATTGCGGCACAATTCAGTAGCGCAAATGATGTCTGGTGTATTATGCGCCAGTATTTTGTCGGTTTGTATACGGAAATCCCACAAGATCTTGACCATCTGATTTTCGGTGACTTTTTCAGGCTGATGTTCCCACCAGTTTGTTGCTGTTTTAATATTATAATTTTTGCACAAATTCCAATGGATCATTTGTGCTACTGAATTGTGCCGCAATTTATAATCAGTCTGCGCGATTTTTTTACAGCAGCTGAGTATGTGATCAACAGTTTCATCAGCTTCTTTGCAAAGTCTGCATTTGGCATCATCAGAGGATTTTTCGATTTTGGCCTTAATGGCATTTGTGCGGATAGCTTGTTCTTGCGCAGCCAGGATTAGTGACTCTGTTTCTTTCTTTAATGTACCTGTTTTTAACCATAACCAAGTTTGTTCCCTGTCCACTTTATCTTTTATTTTTTCCAGAAATTGACCATGCAGTGCTTTGTTCTGCCAACTCTCCATTCTTGATTTTATCACATCTTTTCTGTATTCTTGTTTTGTCTGTTGGGCCTTCAGTAGATTTTTGTTCTTTACTTCGATTAATAGATGTTCTTGAGTGTCTTTTAAATAATCAGCCAGTGCATGTTTTTCTTCTTCAACTGTTTGCTTCACTTGTAATAATCCTCTGCCACCTGATTTTCGGGGCAGATATAGTCTATCAGTATCACCACGTGGATGTAAACTGTAGTGCATTGTCATTAATTTCCTGGTTTTTCGGTCCAAAAGGTCCAAATCAGCTTGTGTCCAGTTAACTATGCCAGCTGTGTATCTTATAACTGGTATTGCCCAGGTATTTATGGCCTTGATTGTATTTCCACCATTCAATTTAGATTTCAAAATTTTCCTAACTCTGTTGGTGTACTCTCGCCTGACAATAGTTTTTACTTCTCCGTGCTTGATGTTATCCAACTGCAGAATGCCTAAGTATTTGTAGGCTTCATTTTCTTTGCATTTAATTAGTTGGCCATTGGGCATTTCAATTCCCTCAGATGCAGTGATTTTGCCCCTTTTTATGGATACAGTGGCGCATTTTTCCATGCCAAACTGCATTGAAATATCGGTGCTGAATACTCGGACTGTATTTGTCAATGATTGGATTTCTATTTCTGACTTTCCATAGAGTTTCAAATCATCCATATATAGTAAATGCGAAATTTTTTCAGCTTTTTTGGCTGTTTGGTAGCCTAATTTCATTTTTTTTAAGATTACTGATAGTGGGATCATTGCGATGATGAAGAGAAGAGGTGAAAGTGAATCACCCTGGAAAATTCCTCGCTTGATATTAACCATTCCGTAGCTCTCATTCCCTACTGCCAACTCAGTTCTCCATTGTTTCATCGCCTTTTCAGTAAAGGATGTAATATTTTTGCTAATGCCAGTTGTTTCTAAGCATTTTATGATCCAACTATGTGGCAGTGAGTCAAATGCCTTTTTGTAATCAATCCAGACCATATTCAAGTTCGTTTTTCTGTTCTTACAATTTTCTAATATCATTTTATCAATTAGAAGCTGATCTTTTGTGCCCCTGCTCCTTCTTTTGTTGCCTTTTTGCTCTACTGGCAAGATGTTGTTTGTTTCCAAATAATCCATCATGTTATCTGCAATAATGCCTGTGAGTAATTTGAAGGTTGTTGGTAAGCATGTTATTGGTCTATAGTTTTCAGGTGTTGTTCCTTTAGTTGGATCTTTCTGAATCAAGTATGTTTTTCCAGTTGTCAACCATTCATCAATTTGGCCCTTTTGTAAAATTTCATTCAGTTGCCTGGCCAATATTGCATGTAAACTGGTCAGATATTTGAGCCAGAAACCATGTAATTGGTCCTTTCCAGGTGATGTCCAATTCTTTACTTTTTTTACTCGATTTTTGACCATCTCAGTTGTTATTTCTAATACTTGCATTTGTTTGTTGCCAATGCTTTTCTCAAAGTCATGTATCCACTTTGCTTCCTTGTTGTAGTCCTTTGCATTTTCCCACAATTCTTTCCAGAATTCAACTGTGGCCTGCTTTTCTGGTTTTTCACTTTTGGTGTCACCATTCACATTAAGACTTTGATAAAAACGCCGTTGGTCTGATCGAAATTGCTGATTTTGTTTATATTGGATGATTCGTGCCTCATATCTTTCAATTTTTCTAGCTGTTGCTGTTATCTGCTGTTTTACAATCTCTACAGCTTCATTGATGTTTCTTGTATCCAATCTATATCTTCTGATTAGCCGATCTATGATTTTGTTGTTTTTAAGCCGTTGCTCATGCATGTTCTTTAAGTTACTAGCATCTGCCCTTAATTTTTTGATTTTTTGTTCTAGACGGATTTTCCACTTTGGCTTTGATGCTTTTTCTGTTGTGTGACTAGGTACTTTAATTTTAATGCCTAGTTCATTAGTGACTATTACAGCTGCGCTGTACATTAACTGGTTTGTTTCCAAGATGGATCCCGGTTCAATTGTTGAAAACACTGCATTAACCATTTTCATGATAGGGGCCAAAATTTTCTTAGGCACAGTTTTTAGTGATGGTTGCCTTTCCTCATTAAGCAGAAAATGCTCCATGATCTTATCCTTCAATTCTTTTTGTTTTTGAGTTAGTTCATCAGTTGGTTCAGTGATAACTGGTTCTAGTGGTGGTGATGTTATTTCCTCCCTGAGAGCTTCTTCTGGGAGTTCTACTATAGTGTCTTTAGTTGTGTCTTGAATATCAGTTATTTCCGCTTGTGATATTGTTTTTTGGGTTTTGCAATTTGCCTGAATTTCCTCATGTTCAACTTCACTAAACACTTTATTCCGTATAATAAATCGCCTTTGATCTGCTAGTCGTTGTTCACTAACATTTGAATCTGGATATTGTTGTTTCCATAATTCATACATTCGCTTTAAATATCCTCTTTTTTCTGGCTCTGAGTTGTAGTAACAGGCCATTATGGCACGGTTTTCATCTGCACTATATTTTTGTCGTTTTGTTGGCTGGTCCACTTGTAGCCCACTTGTCGACGGATGTCCAGGGACCCCAACATCCTCCGCGGCCCTTGTTAACCCGCGCGACGACCGATGCGGTATGGAATTCTTATTCGTTTTTTTCACCATATTGTATGGGTTGGCGGGGTTTTTTTTACGGGACCAGATGCCAACCTGTTCCCAACCTTCCTCCTTTCTCATCCGGGCTTGGGACCGGCAACGGCGGAGTTATTATTATTATTATTATTATTATTATTATTATTATTATTATTATATGTATTTATATGCCACCCAATCCCGGGCGGCTTACAAAAAATATAAAAAAACACATAACAATAAAGGAAAACAGTTTAAAAACAGCAGTAATATAAGATATCTGAATGTACGGTAAAGTGTGAATAGTAAATTAGTTTCACTGGAGTATTGTATGTCTGAAGACAACATTGCAGACCACTTTACTAAGGCCCAAGGTAATATATAGCAGAAACGTTGTGTCGAGGAATACGGATTAAGATTGTAAGATTTATATATATCGTCCTACCCAAAGGGGAGAGAATGTTAGGAATATAATTCTAATGCTTGAGTTTGCAATATATAAATCATATAGAAATGATATAACTGTGTCTTTAAATCATACTGTAAAATGTGATTGGTTACTGTTTTTCTCAATCAGCCATAAGAGGGAGCCAGAATGCCTGTTACTTCTCTCTCTGTTTGTTAGATGTTGGGCTCATCTGATCTGAGTTTTGCAACTGTTAGCAACTCTGTGTACTGGACTGATTATATGTTACTGGACTATGTTATTTGGATTATCCCTTAACTGAAAGACGTTGATGACTGGCTGTCTTATCCGTCTATAACTTGGACTGTTTGATGGACTCTGATACCTCTATTTCCATGAAAGTAAAAGCCTATTTAAACTGCAGTGTCTCTGTATGCTGGTTTGTGTGTTCTCCAACACAACTCTCACAACGCTTCGCTGAACGTACTCGCTCTCCCAACGGGGAGCTTACCTAACAGTTTCCACTGATGCCCTCTTATCCATACAAGGGAAAAGCTGGAGACAGTTTTCAGAAAGTTACCAGATTTCTCCTTCTATGGATAAAAGGACATCAATGGAGGTTGCTCTTATTCTATGCTACAAATGTTCTTTTTCTTGTTCCTTATTTATTTAATTGTTGATTTCCTAAATTTATTCAGCTACCCATCTTACTCATGTGACTTCACTGGCATAGAAAAATATAACAGCAATGACCAAATACATTCTGACAAAAATTATTTTAAAATAATTTTTTTAATTCTCATAATCTTTGGTATGGTGTAATCAATATCCCTACAAATGCAGTCACTTTGCAGGTTCCCATATACACATTCCCAAATACCAGGCTAAATGGAAAAAAGCATGTCTTCTGGTAGGTCACAAAATTGGAACCAATCTGACTCTAGGATGATTGAGAGTTCTGCAACTACCAGTTGTGCAACTATTGCCACAAAGTTGGAAGTTGAAAAGAGCTGCAGATAGACCAATGCAAATAAATATCTCCCAAATCCAAATTGCATGTTGTGCGGAAGAGCATACCCTCATGCTGATTGGTTCTGATTTCCTGCTGAGAGACAGGGGAAGGTAAGACACATTAAAGTGGAAAATGTTAAAATTTGCAGATGTATAAAAAGAACACTGATGCAACCATCTTTGAACGACAGGCACTAGACATGTTTTCTCATGTGCAGGGCTGGAAAAGTTTGTTGCAGCCTTCAGGAAGACATTCCAAAGGATAGATGTCACAACAGAAAATAATCATCCCAATAAATGATATTCCTTTGTGTAATATCAAAAACGGATATTCCCACAAAATGCCTTCCTGCATGAGATTACATCAGATCACAGCTTCATGTAGATGTTAAACAGGAGGGGGGACAGGACCGAACCCTGTGGCACCCCATACTTAAGGGGCCTAGGGGTCGACCTCTGTCCTCCAACCAACACCGACTGTGACCTGTCCGAGAGGTAGGAGGAGAACCACCGAAGAACAGTGCCTCCCACTCCCACCTCCCGCCACCGCTGCAGAAAGATACCATGGTCGATGGTATCGAAGGCCGCTGAGAGGTCAAGGAGACCTAGGACGGAGGCATGGCCCCTGTCCCTGGCTCTCCAGAGATCATCGATCAGCGCGACCAAAGCAGTTTCCTTTGTGTAATATCAAAAACTGATATTCCCACAAAATGCCTTCCTGCATGAGATTACATCAGATCACAGCTCCCAAAGGGTCTCATGGCCCAGGACTCAGACTCAGATAAATCTGCCTCTGCTGAACCAAGTGGAATGTCAACTCAGCAGAATACCAAACCAGGAGTCATCTAAGGTTGATTAAGCACAAGGCACCATGAGAACAGTTAGAGCAGACTTAATTCTCATTCCATAAGCTACTTGTTCGTCACTTAATGATAAATGTTGGCATTGGCTAAAAGAATGGTTAATTCTAGGTAGTTGAATTGTGTTTGTTCTCACTCCACCCTCTGAGGGAGGAGAATTTATTCATTTATTCAATCATTTAAAACCATATTTCATCAGCGTAAAATTGATCTTCCAAGCAAGCTGTTTGAAGGAGGTAATGATTGTGTATGCAGGTGAAATTCATCTCTTTTTTTCAATACCAGTGGATTGTTCATAAATTTACAACTTTTCTTTTAATATTTTGACATTGACCTCAGTAGGAGATTTCTATTGCAGAAAAGTTGGATAGTGAAAGGTTGTTAATGTATAAATTACTGTTTCATTCTGAAGGAAATTCAGTTGAATTAACTATTTTTATCACCTGTTCTAAATGACTTGGGGGGTCGGATGAAGAGTCTTAGAATCATTTTGCAAAAAGCTGAATATTATTACAAGACTTTGTGGCCATTCTGAGGTAGCTTTTCAAATATCTGTAGAATCTGAAATATTACTGCTATATTATTTCATCTATGAACAAAGCCAAGAAGAAAGGCTAATAGTGATACCAGCTATCAGAGTGTGCATGGAATAGTATTATGCTATTATTTCTATCTGTCTCGTTCTGCTAGAAGTTCTTTGAGCAGGTTAGCTCACAGAAAACAAAGACAGGAAATATTTATTCATTATTAATATTTTTTAGAAAAATTATATTTATTATTCTGAATAATGAATTTATTACTCATTCTGTCAGTAAATCAGAGCGTTTCCTTAATAATAGATTGCGAAAGATTGATAGATTGCGAGGCAAGATATTTCTTCACCCTGTTCTGCATTACTGTATAGTGGTATAAAGAAATCCTTAAATGAAGCATTTTTTACTGAACAGTTAAGGGAGTGGGTGCCTTTTTCCATACTTATACAGCTGCTTTGGCATCTGTTCTGCTGAATCCGTGCACATCATTTTTTTTCCTCGAACTCAATATACTCAGCAGCTATAGAATGTTTAGATTTATAACCAATGTTTCTTTTTAAAACAGTTATATTAAATGGGAGTAAAACACTTGCTATCTTAGAGTAGCACAATGTTTTTAGAAACTCTGGGAGACTGCTTTGCTGTGCAACATCCCTGATATTTTAGCTGCAGTAGAACTACAAGAGTCGTATTTTGAAATTTATGGTGATGAAACTTTTGAAGGTAACTTGCCAACTGAAGATTAGTGTCCTCAGACAGAACTACCATCCCTGTTTTAATCGCATTCTGCCTTGGAGATGCCTGTCATAATGAAACAGGTTCTAGCAGAAGGGAACAGAAGGTGGGTTTCTTGCAAGAAGTCTACAATTGATCCCTTTCTAATAAAAATAAAGGAGGAGGTAGAAGCTCAGGGACAGAATGGACATCAGTCAGGAAGAAAGAGTTTCTATGACAGATTTTTAACAGAGGATTTCAAGATTTGTCTTGTATGCACAAAAACCCACAAGTTCTTTCAAAAATCAAGGAGTCCCTTCTGAATAGACACCTTTGGCTGGTAAAACCTTTTCTTTCTTGGTTGGTTAAAAAAACAAGTTTAATGTCAGCCTCTAATTATACTAGTAATATTTCATTAAAAGTACCAATAGTTTGATTGATTGTACTAAGATTTGATTTATTTTATCATCTCAGCCCAATCTTCTCCATTAGGCTATATGAAAGCGTCATTACAATGTATTCAGTGCTATTCTGATATTCTGCTCTTATCCGAAAGCTCAATATTGCAAATAGTAATTATATTAAAGAATGTTTGTATGGTTTTTTTCAGGAAGAAAACATTTTTGGACTTTTATTCCTGTAGTCTGAGTTTAAACATGACTGCAGAAAATATTTACTATACCCCTGGAAAAGAATATTTCATCTGGCCAACTTACATTTTGGAAGAATGTGCAGGCTTTATGGTGTATCCCATGACAGTGTTAGTAATATTGATAATATTATATTATCCACTTATATTTGCATTTTCATTCTTCTATACCACTAGTCTAGTATATTATGTGTTAGAAAAAATTGGTAATTTGCCAGAAGATAGCAATAGCAAACAATGGGATATGCCAAAGAAAATTTACGCATGGATATCAGACTTGTTTGGAAAGATATTGCATGGTAAGTAGGATGTTTTTCATTAATTCTTTAAGGCAGAGATAAGGAATTTATTTTCACTCATAGACATAATTCTTGGGGCCAACCCTTAACTGCAGTCATTTGCATCTTGAATCTCATCAGAATGTAGTAGAAAATAAAGGGGAAACTGAGGCTGCATACTGCCAATTTATATAGAATTCATTTATTAAAAAATGCTTCTACAATTAGTCAACAAACTCCCTTAATCTTTGAGGTTGCAGAACTGAATGCAGGAGCTGCCTTAATCTCAATTTAAGAAACTAATTGCAGGTATTACACACAATATCAAGTTTGCTTATGGTCACTCACACACAGTGATGTGCTGTGAGGTTTATGGCTGGTGAGGCAGTCTTCCCCCCCAACATCCCACTGTCTAAAGTGGCTTCTTTCTTTCGCCCGCCTGAGCTCTGACAGCCCACCAGCTTGCTTGCTTTTGATGGCTGCTGTTTCTGCGGCTGCCGCGGACATAGAGGTGGGCAAAAGAAAGCGGCAGCCCGGCAGCCCGCCTGAGCTGCCCACACCTGTGGCGGGTAAAAGAAAGCGGTAGCCTGCCAGCTGGCTTTCTTTTGCTGGCCCCTATGTCCGCGGCTGCTGCAAAAGAAAGAAAGCGGCAAAAGAAAGAAAGCCGCAGCCCGCCAGCTCGCTTTCTTTTGCCCGCCTCTGTGTCCACAGCAGCTGTGAACATACAGGCCGGCAAAAGAAAGTGAGCTGGCAGGCTGCCACTTTCTTTCTTTTGCCCAGAGGGAGCAGCCCAACTGAGCTGCCCGCCTCTGGGCAAAAGAAAGCAGCAGCCCGCCAGCTCGCTTTCTTTTGCCCGCCTCTGTGTCCACAGCAGCCGTGAACATACAGGCCGGCAAAAGAAAGTGAGCTGGCAGGCTGCCACTTTCTTCCTTTTGCCCAGAGGGAGCAGCCCAACTGAGCTGCCCGCCTCTGGGCAAAAGAAAGCAGCAGCCCGCCAGCTCGCTTTCTTTTGCCCGCCTCTGTGTCCACAGCAGCCGTGAACATACAGGCCGGCAAAAGAAAGTGAGCTGGCAGGCTGCCACTTTCTTTCTTTTGCCCAGAGGCGGCAGCCCAACTGAGCTGCCCACCTCTGGCCAAAAGAAAGCAGCAGTCCACAAGCTTGCTTTATTTTGCCCCCCTCTATGTCCACGGCTGCTGCAAAAGAGAGAAAGGGGCAAGAGAAAGAAAGCGGCAGCCCGCCAGCCTGCCTGAGCTACCCACCTCTGGGCAAAAGAAAGCGACAGCCCACTAGCAGAGGCGGGTAAAAGACCCGCCTCTGCTGGCAGGCTGCCGCAGACACAGAGAAAGAAAGCTCGCAGGCTGCCCTCCTTGCCTCTCCTAACCCCTTCCCTCTCTTCACTCTCAAACACACACACACATACAAAGTTGCAAAGTCCCTTCGACCCACATACCTTTTCAAGCTGTTTCACAGAGGATTTCAACTCTGCTCTTGCCTGCCATCATGAAAATGTAAAAATGTAAAAGGAAAAAGGCAAGAGCTGCCTAGGTCAGGCTGGGCTAGTTGCTGCCAGAGTGCCCAATGGATGACTCTGCTTAACTATTTAAAAAAGCCTCTAAAAAACTCCCTCTACAGGAGGAGGCAAGAGAACCACGTGACTCATCTACATAAGGAATTTTTCAGCTTTTAACCCTTGCCTAAGGGTTGCTCAAGTGATCATAAAGTCAGACTAAATGAGGCACGTGGTTCTCCTGCCTCCTCCTGTAGAGGGCACTTTTTAGAGGCTTTTTTAAACAGTTAAGCACTAAGCAGAGTCATCCACGGTGACTCTGGCAGCAACTAGCTTAGCCTGACTACAGCTCTTGCCTTTTCCTTTTACATTTTTTTTCTTTTCATGATGACAGTGGTGAGGCTCAGCCTCCCCTGCCTCCCCTGACTGCATGTCACTGCTCACAAACACACACACACAAACACAAACACACAATCGCAGCCCAGGTCAACACCCATGATCCAATTATTTTTAACTGAATACTGAGTTACAACTGGTTCTTTGGAATTTGTGGAGGCCTGAAGAATTTAAAGTAAGTGAAAAACTTTACTGGTTTTGCAATGTACATTTTCATTTTCTCACATGCACACAGACACTTATCCATATTTGTCACATCCTTCTCAGCTAGGCTGCCAAGTATTAGTCAGAAGGATGGAAGCCACCAATTACATATCGAAAGTTAACTCAAAATGCACAGGCCTTAGGATCCCTTTTATCCACCAAAGAATTCAGTTTGTTGATTCGTAGGACTTGCCGTGATCAGTTTCAAGTCTGTTGGTGGGACTTTGGGAAGGGTTTTCCATGTGCTCAGGCTCAATTTCTTTAGTCTAGTTTGGGTGACATTTTTGTTTTGTTTCCTTAAAGACTTAGCTCCTTTGTATATACTTCCTGGAGGTTTTCAAAAATAAAAAGGTCAACCATTTGACTGAGATATTATGCATTTTGTGCTTTGGCCAGGGGTTAGAGTAGAAGACCTCCAAAGTCTCTTCCATCTCTATGATTCTATGGTTCCATAATCTAGAAGACCTAATTTCTGGCTTTTTGTCTGCACTGCTTATGTGCTTGTTTCATCTTTAGTCTCATACATACATAATTTTAAAATAATAATAAGATCAACCCTATGTATACTGTAAAACTAACCATAAAATACCAGAAATATTTAGGTATAGTAGTATAGTCTGTATTGTTATTGTACAAAATAAATACAGTGAAATTGGTTTTAGACTCACTGGTGCAAAATTATAGTGGAAACTAAAAAAGAAAGAAAAAGAAAAAAACTACTCGTACGTTTCCACATGTGCATGGAGTGATTGTGGTTGTATTTAAAAGTCTGACAGTCGAAGGATAGAAACTATTCTTAAACCTATTTGTTTGGCTGGCTATACTTTGATGTCCTCTGCCCGATAGTAGAAGTGCAAAGAGACACTGACCAGGATGTAAATCAGCTCTGAGTATCTTCCTTACTCTGCTAAAGTAGCGAGACCTGGCGATGTCATCCAGAGGGCAACCAATGGTTTCTTATGCCAAATTGATCACTCTCTGCAGTGCCTTTCTGTTCACAGCTGTGAAGCCAGTTATATATACATTTTCATATCATTATATTCCTAAAAATTCAGAATTATAAAAATAAAAACCAGTATATAATCATCTTAGGAAAAGTTTTTAAAAAATCAGAGAGGATATTGTTCAGTACATTGGAGGAGCAAGACCTTATATCTAGTAAAAACACTAGCAAATGTTTTCCCTGTTGGGACAGAGAATAGAGCCTGGGTCTTCCATGTGTAATGGAGCATGTGCCTATCATCACCGGCGTACCAACCCCAAAAAGCCCTGGCCTTCTCCCCAGTGCTCTATTTAGTGACTGCAATTTGGAAAACAGTCATTGAGTGAAGCGGCCATATGGCTTCTCCTATTATAATCACAAGAAGACCTATAATATATTTTGTGCTAAGGTTTCAGTTGCTTAGAAACACATTGGCTTTACATTTTACATTAAGACATAATTTCTCCTGGTTTGGGTCTGGCCATCCAACCTAGTAATCTGTAATTCTAGTCTTTTTGACAATTAAAATAATTGGAATTTTATTTCATATGCAAAGTACAATAACTAGAGGTCTGACAGTAAACAAATTAAATCAGGAATATTTCTTCTAATCCTTGCTTCTACCACGTACAATTTTTCCTGTGCCTTAATATTAAACTCCAAATGAGCTGTTTAATTTAAACTTGTTTTTTCAAAATTGTAGTTAAGCTATTAAACATTACCATTAAATATACCTTTGGATAAAGCTGGAAGAAGCCATCTAAAGCCCATACATTCTATATATTTATAAGAATTTTGGAAAGTATCAACAGAATACCAAAATTGTATTTTTAAAAATGAATTTTTTAAAATGGACAAAATTTTCAAAGACATAAATATTTGTGGGAAAGGTTTGATGCCATTAACTAACATGAATCTAAATAACTTATAGGAAACTAGGCCAGATGTGCAGGATCACAAAAGCAATAACAATGATTTCTCAGAGGAGTCTTTTTTCTTTTTTTAGGATTCAATGTGATGGTTCCAAAAAGCACATTTGATTTAAAATATTTAGCTTGATAAGAAAAATATGCCATATTTTTATGTGATCTTCTATAGGAAACTCTTGTGACAAAAAAGTTGAAGCCATTTCATTGTTCTCCCAATAACAGGTTATGAGATTTCTGGACTAGAAAATTTACCCCAAAGACCAGCACTTCTTGTCTATTATCATGGAAACTTTCCAATCGATTATCACTGTTTTGTAACAAGGTTGTATAGACTCACTGGGAGATTCTGCTATTCTGTGATAGATGATTTACTCTTGAGTTTACCAGGTAAAAAAAATTACTATGTTTAGGCGGGTGGGTTTGGGGGGGGAGTTAATAAAATTGATTCACTAGCGTGTGAAGTCCAGTTTTCCTTTCCAAGGTCTTATTTGGAGTTATGTTATTATGGAAATACATGTATTCTGTTTTATTTTACAAGCAAGAACAGAATGATTCCTTAGGTCTGTTTTTGCAGGACTAAAACGATTCATTTCCATTCATCGCTGTGATTGTTCTACAAGAGAAAGGTGCATAAATGTTCTGAAACAAGGGCACTTACTTGGAATTGCACCAGGAGGACTACGAGAGCAGAACTATGGAAATAACCAGTATAAAGTAATATGGGGAAAACGTAAAGGATTTGCTCATGTAGCTATAGATGCCAAAGTGGTAAGCCATTTGTCTTCATATTTTTTCCTAGTGGTCTTTTAAGTGGAATATGCATTTGCAAATATTATCCATTTATTTTTAAGCTATTTGCTAATGCACAGGAGGGTGCATACAACCACAAATCAGATTTGCCAGACCAGGAAAAGAAAAATCTTATTTCTTTCAGTTCACATAATTCAAATCACTTTTTTTATTTTCATCAATTTATTATGCTAAACTATTTAAGACAATGAAAGTATAAATGCATATATTATACATTATGTCATGCATACAAATAGTATAACTACAAAAGTAGTGAAAATAAAAGTAATAATTAAAATAGGAAGGAAGGGTTGTGTTTCCTTTTGCTCTAGTAAAAAGTTGCCTATCCAACCCTAAGCAATCCATACAATGCATCAACGATTAGATATTAAAGGCAGTACACAGGAAACAAACCTTATGACTTATCCATCTATGCCAAATTTGACTGTAATAAAAAGTATGCTGCTCTCGCCACATCTCTTGGAAAAAAAATGAAAAAAATAAAGTGATAAATAATGCAAGTATTATTTATACAAGTATATAATAATACAAGTATACATAAAATTAGAAATAAAGTCATTGCCCTATAAAACTTAAAAATTGTGCTGCTCTCCTGCACTCCCCATTAAAAAAAAAAAGAAAGCCATTGATATATAAAATTTGGTGCAAAATTTGGTGGAATCAGGCAGTTAACTTGTGTTTTCTATGTTAATTCCTTTTAACAGATCTCAAAACAGGTGAGTTTTGTGTGTGTGTGTGTGTGTGTGTGTGTGTGTGTGTGTGTTTGATTGATTAGTGGGCGTATCTATATCTGCCTGGTTCACATTCAAAAAAGTTCCATCTTTACCTTCCCTTACAAAAGTGACATTGGTGGCAGCTAGTTAGAAAATGGCTATGAGAGTGAATATGAAAACTATTGAATTTAGCTTTTCATTTGATTGAAAATAAACCCATTCAGCAAATTTTAAATTTGAGATTACAAAAATTTTCAATCCACAGGTCATACATCTCATTTAAAGTACACATCTGTGCTCTAGTAATCAACTTTCAAAGTTTTCTTTTAAGAATGAAATGTAAACATGACACTTTTTCAAGAGGCAACTGGACTTCTGGATTTTCTTTGAAGATGTTTTATTTTTCATCCAAGAAACTTCTTGGATGAGAAGCAAAATGTTTTCAAACATTTGGGCAATCATGACCTGGATGACAGAATCACTATAGATATGTAAATAGTACACTTTTTTCACCAATGGAAGGTATAATTAATTTCAATTTCTTTCTTTAAATCAATTTTACAAAGTCTTAACATTTTAAAAAACTTTCAAAAAATGACTCTAAAAATCACATCTTTGTTGTATATTTGGGGAGGGATGCAAACAAATAAAGATCTCACCAAGCTGGAAAAAATATGTTTTTCTTTTTAAATGTATTAAAGATTAACTAATTCAGCAAATGGTAAACTTGAAGTGCTGAATGATTTTCAATCTTAAAGAAACAATAAACAGTAAAACTCCCAAAGGATTAAAAAGAAGAGGACCTTGAAGACCTTAAAGGCTTAGTGTGCTTTGTGGCGTACATTTGGGCAAACTCCAGATCTTGATTCCAGACAGAGTTTTGGCTGTCCAGATCTTACATCCAGTTACCTTTTCAGCCATAATGCGCCTGCAATGCAAAAAAAAATTTTGAAATTTTAGTTCATTTTCACCTCATTGGAACATTTCTGCCTCTGAATTGGAAGGTTCTAGAAGGTTTCTACCTTCCCCCAAAGGTCTACGTCAGTGTGGTCAAACTCAAGGCCTGGGGGTTGTAACCAGCCTGCTTAGGCCTGGCCCACTGGGCTGCCCTGAAAACAGCAAAAGACTCACCCGTGGTGCCTGTGTCAGCATTTGCCTGAGTATACTAGATGCCAATAACTGATCTGAAGGAGTAAATTTATCTGTAAGAAAGATGGACAAAGTTATAGGACAATGTAATAAACGCTCAATAAAAAAAGAATCATAATATTTTCATTCAACTCTTGCCTTTGTCTTCCCTTTGCATATTAGTTGGTTATGTGAAAAATAAAACTGAAGTTTAATATTAGTTTAAAAATCAGGATCTTTTGGATACATGAGCATGAAATATCAGCATTAAGAAAAAACGTTCAGCATGTCAGTACCTGAACTACATTTAGTACAATGACAAACCAAACTACATTTAGTTCAACAATGCCCTGCTGAAAAGGGATGTCATAAAAATACAATGATCTTATACACTATATTGTTCATATTAGTTGAAATAACTTTTTAATTGATGTATTTTATGTCCAACCAATACATTTTATTCCTTTCACATATTATAACTAAAAGAAGCTCATTATTTCTTTCTTTTATTTCTTCTAGCCAATCATTCCTTTGTTTACACAAAATATTAGAGAAGGATATATGGCATATGCAAACATAAGTAAGTAAAACTTTACATATTCTTGAAAATGTTATTTATTTAAGACTATAAATTTGTACATCTGCATCTTTGCTTACCATATTTAATTTGAATGAAAAATAGCTAAATGTGGGTTCTAAGCAGTGACGTGCGGTCAGCTTTAGCCCCGGTGAGGCTGTTTTTAGACTTGTGGACTTCAACTCCCAGAATTCCACAGCCAGGCATGCTCAGTTCCGATTTACAGCGAACCATTTTTCCCCCTTGCAAAATAAGTTTTCCCATTCTTTTTCTTCTCCCTCCCCCTCCTTCCTCCCTCTCTCCTTCCCTCCCCCTCTCTCAAACAGACACACACAAAGAGAGAACTTCGATCCTTCTCTCATTCACTCACTCTCAAACACAACAGAAGTTGGATTGGATATATTTTCCAAATCCAAAGACTTGAAAGCAGCTCCTCTGCCATACCCCCCCTTCCCCTGCTGCCTTCCAATCAAACTTTTTGAATTCCTCCCCCCTCCCCCACATGGACCTTTTCCAGCTGTTTCAGAGACGATTTCAACTCTGCTTCTCCCTGCCCTCCCCTCCCCTCTTGAAAAGCCAGAGCTCTGAAGTCAGACTGAGCTAGTCGCTTCCAGAGAACTCTAAAAAGCCTCTAAAAATGCTCTCTACAGGAAGCGAGAGAATACGTGCCTCATTTGAATAAGAAATTCTTCCCTTGTTAACCCTTGCTTAACTCTTAAAAGGCGAAAAAATCCTTATGCAAAAGAGGCCCCTAGTTCTCTGGCCTCCTCCTAGTTAATTCTGAGAGCAGACACCAAGCCACTGTGACTTGAAATCTGGTAGCAACTACCCTGGCTTTAATTATTTTAAGAAAATTATTTAAAATCCTTTCCTTTCCCTGAGGAGACTGGTGCGGCCCCGCCTCCCTTGCCTCTAGTGACTGCACATCCCTGGTTCTAAGTAAACTAAAAAATATATTTGGGGTAGATTAATTTGGGATTATTTTTATTTTATTATTAGGAAAACTGTTTTAAGAGGTGGTACATATTAGTTTTCACTTAGAATGTGAAAAGACTATATATGCTCTCTCTTCAGATGTCTGTCTGTCTATTTTCTTTCTATCTATCTATCTATCTATCTATTTATCTATCTATCTCTAGATATAGATTTACAAATATACAGATATACAAACACATATACTGTATACATATACATACATATGTACATATTCCAGAACTCCAGGGCTTTGGTATAAAAACTGATTTAATACATTTCCCATAACTGACATGATGTCATGGGATTACAACGCACAGGGATGACCCAGAAATTATGGATATTCAGCAAAGTTATCCATATTCTGTAAATTAATTGGTAATTATCATGGAAAGACTGCCTGTCTTGTCTTCTCTGTTTATCTGTCTACTATCTATCAACCTGCTGTTTGTCTGGCTACTTATATTTGTGTGTCTATTTATGTGTCTATTTATGTTTCCTAACTCTACTTTTTAATAACTTTTAATCTAAATTGTATTTTGCAAACTGTAAGGCTCCAAACATGATGGCTTATTTTCTTGTTTCTATACACTGCAAAAGCTTTCCATTAGTTGATTCCACTGCTGGCATTAATTATTGCATTTAAATACAGGCTCCCAACAAAGTCAAATATGAAACTCTTGGCAATCTACTAATATACATATCATATTTTCTAAAATTTGTACCCAGGACCAATGAGATGGTTTTATGAGAAAAACCGATGGTTCATCTTTCCATTGTATGGAATGTTTCCAGTTAAACTTATAACCCATATTGGAAAACCAATTCCATATGATCCAGATATAACTCCTGAAAAATTAGCTGAAAAGGTAAGCGTATTTCTATTCTAAAGAGAATATATCCATTCAAATTAAAACTTCCTTCTTTATGAAATTATAAATTCTATAATAACTATTTGCAGACAGTTATTGAAATAGACTAAGTATATATGCAGAAATATTGTTGAGTGTTTGGTACATAAATGTCAATGTAACATTATCATCCATTCATCCCTTACTGTTTAAACAGCGCTTATTCAAACTACACAATATGATTAACAGCATGTATAAATGAAAATATCCATCAAATATACAGTATATCACACTAAAGCTTCATCATGGAGGGTTCAACCTCTTCTTACCCAATAAGTTTATATTTTCAATTTATCCAATTATGGTTTATTCAGCAAACCACTGTTAGGAACAAATTAAATAAGAGGCATCAGCATGCATTCTGCTTTTTAATTATACAACTGGGTGCAGCAGCCAGTCTGGCCTAGGTTAAGGTGACCAGACGTCCCGCTTTTGGCAGGACACCCCCGCTTTTTTATGCATTTTCCCGCGTCCCGCCCGCTTTTTTAAAAGGCACGCTTTTTTTGGCGCTCGCAGCTCCCGCCCATCAGCTGCTGGGCTGGCTCATCGTTCTGTTCTATGCTACCTACAAATTTAAGCCAGCCCAGCCTGCCGCTCACTGATTTGATTGGCTGGACTCCTTAGCTGAGGACGCATGCGCGAGTCTCCATTTTATTTTGTCTTTCTTGTTGGGGTTGCAGCTGCGCTTACTGGTGGTGAGTAAAATAAATCATGTTTTGTAAATAATGTACTTATTTTATTCTTATTGTCTTATTTGGTACCGTGGGAATTGGGAGGCGCTGGGCTGGGGGGAGGAGACAGCCCCCTTCTCCCCCTTTGGCTTTGCGGAGTTCACAGCCAGCCCCTGTGCTGCGCTGGCACGGGCGGCAAGTCTGGATAGAACCATGTGGAAGTTCTCTGCGCGACCGGCAGCCGCTTTTTACTCCCGAGTAAAAATTTTACTCGGGAGTAAATTTTACTTACTCCCGAGTAAAAATTTTACTTGGGAGTAAAATTTACTCCCGAGTAAAAATTTTACTCGGGAGTAAAAAGCGGCTGCCGGTCGCGCAGAGAACTTCCACGTGGTTCCATCCAGACTTGCCGCCCGTGCCAGCTCAGCACAGGGGCTGGCTGTGAACTCCGCAAAACCAAAGGGGGAGAAGGCAGGGGGCTATCTCCTCCCCCCAGCCCAGCAAACAGAGTCCGTTTTTCAGCCGTGCAGACACCTTCCACGTGGCTTCCGCGGCTCTCGCAGCCCGGCAGAAGCCACGTGGAAGTTCTCTGGCCGAGGTGAAAAACAGCCGCCGCCCCGCCCGCCCTCCCCGGCTGGGCTGGCTTAAATTTGTAGGTACATAACGAAACAATGAGCCAGCCTGGGCTGGGGAGCCTCCCCCGCCCATCAGCTGCTAGCTAGCTCGCTGGGCTGGCTCATCGTTTCGTTATGTACCTACAAATTTAAGCCAGCCCAGCCTGCCGTTCACTGATTTAATTGGCCTGGACTCCAGCCAATCAGTGAGCTGGCTGGGATGGAAAATTTTCAGCACGCCATGTGCTGAAAATTTTCCATCCCAACCAGCTCACTGATTGGCTGGACTCCTTAGCTGAGGACGCCTGCGCGAGTCTACATTTTATTTCGTCTTTCTTTCTTGTTGGGGTTGCAGCTGGCTTACTCACTGGTGGTGGGTGTGTGTGAGAGAGAGAGAGAGAGAGGTAATTCATAAAATCACTTCCCCCTCCAGCCATTCTTCCCCGGCTTTCCTACAACTGACATTTCTGCCACTGCATGGTTTTTTTTTAAAAAAAATTGTGGCGAAGGCTGTTTGCTTCAAGGTGGCTTGCCTCGTCATTTGGGGCGGGGGGAGAGGGCTCTGCCTTAAGCAAGAATTGCATTAAAGACCAGAGCAACAGGTATTTCCTTATTTGCCTGGAGATAGATAATTCCTAGGGATACTTGCCATGTTCTTTCATCTGTGTGTGTGTGTGTGAGAGAGAGAGAGAGTGTGTGTGTGTGTGTGTGTGTGTGTGAGAGAGAGAGAGAGAGAGAGAGAGAGAGAGAGAGAGAGAGAGAGAGAGAGAGAGAGAGAGAGGTAATTCATAAAATCACTTCCCCCTCCAGCCATTCTTCCCCGGCTTTCCTACAACTGACATTTCTGCCACTGCATGGTTTTTTTAAAAAAAAAATTGTGGCGGAGGCTGTTTGCTTCAAGGTGGCTTGCCTCGTCGTTTGGGGCGGGGGAGGGCTCTGCCTTAAGCAAGAATTGCCTTAAAGACCAGAGCAACAGGTATTTCCTTATTTGCCTGGAGATAGATAATTCCTAGGGATACTTGCCATGTTCTTTCATCTGTGTGTGTGTGTGTGTGTGAGAGAGAGAGAGAGAGAGAGAGAGAGTGTGTGTGTGAGAGAGAGAGAGAGAGAGAGAGAGAGGTAATTCATAAAATCACTTCCCCCTCCAGCCATTCTTCCCCGGCTTTCCTACAACTGACATTTCTGCCACTGCATGGTTTTTTTAAAAAAAAAAATTGTGGCGGAGGCTGTTTGCTTCAAGGTGGCTTGCCTCGTCGTTTGGGGCGGGGGGGGGAGGGCTCTGCCTTAAGCAAGAATTGCATTAAAGACCAGAGCAACAGGTATTTCCTTATTTGCCTGGAGATAGATAATTCCTAGGGATACTTGCCATGTTCTTTCATCACCATGACGATCTTATTTTTTTGAGCTAAATGTATTTTTCCAGTTTGAATTGGGCATAATCTTTTTTTATTGATCCACTGTCAGGAAGAGGGATTATAATTTAAAACAGATGATTTCAGTGGCATCTTTTTTATTAATTTAAATTTCTTTCCGTTCTCCATACCCATCTTCTTGTATCAAATAATAGCTGTGGATTCATTGGTATTAAGTGTATATGTTTGAAGCAGTGCAGGAAATCTTGAAAACTTATGAATTTCTCTCCCCTCTGTGGCATTAGGCCTTAGTATCTGATTTGCTATATAACTTAGCAGTAGTTATTAGCACTCTTGGTGAATGATTCCCTTTTCTCAAATTATCTTGAACAATAGTTTGCAGTGTTTTCATATTTTGCATCCAGCTTTTTAAATTTATTATTAAATAATTTGTATTCTATCAGGG
Source organism: Thamnophis elegans (assembly GCF_009769535.1). Lineage (NCBI taxonomy): Eukaryota > Metazoa > Chordata > Lepidosauria > Squamata > Natricidae > Thamnophis > Thamnophis elegans. The sequence goes on from NC_045548.1 coordinate 40,114,463, forward strand.
GCTTTCAGCAGTTTACAGCAACAAAAATGCCAAATAAAATTATATTATTATAAAATCATTGTAACAATTCCACAAAAACAATAAAAAGAAAATCCAGTGATAAAACCATATTAAATCCCAATGGCTCTAGAAGACAGAATAATTTGTACAGCCTTCCTGAATGGACAGCAGGTTAGGGGTCCCTGCTCTGGAGGAGGTTTCCAAAGGATGGGCACCAGCTGAGACCTTCCTCCTGAGAAAGCCCTACCTTTGTCATGAATGGGATTACAGGGCCTCCCCAGAAGATATTTAAAGCTCTGGTAAGATAGCTTTGAGGGGGGTGGTCTTTAAATATTTGGACTTTAAGCTGATTTTGGAACATCTGTAAATTTGAAAGCACAAAAAATGCTATTGGCTTGTTTCCAGATGAGTCATTTACTGTAAGGAGTATAGGCTCAATGTATTTTAAAATAATATTTTATTTATTGTGCATATGATTTTTTAAAATAGTGGTATTCTGTGTTGATTCTTTTTTTAAATTGTCTTAGACTATTTAAAAAAAGATTCTATCCAAAATAAATTGAAACAAGCCATTTTTAAAATTTCTATGCACAATACTTTGAAATGGACTCAGGAGTCATGATTGACACTGAGTGAATTTGCACTTTTAATAATCAGGAAGATACAATGGCATTGAAAAAAGTGACTGATGACCATTTTTCACACTTAGCGACCATTTTCACACTTAGCGACCGTTGTGGCATCCTCATAGTTACGCGATCAAAATGTTGATGTTTGGCAACAGATTCATATTTCTGATGGTCGCTAAGTGAGGAGTCTCGAGGAGGGGGAAAACATTTAGTGACCAAAGTTACAATGGCATTGAAAAAAGTGACTGATGACCATTTTTCACACTTAGCGACCGTTGCGACCATTTTTCACACTTAGCGACTGTTGCAGCATCCTCATGGTCACGTGATCAAAATTTTGTTTGGCAACAGATTCGTATTTATGCTGGTTTCAGTGTCCTGGGGTGACCTTTTGACAAAAGAAAAATTTTTAATCAAGCCCCCCCCCCCCCCCGGTCAAGGGCGTCCCTCTTTTCCAATCTGAAAATCTGGTCACCTTAGCCTAGGTCAGAACAAGAGGATGTAGAAGAAGGCTTGAACACCATCTCCAGCCATACAGCATAATTCCAACTCTTCTGCAAGGGCATTTCTAAGAAGGAGAAGGGATGAAAGTTTGTGTTTTTACATGCAAAGGAGGAATATTCTATTTTATAGACATTGCTGCAAATGTTCAACTCCGTTTACCAGGGTCTTATTCTGGCCCACATGAACTTACTCTTGGTTACAGCACACAAAAAGAGACAGACATTTGTACACCATATTTTTAGAGATTTATAGGAAAATGTGATTTATCTGAATATGAATGGTATAACATGAGCAGGAAGAGAGAAAAAATCTTGCCGTAAGATGAAATCAAAGATAACATTGGTTTTCAAATGTACGTTAAAGACTCTGATGAAGAGCAAGTTAGAATTTTATATATGTGCTTAAATATGTGATGTGTTCTGTTAGAGTCCATATATTGTATATTTAGTTCCAGGATGTTCTCTCAATAGTTCCTGAACCATAAATCTCAATTAAATCTATTTTTCCTCTTTTTTTTTCTTCCATTCCATCCCACTCCACTGTTCCATGCCACTCCACTGCTCCAACAGACTCAAAGGGCAATAGAAGATTTACGGGACAAACACCAAAAAATCCCAGGAAGCATATTGCAAGCTCTTCGGCAACGCTTTGATGCACATGCCAAACATAAATAGTGATATAACATCAACAATCTTGTGGATAAGATATGTGCATATGTAGCTAATATGTGTGTATGTGTAGTGCATGCGTTCCATCAGGCACTTTTTAAAAACAAAATGTCAGGGCAAGACTGAGATGGGGTGAAAACATTTATTTCTTCAATGTTTTTAAATCTCCAACACCAGATTAAATTACATACTAAGGTACCAAAAGTATTGCGTGATTCTCCCCCCCCCCCCCAAACTCTTATGAATTACATTTGAGAAATCCTGATGAACTGGAGGATGACTGGATAACACCAACTGTTATTCTAATTTTCAAAAAGGAGAAAAAAGAAAACACATCAAGATATAGGCCCGTTACTCTGATGTCAATACGCTGAAAAATTTAAGAGTGCATACGGTTATCATAAAAGAACTTATCATTAAACACTTTGAAAACAATTACTAGAAACCTGTCTTACCTTATCTAATATTTTTAGATAGCTTCCTTAGTAGACTTTAGGAATTTTGTGAAGTTAGTATGATATATCTTACTTTCTTTACAAAGAAGTTGACAGAGTATTTTATTCTGTGCAGCAGGATATTAGTGAACAGGTTACATGATGATTGATTGAGTGCACTGCTGACTTGAAAATTATTCTCAAAGAGTGATCATCATTCATCAAATACAGAGATCACACAATATTCAGTTGGGAATCCTGTACTCTTCAACAATTTAATTAATAACTTATATTAATTAAGGTGCTCAAGAAACAACTTACAACTAGATACTAGTAAAACAAAGGAGATGGTGCTAGATTTCCGGAAAAACAAAGAGGAGTCTTCCCCATTGTATATCGAGGGGAGTTGTGTGGAGAGGGTTTCCTCTTTTAAATTCTTGGGGGTGCTTATTAGTCAAGATCTCACCTGGAAAAACAACACGTCTCTGGTGATTGGAAAGGCTCAACAGAGACTTCATTTCCTTAGAGTCCTGCAAAAAAATCAGGTGGAACAACAGCTGATAATCTCTTTCTATCGGTCCACCATAGAAAGTGTCCTCACATACTGCATTACAGTATGGTACGCAGCAGCGGACAGGAAGGTACTGCAGAGAGTGATCAATTCGGCACAAGAAACCATTGGTTGCCCTCTGACACCCTCTGTTTTAACACATTTCCAGATATCTCAAGACTGGATAGGATAATTCATACCTAGAAAACATAAATCGAATTCACTAAAAATTAATAGGGTACAGAAATAGCAGGAAATGAAAATTTAGCTCATATTAATGCAACTGTATGCAATCAGAAATAATTCAGTTGTCTCAGAATAGAGCTATGAAATACCTAGACCAGTAATAATACTTTAAAGGGAGTGGGAATTGTAGTTCAACAGACTCAGACACAACAGAAAGCAAATACAATTTTAAGCTGCTTTAACAGAGATAAAGTTTCTAAATTGCAGGAAGTAGATTTCCTCTTTGATCCTCAATTGTCAAGTAAGCCTTGTTGAGCACATATCATAGAAATTATATAAATAATGACTTTACTTTGTCAAATATAGCGCTCAAGGTGGATTACTGTAAAAGTAAAGATTTCCCTGGCACATATGTGCTAGTTGTTCCCGACTCTAGGGGGCAGTGCTCATCTCCATTTCAAAGCCGAAGAACCAGCACTGTCCAAATACGTCTCTGTGGTCATGTGGCCAGCATGACTAAATGCCGAAGGCAAATCAAACACTGTTACTTTCTCACCAAGGGTGGTTCCTATTTTTCTACTTGCATTTTTACATGCTTTCGAACTGCTAGGTTGGCAGAAAATGGGACAAGTAATGGGAGCTCACTCCGTTATGTGACACTAGGGATTCAAACCACTGAACTGCCGACCTTTTTGATCAACAAGCTCAGTGTATTAGCCACCATATCCCATCAAGGTGGGTTAACTAACGCTAAATGACAACTTCTGACTTGCCTTCTTACTGCCCCTACTGGAAAAGTCTATTGCTCAGAGCTGGTATTCAACAGGTTCTGACCAGATCTGGAGAACTGATAGTGGAAATTTTGAGTAGTTCGGAGAATCAGTAAATACCACCTCTGATTGGCTCCACCCCCATCTATTCTCTGCCTCCTAGGTCCCAGCTGATCGGGAGGATATGGAGATTTTGCAGTAACCTTGCCCACTCCAGGGGAAATAGAGATTTTACAGTATCCTTCCCCTGCCACACCCACACCAGTAAAACTAAAACCATGAAGTAAATATTTAAACTGCAATGTTTGCATTCAGGAGCAGAGCAAAGTTACTCCTGTAAACAGACCGAATGGTTTTAAAACAAAGGAACCTCTGGAAGTTGTTTTTGCTGATATAATAGGACCTTTAAAACCCAGTTTGGGAGTTGCCTGTTACAGTGGGGCAAAAAAGTATTGAGTCAGCCACCAATTGTGCAAGTTCTCCCACTTAAAAAGATGAGAGAGGCCTGTAATTGATATCATAGGTAGACCTCAACTATGAGAGACAAAATGAGAAAACAAATCCAGACAATCACATTGTCTGATTTGGAAAGAATTTTTTTGCAAATTATGGTGGAAAATAAGTATTTGGTCACCTAAAAAAAAGCAAGATTTCTGGCTCTCACAGACCAGTAACTTCTTTTTTAAGACGCTCCTCTATCCTCCACTCATTATCTCTATTAATGGCACCTGTTTGAACTTGTTAGCAGTATAAAAGACACCTGTCCACAACCTCAAACAGTCACACTCAAAACTCTACTATGGTGAAGACCAAAGAGCTTTCGAAGACACCAGAAACAAAATTGTAGACCTGCATCAGGCTGGGAAGACTGAATCTGCACTAGGCAAGCAGCTTGGTGTGAAGAAATCAACTGTGAGAGCAATAATTAAAAAATGGAAGACATACAAGACCACTGATAATCTCCCTCGATCTGGGGCTCCATGCAAGATCTCACCCCGTAGGGTCAAAATGGTCACAAGAATGGTGAGCAAAAATCCCAGAACCACACGGGGGGACCTAGTGAATGACCTGTAGAGAGCTGGGACCAACGTAACAAAGGCTACCATCAGTAACACACCGCCAGGGACTCAGATCCTGCAGTGCCAGACGTGTCCTCCTGCTTAAACCAGTACATGTCCGGACCCGTCTGAAGTTTGCTAGAGAGCATTTGGATGATCCAGAAGATTATTGGGAGAATGTCATATGCTCAGATGAAACCAAAGTAGAACTATTTGGTAAAAACACAACTCGTCGTGTTTCGAGGAGAGAGAATGCTGAGTTGTATCCAAAGAACATCATACCTACTGTGAAGCACGGGGGTGGCAACATCATGCTTTGGGGCTGTTTCTCTGCAAAGGGACCAGGACAATTGATCTGTGTATAGGAAAGAATGAATGGGGCCATGTATCATGAGATTTTGAGTGCAAACCTCCTTCCATCAGCAAGGGCATTGAAAATGAAATGTGGCTGGGTCTTTCAGCATGACAATGATCCCAAACACACCGTCCGGGCAATGAAGGAGTGGCTTCATAAGAACCTTTTCAAGGTCTTGGAGTGGCATAGCCAGTCTCTAGATCTCAACCCCATAGAAAACCTTTGGAGGAAGTTTAAAGTCCATGTTGCCCAGCGACAGCCCCAAAACATCACTGCTCTAGAGGAGATTTGCATGGAGGAATGGGCCAACATACCAGCAACAGTGTGTGCCAACCTTGCAAAGACGTACAGACAATGTTTAACCTCTGCCGTTGCCAACAAAGGATATATAACAAAGTATTGAGATGAACTTTTGATATTGACCAAATACTTATTTTCCAACATAATTTGCAAAAAAAATTCTTTCCAAATCAGACAATGTGATTGTCTGGATTTGTTTTCTCATTTTGTCTCTCATAGTTGAGGACTACTATGATATCAATTACAGGCCTCTCTCATTTTTTTAAGTGGGAGAACTTGCACAATTGGTGGCTGACTAAATACTTTTTTGCCCCACTGTATGTTTTGAGTATCATGGATCATTATTCTAGATATGGTTTCTCTTATTTAATGAAAACAAAACAGAAACATTTCAGCATTTCTTTAATTGGCTGAGGTTTGTGGAAAGAAAGATGAAAGCCAAGATTATCACTGTAGTTACTGATAATGGGACGAAGTTTACCAACTATAAATTCCAAAAAATGTTGAGAACAGCTGGTATTGACCACAAACGTTCTGCTCCTTATAGGCCACAACATAATTTGTTTGTAGAACAAGGGGGGCAAACATTACAGGCCATGGCTCGAACTATGATAGCTGATTCAGGTTTGCAGGAAACACTCTGGGGTGAAGCTATGATGTGTAGTAATCATGTTTTAAATAATGTGGTGAATACAACAACCGGTGAATTGCCATTCACTAGGTGGCATGGCAGAAAGCCAGATCTGAGTTACCTACATATATTCGGAGCCCCAGCATGGGTGCATATTCCCTCACAAGTAAGACTGAAAGGGCAACATAGAGCTCGACAGTTATTTTTCGTAGGTTACGAGGTCAACAATAGATCGTTTAGGTTTTGGGAGAAAGGCACAACTAAAGTTCACTGCAGTGTTAGTGCTAAGTTTATAGAACACGTTGGGTGGAATAAATTGGAATTTAACAATGATGTAGTTATCAACATCCAGGTAGTCCCTAGTGATGAAATAGTAAAACCAGCAATTAAACAGGAAGTGCAGGTACAGGAGGAACTAGAAGAATGGGAGCAGGTGAAACAGGAGAGTCCACAGGTGAGTCCTGAGCTGCCTAGATGTTCAACCAATGTAACACGACCACCTTACAGATATCAAGTTACTATAGCGTGTCAAGTAGATAAAGTTCCTGCTACATATCATGAATTAACCCTGTATCCTAAGAAAAAGCAGACAGTTTGGAAAACAGCAATGGAAAATGAACCGAATTCCTTACAAAAGTTAGAGGTGTATGAAAATGTAAAGTTACCCCCAGGTAAACATGCCATAGGATATAAATGGATCTACAAGATTAAAACAAGTGTAGATGGGACTGTTACCCATAAAGCCAGATTGGTAGCACAATGGTTTGCTCATTTGCTCATTACGTGCATCATTAGTTTGGGCAGCTAGGCATGGATATGTAGCGAATCATTTAGATGTTGAGACGGCATATCTCCATGCACCGTTGCAACATACTCTATATTTAAAGAAGCCTTCAGGGTTAAACACTGGTAATAATACTGATTGCTGGAAGTTAAAAAAGAGTCTTTGTGGCTTAAAGCAATCAGGCTATGAATGGAATCAAAGTATAGTGAAAGAGTTAACTAAGATGGGTTTTAAAGCTGCATAACTGATCCATGTTTGTTTAAGAAAGAAAGTAATGGTGTGATTTCATTGTTGCTATTGTTCACTGATGACATACCATTAATCACTAAAACTGAGCAAGAAGCTATGAGTATTATAACACTGTTGAGGATGCAGTTCAGTCTCAAACATCTCAGTTAGGTTAGGTTAGGCAATATCTTGGTTTACAAATAGGTAAAACTAGGGGAGCATACAAAATCTCACAAACCAAGAAAATTAACCAGCTACTCAGAATGTTCAGGATGGAACTGTGTAAACCAGCTAAAACTCCAATGGGTCTGGAATTTAGCCATGATGATATAAAAAACCCTGTGTTTGATAAAGGTATTTATCAATCATTGATTGGTAGCTTATCGTATCTGAGTAATTTGTCAAGGCCCGACATAACATACAGTGTAAATCAATTAGCCAGGTTTAATGCTGAACTTGCTGAAAGGCACTGGCAAGCTGCTAAGAGGATATTAAGATATCTTAAGCAAACAATGCATTATGCATTATATTTAGAACCTAGAGATGATCTGAGCTTAACTGCATATACTGATGCAAGTTTTGCTACAGATGTGTCTACACGGAAATCAACATCAGGGTTTGTTGTATTCCTGGAAAAGGCACTAATTGGATGGCAGTCTATCAACTATGGAGGCTGAATTCTCATGTCTGTCATTAGTATGTACAGATTTGGTGTTTTAGAAACAGTTCCTACTTGATATGGGGATTGACATACGAGAGCCTATTGTTGTTTATGAAGACAATCAAGCAGTAATTCATATAGCATCCAATCTTGTTGTAAAAACTAGGTCAAAACACACTGATATAAGATATCTGAATGTACGGTAAAGTGTGAATAGTAAATTAGTTTCACTGGAGTATTGTATGTCTGAAGACAACATTGCAGACCACTTTACTAAGGCCCAAGGTAATATATAGCATAAACATTGTTGTGAGGAATACGGATTAAGATTCTAAGATTTATATATCGTCCTACCCAAAGGGGAGAATGTTAGGAATATAATTCTAACACTTGGATTGGCAATATATAAATCATATAGAAATGCTATTACTGTGTCTTTAAATCATACTGTAAAATGTGATTAGTTGGTGGATCTTCCTGTCATGACACCACCATGCTTAGAGCGGAGGAAAGGAAACTCTCCTAACTTCTAACTCTAACTTCTTCGTTTGGGCTCATTTTTGAGCACTGTTGATCCTGAAGGGGCCAGCAGATTAAAGGGGATACTCAGTAGACGCTAGGGTGATAAGGCAAATCCCCCAGCAGATAGAAGAAACCCCCTAAACAGACGAGGAACTATCCTTCCATTTGGTTAGGACCAGCAATGGTGAACACATAAGAAGGAAGGAAACAGAGAGGGAAGCAGTTGAAATTAGGATATTTGTTAGTATTGCTGACAACCCAAAGAGGAGGTCAACGCGAAATTGACAGAGAGAGTGAGCTGGAAAGAAGGAGGCGCTGGGAAGGAGACTGTTTTTGCAGTTATTTTTTGCCGAAAAGAAGTGAAGCAGAGACGCTGAGTTCGCTGAGTTGGAAGGGTCAGCCCGAATAACTTGAAGGAATTGGCCAAGTGAGAACAAAAGCCCCTATCAGGGATCCTTGGCAAAAAACCCTATCAGGGATCCTTGGCAAACATTCAGGGGCCTTGATCCACAAATTGTTGGATGTGGGATGCTATTTCTTAAGTTGGCCACCAAGGAGAGGTCTATTAGGTTGTTGGTGTTGTTCCAGTCTCCTTGCTATGTAGCAGCTTCCCTGCCTGACTTCCTTGATTCTATGATTGGCCTGGTGGTGGACTTCCCTAGATTTATGGTGCTGAGAGATTTCAACACACCTAGGTGCAGGCCAGAGGTATCAGAAATTTATGGCCCTCATGGCAGCTACAGACCTGACCCAAGTAGTCCAGGGCTCAATTCGTAGTAGTGGTAATTGGGGGAGATTTTGCTTTCTCCCTGCTATGGACAGACCATTCACTGGTGACCCTTGTTTCTCAGGTGCTACCTCCCTCTGCAGGGAGGCTGAACTTAATGGATCAGCCCACCTCTTCCCGAGATTAATGAAGATAATTGGGTTCCAGGGAGAACTTGGGGTTATTCTGGAAAGTCTAATACTCAGTCCAATTAAAGCCTTGGTGGCTGCCTGGAATAATAAAGCATCTTTAGATCAGATTGTGCCTGAGCAGTTTCTTTGCGCCCAGAGTTCCTGAAATTTCCCATGGTACACGAGAGAATCAAAAGAACTTAAGTGGATTAAAAGATACCTAGAATGTCACTGGTGAAGACAATCAGACACAAGCTAGAGCCACTATTAATGACTATCCCATGGCAATAAGGGTGGGGGAAACATAAGTACTTCTCTGCCTTTATTGTGTCTGCTCATGGTTGCTGAGCAGCCCTGTTCTGAGTGGTCTTGACTTGGTTCCTCCTTGGAGAAAAAAAATGCCAAAGTCTATCTAAACGGTTACTATGAAGAATATACTACACGTGCAATGCAAATCGGTTGCATTCTCTCTACACTGGACTCCAGCTTTAGAGCAAAGTTTATGGAGGTAATGGTGACTATGTCTTCTAAGGTAATCTGTCAAGAGTTTCAGCCTGTTGAACCTGAAGAAGAGCACTGGGCTCTCTCAGCTGCTAGTTTGACCACTTGTATGTTAGATTCATGTCCCTTCTGACTAAAGCCTTGCAGGAGGGGACCTGTTGAGTGGGTTTGGGTGATAGTTAATTTATCCTTGAGAGAAGCAGTGGTGCTGCCAGTTTTTAAAGAGGCAGTGGTGTGTCCCCTCCGCAAAGGACCATTGCTTGACCCAGCAGCCAGGACAGTTTTTATTTGGTCTCCAACCTCCACTTTCTAGGGAATCTTTCACAATTCTGGGTGCTTGTGATTATCTGTAAAGCTTACATGGCTTGAGACTGAGGTACCTGAGGATTGTCTTTTTTCAAGAGTCTCTTACCCATCCAACTTGGTCGAGCAGAGTGAGCATGCTGCAGGTCCCATCAGCCAAAGAATGGCCCCTGCTGAATGGAATTTCCTCCCTTCAGATATAAGAATGGCCCCTACCTTCTTAGCCTTTCATAAGGCCTTAAAAACCTGGCTATGTTCCTGAGGTTAATGTCCTGAATGTGCCAAGGGCACAGTTTCCTGGCTATATTGCTAACCAGGTTAAATACCTTGTTCTTATTTATCTTAAATTTGATGTTTTTATTGTTTTAAAATGTTGTTTAAATTTCTAGTTGTAAAAATGGTATATTTTATGAATTATAAGCCACCAGAGTCATTGATTGAAATGGGCAGCCCAAAAAAGATGAACTAATTATATGTATAATATTTATATATTTATTTATTTATCAGCACAAATACAACAAAAAAAGTAACAAAAAGGCAACAGTAAAAATATTGGGTTTCTGCCTGGATGGTCTCTTGTGACGAGCCGAAGGACAGAGAATGGAAACACACAAACATACATACAAACATACATACATACATACATATAATTATATATACATATAATTATATATACATATATATATACATATAATTATATATACATATATATATACATATAATGGTCTGTCCGAAGCTGAGCAACATTATCCGCGAGAAATTGGACGAATTCCTCAGCTCTACCTTGTAAAGGGTTACCCGCATCCCTCCCTTTCAAGAGGGAGCGGGTTATTCTGAACAAGGCGGCTGGGCGCGACTCAGCGGATGCAATCAGAGAGGCAAAATATGCGTTCTTTGATGTCCAAATTGCCAGGATGCAGGCTTTCAACAGTGCTCAGTCTGACTCGGATTTACTGGACTTCCAGCGGCGCTGTAGGCCTCTCTTTTGGCGTTTCATCTCCCGGAGTTCCTCAGTAAACCAAGGGGCCCTCCTGGATCCACTACCTCGGAGAGGCCGTAAAGGCGCAATCCAGTTTAGAGACTCCGCCACCGCTGAGTTCCAAGCAGCGACCAAGGCCTCCACCTGACTGTGGACGAGAGTATCAGGTATAACACCAAGCGCCGTCTGAAAGCCCGGAGGGTCCATAAGGCATCTGGGGTGGAACCACCTAATCGGTTCCTCCTCCCTACAGTGGGGGATTGGCCTCCGAAAGTCAAGCCTCAGTAGGAAGTGGTCCGACCATGACAGGGGCAAGATCTCAATACCCCTCAAACCAAGATCACAACTCCACTGCTCCGAGAGAAATACGAGTTCGAGTGTGTGACCCGCTGAGTGAGTCGGGCCCTGAATTACTTGGGTCAAGCTCATGGCTGTCATGGAAGCCATGAACTCCTATGCTCCATCAGAGTGCTCGCCAAGCGAAGGCAAATTGAAATCCCCCAGCACCAAAAGCCTGAGGAACTCAACTGCCAGCTTGGCTACTGACTCGAGGAGCAAGGGGAGGGCTGTTGTAACGCTGTTGGGAGGCAGGTATGTTAACAACAAGCCCACTTGACCCTCAAGGTCCAACTTCACCAGTAAGGACTCACACCCGACAAGCTCCGGAACAGGGATCCTACGAGGAACTAGAGACCCTCGGATAACAATGGCCACTCCCCACCCCTTTCCTGGGGTCACGGCTGATGAAGCACCTGAAAACCCTCTGGGCACATCTCAGTGAGGGGGACTCCTCCCTCCGGGCCCAGCCAGGTTTCAGTAATACATGGCAGGTCTGCCCTCTCATCTAAAATTAGGTCCCTGATGAGGGGAGCCTTGTGAACCACAGACCTGGCATTTAGCAGCAGCAGCCTGAGACCAGGGCCCTGACTACTCATGCCATCTGGCCTTGGAGTGGAACTAATAGGGCCGGAAAGGGGGATCTCTGTGACGTAGCGAACCCTCCTTCCCCAGTAATGGCTAGCCCTAAAGTCCCCGCCATATCTGCCCCTCCCTGTTATGACTGTAATGCTCCGGCCCACTCCCATGTCCATGGTCCCTCCACCCTTCCCCATGGCCACCGCATTCCCCGGCAGGCCCTTCAACACAGACATCCTAAGGATGGGATTAGGCCTAGGCCCCCCTGACACTTCTGCAGAGCACTCAGTGCAGGAGGTACCTGGCTGTGGTCCCAGCCTTCTCAAACATACACAACCATACTATCAGACAATCCCCACAAACAATTTAAAACAAAATAACAACAGTATAATAATAAAAGTGGGTACATTCAATCAACCACAATCATACCACAATACTCTCCATACAAATTAAAAATTTAAAAACTGTGCACTAGTGTCAAATGCAATTTGCTCAGAATTCTCCTGATATGGAAGAGGAAGTTAATATCCCGATCCTCTCCCACAAGGGGCACAGGGTCCAAAAGGCTCTCTCCTCTCCTGTAGACCTGAAGAGTATAACAGAAAGGTCCAAAGTCCGGGGTGGCTGAGGCGGATCGAAAAAGTGAGGGGGGAGTTGAAAAAAAGTTAAGTCCCCACCCGTGTTTCTGCCATCTTCCATCGCTCCTTCCACTAAACAGATGCACCAAGGAGCAAACTGTAGGTATCGCCGACATGCCGAAGGACCCCCACACTCACTGCAGGTGCCCCCACCCATCCAAAGTCCAAACTGCCTTAGTAAGATGAATTGAGTAGGCGCTATACAAGATGGTACTCCAGAGGCAGCGGTGGGTGGCAATGGTCGTAGAAATGGGGCTGAAAGGGCAAGTCTAGGAGCCCAGAGGCCGCGGTTGGGAAAGGCCAGATGTTCAGAGGCCAGATGTTCAGAGGCCGAGGTTAGAGAAAGCCTGGTGTTAGACGGAAGAAGCAGGGGGAGGCCCCACAGCAGCGAGGGCAGGCAAAGCAGAAGCTGCACTAACAAGCAGGTCGAATCGAGTGGGTAGCAAAGGAGGGAAGAGGCAGCGCTGACAAGAAGCTCGACAAGAAGCTCAAGCCAAGTAGGGAGGGGCGGGCGTCCGGAAGGGCCGTGGCGGTGGCAAACAGAGCCAGCCGCCCGATCCGCCCAGCACCGGCATGAGCACAAGCTGACCGCCTCCTCTCTGGGGCGATGGCAATCAAGTATAGCCCCCAAGGGTTCACCAAGTCGGGAGGACGGAGTTGGAAGTCGCCGGGGCCACCGAAAATCGCCGAAAAATGCCACCGTCATCAGCGTGGCGTCGCCATCTTCACCGTCAGACAACCCAGGTCACGCGAAAGCCAGAGGCTGCATGGACCGGGGCAGCCTGATAGTGGCAACTCTCCCAGATGTCTGCCTTCTTGGGTCCCCTGAATTGCAGTCATCCCCAGGGACCCTATTCTGCATGGTTACGAGGTTGGTTTTATGAGGTTTCCAGCGTTTTTTGCCTAGTTAAATCAGAGTGAAAAAGCCTGGTAGCCATTCTGATCTTGCACATGCGCAATCTGGCTGTCACATATGCAGTCATGTTTTGCTAATTCTGTCAAATGCCCGAAGACTTAAATATATTCATAGACAAAGATACTCATGAAAGCTTAGACCCTAGTAGATTTAGGAGACTATAATTTCACACTGCTTCAGGACATTGTTTTAACTCAGCTTTCCTTACTTTGCTTCTCATTGGATATGCTGTGTTTCAAATCTTAGGAATTCTACTCAATAGTTCAAATTGTCACTGTTGGCCAATACATTCTCAGCGCACAAACCTGAATAAGACTATTCTACCTTGATGGATCATAATAGTTGAAAGTAAGTTAAAAGATTAGCTGATCAATTTAAGATTTATTTAGAAGAGTATTTCTTAAACTTTTGTTTCTCCCAGGAACCCTTCACACTTTAAAATTTATGGAAGAACCCAAAAGAGTTTTTGTTTGTATAAGTTATATTTATTATTCCCTTCCCTGCCCTCAGCAAAGCAAGGACTTTGGAGGCATAAAAGGGCTCCTAACTATTTACTGCTAAGCACTTTTATTTATTTATTTTTGTTCATTGCTAGATCAGGATATATTGCAACACAGATATCTCTATATTTCCATGTGATGCAGAGGGCTCCTAGTCACACTAGTGTTAAAGTGTAATGTGGCTTATCTGTTTTCAGAAACTGTGATAGCCATATCCATCCACTAGGGTTCAATATTGTATATGAATTATACAATTGTGTCCTAGCCAACAAATTATGATTTATTCTGATTGAAGATGATGTATGAATATGAGCAATGATGCTTATATACCGTGTTTCCCCAAAAATAAGACACGGTCTTATTTTCTTTTGACCCCCAAAATAAGTACTTGGCTTTATTTTTGGGGAGGTCTTATTATTTTTGAGGTGCAGGAAGCAGCAATTATAGTCACCTCATGCCTGCTGTTGTGTTGCAATATTTTTGGGAGGGCTTATTATTGGAGGAGTGCTTATTTCAGCACATGCGCTCAAAAGCCCTATTATTATTATCAGGGGAAGGTTTATTTTTGGGGAAACAGGGTAACAATGGATGCTAAATATGTTTCTGTAAATTGTATTTTACCTTATAGTTTATGGGAGAGACACTCTTCTCTGTCTTCTCTGTGGATACCGGTTGAATGTCTGACATAATCTCATGTTTGTCAGAGCAAACAAGCCCATAACCACATAATGTTTGTGCCTCACTGGAAGAATATTATTTACCTAAAAATGTGAAATCACAGGTGCCAGTTTTTCAGCTTGTGTTGACTTTCATAACATCGAGTTCTTTCCAAGGACCTAGGAAATAATAATATATCAGTATAGCAAATCAAAATAAAATATCTATATTATGGTCTTTGACCAGCTTTTGCAATAAAAAGAGTAGGGTAGAAACAGAAATAGTTTGACACAACTATTTGTTATTTGGAAGTTACAACTGGTGCAGAGTGGAACAGTGTGAATAGTTTCAGGGCCCCCCAAGAATAGTCCCTGTTACACCACTGCCCCACGAGCTGCCTTGGTCTGCTTCCAGGAGCAATTCAAGGTGTTGGTGATCATCTTTAAAGCCCTTCATGGCATGGGTCCAGATTACTTCAGGGATCGTCTCCCCCTACTGGGATTGGCCTGCACCACTTGTGTCAGCAAGAGGCATGCTGCGCGTCCCATCAGCTCAATTATTCGATTGGTCCAGGAGAAGGACCTTCTCTGCTGTTGCTCCTGTCCTTTGGAACATCTTGCCTGCCCCCCCACCCCATGTAAGGTTGGCCCCAACTCTCCTATCTTTTAATAAGAGCATTACAGATGTGACTTTGGCAGTTGGCTTAGGAAACAGTGTAATGGTGATGGTTAATGGAGTAATAACACATAGCACTTTACCCTCCACTTGCCCCCCCCCCCACCATGTTTTATTGGTTTTAATGTTTGTTTTTAACTTTTTATGTTTTAGCTTAGATGCAAGCACCCCAACGTTACTCTATGGTAAATGGATGGCCAATGAATTATAAATAAATAAATAAAAATTGAGGAAGGGAAAAACAGTAGGGTAATAAAACAATATGTAAAATTAAAAGATTTGTACAGTTGTATAACATGGTGAAGATATTTGTCCACTGATATATGAATGTAAGGTTAGCATTCCTTAAAATAAACAATAAAATAGATATAAAATTTATCTACGTGGCCGTCATATTTTAAGATGATTGAGGTGATGAGAGCATACCTTGGGGCATCATAGAAAGGGATCCCGTATGACAACATGAATGCGAATTTCTATTTCCCTGTATCCACAAGGCAAAATCTTTGCAAGTAAGGAGTTCCATGAAATCTTTCCATTAGTAGAAGTGATGTGAGGCATCATAATGGTCTCTGGAAAATGTTCATCTGTATTTATGTAAGGTACCCTGCAGTAGAAAGCCTCAGATCATGGCAATCGTGTTCAGGGACACTGGAGATTTCATTTTGATGATCAATGTCCCTGATTCTCTCTTTTACTATTGATTTCTACTTCTCCAGGGTCAATTGGCCTAAATATTCATTAAAGAGGCCAGGACTGCAAAGTTAGCTGCAGAGATAGCAGCCCCAATGAAATTGGTAATTCTACAGTAATAGCATAGGCATCAGGCCTGTAATATTAGTCATGATTTTAAGTCCTGAAATTAGAATCCTAGTCAAGGTCTGAACCTAAATATTTGGCCCAATATTTTTTTTTTGATATTTTCCTCCATGCACTGATAACCATGGGATAACAAAATCTAATTAAGCTGCTGCTTCTTCTCCTCCTCCTCCTCCTCTTCTTCTTCCTCCTCCTCCTCCATTTCTTCTGCTTCTCCTCCTCCTCTTCTTCCTCTTCTCCTCTTCTCCTTCTCCTCCTTCTCCTCCTTTTCCTCCTTCTCCTTCTCCTTTTCCTCCTCCTCCTCCTCCCCCCCCTCCCCAAAAGCTAAAAATTATTAAGGTAACATCTAAAAATTTAGGCAGTTTCAAGCAAGGTGGGTTTTGTTTGCCTACCTCATATTTCTCCGAAAACAACCATTCAGAGAGGAAGACAGAAAGAAAGTGACTGGCTCGAAATCATCCTGACTGCTTTTTCCTAAAATGATCTCACAATCTCTGCTTTCTAGCCCAGCATCTTCACCACTGCACCCAACAGGTTCTAATATGCTATTATGATTCTGTTAAGATGTTATGCTTTTCATTGTAAGAATATGACTCTCAAAAATCAAAAGCAAAAAAAGTTAAAAGTGATCTAAACATCAGATGTTTAAGACATGAAATGCAGTAGCCAGGTTTACATATTACATGAATTGTAACAGACCTAGTAGGGCAATTGTGGTTAGAAAATTCAACCAACTGCATTTCATTCCATAAACCAAGATCATAGAACTCATGACTATTCAATACAGGCTTCAATTAATAGGATGTCCTTCCCCCCTTTAATTATAACAGTTGTTTTTCCTTCTTTAGCGATCTCACCTCTGTATTCTACATGTCTTCAAATTAAATTCCATGTGATCTCTAAAAAAGAGTGAATTGTGTTCCAATTTTGGTTAGCAAGAGGTGTAGCCTTAGAAGAATTAGTAATTTATGATTGGTAGGAAATGATATGTAAATGTTGCTTATCGTTATGTGCCTGTTTATGGCCAATCTGTCTGAGTGGCAAGGTTCTAGGCACTCTATTGTATTTCTGGACATGTCTTGGTCTAGGATGCTCACAGTTGAAACTACGATTAATTTCAAATAATTAACAATTGGTTCTCTGCCCTAATGATTTCTTCCAACAACCAGTTCACCAAACTGCTCAGATGGTTCACAACCGGTTCTTCTGAAGTGGTGCGAATTGGCTGAATCCCACCACTGGTTAAGTGTATCTATGTGTTGTATCAATCCTTTGTGCAAACAAGGCAAGCCATTAATACATAAAATGAAAGCAAACACCACTACCATCTAGTACTGATGAAATTACCTAGTTGGGTAATGAAACATCTGCAAGAAATCAATCAAGCTCAGAGAGCACCAAGGAACTTACCCTATCTAAGTCACACTTGCTTGTAAGAATAAAAACTCATGACTCATAACGTACAGATGTGAGTACAAGGGTTTAAGAGAACATTTCTGGAAATAATCCAGTTTAAACTTAAAGTCCAATCCCTTACAAAGTTTATTACATTGTACTTTCTAACATTTGCAAATATTGTACCACTCCACCTTTCCACATAGAGGGAGAAAATGCCTTCAATCCTATGAGCAAAAATATGTTAGTATGAGACTAGGATAGGAGCTCTTATGGTCATAGCAAAAATCCATTAGCCTAAAAAGAACTTGAGAGAATTCAGATCAAATGATCTTCTGCAGCTGCAACCAGTTTTTCTTGCTAGGCTTGTTGGTTTGCTTCCTTCCCTCCTAAAGTTGGCTCTCAGCCATTGAGCTGAGCTTGACTGCTGGTGAATACATAATTATCATAAGTGTAATTACAACTGTCACCACCCCTATAGTCTTACTAAGACCAGAAGCAAGGATAAAATTTCCAAATCCACTACGTGGGTTGCAAATCCTAATTTCTATTCCATTGAACCTGATAATCTAGGACAGCGATGAAATTCATTTTTTTTACTATTGGTTCTGTAGGGGTGGCTTAGTGGGCGTGGCAGGGGAAGGATACTGCAAAATCCCCATTCCCTCCCCACTCGGGGGTCAGTCAGAGGTGATATTTGCCAGTTCTCCGAACCACTCAAAATTTCTGCTTCTCCAGAACCTGTCAGAATCTGCTGAATTTCATCCCTGATCTAGGAACCTTTTTCCTAAAAGCCTCTTCAAAATGTAGCAACAAAATCAATTTCATAACCTTCTTTCTGCAGGCCTCCTTAGAAATGATTCTACTAGATTTAGTACCCATAATATTCTCTAAGATTCCAGTTTTATTAGATTAAATTCAATATAAAATATACAAAACAACACAGCAGCAGATTCTTCAAATACATCTCCCACTTCTTTTTCCTATTCTACACAAAATCATTGATACAAAACTCATTTCCCTTTTGAAAGATATGGTACATCACTAAACATTTTATAGAGAAAAAGTGTGTTTCAGCAGATGCAGTTGTTTTGTATATGGGAGTCCCATATGTGTTTATCACTACGACAGTGAGCCTTTAATTCTAAAGAGAATTAAATAACAGAAGCAAACAAAACTCTTCAGCTAATGGTGAAAAAAAATTCACAGAAAAGTCTAAATTTCCTTAGCTGGGATGTGCATTTTAGTGATACCAATAACCTCCTGACATAAGTGATTGAAAAATATCAAAAGCTGACTTATGATAAAAGTTTCAAGGCATATGTTTGAAATCTTTCCATGTTCATTTTAAAGAGCGCAGCATAAGATTCCTTTCATTTCCTATGCATAGCCAGTGCCATTTCTCTTTGTTCCCCTTTTTGGTCAGAAAGGAAAAAGATGAAAAGAAGACTACTAATGAAACACATAGAATATGGTAATATATTCACCAATTCAGAGTTCAGAGCAGGGGTGAAATCCTCCTGGTTTGGCTGGGTTTGGCCAAACTGATAGGGACGATTGTCCTTGGTTCTGCGAACAGGGATTTTAAAAAATAGCTTCCGAGGATTACATGGCTCGGCTGTGAGTCGCACGATTTTCTGAATCTCCCCCCCCCCCACTGCTTTTTAACACATTTTTTTCTCCTGCTGGTTCAGGTGAACAGGCAGGGAAAAAATACTTTAAAAGGCAGTGGGTGGGGGTGCTGCAAAAGAAAGAAAGAGAGAGGGGGGATGGAAGGAGGGAGAGAGAGAGAGAGAGAGACGGAGAGATGGACAAAAAAAGGAAAGGGAGGAAGGACCACAAACCTGGCACTAGACTTCGAGGATACCTTGAAAAAGCACAGCAATCCAGGGCTGGTAGGGACCTGAAGGTCATCTACTCCAACCCCCTGCTCCAGCCGGACATTGTTAAAGTGAGTTTCTGTCTTTTGATCCCCAAGTCACATGACTACATAGCCACACCGACCCAGTCACATGACTCCCACCAAGCTACGTTCACAAAACGGGTAGAAATTTTTTTAAGATTTCACCATTGGTTCATAGCCTTACGGCAATGGGTTAGGAATTAGGCAGTGCTACGTAGGATTCAAATAATTTAACAACCAGTTCTCTGCCCTAATGATTTCTTCCAACAACCACTTCACCAAACTGGTCAGAAAGTTAACAACCAGTTCTCCCGAAGTGGTGTGAACTGGATCCCACTAGAGTTAGATTACAGAATGTAAGGCAGCATTGAGCTTCAGACTTTAGTGTCTGTGTCCTGAACAACAAATTTTCTGACATTACTGGTAGTCCTCAAGTTACTATCACAATTGGCCCCCAAATTTATGTTGCTAAATGAGACATTTTTAAGTGAGTTTTGCTCCATTTTATTACATTTCTTGCCACAGTTGTTAAGTGAATCACTGCGCGGTTAAGTTATAACATGGTTGTTAAGTAAATCTGGCTTCCCCATTGACTTTGCTTGTCAGAAGTTCTCAAAAGGTGATCATGTGACTCTAGGATACTTCAACAATCATAAATATGTTTCAATTGTCATTTTGATGAGTCAACTGAATTCTGATCCCGTGAGCACCCACGGGATGATGATGTGTGAAAAATGGTCATAAGTCACTTTTTTCAGTGCCGTTGTAACTTTGAACGGTCACTTAATTATTGTAAGTCGAGGACTACCTATATTCTGGAACTGTGACTGGCATCTTCAGACCAAAGTTGGTTTGTTCCTGTCATCTAACTCAGTCCCTGATTAGCTGCCTGTGGTTTGTCGCCCGACATTGCCAAACAGGTGCTAAATATGAAAGCCTATAGATTACATAATGTTGGAAAAGGAATAGGTGTATTTCAGCACTGATTTCTCAGTAAATATATTAAGATGTGGCCTTCCTATTGCTTTGATCTATTACAAAATCTTTAATGGGGAGATTGTTTATTTGGTAGGATGAAATACTCACGTGTTCTTGTTCCACACTTAGAAATGATGACTTTTATTCCCAGGCAAAGAATTTCATCATAGAGATATTCATTGTGTAATACTAATGATAAGTCTGAATGATGGATATTTTTCTTCCTAACCCTAACCGTAACTATTGCTTACAGATTTTAGAAGCTCCATGAAAGGAAACCAGGATAGGTTAATGTGTAAAAAAAACAACTAGTCTGAGAATAATTAGCCGCAGGCTGGGGAAACCTTAATTTCTTAGGTCTTCAGACTTTCCAGTAATTGTAGCTCTTCCTTACACCAATCTGACACATCCATAGATAAAATTTTCACATTCAAATATACAGATAAGTTTATCCACATATATCTTGCCACACATATTTTGTTAGCTTTACAGTTAGTAAACTGTGACACCCACAGCAACATTTTTATATTAAAATGTATTTTTATATTAAACATAATTCCAGGACACTGCAACTGTCATAAATTTGATTTAGTTGTCAAGCATCTGAATATAAATCACGTGAGCATGGGGATGCTGCAACAGTCATAAGTATAAAAAATAGTCACATACCACTGTTTTTCATTGCTATTGTAACTTCAAATGGCCACTAAATGCTATTGTAAATTGAGGATTACTGGCAAATACTTTCAGTGCATAATTTAGTAGGAAACAGGTGGGGCAGAGCATGTTGTAACTATCTAGTCATTAATCTCCAGGTCTATGCAATATCCAGGGATTTAGCTAAAAATACTCTTACTCCATCAAATCCTATTTTAAGTCCATTTATGCCACATTGCATAAATAGCCAAATAGGTTTTGCCAGCATTTCAGAAGCATTCTAGTTCATTGTTGCCAAAACTTTGTGAACATTATTTGGTCATTTTAGATCTTCTTATATACTGAAGTTATCAAGATCATATGGCCAGAAATGAAGAAAGAGGAGGTAAAGAACTCTGAAATACTTGAGTATTTAGGATATTGCATGAGGGGTCTCCGGTAATTCAGAGTCAGTACTGTGAGGGCTCTCATCTCAACAATTTCATCTTCCAAGAACACCAACCCAATTTCAGGCCCCATTGTGGTATTCCTCCTGAGGTAGCAACAGCAGTGGTGGGATACAATTTTTTTTACTACCGGTATCGGCATGGCTTGGCGGATGTGACATGGCTTGGTGGGCGTGGCATGGGGTGTGTGGCTGGGGAAGGATACTGTAAAACCTCTATTCCTTCCCCACTCCAGGGGAAGGTTACTGCAAAATCCCCATTTCCTTCCGATCAGCTCAGGACTCAGGAGGCAGAGAATAGATGGGGGTGGAGCCAATCAAAGTTGGTGTTTACTGGTTCTCCGAACTACTCAAAATTTCCACTATCAGTTCTCCAGAACTGGTCAGAACCTATTGAATACCACCTCTGAGCAATAGACTTTTCCAGTAGGGGCAGTAAGAAGGCAAGTCAGAAGTTGTCACTAAGCACTAGTTAACCCACCTTGATGGGATATGGTGGTTCAGTGGCTAAGACACTGAGCTTGTCGATCAAAAAAGTCGGCAGTTCAGTGGTTTGAATCCCTAGCGCCACATAACAGAGTGAGCTCCTGTTACTTGTCTCAGCTTCTGCCAACCTAGCAGTTCGAAAGCATGTAAAAATACAAGTCGAAAAATAGGAACCACCTTTGGAGAGAAGCATTCGATGTGCCTTCGACATTTAGTCATGCTGGCCACATGACCACAGAGACGTATTTGGACAGTGCTGGTTCTTCGGCTTTGAAATGGAGATGAGCACTGCTCCCTAGAGTCGGGAACAACTAGCACATATGTGCCAGGGAAATCTTTACTTTTACAGTAATCCACCTTGAGCGCTATATTTGACAAAGTAAAGTCATTATTTATATAATTTCTATGATATGTGCTCAACAAGACTTACTTGACAATTGAGGATCAAAGAGGAAATCTACTTCCTGCAATTTAGAAACTTTATCTCTGTTAAAGCAGCTTAAAATTGTATTTGCTTTCTGTTGTGTCTGAGTCTGTTGAACTACAATTCCCACCCCCTTTAAAGTATTATTACTGGTCTAGGTATTTCATAGCTCTATTCTGAGACAACTGAATTATTTCTGATTGCATACAGTTGCATTAATATGAGCTAAATTTTCATTTCCTGCTATTTCTGTACCCTATTAATTTTTAGTGAATTCGATTTATGTTTTCTAGGTATGAATTATCCTATCCAGTCTTGAGATATCTGGAAATGTGTTAAAACATGCTTCATATCTAAGTATAATCTTTATTGTCACTGTACTTAAATAAAACGAAATTGGTTTTAACCTCACTGGTGCAAAATTAGGGCAGAAATGAAAAAAAAAGGAATAGAGAAAAAAAGCTAGCATGTGCATGCAGTGATTGTGGTTGTATTTAAAAGTCTGACAGCCCAAGGATAGAAACTATCTTTAAACCTATTTGTTCAGGTGGCTAGAATGGTAGACGTGCGAAGAGACACTGACCAGGGTGTGAATCATCTCTGAGTATCTTCCTTACTCTGCTAAAGCAGTGAGATCTGGTGATGTCATCCAGTGGTGTCAGAGGGCAACCAATGGTTTCTTGTGCCGAATTGATCACTCTCTGCAGTACCTTCCTGTCCGCTGCTGCGTACCATACTGTAATGCAGTATGTGAGGAGACTTTCTATGGTGGACCGATAGAAAGAGATTATCAGCTGTTGTTCCACCTGATTTTTTCGCAGGACTCTAAGGAAATGAAGTCTCTGTTGAGCCTTTCCAATCACCAGAGATGTGTTGTTTTTCCAGGTAAGATCTTGACTAATAAGCATCCCCAAGAATTTAAAAGAGGAAACCACACAACTCCCCTCGATATACAATGGGGAAGGCTCCTCTTTGTTTTTCCGGAAATCTAGCACCATCTCCTTTGTATTACTAGTATCTAGTTGTAAGTTGTTTCTTGAGCACCTTAATTAATATAAGTTATTAATTAAATTGTTGAAGAGTACAGGATTCCCAACTGAATATTGTGTGATGCTCTGTATTTGATGAATGATGATCACTCTTTGAGAATAATTTTCAAGTCAGCAGTGCACTCAATCAATCATCATGTAACCTGTTCACTAATATCCTGCTGCACAGAATAAAATACTCTGTCAACTTCTTTGTAAAGAAAGTAAGATATATCATACTAACTTCACAAAATTCCTAAAGTCTACTAAGGAAGCTATCTAAAAATATTAGATAAGGTAAGACAGGTTTCTAGTAATTGTTTTCAAAGTGTTTAATGATAAGTTCTTTTATGATAACCGTATGCACTCTTAAATTTTTCAGCGTATTGACATCAGAGTAACGGGCCTATATCTTGATGTGTTTTCTTTTTTCTCCTTTTTGAAAATTAGAATAACAGTTGGTGTTATCCAGTCATCCTCCAGTTCATCAGGATTTCTCAAATGTAATTCATAAGAGTTTGGGGGGGGGGGTGGAATCACGCAATGCTTTTGGTACCTTAGTATGTAATTTAATCTGGTGTTGGAGATTTAAACACATTGAAGAAATAAATGTTTTCACCCCATCTCAGTCTTGCCCTGACATTCTGTTTTTAAAAAGTGCCTGATGGAACGCATGCACTACACATACACACATATTAGCTACATATGCACATATCTTATCCACAAGATTGTTGATGTTATATCACTATTTATGTTTGGCATGTGCATCAAAGCGTTGCCGAAGAGCATGCAATATGCTTCCTGGGATTTTTTGGTGTTTGTCCCGTAAATCTTCTATTGCCCTTTGAGTCTGTTGGAGCAGTGGAGTGGCATGGAACAGTGGAGTGGGATGGAATGGAAGAAAAAAAAAGAGGAAAAAATAGATTTAATTGAGATTTATGGTTCAGGAACTATTGAGAGAACATCCTGGAACTAAATATACAATATATGGACTCTAACAGAACACATCACATATTTAAGCACATATATAAAATTCTAACTTGCTCTTCATCAGAGTCTTTAACGTACATTTGAAAACCAATGTTATCTTTGATTTCATCTTACGGCAAGATTTTTTCTCTCTTTCTGCTCATGTTATACCATTCATATTCAGATAAATCACATTTTCCTATAAATCTCTAAAAATATGGTGTACAAATGTCTGTCTCTTTTTGTGTGCTGTAACCAAGAGTAAGTTCATGTGGGCCAGAATAAGACCCTGGTAAACGGAGTTGAACATTTGCAGCAATGTCTATAAAATAGAATATTCCTCCTTTGCATGTAAAAACACAAACTTTCATCCCTTTCTCCTTCTTAGAAATGCCCTTGCAGAAGAGTTGGAATTATGCTGTATGGCTGGAGATGGTGTTCAAGCCTTCTTCTACATCCTCTTGTTCTGACCTAGGCCAGACTGGCTGCTGCACCCAGTTGTATAATTAAAAAGCAGAATGCATACTGATGCCTCTTACTTAATTTGTTCCTAGCAGTGGTTTGTTGAATAAACCATAATTGGATAAATTGAAAATATAAACTTATTGGGTAAGAAGAGGTTGAACCCTCCATGATGAACCTTTAGTGTGATATACAGTATATTTGATGGATATTTTCATTTATACATGCTCTTAATCATATTGTGTAGTTTGAATAAGTGCTGTTTAAACAGTAAGGGATGAATGGATGATAATGTTACATTGACATTTATGTACTAAACACTCAACAATATTTCTGCATATATACTTAGTCTATTTCCATAACTGTTTGCAAATAGTTATTATAGAACTTATAATTTCATAAATAAGGAAGTTTTAATTTGAATGGATATTTTCTTTTTAGAATAGAAATACGCTTACCTGTTCAGCTAATTTTTCAGGAGTTATATCTGGATCATATGGAATTGGTTTTCCAATATGGGTTATAAGTTTAACTGGAAACATTCCATACAATGGAAAGGTGAACCATCGGTTTCTCTCATAAAACCATCTCATTGGTCCTGGGTACAAATTTTAGAAAATATGATATGTATATTAGTAGATTGCCAAGAGTTTCATATTTGACTTTGTTGGGAGCCTATATTTAAATGCAATAATTAATGCCAGCAATGAAATCAACTAATGGAAAGCTTTTGCAGTGTGTAGAAACAAGAAAATAAGCCATCATGTTTGGAACCTTACAGTTTGCAAAATACAACTTAGATTAAAAA
The DNA here is from genome assembly GCF_009769535.1 of Thamnophis elegans. NCBI lineage: Eukaryota > Metazoa > Chordata > Lepidosauria > Squamata > Natricidae > Thamnophis > Thamnophis elegans. The sequence continues at coordinate 40,140,098 of NC_045548.1, forward strand.
GTTATGAAAAAATTAGAGTTAGGAGAATCCTGACATATAAATAGACACACAAATATAAGTAGACAGATAAACAGACAAGACAGGCAGTCTTTCCAGGATAATTACCCATTAATTTACAGAATATGGATAACTTTGCTGAATATCCATAATTTCTGGGTCATCCCTGTGCATTGTAATCCCATGACATCACGTCAGTTATGGGAAATGTATTAAATCAGTTTTTCCACCAAAGCTCTGGAGTTCTGGAGTATGTACATATGTATGTATATGTATACAGTATATGTGTTTGTATATCTGTAGATTTGTAAATCTATATCTAGAGATAGATAGATAAATAGACAGATAGAAAATAGATAGATAGATAGACAGAAAGACAGAGAGACAGGAAGACATACATTTATACAGACAGACAGACAGACAGATATCTGAAGAGAGACCATATATAGTCTTTTCACATTCTAGATGAAAACTAATATGTACCACCTCTTAAAACAGTTTTCCTAATAATAAAATAAAAATAATCCCAAATTAATCTACCCCAAATATATTTTTAGTTTACTTGGAACCCAGATTTAGCTATTTTTCATTCAAATTAAACATGGTAAGCAAAGATGCAGATGTACAAATTTATAGTCTTAAATAAATAACATTCTCAAGAATACGTAAAGTTTTACTTACTTATGTTTGCATATGCCATATATCCTTCTCTAATATTTTGTGTAAACAAAGGAATGATTGGCTAGAAGAAATAGAAGAAACAAATAATGAGCTTCTTTTAGTTATAATATGTGAAAGGAATAAAATGTATTGGTTGGACATAAAATACATCAAGTTTACCATTTGCTGAATTAGTTAATCTTTAATACATTTAAAAAGAAAAACATATTTTTTCCAGCTTGCTGAGATCTTTATTTGTTTGCATCCCCCCCAAAAAATATACAGCAAAGTTGTGATTTTTAAAGTCAGTTTTTGAAAGTTTTTTAAAATGTTAAGACTTTGTAAAATTGATTTAAAGAAAGAAATTGAAATTAATTATACCTTCCATTGGTGAAAAAAGTGTACTATTTACATATCTATAGTGATTCTGTCATCCAGGTCATCATTGCCCAAATGTTTGAAAACATTTTGCTTCTCATCCAAGAAGTTTCTTGGATGAGAAGCAAAACATCTTCAAAGAAAATCCAGAAAGTCCAGTTGCCTCTTGAAAAAGTGTCATGTTTACATTTCATTCTTAAAAGAAAACTTTGAAAGTTGATTACTAGAGCACAGATGTGTACTTTAAATGAGATGTATGACCTGTGGATTGAAAACCTTTGTAATCTCAAATTTAAAATTTGCTAAATGGGTTTATTTTCAATCAATTGAAAAGCTAAATTCAACAGTTTTCATATTCACTCTCATAGCCATTTTCCAACTAACTTCCACCAATATCACTTTTGTAAGGGAAGGTAAAGATGGAACTTTTTTGAATATGAACCAGGCAGATATAGATATGCCCACTAATAAATCAAACACACACAGAAACATACAGAAATACCTCACCTGGTTTGTGATCTGATAAAAGGAATTAACATAGAAAACACAAGTTAACTGCCTGATTCCACCAAATTTTGCACCAAATTTTATATATCAATGGTTTTCTTTTTTATTTTTTTTCTGGGGAGTGCAGGAGAGCAGCATAATTTTTAAGTTTTATAGGGCAATGACTTTATTTCTAATTTTATGTATACTTGTATTATTATATACTTGTATAAATAATACTTGCATTATTTATCACTTTATTTTTTTCATTTTTTTTCCAGGAGATGTGACGAGAGCAGCATACTTTTTATTACAGTCAAATTTGGCATAAGATGGATAAGTCATAAGGTTTGTTTCCTGTGTACTGCCTTTAATATCTAATCGTTGATGCATTGTATGGATTGCTTAGGGTTGGATAGGCAATTTTTTACTAGAGCAAAAGGAAACACAACCCTTCCTTCCTATTTTAATTATTACTTTTATTTTCACTACTTTTGTAGTTATACTATTTGTATGCATGACAACATAATGTATAATATATGCATTTATACTTTCATTGTCTTAAATAGTTTAGCATAAACTATTAACTAAACTAAAAAAAAGTAATTTGAATTATGTGAACTGAAAAAAATAAGATTTTTCTTTTCCTGGTTTGGCAAATCTGATTTGTGGTTGTATGCACCCTCCTGTGCATTAGCAAATAGCTTAAAAATAAATAGATAACGTTTGCAAATGCATATTCCACTTAAAGGACCACTAGGAAAAAATATGAAGACAAATGGCTTACCACTTTGGCATCTATAGCTATTTGAGCAAATCCTTTACGTTTTCCCCATATTACTTTATACTGGTTATTTCCATAGTTCTGCTCTCGTAGTCCTCCTGGTGCAATTCCAAGTAAGTGCCCTTGTTTCAGAACGTTTATACACCTTTCTCTTGTAGAACAATCACAGCGATTAATGGAGATGAATCGTTTTAGTCCTGCAAAAGCAGACCTAAGAAATCATCTGTTCTTGCTTGTAAAAGAAAACAGAATACATGTATTTCCATAATAACATAACTCTAAATAAGACCTTGGAAAGGAAAACTGGACTTCACACGCTAGTGAATCAATTTTATTAACTCCCCCCCAAAAACCCACCCGCCTAAACATAGTAATTTTTTTACCTGGTAAACTCAAGATCAAATCCTCTATCACAGAATAGCAGAATCTCCCAGTGAGTCTATACAACCTTATTACAAAACAGTGATAATCGATTGGAAAGTTTCCATGATAATAGACAAGAAGTGCTGGTCCTTGGGGTAAATTTTCTAGTCCAGAAATCTCATAACCTGTTATTGGGAGAACAATGAAATGGCTTCAACTTTTTTGTCACAAGAGTTTCCTATGTAAGATCACATAAAAATATGGCATATTTTTCTTATCAAGCTAAATATTTTAAATCAAATGTGCTTTTTGGAACCATCACATTGAATCCTAAAAAAATAAAAAAAAATCTTTTGAGAAATTAATGTTACTGCTTTTGTGATCCTGCACATGTGGTCTAGTTTCCTATAAGTTATTTAGATTCATGTTACTTAATGGCATCAAACCTTACCCACAAATATTTTTGTCTTTAAAAATTTTGTCCATTTTAAAAAAATCATTTTTAAAAAGACAATTTTGGTATTCTGTTGATACTTTCCAAAATTCTTATAAATATATAGAATGTATAGGTTTTAGATGGGTTTTTCTAGCTTTATCCAAAGGTATAGTTAATGGTAATGTTTAACAACTTAACTACGATTTTGAAAAAACATGTTTAAATTAAAAAAGCACATTTGGAGTTTAATATTAAGGCACAGGAAAAATTGTACATGGTAGAGGCAAGGATTAGCAGAAATATTTCTGATTTATTTTAATTTGTTTTTATTTTTATAATTCTGAATTTTTAGGAATATAATGATATGAAGATGTATATATATCTAGCTTAACAGCTGTGGACAGGAAGGCACTGCAGAGAGTGATCAATTTGGCATAAGAAACCATTGGTTGCCCTCTGGATGACATCACCAGGTCTCACTACTTTAGCAGACTAAGGAAGATATTCAGAGCTGATTTACATCCTGGTCAGTGTCTCTTTGCACTTCTACTATCGGGCAGAGGACATCAAAGTATAGCCAGCCAAACAAATAGCTTTAAGTATAGTTTCTATCCTTAGGCTGTCAGACTTTTAAATACAACCACAATCACTCCAAGCACATGCGGAAACGTACGAGTAGTTTTTTCTTTTTCTTTCTTTTTTCGTTTCCACTATAATTTTGCACCAGTGAGGGTAAAACCCATTTCATTGTATTTATTTTGTACAATAACAATAAAGACTATACTACTATACCTAAATATTTCTGATATTTTATTATTAGTTTTACAGTACACATAGGGTTGATCTTATTATTAGTTTAAAATTATGTATGTATGAGACTAAAGATGAAACAAGCACATAAGCAGTGTAGACAAAAATCCAGAAATTAGGTCTTCTAGATTATGGAACCATAGAATCATAGGGCTAGAAGAGACTTTGGAGGTCTTCTACTCCAACCCCTGGCCAAAGCATGAAACGTATAACATCTCAGTCAAATGGTTGACCTTTTTATTTTTGAAAACCTCCAGGAAGTATATATGAAGAACCTAAGTCTTTAAGGAAACAAATCAAAAATGTCACCAGAACTAGACTAAAGAAATTGAGTTTGTTGACTAATTGTAGAAGCATTTTTTAAAAAGTGAATTCTATATAAATTGGCAGTATGCAGCCTCGGTTTCCCCTTTATTTTCTACTACATTCTGATGAGATTCAAGATGCAAATGACTGCAGTTAAGGGTTGGCCCCAAGAATTATGTCTATGAGTGAAAATAAATTCCTTATCTCTGCCTTAAAGAATTAATGAAGAACATCCTACTTACCATGCAATATCTTTCCAAACAAGTCTGTTATCCATGCGTAAATTTTCTTTGGCATATTCCATTGTTTGCTATTGCTATCTTCTGGAAAATTACCAATTTTTTCTAACACATAATATATTAGATTAGTTATATAGAAGAATGAAAATGCAAGCATAAGTGGATAATATAATATTATCAATATTACTAACACTGTCATGGGATACACCATAAAGCCTGCACATTCTTCCAAAATGTAAGTTGGCCAGATGAAATATTCTTTTCCAGGGGTATAGTAAATATTTTCTGCAGTCATGTTTAAACTCAGACTACAGGAATAAAAGTCCAAAAATGTTTTCTTCCTGAAAAAAACCATACAAACATTCTTTAATATAATTACTATTTGCAATATTGAGCTTTCGGATAAGAGCAGAATATCAGAATAGCACTGAATACATTGTAATGACGCTTTCATATAGCCTAATGGAGAAGATTGGGCTGAGATGATAAAACAAATCAAATCTTAGTACAATCAATCAAACTATTGGTACTTTTAATGAAATATTACTAGTATAATTAGAGGCTGACATTAAACTTGTTTTTTTAACCAACCAAGAAAGAAAAGGTTTTACCAGCCAAAGGTGTCTATTCAGAAGGGACTCCTTGATTTTTGAAACAACTTGTGGGTTTTTGTGCATACAAGACAAATCTTGAAATCCTCTGTTAAAAATCTGTCATAGAAACTCTTTCTTCCTGACTGATGTCCATTCTGTCCCTGAGCTTCTACCTCCTCCTTTATTTTTATTAGAAAGGGATCAATTGTAGACTTCTTGCAAGAAACCCACCTTCTGTTCCCTTCTGCTAGAACCTGTTTCATTATGACAGGCATCTCCAAGGCAGAATGCGATTAAAACAGGGATGGTAGTTCTGTCTGAAGACACTAAACTTCAGTAGGCAAGTTAGCTTCAATTAATAGAAACAAACACTAAAATAGGTTTGTGTCTGAGGACATTAATCTTCAGTTGGCAAGTTACCTTCAAAAGTTTCATCACCATAAATTTCAAAATACGACTCTTGTAGTTCTACTGCAGCTAAAATATCAGGGATGTTGCACAGCAAAGCAGTCTCCCAGAGCTTATAAAAACATTGTGCTACTCTAACATAGCAAGTGTTTTACTCCCATTTAATATAACTGTTTTAAAAAAAACATTGGTTATAAATCTAAACATTCTATAGCTGCTGAGTATATGGAGTTCGAGGGGAAAAAATGATGTGCACGGATTCAGCAGAACAGATGCCAAAGCAGCCGTATAAGTATGGAAAAAGGCACCCACTCCCTTAACTGTTCAGTAAGAAATGCTTCATTTAAGGATTTCCTTATACCACTATACAGTAATGCAGAACAGGGTGAAGAAATATCTTGCCTCGCAATCTATCAATCTTTCGCAATCTATTATTAAGGAAACGCTCTGATTTACTGACAGAATGAGTAATAAATTCATTATTCAGAATAATAAATATAATTTTTCTAAAAAATATTAATAATGAATAAATATTTCCTGTCTTTGTTTTCTGTGAGCTAACCTGCTCAAAGAACTTCTAGCAGAACGAGACAGATAGAAGCAATAGCATAACACTATTCCATGCACACTCTGATAGCTGGTATCACTATTAGCCTTTCTTCTTGGCTTTGTTCATAGATGAAATAATATAGCAGTAATATTTCAGATTCTACAGATATTTGAAAAGCTACCTCAGAATGGCCACAAAGTCTTGTAATAATATTCAGCTTTTTGCAAAATGATTCTAAGACTCTTCATCCGACCCCCCAAGTCATTTAGAACAGGTGATAAAAATAGTTAATTCAACTGAATTTCCTTCAGAATGAAACAGTAATTTATACATTAACAACCTCTCACTATCCAACTTTTCTGCAATAGAAATATCCTACTGAGGTCAATGTCAAAACATTAAAAGAAAAGTTGTAAATTTATGAACAATCAGAGCATTATTGATTAAAAACAGAAGGGACCCACTGGTATTGAAAAAAAGAGATGAATTTCACCTGCATACACAATCATTACCTCCTTCAAACAGCTTGCTTGGAAGATCAATTTTACGCTGATGAAATATGGTTTTTAAATGAATAAATTCTCCTCCCTCAGAGGGTGGAGTGAGAACAAACTCAATTCATAAACCTAGACTTAACCATTCTTTTAGCCAATGCCAACATTTATCTTTAAGTGAAGAACAAGCAGCTTATGAAATGAGAATTAAGTCTGCTCTAACTGTTCTCATGGTGCCTTGTGCTTAATCAACCTTAGAAGACTCCTGGTTTGGTATTCTGCTGAGTTGACATTCCACATGGTTCAGCAGAGGCAGATTTATCTGAGTCTGAGTCCTGGACCATGAGACCCTTTGGGAGCTGTGATCTGATGTAATCTCAAGCAGGAAGGCATTTTGTGGGAATATCAGTTTTTGATATTACACAAAGGAATATCATTTAATTGGATGATTATTTTCTGTTGTGACATCTATCCTTTGGGATGTCTTCCTGAAGCCTGCAACAAACTTTTCCAGCCCTGCACATGAGAAAACATGTCTAGTGCTTGTCGTTCAATGATGGTTGCATCAGTGTTCTTTTTATACATCTGCAAATTTTAACATTTTCCACTTTAATGTGTCTTACCTTCCCCTGTTTCTCAGCAGGAAGTCAGAACCAATCAGCATGAGGGTGTGCTCTTCTGCACAACATGCAATTTGGATTTGGGAGATATTTATTTGCATAGATCTATCTGCAGCTCTTTTCAACTTCCAGCTTTGTGGCGATAATTGCACAACTGGTAGGTGCACAACTCTCAATCATCCTAGAGTCAGATTGGTTCCAATTTTGTGACCTACCAGAAGACATGCTTTTTTCCATTTAGCCTGGGATTTGGGAATGTGTATATGGGCACCTGAAAAGTAGCTGCATTGGTAGGGAAATTGATTACACCATACCAAAGATTATGAGAATTAAAAAAATTATTTTAAAATTTTGTCATAATGTAGTCCAGTAACATATAATCAGTCCGGTACACAGAGTTGCTAACTGTTGCAAAACTCAGATCAGATGAGCCCAGCATCTAACAAACAGAGAGAAGTAACAGGCATTCTGGCTCCCTCTTACGGCCAATTGAGGAAAACAGTAACCAATCACATTTTTTAATTTTTTTTATTTTAAACACATAAACACATCAACAAAAACAAACACGTGACTTAAAACAACATAGGAACAAGAAGTTCCATCATATATCATACAGCAGTTCCATATCGGTTTCTTTACAGTTAGTGTTTTCCCTTCTATACATTTTTATCTTGCATTCATGTTCTCCTTATTCGTTATCCATTTTTATGTAGAATTCTATATTTATGCATAGTTAGCTATTTATAACAAAATATTGTTTACCTATATTGTGTTTTATATTCTTACTGTCATTTATTCTCTTACATACAATTATAGGTATACATTCACGTAGTTATTCTTTTTCTTTGCCATTCTTATACTTTTGTTATTCCATTTAAAAGGTTATAATATACAGTTTGAATTGTTTTGTTTACCATCCTTAGCGCCTGTTGTAACACCACCTTATTTTCCCTTTCTTTTCTCCCTCCCTTCCTTCTCTACTTCCTTCCTTCCTCCTCTCCTTCCCCTTCTTTCTTCTCTTACCTCTCCCCTACTCCTACCCTCTCTCTTCCCCTTCCTGCCCTCTCTCCTTCTCTTTCTCTCCTTTCCACCCTCCTCTCCTTCTCTTTCTCTCCCTTCCACCCACCTCTCCTTACCTCTTTCTTATTCCCTTACCTCTCCTCCACTCTTCCTCTTCCTTTCCTACTATCTCTCCTTCTCTTTCTCTCCCTTCCACACTCTTCTCCTTTCCCTTCCTTCTTCCTTCCCTTCTCTGCTTCCTACCTCCTCTTATCTCCTTCCTTTTTCCCTCCCTTTCTTTTTCTATTGTTATAGGTGTCTCTTTCAAATCTCAGTTTATGTTTTTGGGGGATGGTATTTCCACAAGCCCATATAGTTTCGTATCATTTCCTTTTTTCTCTTTCGTTCTACAGTCTATATGTCAGCCATCGTCCTGATTTGATGGCTTATTCCAAGTAATTCAGTCTGACTACTTTAATTTTCTGTGCTAATTCCTTTTGAGTTATTAAATTGGTCTGCCCACTCATTTGGTTCTATTTCAATTTCGTCTACTTGGTTACATAGCCCAGATGAAATCCAAGCCCTGTCAATTCTTACTTCCTGTATACAGGCTATATCTATTTTCAATTTCTTAAGTTTATTAAACATCTGGACTCTTTTTTTTGGTGCATTCAGTCCATTCAAGTTTATCAAGATAATTGTTATTTCTTGATCCATCTTTAGCTGTTTTTTTTTTACTTCTAGTTTGTAACTGACTTTTCTCTCTCGCGCCTTTGTTCTCTGCTCTCTCTCTTTCTTGCCTCTGTTCTTCTCTCCTGTTTCTTTCCTTGTCACCTAATGTTTCTTCCTCTCAACCCTACTTTCTAGTCCCTCCTTACTTCTTTGTTCTTCTTCTGCTTTGCTATATCCTTAATAGAATTTCTGTGCTTCTTCTGTATTCTCTATCTTATATCTTTTTCCTTGCCAAGATATCAGAACTCCTTCTGGTACTAACCATCTGTACATTTTTCTGTTTTTATTTAACTGGTTTGTTAAAAATTGATAGTGCCTACGTTGTTCCCGATTTCTCCGTGGAATCTGTTTGAGCGTGATCAACTCTTTTCCCTGTAATGTAATCCATCTCTTCTCTAGTTTTTTTTGTACACTTCATCTCTCGTTGTTTTTTTTTAGCAAATCTTACATGCACTTCTCTCGGGAGTCTATGTCTTCTGGCATAGTTAGTATGCACCCAATAAGCTTCATTGACTTCTCCTCTCAATTCTTGTTCTTTTCTTTGGAGAATTTCAGTGAAAATTTCAATCATTTTTCTTTTCAGGTCTTCCTCCTTCTCTTCCAGTATGTTTTGGAATCTTAGGTAGAATGCAGCTCTTTCATTTTCAAGTCGGGTTATTGATATTTATAGTTCTTTATTAAGTTGTTTATATTCCAATTCCATTTTTCCAATCTTCTGATCTGCTTGTTCTATTTTTTCTTCCATACACTGGATTTTCTGTTCATTAATTCTGTATACTTTCAATTTTGTCATCTACATTTTGATAGTTGCTTTCAATTCTCCCATTTCATTTTTCATTTCTCCATGATTCCTCCTTATCTCTTCATGATTAGTAGTTGTCACTTCCTGGCTTTTTGCCAATGTCTCTTGTATCATCTGGAGCATCAATTGCATACTCTGCATCGTTGGAGCTGTCCCTATTGTTCCTGCCATCTTTTCACCTCTCTCCAACTCCAACGCACTCTCAATTGATCTTTGATTTGAGGAAGGGGGTGTGGCTGAAATCACATTGGGTGTAGTTTTTTTCACTAATTTTATTGAAGTTGCCATTTTTATCCCCCTATTTATCCTTGCCCACAATTGCATATAAGTTTTACTTTACTTCTACTTTATCAGTAATATAAATAATATAAGTAATTGTATATTTCAATATTTAGCAATAGTTAACCTTCCATAATATCATGTTTAAATACCTGAACATTCCTATATAGTATTCAATTCTATTTTGGTCCTTAATTAATATATATCATAGATTTATATACCACACTATTATCTTATACCAATAGATGTCTCTCAATTTTATCATTAATGCAGGTATTCAATTCTAGTAGTTAGTTTATCTGTATGTATGTATGTATGTATGTATGTATGTATGTATGTATAAACTTATGTCACCGTTGGTTTTCTTGCATCAGATTTCAAGGTCCAAATTTACAATCCACTAGGTGTCACTCTCCCCTCACAGAGACTGTTAATATCCAGGTTTCCAGCAAACAAGTAAGGAAGAGGTCCCTTCGAAAACATTCCTCTCTCTCTGACACTGTTCCGAGGCAAATAAATATCAAATACTTATAAGTTCAACTATTCTTTGGGGAAAAACAAAACAGCAGACAGAAGAGTGAGAAGAAAAAGAAAAAAACAACTAAACTACCAACCCGATTGTTAAACAGTCGGAACTTTCCAAATCTTTTCTGCAGATATTATTTTCTACTCCTGTTGTCCATGCCGGGTTTTCATTCTCACTTGGCCAATTCCTTCAAGTTATTCGGGCTGTCTCTTTCAACTCGGCAAACTCAGCTTCTCTGCTTCACTTCTTTTTGGCAAAAATGAACTGCAAAAACAGTCTCCTTCCCAGCGCCTCCTTCTTTCCAGCTCACCCTCTCTGCCAATTTCGCGTTGACCTCCTCTTTGGGTTGTCAGCAATAGTAACAAATATCCTAATTTCAACTGCTTCCCTCTCTGTTTCCTTCCTTCTTATGCGGTCACCATTGCTGGTCCTAACCAAATGGAAGGATAGTTCCTGGTTTTAGTTTTACTGGTGTGGGCGTGGCAGGGGAAGGATACTGTAAAATCTCTATTCCCCTGGAGTGGGAAAGGTTCCTGCAAAATCCCCATTTCGTCCCGATCAGCTGGGACTTAGGAGGCAGAGAATAGATGGGGGTGGAGCCAATCAGAGGTGGTATTTACTGGTTCTCCAAACTACTCAAAATTTCCACTATCAGTTCTCCAGAACTGGTCAGAACCTGTTGAATACCATGTCTGAGCAATAGACTTTTCCAGTAGGGGCAGTAAGAAGGCAGTAAGAAGTCAGAAGTTGTCATTTAGCACTAGTTAACCCACCTTGATGGGATATGGTGGTTCAGTGGCTAAGACACTGAGCTTGTTAATCAAAAAGGTTGGCAGTTCAGTGGTTTGAATCCCTAGTGCCACATAACGGATTGAGATCCCATTTCTTGTCCCATTTTCTGCCAACCTAGCATTTCGAAAGCATGTGAAAATGCAAGTAGAAAAATAGGAACCACCTTTGGTGAGAAAGTAACAGCGTTCGATTCGCCTTCGGCATTTAGTCATGCTGGCTACATGACCACAGAGACGTATTTGGACAGTGCTGGTTCTTCGGCTTTGAAATGGAGATGAGCGCTGCCCCCTAGAGTCGGGAACAACTAGCACATATGTGCGAGGGAAATCTTTACTTTTACAGTAATCCACCTTGAGCGCTATATTTGACAAAGTAAAGTCATTATTTATATAATTTCTATGATATATGCTCAACAAGGCTTACTTGACAATTGAGGATCAAAGAGGAAATCTACTTCCTGCAATTTAGAAACTTTATCTCTGTTAAAGCAGCTTAAAATTGTATTTGCTTTCTGTTGTGTCAGAGTCTGTTGAACTACAATTTCCCTCCCTTTAAAGTACTATTACTGGTCTAGGTATTTTAGAAATCTATTCCTAGGCAACTGAATTATTTTTGATTGCATACAGTTGCATTAATATGAGCTAAATTTTCATTTACTGCTATTTCTGTACCCTATTAATTTTTAGTGATTTCGGTTTATGTTTTCTAGGTATAAATTATCCTACCCTAAGGTGACCAGATTTTCAGATTGGTAAAGAGGGACACCATTGATTGGGGGCAGGGGGGGACTTGATTAAAAGTTTTATATTTTGTCAAAAGGTCACACAAGGCGATTACATTACCCCAGGACACTGAAAGCATCATAAATATGAATCTGTTGCCAAACATCAAAATTTTGATCAGGTGACCATGAGGATGCTGCAACGGTCGCTAAGTGTGAAAAATGGTCTCTAAGTGTGAAAAATGGTTATCAGTCACTTTTTTCAATGCCAATGTAACTTTGGTCACTTAAAAGCTAAAGCTAGTTTGCATTATAATGCCTTATGCTAGCTTACATTTTCAAGAGAGAAGCTAAACTTCTTATTAGAAATGAGTAGATAGAGTAGAGTAGAGTAGAGTAGAGTAGAGTAGAGTAGAGTAGAGTAGAGTAGCAATAGCAGTGGACTTATATACCGCTTCATAGGCCTTTCAGGCCTCTCTAAGCGGTTTACAGAGAGTCAGCATATTGCCCCCAACAATCTGGGTCCTCTACTCTGAGTAGAGTAGAGTAGAGTAGAGTAGAGTAGAGTAGAGTAGAGTAGAGTAGAGTAGAGTAGAGTAGAGTAGAGTAGAATAGTTTATTAGCCAAGTGTGATTGGACACACAAGGAATTTGTCTTCGGTGTACATAAAAAAAATAAAATACAATACATTCATCAAGAATCATAAGCTACAACACTTAGTGATAGTCTCTCTCTCTCTCTCTCTCTCACTCACACACACACACACACACACACACACACACACTCCTCCTCTGGATTCAATGGGACTTTTGGAAAATCCCCCCTCCTGTGCACACACTCCCTCTTTCTCTCTCTCTCTCCCCTCCTCTGGATTCAGTGGGACTTTTAGAAAATCCCCCCTCCTGTGTGCACGCACTCCCTCTTTCTCTCTCTCTCTCTCCCCTCCTCTGGATTCAATGGGACTTTTAGAAAATCCCCCCTCCTGTGCTCTCTCTCTCTCTCTCTTTCTCTCTCTCTCTCCTGTCCTCTGGATTCAATGGGACTTTTAGAAAATCCCCCCTCCTGTGCACACACTCCCTCTTTCTCTCTCTCTCTCTCTCTCTCTCTCCCCTCCTCTGGATTCAATGGGACTTTTAGAAAATCCCCCCCTGTGCACACACTCCCCCCCTCTCTCTCTCCCCTCCTCTGGATTCAATGGGACTTTTAGAAAATCCCCCCCTGTGCACTCTCTCTCTCTCTCTCTCTCTCTCTCTCTCTCTCTCTCTCTCTCTCTCTCTCTCTCTCCTCCTCTGGATTCAATGGGACTTTTAGAAAATCCCCCCTCCTGTGCACACACTCCCTCTCTCTCTCTCTCTCTCTCTCTCTCTCTCTCTCTCTCTCTCTCTCTCTCCCTCCTCTGGATTCAATGGGACGTTTAGAAACCCCCCTCCTGTGCACACACTCCCTCTTTCTCTCTCTCTTTCTCCCCTCCTCTGGATTCAATGGGGTTTAGAAAATCTCCCCTCGGTGCACTCTCACTCACTCTCTCTCTCTCTCTCTCCCCCCCCCCTCTGGATTCAATGGGGTTTAGAAAATCTTCCCTCCGTGCACACACTCCCCCCTCTCTCTCTCCCTCCCTCCCTCCCTCCTCACCCTCTTCCTCTCTCTTTCCTTAAATTCTGAAGCCTGAAGAGGGAAGAGGCTGAACATAGTAAAGATCCTCAAGGATAAATTCTTCTGCTTTTGATTTGCATTAGTACTACAGCACGTTTCTACTAAGCTCCTGTAAATCTATGCTTTTGATACACATACTGCTGCATAGCATTCACTAAAGGATTCTATGTGTTATCATTTTTCCTAGCTGGGTCTTTGGTGCAATAAGTAAAATAATTTGCAAGCATGTAGGTATGACATATGGCAAGCTCATGTAACTTGAGGCTGCCACTTGTTCCTCTGAAGCCACAGCCATTTCTTCCTCTGAAATCTCTTCTCTTCAAATCAAAGTTCTTTAAACATTATGCCAAGCAAATTGGAGTTCTACAATTCAGATCCTGTTTCAACCATGATAATTGGCAACTTTTTTTTTTACTACAACATGCCGTGCATATTTCATTATCTGGAACGTCATTGGAGGGATCAGGATGGGTCTTCAGCATTTTAAAAACAGGGATGCTGGAGCTAAAAACCTTAGTGTAAAATACTTCTAGGGAGAACTTGAGATTCTGTCCCTTGAGGCAAATTCATAAATTGGGAGTGGGGGACAGGGAAGAACTTGGCATAGGCTAAAATGTTTACTTGTACTTCCAATGTTCTCTGTTAAACCAGTGTTGGAAAGAGTTAGGGGAATTTAATTAAGCCTGTTGTAGTAATTAAGGTATTACTACAACAGGTTTTGGGGATACACTTGGAAGAGGGAAACACTCTTAACACCATGGAGATCAGAAGCTCAATGGGGCTTCTCAGATTCAAGGGCTGCTAAGCCAAAGGGGGACAAATCCATGGTGAAAAACCAGAGAACCAGTAAAGATTCTAGATCGATGTACTATATAGGAACTGGGGACGCAGCAAAGAGCACGCAGCCCAGACGTTCATTTCCCACCCTGAGTTTGAGTCCCGTCGAACTCAGCACGCCTGGCAATTTCTTTTTATTTATTTCCTCGGAAACTCTTCCACGTAAACCACCTCATCATGAAACCTTGTTCTCATGACCAGTGTCATTTAGAAAAGGGATTGAAATAGTTTACTAGGCGGAGTTGGGAGAGAGAAGAACCTGTCAGAAACCGTAGGCGGCTCCTGTAAAGCAGCAGTCCCTCCACTCCATCATGTCAGATGGATTACAACTGGGGGGGGCAGCAGATCAACCCACCCAAGGGTCCCCTGCCTGGGTAGGTAGATAGGGCTGCACCTGGTTTAACCAGTTCCGCCCACCTAAAGTGACAAAACTCGCTTTATAAAAAATAAAATAAAACTTGACAAAAGCTGCCAAAATTTGGAACTACCCCGCTCCGGATACCCCACCCTGGGAAGAGGGAAAAAAATGCACAACTATGTACCATCTTGCAAATTCTGACCGGCAACCGCACATTGCAAATTCCCCAAGCGCAAAGTGAATGGTTGGGAAGCGGGGCGCGGGGAGCTTAGAGCAATAAAGAGTTGGAGAGATCCGTGCTCTTTGCGAGCTTGGAAAGCGGGGGATTACGCCAGCTGATCCACCCACCCACCCACCCCACCCCCGTCCTCTTTTTTCCGCCGGAACCCGGGCGGGGGGACTTGGCGGCGACCACCACCTCCATTCCCGCGCCTCAAACCCTCTTCCTCCCCTCCACTCCAAAACTCCTTGGGGCAGATGGCGGAGGAGGGGTGGAGGTAGAAGCGTTCAGTTTAAAAAAAAGGCTGGGGAAAAAAAGAATTGAATTGAAAACAGTAACGAGAGAGACGAAAATCAGAGTATCCAAAAAACCCCAACCCAACACTTTTTTTGTGTTGTTCTCCGTGCTTCACTCCAGGATCCAGATGAGGAAGGCTGCGGCCGTTCCCAAAACTTCTTTCCTCTCCCTCTTTCTCTATCTTTCCCCCACAAAAAGCAGGACGTAATAGACTGGTTTTGAGTGCTGATCATTCGGGATCCATTCAGAATCCTCTCGCCGCCAAACTCTTAAAGCTTTATCAACTCTACAACAAACCACTTTTTCTCCCCTCTGCTCCCCTCCTTCGCTTGGTCACCCCCCCGAAGTTGAAACCTGAGTGGGGCAGCGATTCCCCTACGCGCTTCAGACACGTTGCAGAGAAGTGGGGTTCACCTCTTGCTTTCTCCCCGCAACTTTAAAGGAGTGTGCGCGTGCTGTGGGGAAAACGCCTCCGAGCGGCCCCGCAGAAATAACCGTGGAAGAGAAAAAGACATTTTCTTCTCTTTTTTCCTTTCTTTTCTTTTCTTTTCCTTTCTTTTCTTTTCTTTCTCCCACAGACACACGCCCCAAATTTTTGCCGATTCTTAACCGCCATTGGGGGGAGTGGAGAAAGTGGAAAAGGCAATATTCTATCCTATCTGGAATAACACGGAATAATTTCGAGGGGGGATTCTCAGTCATCCTGGAGTCTTCCCGCCCGGATGCCCGCGACTCCTGTTAGTGCTCGGCAGCGCGTACCT
This sequence comes from Thamnophis elegans, assembly GCF_009769535.1. Taxonomy (NCBI): domain Eukaryota; kingdom Metazoa; phylum Chordata; class Lepidosauria; order Squamata; family Natricidae; genus Thamnophis; species Thamnophis elegans. The sequence goes on from NC_045548.1 coordinate 40,156,199, forward strand.
GCCACACAGCCTCCAGCTCCGCAGGCCGTCCTCCCGGCACAAAGCCACTATCCTGCAATTCCTTGGCGGCGGCGGTGGCAGCGGCGGCCACGAGACCTCCTCCTCCTCAGCCACCGCCACCTTGGCTCCCTCTCCCTCCGAGCCCCCTCCCTCCGGCTTCCCTCAGGCTCCGCCCTGCTTTTCCCTCGCCCTCGCACAGCGGGTCCTGGCTGCAGTGCCGATGCCCTTTTGTCCACTCACCCATGAAAATCAGGACTTTTTAAAAACGTCGCAGGACGCGGGATAAATTGTGAAAAAGTGTGACTATCCCGCCAAAAGCGGAACATCTGGTCACCTTATCCTACCCAGTCTTGAGATATATAAAAATGTGTTAAAACATGCTTCATATCTAAGTATAATCTGTATTGTCATTGTACTTAAATAAAATGAAATTGGTTTTAACCTCACTCTTGCAAAATTATAGCAGAAATGAAAAAAAAAAAGAAATAGAGAAAAAAACTAGCATGTGCATGCAGTGATTGTGGTTGTATTTAAAAGTCTGACAGCCCAAGGATAGAAACTATCTTTAAACCCATTTGTTCGGCTGGCTATACTTTGATGTCTTCTGCCTGATGGTAGAAGTGCGAAGAGACACTGACCAGGGTGTGAATCATCTCTGAGTATCTTCCTTACTCTGCTAAAGCAGCGAGATCTGGCGATGACATCCAGTGGTGTCAGAGGGCAACCAATGGTTTCTTGTGCCGAATTGATCACTCTCTGCAGTACCTTCCTGTCCGTAGCTGTTAAACCAGCATACCATACTGTAATGTAGTATGTGAGGACACTTTCTATGGTGGACCAATAGAAAGAGGTCATCAGCTGTTGTTCCACCTGATTTTTTTGCAGAACTCTAAGAAAATGAAGTCTCTGTTGGGTCTTTCCAATCACCAGAGATGTGTTGTTTTTCCAGATGAGATCTTGACTAATAAGCACTCCCAAGAATTTAAAAGAGGAAACCCTCCCCACAAACCCCCCCTCGATATACAATGGGGAAGGCTCCTCTTTGTGCTTCCGGAAATCTAGCACCATCTCCTTTGTCTTACTAGTATCTAGTTGTAAGTTGTTTCTTGAGCACCTTAATTAATATAAGTTATTAATTAAATCATTGAAGAGTACAGGATTCCCAACTGAATATCTCTGTATTTGATGAATGATGATCACTCTTTCAGAATAATTTTCAAGTCAGCAGTGCACTCAATCAATCATCATGTAACCTGTTCACTAACATCCTGCTGCACAGAATAAAATACTCTGTCAACGTCTTTGTAAAGAAAGCAAGAGATATCATACTAACTTTACAAAATTCCTAAGGTCTACTAAGGAAGCTATCTAAAAATATTAGATAAGGTAAGACAGGTTTCTAGTAATTGTTTTCAAAGTGTTTAATGATAAGTTCTTTTATGATAACAGTCTTGCCCTGACATTCTGTTTTTAAAAAGTGCCTGATGGAACGCATGCACTACACATACACGCATATTAACTACATATGCACATATCTTATCCACAAGATTGTTGATGTTATATCACTATTTATGTTTGGCATGTGCATCAAAGCGTTGCCGAAGAGCATGCAATATGCTTCCTGGGATTTTTTGGTGTTTGTCCCGTAAATCTTCTATTGCCCTTTGAGTCTGTTGGAGCAGTGGAGTGGCATGGAACAGTGGAGTGGGATGGAATGGGAGAAAAAAAAGGAAAAAAAGAGATTCAATTTAGATTTATGGTTCAGGACCTATTGAGAGAACATTCTGGAACTAAATATACAATATATGGACTCTTTAATAGAACACACCACATATTTAAGCACATATATAAAATTCTAACTTGCTCTTCATCACAGTCTTTAACATACATTTGGAAACCAATGTTATCTTTGATTTTATCTTATGGCAAAGATTTTTTTTCTCTCTTCCTGCTCATGCTACACCATTCACATAAATCACATTTTCCTATAAATCTGAAAATATATGATGTGCAAATATCTGTCTCTTTTTGTATACTGTAACAAGAGTAAATTCATGTGGGCGAGAATAAGACCCTGGTAAACGGAGTTGAACATTTGCAGCAATGTCTATAAAAAAGAATATTCCTCCTTTGCATGTAAAAACACAAACCTTCATCCCTTTCTCCTTCTTAGAAATGCCCTTGCAGAAGAGTTGGAATTATGCCGTATGGCTGGAGATGGTGTTCAAGCCTTCTTCTACATCCTCTTGTTCTGACCTAGGCTAGACGGTTTCCTGCACCCAGTTGTATAATTAAAAAACAGAATGCATGCTGATGCCTCTTATTTAATTTGTTCCTAACAGTGGTTTGCTGAATAAACCATAATTGGATAAATTTTAAATATAAACTTATTGGGTAAGAAGAGGTTGAACCCTCCATGATGAAGCTTTAGTGTGACATACAGTATATTTGATGGATATTTTCATTTATACATGCTCTTAATCATATTGGTGGCCTTCCAGCTTCAGCGTACCTTGGAGGAAGCTAACTATCTTGACCCCTTCCAGTCTGGCTTCAGGCCCGGTTACAGCACAGAAACCGCTTTGGTCGCATTGACCGATGATCTCTGGAGAGCCAGAGATGGAGGCCATGCGTCCATCCTGGTTCTCCTTGACCTCTCAGCGGCTTTCGATACCATCGACCATGGTATCCTTCTGCGACGACTGCGGGAGGTGGGAGTGGGAGGCACTGTTCTGCAGTGGTTCTCCTCCTACCTCTCGGACAGGTCGCAGTCGGTGTTGGTGGGGGGGCAGAGATCGTCCCCGAGGCCCCTTACTTGTGGGGTGCCGCAGGGTTCGGTCTTATCCCCCCTACTATTTAACATATACATGAAACCGCTGGGCGAGATCATTCGGAGGCACGGGATAAAATACCACCAATATGCGGACGATACACAGTTGTATCTGTCCGCCCCGTGCCAACTCAATGAAGCGGTGGAAGTGATGAACCGGGGCCTTGAGGCTGTTAAAGACTGGATGAGAGCTAACAAACTGGTGCTCAACCCGGAAAAGACCGAGTGGCTGTTGTGTTTTCCTCCCAAAAATTTGGTTAATGTTCCATCAATCAGGCTGGGGGGACAAAATTTATACCCCTCAGACAGGGTCCGCAACTTGGGAGTCCTCCTGGACCCACAGCTGAGTTTCGACCATCATTTGTCAGCTGTGACCAGGGGGGCATTTGCTCAGGTTCGCCTGATGCGCCAGTTGCGGCCCTACCTGAACCGGGAGGCTCTCACAACAGTCACTCGAGCCCTTGTGACCTCTAGGCTGGAATACTGCAACGTGCTCTACATGGGGCTGCCCTTGAAGAGCACCCGGAGACTTCAGCTAGTCCAGAATGCGGCCGCGTGAGTGATTGTGGGCGCACCACGGTTCGCCCACATAACACCGATCCTCCGTGAGCTGCGCTGGCTACCTGTTGATCTCCGGGTGCACTTCAAGGTCCTACTTACCACTCACAAAGCGGTCCATGGTAGTGGATCTGGCTATTTGAGAGACCGCCTTCTGCCAATTACCTCCCTGCGTCCCATCAGATCGCACAGGGTAGGCCTCCTCCGAATCCCATCCGCCAGTCAGTGCCGACTGGCGACTACTCGGAGGAGAGCCTTCTCAGTTGCAGCTCCGACGCTATGGAACAATCTCCCCGTGGAGATTCGCACCCTCACCACCGCCCAGGCCTTCCGCACGGCCCTCAAGAACTGGCTAGCCCGTCAGGCCTGGGGATGAAAAATCTTAGTTTGTCCCCTCCCGAATGATGAATGAATGTTGTGCTCTATTTTTAATATTATGTATTGTCTTATGTCTTTTGTCTTTGTACCCCCTTTCCCGTGTTTTGTAAGCCGCCCTGAGTCCCCTCAGGGAAAAGGGCGGCCTATAAATTATAATAAACATTCCAAACATTCCAAACATTGTGTAGTTTGAATAAGTGCTGTTTAAACAGTAAGGGATGAATGAATGATAATGTTACATTGACATTTATGTAACAAACACTCAACAATATTTCTGCATATAGACTTAGTCTATTTCCATAACTGTTTGCAAATAGTTATTATAGAACTTATAATTTCATAAATAAGGAAGTTTTAATTTGAATGGATACTTTCTTTTTAGAATAGAAATACGCTTACCTGTTCAGCTAATTTTTCAGGAGTTATATCTGGATCATATGGAATTGGTTTTCCAATATGGGTTATAAGTTTAACTGGAAACATTCCATACAATGGAAAGATGAACCATCGGTTTCTCTCATAAAACCATCTCATTGGTCCTGGGTACAAATTTTAGAAAATATGATATGTATATTAGTAGATTGCCAAGAGTTTCATATTTGACTTTGTTGGGAGCCTATATTTAAATGCAATAATTAATGCCAGCAATGAAATCAACTAATGGAAAGTTTTTGCAGTGTGTAGAAACAAGAAAATAAGCCATCATGTTTGGAACCTTACAGTTTGCAAAATACAACTTAGATTAAAAAGTTATGAAAAAATTAGAGTTAGGAGAATCCTGACATATAAATAGACACACAAATATAAGTAGACAGATAAACAGACAAGACAGGCAGTCTTTCCAGGATAATTACCAATTAATTTACAGAATATGGATAACTTTGCTGAATATCCATAACTTCTGGGTCATCCGTATGTCTTGTAATCCCATGACATCACGTCAGTTATGGGAAATGTATTAAATCAGTTTTTTCCACCAAAGCTCTGGAGTTCTGGAGTATGTACATATGTATGTATATGTATACAGTATATGTGTTTGTATATCTGTAGATTTGTAATCTATATCTAGAGATAGATAGATAAATAGATACATAGGAAATAGAGAGATAAGAGAGATAGATGAAAGACAGACAGATAGACAGAAAGACATACCTACCTACCTACCTACCGGCCGGCCAGCCGGCCAGCTGGCCGGCCGGCCGGCCGACAAACAGGCAGGCAGGCAGGCAGGCAGGCAGACAGGCAGACAGACAGACAGACAGGCAGATAGATATCTGAAGACAGAGCATATACAGTCTTTTCACATTAAATAAAATAAAAATAATCCCAAATTAATCTACCCCAAATATATTTTTAGTTTACTTAGAACCCAGATTTAGCTATTTTTCATTCAAATTAAACATAAGCAAAGATGCAGATGTACAAATTTATAGTCTTAAATAAATAACATTTTCAAGAATACATAAAGTTTTACTTACTTATGTTTGTATATGCCATATATCCTTCTCTAATATTTTGTGTAAATAAAGGAATGATTGGCTAGAAGAAATAAAAGAAACAAATAATGAGCTTCTTTTAGTTATAATATGTGAAAGGAATAAAATGTATTGGTTGGACATAAAATACATCAATAAAAAACTTATTTTAACTAATATGAACAATATAGTGTATAAGATCATTGTATTTTTATGACATCCCTTTTCAGCAGGGCATTGTTGAACTAAATGTAGTTTGGTTTGTCATTGTACTAAATGTAGTTCAGGTACTGACATGCTGAACGTTTTTTCTTAATGCTGATATTTCATGCTCATACATCCAAAAGATCCTGATTTTTAAACTAATATTAAACTTCAGTTTTATTTTTCACATAACCAACTAATATGCAAAGGGAAGACAAACGCAAGAGTTGAATGAAAATATTATGATTCTTTTTTTATTGAGCGTTTATTACATTGTCCTATAACTTTGTCCATCTTTCTTACAGATAAATTTACTCCTTCAGATCAGTTATTGGCATCTAGTATACTCAGGCAAATGCTGACACAGGCACCACGGGTGAGTCTTTTGCTGTTTTCAGGGCAGCCCAGTGGGCCAGGCCTAAGCAGGCTGGTTACAACCCCCAGGCCTTGAGTTTGACCACACTGACGTAGACCTTTGGGGGAAGGTAGAAACCTTCCAGAACCTTCCAATTCAGAGACAGAAATGTTCCAATGAGGTGAAAATGAACTAAAATTTCAATTTATTTTTTGCATTGCAGGCGCATTATGGCTGAAAAGGTAACTGGATATAAGATCTGGACAGCCAAAACTCTGTCTGGAATCGAGATCTGGAGTTTGCCCAAATCTACGCCATAAAGCACATTAAGCCTTTAAGGTCTTCAAGGTCATCTTCTTTTTAATCCTTTGGGAGTTTTACTGTTTATTGTTTCTTTAAGATTGAAAATCATTCAGCACTTCAAGTTTACCATTTGCTGAATTAGTTAATCTTTAATACATTTAAAAAGAAAAACATATTTTTTCCAGCTTGCTGAGATCTTTATTTGTTTGCATCCCTCCCCAAATATACAACAAAGATGTGATTTTTAAAGTCAGTTTTTGAAAGTTTTTAAAAATGTTAAGACTTTGTAAAATTGATTTAAAGAAAGAAATTGAAATTAATTATACCTTCCAGTGTGGAAAAAAGCGTACTATTTACATATCTATAGTGATTCTGTCATCCAGGTCATCATTGCCCAAATGTTTGAAAACATTTTGCTTCTCATCCAAGAAGTTTCTTGGATGAGAAGCAAAACATCTTCAAAGAAAATCCAGAAAGTCCAGTTGCCTCTTGAAAAAGTGTCATGTTTACATTTCATTCTTAAAAGAAAACTTTGAAAGTTGATTACTAGAGCACAGATGTGTACTTTAAATGAGATGTATGACCTGTGGATTGAAAACCTTTGTAATCTCAAATTTAAAATTTGCTGAATGGGTTTATTTTCAATCAATTGAAAAATTAAATTCAACAGTTTTCATATTCACTCTCATAGCCATTTTCCAACTAGCTGCCACCAATGACACTTTTGTAAGGGAAGGTAATGATGGAACTTTTTTGAATATGAACCAGGCAGATATAGATATGCCCACTAATCAATCAAACACAAACAGAAACACACAGAAACACCTCACCTGGTTTGAGATCTGATAAAAGGAATTAAACATAGAAAACACAAGTTAACTGCCTGATTCCACCAAATTTTGCACCAAATTTTATATATCAATGGCTTTCTTTTTTTTTATGGGGAGTGCAGGAGAGCAGCATAATTTTTAAGTTTTATAGGGCAATGACTTTATTTCTAATTTTATGTATACTTGTATTATTATATACTTGTATAAATAATACTTGCATTATTTATCACTTTATTTTTTTCATTTTTTTTCCAGGAGATGTGGCGAGAGCAGCATACTTTTTATTACAGTCAAATTTGGCATAAGATGGATAAGTCATAAGGTTTGTTTCCTGTGTACTGCCTTTAATATCTAATCGTTGATGCATTGTATGGATTGCTTAGGGTTGGATAGGCAACTTTTTACTAGAGCAAAAGGAAACACAACCCTTCCTTCCTATTTTAATTATTACTTTTATTTTCACTACTTTTGTAGTTATACTATTTGTATGCATGACAACATAATGTATAATATATGCATTTATACTTTCATTCTCCTAAATAGTTTAGCATAATAAATTGATGAAAATAAAAAAAGTAATTTGAATTATGTGAACTGAAAGAAATAAGATTTTTCTTTTCCTGGTCTGGCAAATCTGATTTGTGGTTGTATGCACCCTCCTGTGCATTAGCAAATAGCTTAAAAATAAATAGATAATATTTGCAAATGCATATTCCACTTAAAAGACCACTAGGAAAAAATATGAAGACAAATGGCTTACCACTTTGGCATCTATAGCTATTTGAGCAAATCCTTTACGTTTTCCCCATATTACTTTATACTGGTTATTTCCATAGTTCTGCTCTCGTAGTCCTCCTGGTGCAATTCCAAGTAAGTGCCCTTGTTTCAGAACATTTATGCACCTTTCTCTTGTAGAACAATCACAGCGATGAATGGAAATGAATCGTTTTAGTCCTGCAAAAACAGACCTAAGGAATCATTCTGTTCTTGCTTGTAAAATAAAACAGAATACATGTATTTCCATAATAACATAACTCCAAATAAGACCTTGGAAAGGAAAACTGGACTTCACACGCTAGTGAATCAATTTTATTAACTCCCCCCCAAAAACCCACCCGCCTAAACATAGTAATTTTTTTTACCTGGTAAACTCAAGAGCAAATCGTCTATCACAGAATAGCAGAATCTCCCAGTGAGTCTATACAACCTTATTGCAAAACAGTGATAGTCAATTGGATAGCTTCCATGATAAAAAACAAGAAGCGCTGGTCCTTGGGGTAAATTTTCTAATCCAGAAATCTCATAACCTGTTATTGGGAGAACAATAAAATGGCTTCAACTTTTTTGTCACAAGAGTTTCCTATATAAGATCACATAAAAATATGGCATATTTTTCTTATCAAGCTAAATATTTTAAATCAAATGTGCTTTTTGGAACCATCACATTGAATCCTAAAAAAAGAAAAAAGACTCCTCTGAGAAATCAATGTTACTGCTTTTGTGATCCTGCACATCTGGCCTAGTTTCCTATAAGTTATTTACATTCGTGTTAGTTAATGGCATCAAACCTTTCCTACAAATATTTATGTCTTTGAAAATTTTGTCCATTTTAAAAAACTCATTTTACAAACACAATTTTAGTATTCTGTTGATACTTTCCAAAATTCTTACAAACATATAGAATGTATGGGCTTTAGATGGCTTCTTCCAGCTTTATCCAAAGGTATATTTAATGGTAATGTTTAATAGCTTAACTACAATTTTGAAAAAAACAAGTTTAAATTAAACAGCTCATTTGGAGTTTAATATTAAGGCACAGGAAAAATTGTACGTGGTAGAAGCAAGGATTAGAAGAAATATTCCTGATTTAATTTGTTTACTGTCAGACCTCTAGTTATTGTACTTTGCATATGAAATAAAATTCCAATTATTTTAATTGTCAAAAAGACTAGAATTACAGATTACTAGGTTGGATGGCCAGACCCAAACCAGGAGAAATTATGTCTTAATGTAAAATGTAAAGCCAATGTGTTTCTAAGCAACTGAAACCTTAGCACAAAATATATTATAGGTCTTCTTGTGATTATAATAGGAGAAGCCATATGGCCGCTTCACTCAATGACTGTTTTCCAAATTGCAGTCACTAAATAGAGCACTGGGGAGAAGGCCAGGGCTTTTTGGGGTTGCTACGCCGGTGATGATAGGCACATGCTCCCTTACACATGGAAGACCCAGGCTCTATTCTCTGTCCCAACAGGGAAAACATTTGCTAGTGTTTTTACTAGATATAAGGTCTTGCTCCTCCAATGTACTGAACAATATCCTCTCTGATTTTTTTAAAACTTTTCCTAAGATGATTATATACTGGTTTTTATTTTTATAATTCTGAATTTTTAGGAATATAATGATATGAAAATGTATATATAACTGGCTTCACAGCTGTGAACAGAAAGGCACTGCAGAGAGTGATCAATTTGGCATAAGAAACCATTGGTTGCCCTCTGGATGACATCGCCAGGTCTCGCTACTTTAGCAGAGTAAGGAAGATACTCAGAGCTGATTTACATCCTGGTCAGTGTCTCTTTGCACTTCTACTATCGGGCAGAGGACATCAAAGTATAGCCAGCCAAACAAATAGGTTTAAGAATAGTTTCTATCCTTAGACTGTCAGACTTTTAAATACAACCACAATCACTCCATGCACATGTGGAAATGTACGAGTAGTTTTTTTCTTTTTCTTTCTTTTTTAGTTTCCACTATAATTTTGCACCAGTGAGTCTAAAACCAATTTCACTGTATTTATTTTGTACAATAACAATACAGACTATACTACTATACCTAAATATTTCTGGTATTTTATGGTTAGTTTTACAGTATACATAGGGTTGATCTTATTATTATTTTAAAATTATGTATGTATGAGACTAAAGATGAAACAAGCACATAAGCAGTGCAGACAAAAAGCCAGAAATTAGGTCTTCTAGATTATGGAACCATAGAATCATAGAGATGGAAGAGACTTTGGAGGTCTTCTACTCTAACCCCTGGCCAAAGCACAAAATGCATAATATCTCAGTCAAATGGTTGACCTTTTTATTTTTGAAAACCTCCAGGAAGTATATACAAAGGAGCTAAGTCTTTAAGGAAACAAAACAAAAATGTCACCCAAACTAGACTAAAGAAATTGAGCCTGAGCACATGGAAAACCCTTCCCAAAGTCCCACCAACAGACTTGAAACTGATCACGGCAAGTCCTACGAATCAACAAACTGAATTCTTTGGTGGATAAAAGGGATCCTAAGGCCTGTGCATTTTGAGTTAACTTTCGATATGTAATTGGTGGCTTCCATCCTTCTGACTAATACTTGGCAGCCTAGCTGAGAAGGATGTGACAAATATGGATAAGTGTCTGTGTGCATGTGAGAAAATGAAAATGTACATTGCAAAACCAGTAAAGTTTTTCACTTACTTTAAATTCTTCAGGCCTCCACAAATTCCAAAGAACCAGTTGTAACTCAGTATTCAGTTAAAAATAATTGGATCATGGGTGTTGACCTGGGCTGCGATTGTGTGTTTGTGTTTGTGTGTGTGTGTTTGTGAGCAGTGACATGCAGTCAGGGGAGGCAGGGGAGGCTGAGCCTCACCACTGTCATCATGAAAAGAAAAAAAATGTAAAAGGAAACGGCAAGAGCTGTAGTCAGGCTAAGCTAGTTGCTGCCAGAGTCACCATGGATGGCTCTGCTTAGTGCTTAACTGTTTAAAAAAGCCTCTAAAAAGTGCCCTCTACAGGAGGAGGCAGGAGAACCACGTGCCTCATTTAGTCTGACTTTATGATCACTTGAGCAACCCTTAGGCAAGGGTTAAAAGCTGAAAAATTCCTTATGTAGATGAGTCACGTGGTTCTCTTGCCTCCTCCTGTAGAGGGAGTTTTTTAGAGGCTTTTTTAAATAGTTAAGCAGAGTCATCCATTGGGCACTCTGGCAGCAACTAGCCCAGCCTGACCTAGGCAGCTCTTGCCTTTTTCCTTTTACATTTTTACATTTTCATGATGGCAGGCAAGAGCAGAGTTGAAATCCTCTGTGAAACAGCTTGAAAAGGTATGTGGGTCGAAGGGACTTTGCAACTTTGTATGTGTGTGTGTGTTTGAGAGTGAAGAGAGGGAAGGGGTTAGGAGAGGCAAGGAGGGCAGCCTGCGAGCTTTCTTTCTCTGTGTCCGCGGCAGCCTGCCAGCAGAGGCGGGTCTTTTACCCGCCTCTGCTAGTGGGCTGTCGCTTTCTTTTGCCCAGAGGTGGGTAGCTCAGGCAGGCTGGCGGGCTGCCGCTTTCTTTCTCTTGCCCCTTTCTCTCTTTTGCAGCAGCCGTGGACATAGAGGGGGGCAAAATAAAGCAAGCTTGTGGACTGCTGCTTTCTTTTGGCCAGAGGTGGGCAGCTCAGTTGGGCTGCCGCCTCTGGGCAAAAGAAAGAAAGTGGCAGCCTGCCAGCTCACTTTCTTTTGCCGGCCTGTATGTTCACGGCTGCTGTGGACACAGAGGCGGGCAAAAGAAAGCGAGCTGGCGGGCTGCTGCTTTCTTTTGCCCAGAGGCGGGCAGCTCAGTTGGGCTGCTCCCTCTGGGCAAAAGAAAGAAAGTGGCAGCCTACCAGCTCACTTTCTTTTGCCGGCCTGTATGTTCACGGCTGCTGTGGACACAGAGGCGGGCAAAAGAAAGCGAGCTGGCGGGCTGCTGCTTTCTTTTGCCCAGAGGCGGGCAGCTCAGTTGGGCTGCTCCCTCTGGGCAAAAGAAAGAAAGTGGCAGCCTGCCAGCTCACTTTCTTTTGCCGGCCTGTATGTTCACGGCTGCTGTGGACACAGAGGCGGGCAAAAGAAAGCGAGCTGGCGGGCTGCTGCTTTCTTTTGCCCAGAGGCGGGCAGCTCAGTTGGGCTGCTCCCTCTGGGCAAAAGAAAGAAAGTGGCAGCCTGCCAGCTCACTTTCTTTTGCCGGCCTGTATGTTCACAGCTGCTGTGGACACAGAGGCGGGCAAAAGAAAGCGAGCTGGCGGGCTGCGGCTTTCTTTCTTTTGCCGCTTTCTTTCTTTTGCAGCAGCCGCGGACATAGGGGCCAGCAAAAGAAAGCCAGCTGGCAGGCTACCGCTTTCTTTTACCCGCCACAGGTGTGGGCAGCTCAGGCGGGCTGCCGGGCTGCCGCTTTCTTTTGCCCACCTCTATGTCCGCGGCAGCCGCAGAAACAGCAGCCATCAAAAGCAAGCAAGCTGGTGGGCTGTCAGAGCTCAGGCGGGCGAAAGAAAGAAGCCACTTTAGACAGTGGGATGTTGGGGGGGAAGACTGCCTCACCAGCCATAAACCTCACAGTACATCACTGTGTGTGAGTGACCATAAGCAAACTTGATATTGTGTGTAATACCTGCAATTAGTTTCTTAAATTGAGATTAAGGCAGCTCCTGCATTCAGTTCTGCAACCTCAAAGATTAAGGGAGTTTGTTGACTAATTGTAGAAGCATTTTTTAATAAGTGAATTCTATATAAATTGACAGTATGCAGCCTCAGTTTCCCCTTTATTTTCTACTACATTCTGATGAGGTTTCAAGATGCAAATGACTGCAGTTAAGGGTTGGCCCCAAGAATTATGTCTATGAGTGAAAATAAATTTCTTATCTCTGCCTTAAAGAATTAATGAAGAACATCCTACTTACCATGCAATATCTTTCCAAACAAGTCTGTTATCCATGCGTACATTTTCTTTGGCATATCCCATTGTTTGCTATTGCCATCTTCTGGAAAATTACCAATTTTTTCTAACACATAATATACTAGACTAGTGGTATAGAAGAATGAAAATGCAAATATAAGTGGATAATATAATATTATCAATATTACTAACACTGTCATGGGATACACCATAAAGCCTGCACATTCTTCCAAAATGTAAGTTGGCCAGATGAAATATTCTTTTCCAGGGGTATAGTAAATATTTTCTGCAGTCATGTTTAAACTCAGACTACAGGAATAAAAGTCCAAAAATGTTTTCTTCCTGAAAAAAACCATACAAACATTCTTTAATATAATTACTATTTGCAATATTGAGCTTTCGGATAAGAGCAGAATATCAGAATAGCACTGAATACATTGTAATGACGCTTTCATATAGCCTAATGGAGAAGATTGGGCTGAGATGATAAAACAAATCAAATCTTAGTACAATCAATCAAACTATTGGTACTTTTAATGAAATATTACTAGTATAATTAGAGGCTGACACTAAACTTGTTTTTTTAACCAACCAAGAAAGAAAAGGTTTGACCAGCCAAAGGTGTCTATTCAGAAGGGAGTCCTTGATTTTTGAAAGAACTTGTGGGTTTTTGTGCATACAAGACAAATCTTGAAATCCTCTGTTAAAAATCTGTCATAGAAACTCTTTCTTCCTGACTGATGTCCATTCTGTCCCTGAGCTTCTACCTCCTCCTTTATTTTTATTAGAAAGGGATCAATTGTAGACTTCTTGCAAGAAACCCACCTTCTGTTCCCTTCTGCTAGAACCTGTTTCATTATGACAGGCATCTCCAAGGCAGAATGCGATTAAAACAGGGATGGTAGTTCTGTCTGAGGACACTAAACTTCAGTAGGCAGGTTAGCTTCAATTAATAGAAACAAACACTAAAATAGGTTTGTGTCTGAAGACATTAATCTTCAGTTGGCAAGTTAGCTTCAAGAGTTTCATCACCATAAATTCCAAAATACGACTCTTGTAGTTCTACTGCAGCTAATATATCACGGATGTTGCACAGCAAAGCAGTCTCCCAGAGCTTATAAAAACATTGTGCTACTCTAACATAGCAAGTGTTTTACTCCCATTTAATATAACTGTTTTTTTAAAAAAACATTGGTTATAAATCTAAACATTCTATAGCTGCTGAGTATATTGAGTTCGAGGGAAAAAAATGATGTGCACGGATTCAACAGAACAGATGCCAAAGCAGCCGTATAAGTATGGAAAAAGGCACCCACTCCCTTAACTGTTCAGTAAGAAATGCTTCATTTAAGGATTTCTTTATACCACTATACAGTAATGCAGAACAGGGTGAAGAAATATCTTGCCTCGCAATCTATCAATCTTTCGCAATCTATTATTAAGGAAACGCTCTGATTTACTGACAGAATGAGTAATAAATTCATTATTCAGAATAATAAATATAATTTTTCTAAAAAATATTAATAATGAATAAATATTTCCTGTCTTTGTTTTCTGTGAGCTAACCTGCTCAAAGAACTTCTAGCAGAACGAGACAGATAGAAGCAATAGCATAACACTATTCCATGCACACTCTGATAGCTGGTATCACTATTAGCCTTTCTTCTTGGCTTTGTTCATAGATGAAATAATATAGCAGTAATATTTCAGATTCTACAGATATTTGAAAAGCTACCTCAGAATGGCCACAAAGTCTTGTAATAATATTCAGCTTTTTGCAAAATGATTCTAAGACTCTTCATCCGACCCCCCAAGTCATTTAGAACAGGTGATAAAAATAGTTAATTCAACTGAATTTCCTTCAGAATGAAACAGTAATTTATACATTAACAACCTCTCACTATCCAACTTTTCTGCAATAGAAATATCCTACTGAGGTCAATGTCAAAACATTAAAAGAAAAGTTGTAAATTTATGAACAATCAGAGCATTATTGATTAAAAACAGAAGGGACCCACTGGTATTGAAAAAAAGAGATGAATTTCACCTGCATACACAATCATTACCTCCTTCAAACAGCTTGCTTGGAAGATCAATTTTATGCTGATGAAATATGGTTTTTAAATGAATAAATTCTCCTCCCTCGGAGGGTGGAGTGAGAACAAACTCAATTCATAAACCTAGACTTAACCATTCTTTTAGCCAATGCCAACATTTATCTTTAAGTGAAGAACAAGCAGCTTATGAAATGAGAATTAAGTCTGCTCTAACTGTTCTCATGGTGCCTTGTGCTTAATCAACCTTAGAAGACTCCTGGTTTGGTATTCTGCTGAGTTGACTTTCCACTTGGTTCAGCAGAGGCAGATTTATCTGAGTCTGAGTCCTGGACCATGAGACCCTTTGGGAGCTGTGATCTGATGTAATCTCAAGCAGGAAGGCATTTTGTGGGAATATCAGTTTTTGATATTACACAAAGGAATATCATTTAATTGGAAGATTATTTTCTGTTGTGACATCTATCCTTTGGGATGTCTTCCTGAAGCCTGCAACAAACTTTTCCAGCCCTGCACATGAGAAAACATGTCTAGTGCCTGTCGTTCAATGATGGTTGCATCAGTGTTCTTTTTATACATCTGCAAATTTTAACATTTTCCACTTGAATGTGCCTTACCTTCCCCTGTTTCTCAGCAGGAAGTCAGAACCAATCAGCATGAGGGAATGCTCTTCTGCACAACATGCAATTTGGATTTGGGAGATATTTATTTGCATTGATCTATCTGCAGCTCTTTTCAACTTCCAACTTTGTGGCGATCATTGCACAACTGGTAGGTGCACAACTCTCAATCATCCTAGAGTCAGATTGGTTCCAATTTTGTGACCTACCAGAAGACATGTTTTTTTCCATTTAGCCTGGGATTTGGGAATGTGTATATGGGCACCTGAAAAGTGGCTGCATTGGTAGGGAAATTGATTGCACCATACCAAAGATTATAAGAATTAAAAAAAAATATTTTAAAATAATTTTTGTCATAATGTATTTGGTCATTGCTGTTATATTTTTCTATGCCAGTGAAGTCACATGAGTAAGATGGGCAGCTGAATAAATTTAGGAAATCAACAATTAAATAAATAAGGAACAAGAAAAAGAACATTTGTAGCATAGAACAAGAGCAACCTCCATTGATGCCCTTTTATCCATAGAAGGAGAAATCTGGAAACTTTCTGAAAACTGTCTCCAGCTTTTCCTTTGTATGGATAAGAAGGCATCAATGGAAACTGTTAGGTAAGCTCCCCATTGGGAGAGTGAGTACGTTCAGCGAAGCATTGTGAGAGTTGTGTTGGAGAACACACAAACCAGCATACAGAGACACTGCAGCAGGGGTGGGTTTCTCGCCCCGTTCCAACCGGATCGGTTGGAACGAGGCCGGCGGCGTCCTCGCGCACGCATGCGGCGTCCTCGTGCACGCACGCGGCGTCCTCGCGCACGCACACGGTGTCCTCACGCACGCACACGCTGCACTCGTGCACGCGCACGACACGCGCATGCGTACTAGTGTCTGCGCGATGCTCCAGCTGCTCCTGGAGGATCACGCAGGCGTTCTGCACATGCGTGGAAAGCGCGAAATTCGAAAAAACCGGGTAAGGAGCGGGCGCGGGTGTGCGGGCGCGCGCGGGCACGGGGGGGGGCTTCGCCGTTCCCGGAAGTTACTTACTTCCGGGTTCGGCGACCAACCGGATCGCAGGGACCGGTGCGAACCGGTCGAAACCCAGCCCTGCACTGCAGTTTAAATAGGCTTTTACTTTCGTGGAAATAGAGGTATCAGAGTCCATCAAACAGTCCAAGTCATAGACGGATAAGACAGTCCGTCATCAACATCTTTCAGTTAAGGGATAATCCAAATAACATAGTCCAGTAACATATAATCAGTCCGGTACACAGAGTTGCTAACAGTTGCAAAACTTACAATAGCTCAGGGCACTCAGATCAGATCAGCCCAGCATCTAACAAACAGAGAGAGAGGTAACAGGCATTCTGGCTCCCTCTTACGGCCAATTGAGGAAAACAGTAACCAATCACATTTTTTTTAATTTTTTTATTTTAAACACATAAACACATAAACAAAAACAAACACATGACTTAAAACAACATAGGAACAAGAAGTTCCATCATATATCATACAGCAGTTCCGTATCGGTTTCTTTACAGTTAGTGTTTTCCCTTCTATACATTTCTATCTTGCATTCATGTTCTCCTTATTCGTTATCCATTTTTATGTAGAATTCTATATTTATGCATAGTTAGCTATTTATAACAAAATATTGTTTACCTATATTGTGTTTTATATTCTTACTGTCATTTATTCTCTTACATACAATTATAGGCATACATTCACATAGTTATTCTTTTTCTTTGCCATTCTTATACTTTTGTTATTCCATTTAAAAGGTTATAATATACAGTTTGAGTTGTTTTGTTTACCATCCCTAGCGCCTATTTACCATCCCTAGCGCTTTATTTTCCCTTTCTTTTCTCCCTCCCTTCCTTCTCTACTTCCTTCCTTCCTCCTCTCCTTCCCCTTCTTTCTTCCCTTACCTCTCCCCTACTCCTACCCTCTCTCTTCCCCTTCCTGCCCTCTCTCCTTCTCTTTCTCTCCTTTCCACCCTCCTCTCCTTCTCTTTCTCTCCCTTTCACCCACCTCTCCTTACCTCTTTCTTATTCCCTTACCTCTCCTCCACTCTTCCTCTTCCTTTCCTACTATCTCTCCTTCTCTTTCTTTCCCTTCCACCCTCTTCTCCTTTCCCTTCCTTCTTCCTTCCCTTCTCTACTTCCTTCCTCCTCTCATCTCCTTCCTTCTTCCCTCCCTTTCTTTTTCTATTGTTATAGGTGTCTCTTTCAAATCTCAGTTTATGTTTCTGGGGGATGGTATTTCCACAAACCCATATAGTTTCGTATCATTTCCTTTTTTCTCTTTCGTTCTACAGTCTATATGCCAGCCATCGTCCTGATTTGATGGCTTATTCCAAGTAATTCAGTCTGACTACTTTAATTTTCTGTGCTAATTCCTTTTGAGTTATTAAATTGGTCTGCCCACTCATTTGGTTCTATTTCAGTTTCGTCTACATAGCCCAGATGAAATCCAAGTTCTGTCAATTTTTACTTCCTGTATACAGGCTATATCTACTTTCAATTTCTTAAGTTTATTAAACATCTGGGCTCTTTTTTTTTTTGGTTCATTCAGTCCATTCAAGTTTATCGAGCTAATTGTTATTTCTTGATCCATCTTTAGCTGGGCTTTTTTTTAATTTCTAGTTTGTATCTGACATTTCCCTCTCGCGCCTTCATTCTCTGCTCTCTCTCTTTCTTGCCTCTGTTCTTCTCTCTTGTTTCTTTCCTTGTCACCTAACGTTTCTTCCCCTCCTTACTTCTTTGTTCTTCTTCTGCTTTGCTATATTCTTCATAGAATTTCTGTGCTTCTTCTGTATTCTCTATCTTATATCTTTTTCCTTGCCAAGATATCAGAACTCCTTCTGGTACCAACCATCTGTACATTGTTCTATTTTTATTTAACTGGTTTGTTAAAAATTGGTACTGCCTACCTTGTTCCCGAATTCTGGAATCTGGAATCTGTTTGAGCATGATCAACTCTTTTTCCTGTAATGTAATCGATGTCTTCTCTAGTTTTTTTGTACACTTCATCTCTCATTGTTTTTTTAGCAAATCTTACATGCACTTCTCTCGGGAGTCTATGTCTTCTGGCATAGTTAGTATGCTTCCGATAAGCTTCATCGAGTTCTCCTCTCAACTCTTGTTCTTTTCTTTGGAGAATTTCAGTGAAAATTTCAATCATTTTTCTTTTCAGGTCTTCCTCCTTCTCTTCCAGTATGTTTTGGAATTTTACGTAGAATGCAGCTCTTTCATTTTCAAGTCAGGTTATTGATATTTTTATTTCTTTATTAAGTTTTTTATATTCCAATTCCATTTTTCCCATCTTCTGATCTGCTTGTACAATTTTTTCTTCCATACACTGGATTTTCTGTTCATTAATTGCTAAGGCATTCTGTATACTTTCAATTTTGTCATCTACATTTTTGATAGTTCCTTTCAATTCTCCCATTCATTTTTCATTTCTCCATGATTCCTCCTTGTCTCTTCATGATTAGTAGTTGTCACTTCCTGGCTTTTTGCCAATGTCTCTTGTATCATGTGGAGCATCAATTGCATATTCTGCATCGTTGGAGCTGTCCCTATTGTTCCTGCCATCTTTTCACCTCTCTCCAACTCCAACACACTCTCAATTGATCTTTGATTTGAGGAAGGGGGTGTGGCTGAAATCACATTGGGTGTAGTTTTTTTCACTAATTTTATTGAAGTTGCCATTTTTATCCCCCTATTTATCCTTGCCCACAATTGCATATAAGTTTTACTTTACTTCTACTTTATCAGTAATATAAATAATATAAGTAATTGTATATTTCAATATTTAACAATAGTTAACCTTCCTTAATATCACGTTTAAATACCTGAACATTCCTATATAGTATTCAATTCTATTTTGGTCCTTAATTAATATATATCATAGATTTATATAGCACACTATTATCTTATACCAATAGATGTCTCCCATTTCTATCATTTATGCAGGTATTCAATTCTAGAAGTTAGTTTATATCTATCTATGTGTGTCTGTGTGTCTATGTGTGTGTGTGTGTGTGTGTATATATATATATGTTGTATTTGTGCTGATAAATAACACAATACAAAATGTAACAAAGGCAACAGTAAAATATTGGGCTTTCTGTCTGGATGGTCTCTTGTGATGAGCCGATGGACAGAGAATGGAAGCAATTAGCTTCCTCCCATAATTGGGGCATACCAGGGGTTGTGACCCTAAATATATATATATATATATATATATGTTGTATTTGTGCTGATTAATAAATAAAGGGAGACTAGTATAGATCTATTTCAAGCTATTTAGCTCTCATCTGCTAGCCATACCCTTACTGGGAATCGAACCTGTGCTGTTTTGCATCTTAGGCAGATGTGTTAACCACTGAGCCACAGAGCTCGACTCCTTATCAGCCAGGGTGAAAGATATCTATTTAGATTTACAACCCCCGGTATGCCCAAATATGGGAGGAAGGTCACTACTCCTTGGCGATCACACAATATTCAGTTGGGAATCCTGTACTCTTCAATGATTTAATTAATAACTTATATTAATTAAGGTGCTCAAGAAACAACTTACAACTAAATACTAGTAAAGGAGATGGTGCTAGATTTCCGGAAGCACAAAGAGGAGCCTTCCCCACTGTATATCGAGTGGGGTTTTGTGGGGAGGGTTTCCTCTTTTAAATTCTTGGGAGTGCTTATTAGTCAAGATCTCACCTGGAAAAACAACACGTCTCTGGTGATTGGAAAGGCCCAACAGAGATTTCATTTCCTTAGAGTTCTGCAAAAAAATCAGGTGAATGATGAGCCAGCCCAGCGGTGGAGGAGCGAGGGAACTGCGAGCGGCAAAAAAAGCGTGTTTATTTAAGAACGACGCGGGACGCGGGAAAATTTATGAAAAGGCGTGCCTGTCCCGCCAAATGCGGGACGTCTGGTCACCTTATCAATTCGGCATAAGAAACCATTGGTTGCCCTCTGACACCACTGGATGACATCACCAGATCTCACTGCTTTAGCAGAGTAAGGAAGATACTCAGAGATGATTCACACCCTGGTCAGTGTCTCTTCGCACGTCTACCATTCTAGCCACCTGAACAAATAGGTTTAAAGATAGTTCCTATCCTTGGGCTGTCAGACTTTTAAATACAACCACAATCACTGCATGCACATGCTAGCTTTTTTTCTCTATTCCTTTTTTTTTTCATTTCTGCCCTAATTTTGCACCAGTGAGGTTTTATTTAAGTATAGTGACAATAAAGATTATACTTAGATATGAAGCATGTTTTAACATATTTCCAGATATCTCAAGACTGGGTAGGATAATTCATACCTAGAAAACATAAATTGAATTCACTAAAAATTAATAGGGTACAGAAATAGCAGGAAATGAAAATTTAGCTCATATTAATGCAACTGTATGCAATCAGAAATAATTCAGTTGTCTCAGAATAGAGCTATGAAATACCTAGACCAGTAATAATACTTTAAAGGGGGTGGGAATTGTAGTTCAACAGACTCAGATACAACAGAAAGCAAATACAATTTTAAGCTGCTTTAACAGAGATAAAGTTTCTAAATTGCAGGAAGTAGATTTCCTCTTTGATCCTCAATTGTCAAGTAAGCCTTGTTGAGCACATATCATAGAAATTATATAAATAATGACTTTACTTTGTCAAATATAGCGCTCAAGGTGGATTACTGTAAAAGTAAAGATTTCCGTCGCACATGTGTGCTAGTTGTTCCCGACTCTAGGGGGCAGAGCTCATCTCCATTTCAAAGCCGAAGAACCAGCACTGTCCAAATACGTCTCTGTGGTCATGTGGCCAGCATGACTAAATGTCGAAGGCACATCGAATGCTTCTCTCCAAAGGTGGTTCCTATTTTTCGACTTGTATTTTTACATGCTTTCGAACTGCTAGGTTGGCAGAAGCTGAGACAAGTAACAGGAGCTCACTCCGTTATGTGGCGCTAGGGATTCAAACCACTGAACTGCCGACTTTTTTGATCGACAAGCTCAGTTTCTTAGCCACTGAACCACCATATCCCATCAAGGTGGGTTAACTAGTGCTAAGTGACAACTTCTGACTTGCCTTCTTACTGCCCCTACTGGAAAAGTCTATTGCTCAGAGGTGGTATTCAACAGGTTCTGACCAGTTCTGGAGAACTGATAGTGGAAATTTTGAGTAGTTCGGAGAACCAGTAAACACCAACTTTGATTGGCTCCACCCCCATCTATTCTCTGCCTCCTGAGTCCCAGCTGATCGGAATGAAATGGGGATTTTGCAGTAACCTTCCCCTGGAGTGGGGAAGGAATAGAGGTTTTACAGTATCCTTCCCCAGCCTCACACCCCATGCCACGCCCACCAAGCCATGTCACATCCGCCAAGCCATGCCGATACCGGTAGTAAAAAAAATTGAATCCCACCACTGCTGTTGCTACCTCAGGAGGAATACCACAATGGGGCCTGAAATTGGGTTGGTGTTCTTGGAAGATGGAATTGCTTGAGATGAGAGCCCTCACAGTACTGACTCTGAATTACCGGAGACCCCTCATGCAATATCCTAAATACTCAAGTATTTCAGAGTTCTTCACCTCCTCTTTCTTCATTTCTGGCCATATGATCTTGATAACCTCCCCGTCGAGATCCGCACCCTCACCACTGTCCAGACCTTCCGCATAGCCCTTAAGACCTGGCTATCCCATCAGGCCTGGGGATAGGTTCCCAATTTACCCGCCCGAGTGTTGACTGTTGAATGCAAGTTGTGTCTTATCATTTTATTTTGTTCACATATTGTTTGTTTTTGTATTGCACCCCCTTCCCTACGATTGTAAGCCGCCCTGAGTCCCCTCAGGGAAAAGGGCGGCCTATAAATCCCAATAAAAATCCCCCCCCCCAAAAAAATAACTTCAGTATATAAGAAGATCTAAAATGACCAAATAATGTTCACAAAGTTTTGGCAACAATGAACTAGAATGCTTCTGAAAAGGCTGGCAAAACCTATTTGGCTATTTATGCAATGTGGCATAAATGGACTTAAAATAGGATTTGATGGAGTAAGAGTATTTTTAGCTAAATCCCTGGATATTGCATAGACCTGGAGATTAATGACTAGATAGTTACAACATGCTCTGCCCCACCTGTTTCCTACTAAATTATGCACTGAAAGTATTTGCCAGTAATCCTCAATTTACAATAGCATTTAGTGGCCATTTGAAGTTACAATAGCAGTGAAAAACAGTGGTATGTGACTATTTTTTATACTTATGACTGTTGCAGCATCCCCATGCTCACGTGATTTATATTCAGATGCTTGACAACTAAATCAAATTTATGACAGTTGCAGTGTCCTGGAATTATGTTTAATATAAAAATACATGTTGCTGTAGGTGTCACAGTTTACTAACTGTAAAGCTAACAAAATATGTGTGGCAAGATATATGTGGATAAACTTATCTGTATATTTGAATGTGAAAATTTTATCTATGGATGTGTCAGATTGGTGTAAGGAAGAGCTACAATTACTGGAAAGTCTGAAGACCTAAGAAATTAAGGTTTCCCCAGCCTGCGGCTAATTATTCTCAGACTAGTTGTTTTTTTTACACATTAACCTATCCTGGTTTCCTTTCATGGAGCTTCTAAAATCTGTAAGCAATAGTTACGGTTAGGGTTAGGAAGAAAAATATCCATCATTCAGACTTATCATTAGTATTACACAATGAATATCTCTATGATGAAATTCTTTGCCTGGGAATAAAAGTCATCATTTCTAAGTGTGGAACAAGAACACGTGAGTATTTCATCCTACCAAATAAACAATCTCCCCATTAAAGATTTTGTAATAGATCAAAGCAATAGGAAGGCCACATCTTAATATATTTACTGAGAAATCAGTGCTGAAATACACCTATTCCTTTTCTAACATTATGTAATCTATAGGCTTTCATATTTAGCACCTGTTTGGCAATGTCGGGCGACAAACCACAGGCAGCTAATCAGGGACTGAGTTAGATGACAGGAACAAACCAACTTTGGTCTGAAGATGCCAGTCACAGTTCCAGAATATAGGTAGTCCTCGACTTACAATAATTAAGTGACCGTTCAAAGTTACAACGGCACTGAAAAAAGTGACTTATGACCATTTTTCACACATCATCATCCCGTGGGTGCTCACGGGATCAGAATTCAGTTGACTCATCAAAATGACAATTGAAACATATTTATGATTGTTGAAGTATCCTAGAGTCACATGATCACCTTTTGAGAACTTCTGACAAGCAAAGTCAATGGGGAAGCCAGATTTACTTAACAACCATGTTATAACTTAACCGCGCAGTGATTCACTTAACAACTGTGGCAAGAAATGTAATAAAATGGAGCAAAACTCACTTAAAAATGTCTCATTTAGCAACATAAATTTGGGGGCCAATTGTGATAGTAACTTGAGGACTACCAGTAATGTCAGAAAATTTGTTGTTCAGGACACAGACACTAAAGTCTGAAGCTCAATGCTGCCTTACATTCTGTAATCTAACTCTAGTGGGATCCAGTTCACACCACTTCGGGAGAACTGGTTGTTAACTTTCTGACCAGTTTGGTGAAGTGGTTGTTGGAAGAAATCATTAGGGCAGAGAACTGGTTGTTAAATTATTTGAATCCTACGTAGCACTGCCTAATTCCTAACCCATTGCCGTAAGGCTATGAACCAATGGTGAAATCTTAAAAAAATTTCTACCCGTTTTGTGAACGTAGCTTGGTGGGAGTCATGTGACTGGGTCGGTGTGGCTATGTAGTCATGTGACTTGGGGATCAAAAGACAGAAACTCACTTTAACAATGTCCGGCTGGAGCAGGGGGTTGGAGTAGATGACCTTCAGGTCCCTACCAGCCCTGGATTGCTGTGCTTTTTCAAGGTATCCTCGAAGTCTAGTGCCAGGTTTGTGGTCCTTCCTCCCTTTCCTTTTTTTGTCCATCTCTCCGTCTCTCTCTCTCTCTCTCTCTCCCTCCTTCCATCCCCCCTCTCTCTTTCTTTCTTTTGCAGCACCCCCACCCACTGCCTTTTAAAGTATTTTTTCCCTGCCTGTTCACCTGAACCAGCAGGAGAAAAAAATGTGTTAAAAAGCAGTGGGGGGGGGGGGAGATTCAGAAAATCGTGCGACTCACAGCCGAGCCATGTAATCCTCGGAAGCTATTTTTTAAAATCCCTGTTCGCAGAACCAAGGACAATCGTCCCTATCAGTTTGGCCAAACCCAGCCAAACCAGGAGGATTTCACCCCTGCTCTGAACTCTGAATTGGTGAATATATTACCATATTCTATGTGTTTCATTAGTAGTCTTCTTTTCATCTTTTTCCTTTCTGACCAAAAAGGGGAACAAAGAGAAATGGCACTGGCTATGCATAGGAAATGAAAGGAATCTTATGCTGCGCTCTTTAAAATGAACATGGAAAGATTTCAAACATATGCCTTGAAACTTTTATCATAAGTCAGCTTTTGATATTTTTCAATCACTTATGTCAGGAGGTTATTGGTATCACTAAAATGCACATCCCAGCTAAGGAAATTTAGACTTTTCTGTGAATTTTTTTTCACCATTAGCTGAAGAGTTTTGTTTGCTTCTGTTATTTAATTCTCTTTAGAATTAAAGGCTCACTGTCGTAGTGATAAACACATATGGGACTCCCATATACAAAACAACTGCATCTGCTGAAACACACTTTTTCTCTATAAAATGTTTAGTGATGTACCATATCTTTCAAAAGGGAAATGAGTTTTGTATCAATGATTTTGTGTAGAATAGGAAAAAGAAGTGGGAGATGTATTTGAAGAATCTGCTGCTGTGTTGTTTTGTATATTTTATATTGAATTTAATCTAATAAAACTGGAATCTTAGAGAATATTATGGGTACTAAATCTAGTAGAATCATTTCTAAGGAGGCCTGCAGAAAGAAGGTTATGAAATTGATTTTGTTGCTACATTTTGAAGAGGCTTTTAGGAAAAAGGTTCCTAGATCAGGGATGAAATTCAGCAGATTCTGACAGGTTCTGGAGAAGCAGAAATTTTGAGTGGTTCGGAGAACTGGCAAATATCACCTCTGACTGACCCCCGAGTGGGGAGGGAATGGGGATTTTGCAGTATCCTTCCCCTGCCACGCCCACTAAGCCACCCCTACAGAACCAATAGTAAAAAAAATGAATTTCATCGCTGTCCTAGATTATCAGGTTCAATGGAATAGAAATTAGGATTTGCAACCCACGTAGTGGATTTGGAAATTTTATCCTTGCTTCTGGTCTTAGTAAGACTATAGGGGTGGTGACAGTTGTAATTACACTTATGATAATTATGTATTCACCAGCAGTCAAGCTCAGCTCAATGGCTGAGAGCCAACTTTAGGAGGGAAGGAAGCAAACCAACAAGCCTAGCAAGAAAAACTGGTTGCAGCTGCAGAAGATCATTTGATCTGAATTCTCTCAAGTTCTTTTTAGGCTAATGGATTTTTGCTATGACCATAAGAGCTCCTATCCTAGTCTCATACTAACATATTTTTGCTCATAGGATTGAAGGCATTTTCTCCCTCTATGTGGAAAGGTGGAGTGGTACAATATTTGCAAATGTTAGAAAGTACAATGTAATAAACTTTGTAAGGGATTGAACTTTAAGTTTAAACTGGATTATTTCCAGAAATGTTCTCTTAAACCCTTGTACTCACATCTGTACGTTATGAGTCATGAGTTTTTATTCTTACAAGCAAGTGTGACTTAGATAGGGTAAGTTCCTTGGTGCTCTCTGAGCTTGATTGATTTCTTGCAGATGTTTCATTACCCAACTAGGTAATTTCATCAGTACTAGATGGTAGTGGTGTTTGCTTTCATTTTATGTATTAATGGCTTGCCTTGTTTGCACAGAGGATTGATACAACACATAGATACACTTAACCAGTGGTGGGATTCAGCCAATTCGCACCACTTCAGAAGAACCGGTTGTGAACCATCTGAGCAGTTTGGTGAACTGGTTGTTGGAAGAAATCATTAGGGCAGAGAAGCAATTGTTAATTATTTGAAATTAATCGTAGTTTCAACTGTGAGCATCCTAGACCAAGACATGTCCAGAAATACAATAGAGTGCCTAGAACCTTGCCACTCAGACAGATTGGCCATAAACAGGCACATAACGATAAGCAACATTTACATATCATTTCCTACCAATCATAAATTACTAATTCTTCTAAGGCTACACCTCTTGCTAACCAAAATTGGAACACAATTCACTCTTTTTTAGAGATCACATGGAATTTAATTTGAAGACATGTAGAATACAGAGGTGAGATCGCTAAAGAAGGAAAAACAACTGTTATAATTAAAGGGGGGAAGGACATCCTATTAATTGAAGCCTGTATTGAATAGTCATGAGTTCTGTGATCTTGGTTTATGGAATGAAATGCAGTTGGTTGAATTTTCTAACCAAAATTGCCCTACTAGGTCTGTTACAATTCATGTAATATGTAAACCTGGCTACTGCATTTCATGTCTTAAACATCTGATGTTTAGATCACTTTTAACTTTTTTTGCTTTTGATTTTTGAGAGTCATATTCTTACAATGAAAAGCATAACATCTTAACAGAATCATAATAGCATATTAGAACCTGTTGGGTGCAGTGGTGAAGATGCTGGGCTAGAAAGCAGAGATTGTGAGATCATTTTAGGAAAAAGCAGTCAGGATGATTTCGAGCCAGTCACTTTCTTTCTGTCTTCCTCTCTGAATGGTTGTTTTCGGAGAAATATGAGGTAGGCAAACAAAACCCACCTTGCTTGAAACTGCCTAAATTTTTAGATGTTACCTTAATAATTTTTAGCTTTTGGGGAGGGGGGGAGGAGGAGGAGGAGGAGGAGGAAAAGGAGAAGGAGAAGGAGGAAAAGGAGGAGAAGGAGGAGAAGGAGAAGGAGAAGAAGAAGAAGAGGAGGAGGAGGAGGAGGAAGAAGAAGAAGGAAGAGGAGGAGGAGGAGGAGAAGAAGCAGCAGCTTAATTAGATTTTGTTATCCCATGGTTATCAGTGCATGGAGGAAAATATCAAAAAAAAATATTGGGCCAAATATTTAGGTTCAGACCTTGACTAGGATTCTAATTTCAGGACTTAAAATCATGACTAATATTACAGGCCTGATGCCTATGCTATTACTGTAGAATTACCAATTTCATTGGGGCTGCTATCTCTGCAGCTAACTTTGCAGTCCTGGCCTCTTTAATGAATATTTAGGCCAATTGACCCTGGAGAAGTAGAAATCAATAGTAAAAGAGAGAATCAGGGACATTGATCATCAAAATGAAATCTCCAGTGTCCCTGAACACGATTGCCATGATCTGAGGCTTTCTACTGCAGGGTACCTTACATAAATACAGATGAACATTTTCCAGAGACCATTATGATGCCTCACATCACTTCTACTAATGGAAAGATTTCATGGAACTCCTTACTTGCAAAGATTTTGCCTTGTGGATACAGGGAAATAGAAATTCGCATTCATGTTGTCATACGGGATCCCTTTCTATGATGCCCCAAGGTATGCTCTCATCACCTCAATCATCTTAAAATATGACGGCCACGTAGATAAATTTTATATCTATTTTATTGTTTATTTTAAGGAATGCTAACCTTACATTCATATATCAGTGGACAAATGTCTTCACCATGTTATACAACTGTGCAAATCTTTTAATTTTACATATTGTTTTATTACCCTACTGTTTTTCCCTTCCTCAATTTTTATTTATTTATTTATAATTCATTGGCCATCCATTTACCATAGAGTAACGTTGGGGTGCTTGCATCTAAGCTAAAACATAAAAAGTTAAAAACAAACATTAAAACTAAAGACACATGGTGAGGGGGGAGGCAAGCGGAGGGTAAAGTGCTATGTGTTATTACTCCATCACCATTACACTGTTTCCTAAGCCAACTGCCAAAGTCACATCTGTAATGCTCTTATTAAAAGATAGGAGAGTTGGGGCCAACCTTACATGGGGTGGGGGGGCAGGCAAGATGTTCCAAAGGACAGGAGCAACAGCAGAGAAGGTCCTTCTCCTGGACCAGTCAGAATAATTGAGCTGATGGGACGCGCAGCATGCCTCTTGCTGACACAAGTGATACAGGCCAATCCCAGTAGGGGGAGACGATCCCTGAAGTAATCTGGACCCATGCCATGAAGGGCTTTAAAGATGACCACCAACACCTTGAATTGCTCCTGGAAGCAGACCAAGGCAGCTCGTGGGGCAGTGGTGTAACAGGGACTATTCTTGGGGGGCCCTGAAACTATTCACACTGTTCCACTCTGCACCAGTTGTAACTTCCAAATAACAAATAGTTGTGTCAAACTATTTCTGTTTCTACCCTACTCTTTTTATTGCAAAAGCTGGTCAAAGACCATAATATAGATATTTTATTTTGATTTGCTATACTGATATATTATTATTTCCTAGGTCCTTGGAAAGACCTCGATGTTATGAAAATCAACACAAGCTGAAAAACTGGCACCTGTGATTTCACATTTTTAGGTAAATAATATTCTTCCAGTGAGGCACAAACATTATGTGGTTATGGGCTTGTTTGCTCTGACAAACATGAGATTATGTCAGACATTCAACCGGTGTCCACAGAGAAGACAGAGAAGAGTGTCTCTCCCATAAACTATAAGGTAAAATATAATTTACAGAAACATATTTAGCATCCATTGTTACCCTGTTTCCCCCAAAATAAGCCTTCCCCTGATAATAATAGGGCTTTTGAGCGCATGTGCTGAAATAAGCACTCCTCCAATAATAAGCCCTCCCAAAAATATTGCAACACAACAGCAGGCATGAGGTGACTATAATTGCTGCTTCCTGCACCTCAAAAATAATAAGACCTCCCCGAAAATAAAACCAAGTGCTTATTTTGGGGGTCAAAAGAAAATAAGCCCGTGTCTTATTTTTGGGGAAACACGGTATATAAGCATCATTGCTCATATTCATACATCATCTTCAATCAGAATAAATCATAATTTGTTGGCTAGGACACAATTGTATAATTCATATACAATATTGAACCCTAGTGGATGGATATGGCTATCACAGTTTCTGAAAACAGATAAGCCACATTACACTTTAACACTAGTGTGACTAGGAGCCCTCTGCATCACATGGAAATATAGAGATATCTGTGTTGCAATATATCCTGATCTAGCAATGAACAAAAATAAATAAATAAAAGTGCTTAGCAGTAAATAGTTAGGAGCCCTTTTATGCCTCCAAAGTCCTTGCTTTGCTGAGGGCAGGGAAGGGAATAATAAATATAACTTATACAAACAAAAACTCTTTTGGGTTCTTCCATAAATTTTAAAGTGTGAAGGGTTCCTGGGAGAAACAAAAGTTTAAGAAATACTCTTCTAAATAAATCTTAAATTGATCAGCTAATCTTTTAACTTACTTTCAACTATTATGATCCATCAAGGTAGAATAGTCTTATTCAGGTTTGTGCGCTGAGAATGTATTGGCCAACAGTGACAATTTGAACTATTGAGTAGAATTCCTAAGATTTGAAACACAGCATATCCAATGAGAAGCAAAGTAAGGAAAGCTGAGTTAAAACAATGTCCTGAAGCAGTGTGAAATTATAGTCTCCTAAATCTACTAGGGTCTAAGCTTTCATGAGTATCTTTGTCTATGAATATATTTAAGTCTTCGGGCATTTGACAGAATTAGCAAAACATGACTGCATATGTGACAGCCAGATTGCGCATGTGCAAGATCAGAATGGCTACCAGGCTTTTTCACTCTGATTTAACTAGGCAAAAAACGCTGGAAACCTCATAAAACCAACCTCGTAACCATGCAGAATAGGGTCCCTGGGGATGACTGCAATTCAGGGGACCCAAGAAGGCAGACATCTGGGAGAGTTGCCACTATCAGGCTGCCCCGGTCCATGCAGCCTCTGGCTTTCGCGTGACCTGGGTTGTCTGACGGTGAAGATGGCGACGCCACGCTGATGACGGTGGCATTTTTCGGCGATTTTCGGTGGCCCCGGCGACTTCCAACTCCGTCCTCCCGACTTGGTGAACCCTTGGGGGCTATACTTGATTGCCATCGCCCCAGAGAGGAGGCGGTCAGCTTGTGCTCATGCCGGTGCTGTGCGGATCGGGCAGCTGGCTCTGTTTGCCGCCGCCACGGCCCTTCCGGACGCCCGCCCCTCCCTACTTGGCTTGAGCTTCTTGTCGAGCTTCTTGTCAGCGCTGCCTCTTCCCTCCTTTGCTACCCACTCGATTCGACCTGCTTGTTAGTGCAGCTTCTGCTTTGCCTGCCCTCGCTGCTGTGGGGCCTCCCCCTGCTTCTTCCGTCTAACACCAGGCTTTCTCTAACCTCGGCCTCTGAACATCTGGCCTCTGAACATCTGGCCTTTCCCAACCGCGGCCTCTGGGCTCCTAGACTTGCCCTTTCAGCCCCATTTCTACGACCATTGCCACCCACCGCTGCCCCTGGAGTACCATCTTGCATAGTGCCTACTCAATTCATCTTACTACGGCGGTTTGGACTTTGGACCTGCAGTGAGTGTGGGGGTCCTTCGGCATTTCGGCGATACCTACAGTTTGGTCCTTGGTGCATCTGTTTAGTGGAAGGAGCGACGGAAGATGGCAGAAACACGGGTGGGGACTTAACGTTTTTTCAACTCCCCCCCTCCCTTTTTCAATCCGCCTCAGCCACCCCGGACTTTCTGTTATACTCTTCAGGTCTACAGGAGAGGAGAGAGCCTTTTGGACCCTGTGCCCCTTGTGGGAGAGGATCGGGATATTAACTTCCTCTTCCATATCAGGAGAATTCTGAGCAAATTGCATTTGACACTACTGCACAGTTTTTAAATTTTTAATTTGTATTGAGAGTGTTGTGGTATGATTGTGGTTGATTGAATGTACCCACTTTTATTATTATACTGTCGTTATTTTGTTTTAAATTGTTTGTGGGGATTGTCTGATAGAATGGTTGTGTATGTTTGAGAAGGCTGGGACCACAGCGAGGTACCTCCTGCACTGAGTGCTCTGCAGAAGTGTCAGGGGGGCCTAGGCCTAATCCCATCCTTAGGATGTCTGTGTCGAAGGGCCTGCTGGGCAATGCGGTGGCCATGGGGGAGGGTGGAGGGACCATGGACACGGGAGTGGGCCGGAGCATTACGGTCATAACAGGGAGGGGCAGATATGGCGGGGACTTTAGGGCTAGCCATTACCGGGGAAGGAGGGTTCACTACGTCAGAGATCCCCCCTTCCGGCCCTATTAGTTCCACTCCAAGGCCAGATGGCGTGAGTAGTCAGGGCCCTGGTCTCAGGCTGCTGCTGCTAAATGCTAGGTCTGTGGTTCACAAGGCTCCCCTCATCCAGGACCTAATTTTAGATGAGAGGGCAGACCTGGCATGTATTACTGAAACCTGGCTGGGCCCGGAGGGAGGAGTCCCCCTCACTGAGATGTGCCCAGAGGGTTTTCAGGTGCTTCATCAACCGCGACCCCAGGAAAGGGGTGGGGAGTGGCCATTGTTATCCGAGGGTCTCTAGTTCCTCGTAGGATCCCTGCTCCGGAGCTTGTCGGGTGTGAGTCCTTACTGGTGAAGTTGGACCTTGAGGGTCAAGTGGGCTTGTTGTTAACATACCTGCCTCCCAATAGCGTTACAACAGCCCTCCCCTCACTCCTCGAGTCAGTAGCCAAGCTGGCAGTTGAGTTCCCCAGCCTTATGGTGCTGGGGGATTTCAATTTGCCTTCGCTTGGCGAGCACTCTGATGGAGCGCAGGAGTTCATGGCTTCCATGACAGCCATGGGCTTGACCCAAGTAATTCAGGGCCCGACTCACTCAGCGGGTCACACACTCGACCTCGTATTTCTCTCAGAGCAGTGGAGTTGGGCTCTTGGTTTGAGGGGTATTGAGATCTTGCCCCTGTCATGGTTGGACCACTTCCTACTGAGGCTTGACTTTTGGAGGCCAATCCCCCACTGTAGGGAGGAGGAACCGATTAGGTGGTTCCACCCCAGATACCTTATGGACCCTCCGGGCTTTCAGACAGCGCTTGGTGTTATACCTGATACTCTCGTCCACAGTCAGGTGGAGGCCTTGGTCGCTGCTTGGAACTCAGCGGCGGCAGAGTCTCTAAACCGGATTGGGCCTTTACGGCCTCTCCGAGGTAGCGGATCCAGGAGGGCCCCTTGGTTTACTGAGGAACTCCGGGAGATGAAACGCCAAGAGACGCCTAGAGCGCCGCTGGAGGTCCAGTAAGTCCGAGTCAGACCGAGCACTGTTGAAAGCCTGCATCAGAGCCTACCTCCTGGCAATTTGGACATCAAAGAACGCATATTTTGCCGCTCTGATTGCATCCACTGAGTCGCGCCCAGCTGCCTTGTTCAGAATAACCCGCTCCCTCTTGAAAGGGAGGGATGTGGGTAACCCTTTACAAGGTAGAGCTGAGGAATTCGTCCAATTTCTCCCGGATAAAGTTGCTCAGCTTTGGACAGACCTGGACTCCAATTGCTCAGAGCCAGCCGAGGTACCGGGGGAGGGTCTTGATCGGAATTTATGGATTGATTTTCAACTTGTCACACTTAGGAAGTGGACAAAGCCATGGGAGCAGTGAGTGCCTCCACTTGTGTGCTGGACCCGTGCCCCTCCTGGCTGGTCGCAAACAGCAGGGAGGTGACACGGGGCTGGATCCAAACGATAGTTACCGCCTCTCTTCGGGAGGGGTCCTTCCTGCCCCTCCTAAAGGATCCAGCCATCCTAAGTTACTATCGTCCAGTTTCCAAGCTCCCCTTCGTTGGGAAGGTTGTTGAGAAAGTGGTGGCCTCTCAGCTCCGGCAGTCCTTGGATGAAACCGATTATCTAGACGCCTTTCAGTCTGGATTCAGGCTGGCTAGAGCATGTAAACTGCTTTGGTGGCGCTGATCGATGATCTCTGGAGAGCCAGGGACGGGGGTCATGCCTCCGTCCTAGTGCTCCTTGACCTCTCAGCGGCCTTCGATACCATCGATCATGGTATCCTTCTGTGACGGTTGCCGGAGGTTGGAGTGGGAGGCACCGTTCTTCGGTGGTTCTCCTCCTACCTCTCGGGCAGGTCGCAGTCAGTATTGGTTGGAGGGTAGAGATCAACCCCTAGGCCCCTTAAGTATGGGGTGCCAAAGTGTTCTGTCCTGTCCCCCCTCCTGTTTAACATCTACATGAAGCCACTGGGTGAGATCATTCGGCGGCACGGGATAAAATACCACCAATATGCGGACAATACACAGCTGTATCTGTCTGCCCCATGCCAACTCAGTGAAGCGGTGGACATGATGTGTCAGTGCCTGGAGGCTGTTAGGGTCTGGATGGGTGTGAACAAGCTTGCACTCAACCCCGACAAGACCAAGTGGCTTGTGTTTCTCCCTCCCAATAATTGGCCTTGTATTCCAACTCTCAGGCTGGGGGGTGAAATTATACGCCCCTCAGACAGGGTTCCCAATTTGGGAGTCTTCCTGGATCCACAGCTGACTTTAGAACACCATTTGTCGGCTGTGACCAGGGGGACATTTGCCCAGGTTCGCCTGGTGCACCAATTGCGGCCCTACCTGAACTGGGAGGCTCTCAGGACAGTCACTCACGCCCTTGTGACTGAAGACTGGACTACTGTAATGCACTCTACATGGGGCAGCCCTTGAAGAGCATTCGGAGACTTCAGCTTGTCCAGAATGCAGCCGCGTGAGCGATTGTGGGTGCACCTCGCTACACCCACGTTACACCTATCCTCTGCGAGCGGCACTGGCTGCCCATTGGACTCCGGACGCACTTCAGGGTGCTAGTCGTTACTTTTAAAGCCCTACATGGTATCGGACCTGGGTACTTGAGAGACTGCCTCCTGCCAATTACCTCCCTTCGACCAATTAGATCCCACAGATTAGGCCTCCTCCGGATTCCATCAACTAGCCAGTGTCGACTGTCGACCACCCGGAGGAGGGCCTTCTCTGTGGCTGTTCCGGCCCTCTGGAACGATCTCCCCGTAGAGATTCGGACCCTCACCACCCTTCAGGCTTTCTGCAAAGCCGTCAAGACCTGGCTGTTCCAGCAGGCCTGGGGCTGATGAGTTCCCAGCCCCACTCGAATTTGTTGTGACTGTTGAGGAGTTTTTTAATCTGTTTTTTGTATTTTGTTGTTTGTCTTGTTTGTTCTCTTTGTATTGCCCCTTTCCCTATTGGTTTGTTAGCTGCCCCGAGTCCCTTTGGGAATAGGGCGGCATACAAGTTTAATAAAACTGAAACTGAAACTGACTGTTATAACAATAGTTGAATTACTTTTCTTCTGCACACATTTTACCATATACATATGTACATACAGTTTATAGACTAATAACCAGAATCGCAGGATGATTTACAAACACTCAGACCAATTAAATCACAAAAACACATTTCATACAAACCATTAAAATTTCATAAAATATTTGGAGATGGAAAAAAAATTGGTAACATTGATGATACAAATTAATCTAAAGCTTAGAGAAAGAAATAAAATAGGCAGAGATGAAGCCATATAAAACAAGTAATGCAGTTTAAAATACATGCAAAAGGTATTTAAATCTAGCCTTTTCTAACATGGCAGCATCCCATTTTTATACTTAAAACAGCTTTTAAAATGAAGTTAGTTGTGGATTAAATCAGGACTAACAGTAGTTGAGTTATACAATAGATATCTCAAAGCACAATACTTCCTACTTCTGATCTAGACAATGAGTCACATCCTAAAATCCCTGAAATTGGCCAACAACTCCTCATCTGAATATTTTATTTAGGAAAGAAAGAAGTGATCTCTACAATATCATGCATTAATTATTGTTTTCATTCATTCAACCATTCATTCACTCATTCAATTTGTACAGCTGCTAATCTCACATTTGTGAGAGGACAGCCTACATAATTAGCCTACTACCAAGTAGCACAAGCCATAAATCATTTTAAAAAGTCACCACTAAATCCCTTTAAATTTAAAATGAAATTAAATTTAAAATGAAATTGTCCAACTATTTATTTGAGTGTTGTATGCAGGAAGGAAAAAAGTGATTCCTATACCATGCATTATCTATTAATATTCATTCATTTTATTTCATTCATTCAGATTATATAGCTGCTCATCTTACACTTGTGAATGGATGGATCACATAATTAAAAACAACGAAATAACACAACCCATAAATAAAATAGTGAAAGTAGTAAAAAATGCAATTATCCTTCTACATTAAAAAATTCAATTAAAATATCCATCTTAAAACCAAGAAACAAAAAGCAGGCAATTGCAAGACAGGGATCAATCCATATACCCATTTGGCAGTCTCTAATCTAAAGCATAACGAGATCCCCAGACCTGTTGATGCAGTCACGTCTTTAGTGCAGTGTTTCCTAAACTGTGAGATGTGGCAGTGTAGACAGAAGCCAGAGGAAGATTGAAGAAATTTTAGGAACATGATCATAATAAATCCATGATACCCAAGGTTTTGTTGTATTGTTTTCATTGTTCCTTTGTGTCCATTTTAGTGTTTGGATTTTTAAAGGAGATTTGTACACAAAGATTGCACTAAAAGGAACTGTTATGGCAAAGGGTTAGGAACTCTTGGCTTTAAAACCTTTCAAAATGCAAGCAACACCAGTCTGAGGAGAATGATGTCCCAATGGACATGGGCTGTGAGAGAAATGGCTTGTCTAAAAGGATTCATAATGTATCCTTTCTGCCAGATCTGAAGAGATGGATAGATATAACCAGAGAAATTGCAGGTCCTCAAATTATCCATAAAGAACTTTACAGGTTATTTGCATCTTCAATTGAACCTGAAAGCAAAATGGTATCCAGCTGCTCACTGAGCAGAGGTGTAATGTGTGGGGGAGGTGTAATTTAGGACGAGCACACCTAAATGTTGTGCCAGTGATTTTGCACATGCTGAACCTACAGATGCTCTTCAAGGATAGCTCACTTAGAGTATGTGATTAACTGTCACATACTCTACATTATTTGACTACTCATTCAGGAGCTGTTTGAAGTTACAATGGCCTTGAGCAAATGCAACTTAGGCTTGGTTCCTGAAATTATAGCCACTGCAACACCTCCATGGTCACATGAACAAAATTTTGGTGCTTGGCAGCCTTCCAACTCTGTTAATCTGTTAAACTATAAACCTGTATTTTTTATTGTATTGTTGTTCTGGTTTTATAGTGATCCACCAACTATGACTTCAGGGGCAAATCTGAGCTTCTGCCTATTTCTATATGGTCCACAAGCAGAGGGTAGGTGGGCAGCAGATGCCACTTTCACTCCATTCTGCCAAGTCTTTCTCTTTCCCCCCCCTAATTAATCATTAGATATGAAGTAGATGCTGGAGTTGTAATGTTTCTTCATTATAGCCTATAATTGTATGTGATCAAATTAAATTCTGAATCAGTTTAAAATCTGAGTAACATCTAAATAGAATCTTATATAGGAATTTTGAATTAAATCTTATATGAATTTGCACATTTCTGTGCCATTAAAAAAAGTTGAGCACCACTGAATCTATTTTTTCAGGGATAAGAAGTTAGAGTAAATTTTCTTTTCCAATTTTAGGTACCATTTTAGGAACAATATTTATTAAATGATTGCAAATACATTAAAAAGGTCGGTCACCACTAAAGATATTTATTTGAAGAAGTTCAGATCACAAAACCCATATCGCTTTTCTATATATGAAATATACACAATAAATCAACAAATCTAAAATTGCAAACAAGCAACAAATAGATATTACATGTACATATTTAATACACATATATTAAAATTTAGTGACTGAAATGAACTATTTTTTTCTAAAAACCTCAAATCACTAGCACAATATATTTCTTAGTGGGGGAAAATGGAGATCTACATTTTCACAGACTGGCATCATTTCTCCGGGAGTTTTTCAAACCGTTCCAATAGTGCTCTTTGTATGTTACCTGGTATTTCTTGGTATTTATCTCTGAGATCTTTTATTGCATTATTGGTCTGTAAAAGAGCAAAGAACAAGGAAAAATATATTATTTTATTTCTCTGGAAAATATGTAAACTACATTCATATTATACTTTTTAAATGCCACTGTGAACAATGAAGTGCTGAAATGAATAATATCACATTTGTAACTGGATTTATACTTTAAATTATATTTGCCTTTATTTTTTAAATGGTGTGATTCCACCAGCAATGCATATAATCCAAAGGTAATTATTAAGAGTAAGTATTATTAAGTGTAAAGTATTGTATACTATGATATTTTGAACAGAAATATTAACACAGTTCAGTAATTTTTTCAGAGGTTTAGATGCCTGCCATCACAAACTTTCTTTATCATGGACATACTATATAAAGACTTATGAATAAATAGTATCAATATAATGGCAAGTGTTATAATTGAGGTTTCTGCAGTTCACTTAAATTACCTTTTCAGCTAATTCTTCAGCTGATATATTTGGATCGTAAGAAATGGGATCTCCTATGTATGTGCAAAATTTCACAGGAAATCCACCATATATAGGAACAATTGGCCATCGGGTACGTTCATACAACCATTTGAATGGCCCTGTGTGCAAAATAAAAAATATGGTCATGTTCCAACAACAACAACAACAACATGATATGGGCTGAACAATATTCAAAGTGCCCTGATTGGAAAGAAATGAAATCCATGCAGTTATATCTTAATTGTATAAAAAATGCATTCCTCTATTATTATGCAGAGCAAATGTCAAAGTTCTATTTCTTTATAGAATTATTTGCCATTTTGTCTTGTTAATTTCCATCGGTATAAACACACAAAAATGCAACTAAATTGTAGCTAAAGTAAAGCTGCATCTGCCAGCTTTACACCTGAAGAAATTTAAAGAAAACACAACAAAAAGAATCACAGATAAAAAGAGAAAGAAACAAAGACACAGGAACCCAAAATAATAGGATCAGCCAATTTTATTGAAGTCCAAGGCCAAGAAAGAAAGAGATGGAGAAACAGATGGATATAAGAAAACAAAAAAATTAGAATATTTTAAATCAAGGATCAACAGTCTAAGCACAATTA
The DNA here is from genome assembly GCF_009769535.1 of Thamnophis elegans. Classification (NCBI taxonomy): domain Eukaryota; kingdom Metazoa; phylum Chordata; class Lepidosauria; order Squamata; family Natricidae; genus Thamnophis; species Thamnophis elegans. Next base: position 40,194,587 of record NC_045548.1, read on the forward strand.
AATAGAAATCAAGTTGAAATCAGCATGGTTTTCTTCCATAAAATATGCTTCAGCACAATGAGTAAGATGCAAGTTGAATTTTTCTTACATATTTTCCCAAGTGTTCTGTATCCTTCTCGTAGATTTTTTGTAAATACAGGAATGACAGGCTGCGAAAGGTAGGAGAAAAGTAGCCAGAATTAGGGCAGTATTTCAGCCTCTACAATTTAAAGATCATGTATTAGCATCATACATTGAATAATTAGTACAATAAATATTATCTCTATTCACAAAGGAAATTATACCTTTCTCAGTTTTAGATACCTCACTTTTAAAACTGGTTTCTAATAAAACGCATAATATTTAATGTATTTTTAAAAAACCTGAATTTGAGGGATTCATTCAACTACAACAATGTTCAATGTATATGAATGGGTTCTTTACACCTTAATTTCTGGAGATTCATAATGTGGCAATTCTAAGCTTTCAACTGTCTATAGCAATCTAAATCTGAAATGGGACAATTCATCAATAGTTTATTGAAATAAGCCAATTTATAACTAAAGATTTGATGTTGTCTTTTCAATAAACCAAAATTGCAGCTAACAACTTTTTAAAGATAAAGATATCCTACTTTTTATTGAATTGGAACTGAAAAGTGCTAATCTTATCACTAAGAGTTTTAGGATTATTAATGCAAGAATAAACTGCATTTCATGAAAATTTAAACACAGCCACTACTGTATGTTATGGTTATGAAAACAAAAAAAGGTTTTTTAATAATACTGTAGCTATTTGATATGGACATTTTTATGCAAGATGAAAATTTGCCATATAAATTTTCTTAACTATAAATTTTATTAAGTAAAGAAATGAGATATTCAATTCATATGGTAATAAATGTATGGAATAGAATCACCATGCACTTTAACACTACAACTCTGAAAACAGAATATAAAACATGAACTTTCCTAAAGACATCTTTTTGTAAATCTCATGGATTTTCAATGGGAAAGATATGAAAATGTTTTCTAAATAAACAAGTTTATTTACCAGAAAAGTTATCTTTTGTTGTCCATTTATGTCTCTGGCCGAGAACTGTTTTTTGCATTTTGATTTTATGTATGTATGTATGTATGTATGTATGTATGTATGTATGTATGTATGTATGTATAATTATATACATACATACATACATACATACATATATAATTAATTCATCTTTTTTGGGCTGACCATTTCAATCAATGACTCTGGTGGCTTATAATTCATAAAATATACCATTTTACAACTAGAAATTTAAACAACATTTTAAAACAATAAAAACATCAAATTTAAGATAAATAAGAACAAGGTATTTAACCTGGTTAGCAATATAGCCAGGAAACTGTGCCCTTGGCACATTCAGGACATTAACCTCAGGAACATAGCCAGGTTTTTAAGGCCTTATGAAAGGCTAAGAAGGTAGGGGCCATTCTGATATCTGAAGGGAGGAAATTCCATTCAGCAGGGGCCATTCTTTGGCTGATGGGACCTGCAGCATGCTCACTCTACTCGACCAAGTTGGATGGGTAAGAGACTCTTGAAAAAAGACAATCCTCAGGTACCTCTGTCTCAAGCCATGTAAGCTTTACAGATAATCACAAGCACCCAGAATTGTGAAAGATTCCCTAGAAAGTGGAGGTTGGAGACCAAATAAAAACTGTCCTGGCTGCTGGGTCAAGCAATGGTCCTTTGCGGAGGGGACACACCACTGCCTCTTTAAAAACTGGCAGCACCACTGCTTCTCTCAAGGATAAATTAACTATCACCCAAACCCACTCAACAGGTCCCCTCCTGCAAGGCTTTAGTCAGAAGGGACATGAATTTAACATACAAGTGGTCAAACTAGCAGCTGAGAGAGCCCAGTGCTCTTCTTCAGGTTCAACAGGCTGAAACTCTTGACAGATTACCTTGGAAGACATAGTCACCATTACCTCCATAAACTTTGCTCTAAAGCTGGAGTCCAGTGTAGAGTGAATGCAACCGATTTGCATTGCACATGTAGTATATTCTTCATAGTAACCGTTTAGATAGACTTTGGCATTTTTTTTCTCCAAGGAGGAACCAAGTCAAGACCACTCAGAACAGGGCTGCTCAGCAACCATGAGCAGACACAATAAAGGCAGAGAAGTACTTATGTTTCCCCCACCCTTATTGCCATGAGATAGTCATTAATAGTGGCTCTAGCTTGTGTCTGATTGTCTTCACCAGTGACATTCTAGGTATCTTTTAAACCACTTAAGTTCTTTTTATTCTCTCGTGTACCATGAGAAATTTCAGGAACTCTGGGCACAAAGAAACTGCTCAGGCACAATCTGATCTAAAGATGCTTTATTATTCCAGGCAGCCACCAAGGCTTTAATTGGACTGAGTATTAGACTTTCCAGAATAACCCTAAGTTCTCCCTGGAACCCAATTATCTTCATTAATCTCGGGAAGAGGTGGGCTGATCCATTAAGTTCAGCCTCCCTGCAGAGGGAGATAGCACCTGAGAAACAAGGGTCACCAGTGAATGGTCTCTCCATAGCAGGGAGAAAGCAAAATCTCCCCCAATTACTACAACTACGAATTGAGCCCTGGACTACTTGGGTCAGGTCTGTAGCTGCCATGAGGGCCATAAATTTCTGATACCTCTGGCCTGCACCTAGGTGTGTTGAAATCTCTCAGCACCATAAATCTAGGGAACTCCACCACCAGGCCAATCATAGAATCAAGGAAGTCAGGCAGGGAAGTTGCTACATAGCAAGGAGACTGGAACAACACCAACAACCTAATAGACCTCTCCTTGGTGGCCAACTTAAGAAATAGCATCCCTCATCCAACAATTTGTGGAACAAGGCCCCTGAATGTTTGCCAAGGATCACAGATAATCACCGCTACTCTACCTTCCTACCTTGGGATTTTGGCCAAACGTGGAAACCAGCCAGGCAGATCTCAGAGGGCGGAACCCAAACCGCTTCCCCCAGATCAGCCTTTTCCTCAACAATTAAGTCATAAATCAAGATAGCATTGTTACAGACTAATTTAGCATTCACTAGCAGCAGTTGACAGCCTGGGGCTTTGAAAACCTGCCATCTGAAGCCTGGGTTTAAGTATGAGAAAAAATTTCCCTTCTAAGCAAAGACATTCAATAGATCTGCCCTGGTGACTAGATTATCATCCTACTCATAAATCACTCTTTAGTTGGTCATTTTTGTCCTCATCACCTCACAGTAGGATTACGGAGTAAGGGAGTACCATTAAAGACCATTCAGAAGACCGTTCAGTGCATTAGAATGGGCAGTGGTGGGCTACCCACAAACTTCATGGTTGCTGTGCATGGGGTGCAATTCAAGGTGCCTATTATCATCTTTAGAGCCCTTTCGGAATACAGCCAGAACTATTGTCCATTCTTTTTGCCCATCTAGTAAGATCTGCAGAGTAGCTGGGCATACTACAGGTTCCTTCAATTAAACAGTGTTATCAGGACCTAAAATATCATGCCTTCTCTGTTGTGGCATTTGCCTTCTGGAAGACAATCTCTAAAGAGATCCATATGGCTCCTCATCATAATGATGTTTCATACAACACCAAAAGCTTTACTGTTTTCCTAGACCTCGGAGCAGTATGCCTGCTGACCCTCTATAAGTTGTTTTTGTTGTTTTGTTTAGTTATTATTCTCTTTTGGAGATCTATCTGTTTCTGAATTTTTTATGTTCATTTTAAAGTACAAGTTGCCAAGACTCACAACCAGAGATGGGTTCCTACCGGTTTGGCCCAGTTCGGCTGAGTAGGTAGTAACTCAGCCTGCCATGATCCCAAACCGGTTCTCTCCAAGGTGCCATAGGCGATGCCATCTTGTTTTTTGCTTCTGCGCATGCACAGAAACATTTTAGTACTGCAGATGTGTGCATAGTGCGCATCAAGCGCAAGCGTGCGCAGCTTATCTCTGAGCAAACAGGCAGTAGCAGCAGCAACCCCTGCTCATAACTATCCAAAGGCAAAAATGTTCACCCCACGATTCATCCAAGTTATCCATAGATTGTTGTTGGTTTTTTTGGGGGAGGAGGGTTGCAGAAAACTTAGCTCAATGGCTGAAATGATGTAGATGACATTTAGGTTTGAATTAATGATTGTTGGAATATATTTCAATTTAATCAAGTGTCCATTGTAACCTTTATTATAATGTTTTTTATGCATAGCAGAAAGCTACTCACCACTTTTGCATCTCTAGCCACATGAGCAAAGCCTCTCCGGCTACCCCATAGTAAGCCATAGTTCTCATCACTAAACAGTGCTTCTCGGGTTCCACCTGGTAAAACTCCCAATAAGTATCCCATTTTCAGAATTTTAGTACATTCTGACCTTCCATTATGTGTAAGGCCTTCCACATTATAAAACAGTTTTATACCTGTACAAGATACAAGCAAAAACATCTTTAGAATATATACAATATTATACCTAAAAATCTTCTACACATATAAATAAAAGTATGGCTCTCTTGAGTTCTCTTTTGTAAGTCATATATAAAATTAAATCCTGTGAACCAATGGTCAAGAGAACACATAAAGAAACAAGTATTATATTCACATATTGATAACAGTTTTTAACATAATTATTAAGGAACATAGCTGCCTCCTTGTGCTTCTGAATGATCATGCAAATGCTTCCTATAATATGGATATGTTTCCATTTTTGTCTGAAATGCTACTAAATGTAGCTTTCTACAGAAGAGCCAACTTCAATGTATTTTTTGGATGCTGCATAAAACCATGGAGATGGCCTTGAAAGAAATATTCATTAACCAATACAGAAACAAGGGCACATATATTCCTTAAATCCTGGGAAAGGAAGTAATCTTAAGAGGTTCAATCTGGTTTCCCCTTGTAGACAGGCTGGAAAGATTCTGTTACTATAGCCTATCTTAATGACATTAAAAAGTTATCATTTTCCTGTGGGATTGGTTTGCTAGTTTGGTCCATTTCTGACAGATCCAAACATAATTACAAGTACATTTTTATTAAAACGATGGGACCTGATATTCTGCATGTATACTCAGCAATACATTTAACAGAGCATAATGTCTTTTATATTCAGACAGAGTACAAATATTAAACAGGTTTTGCGGGGCTTATATTACTTGCTGACTATAAAATGTATGGAACTGGACCCAGATTGTTGGGGGCAATATGCTGACTCTCTGTAAACCGCTTAGAGAGGCCTGAAAGGCCTATGAAGCGGTATATAAGTCTACTGCTATTGCTATTGCTATTGCTAGTAGAAGGCTGCACCTTAGCTAATATATCAGTAATTAGTTACACATATTCAGATATAGGTAATGTCCAGCTACACTAAGCGGGAAAAGGCAGTGAAAGTTTGCATAGACACGAACATAATTTCATTATGTTTAGCATGGTGAGATCCAGTTTGATCCAGAAGTTAAGGCACCAGGCTAGAAACCAGGAGACTATAAGTTCTTAGCTATGAAAGTTAGCTGGGTAACTTTGAGGCAGTCACACTCAGTCCAGTCTACCTCACAGGCTTGTTGTTATGGGGAAAATAGGAGGAGGAAGAGTTGGATATGTTCACTGCCTTGAATTATTTGTAAAATAATAAAAGTGGGATACAAATAAATAAATAAATAAATTTCCCCATTACTGCCACACAACCTTCAGGCCCCTCTTACTGAATGGAGATTTTAGACAATAACTAATAGAAGGTTAAAATCACTATCAGTAAATTTTTTGTGACAGAGCATTCATTCATTTCTAGTAAAGACTAGCTCTCCAGTCAAAGAGTTGATAAAAAGTGATACAAAAATCAGACAAATTTGCCAAAAAAATTCTCCCCAACAGATGAGGAATGAAAAAAACTGGGCAAAACCAATAGGTTTATTTTTAGAAAGCATTTTGTTAGATATTTGAATGAGCAGAACAGTATAAGTAGAAAATTGTACATGTTTTGAAGATCATTTAAAAGAAAGTTTTATTTTTCCTTATTATATAGGCAAAGAGAAACAGAATGGCAATTGGACTTACCTGAACTGCATGTTTCGACAAGAAGTGTGGGAGGAGTAACCATCGGGTATTCACCTAATCTGATTGCCTATTGGAGATTGAGGAAATCTTTGGAAGCCACACCTCCTGCTGCTCTGGTGGCCACCCACTTTAACCGAACGTCTGAACGGCATCTGAAAGGAAGCAAAAGGAAACAGCCAATACCAATTCTTCCTAGCCGTTGCTTGAACCTGGACGTGCTCAGGCCCTGCTTCACGGCGCACGGCGCCATAACGGGCGGGAAGTGACTCCTCCCACACTTCTCGTCGAAACATGCAGTTCAGGTAAGTCCAACTGCCAGTTTCCGAAGAGAAGGTGTGGGAGGAGTAACCATCGGGACATACCAAAGTTAGTTGTCCTGGGAGGGAATGGACGGGCCTGAGCCCCCTTGCGAGTCTAGGACGCCCTGAAGGACCCTCCTGCCGAAGGCGGCGTCTGCCGACGTGTAGGCATCCAATCTATAGTGCCTAATGAAGGGAGACGGGGAGGCCCAGACGGCCGCTCGACAAATCTCTTCTAGGGGAGCCTGGGAAGACCAGGTGGCTGAGGTGGCAGCACTTCTAGTGGAGTGTGCTGTGATACCCTGTGGGACCTGAAGACCCCGAGCCTGATAGGCCTGAGAGATGGCTGCTCTGATCCATCTGCTGATGGTGGCCGAGGAGACCTTAGCCCCTCGGGTGGAAGGCTGGAAGGACACGAAGAGGGCCTCTGATCGTCGAAAGGGGGCCGTGCGCTTCAGGTAGATGCGTAGGGCTCTTCTAACATCTAACTTATGCCAGGATTTCTCCCTCTCCCCGGAGGGGTGGGGACAGAAATCCGGAAGGATGATCTCTAACCCTCTGTGGAAGGGGGAATTGATCTTGGGCATGAAGGAAGGGTCGAGTCTGAGGACGACCCTGTTATCTAGGAAAGTGCAGAGGTCTGCTCTGCTATAAAGGGTGTTGATCTCTGAGACCCTTCTGGCTGAAGTGATGGCTACCAGAAAAACGACCTTAAGGGTCAGAAGCTGGAGGGAAACCTCTTTCAGAGGCTCAAACGGAACCTCCGTTAGAGCCTGGAGGACTGTGGGAAGATCCCAGGAGGGGAATCGATGGACCGCTGAGGGTTTCAAATTCGCCGCCCCTTTGAGAAAACGCCTGAGAACCGGGTGTTGAGATAAGGGGGGAGCGTTCACCCCCCCTAGGACTGTGGAAAGAGCGGAAACCTGACGCCTAAGGGTGCTGGTGGCGAGGCCCTTCTGGTGACCCTCCTGGAGGAAGTCCAGAACCTGAGGAACCGAGGCAGTCGTAGGACAGATGTCTTTACCCCGGCACCAGTCTGAGAAGGCCACCCACGAGGCATTGTAGATGCGGGTGGTGGATTGTCTCCGGGATGCCTCTACCACCCTGATGACCTCCTTGGAGAACTGAGCCTGTCTCAGTTGTTCCCGCTCAAGCGCCAGACGGTCAGATGGAGCCACTCCGGGTCTGGGTGCTCTAGGGATCCCTGGTGAAGCGCCACCTCCCCTGCTGGTATCCCCCAGGGAGGAGCTGTGGACAGGTCCACCAGATCTGCCAGCCAGGGGCGGCGCGGCCAAAATGGAGCTACCATTATCAGATCTGCCCTCTCCGCTACCACCCTCCTCAGAACCCCGGGGGTGAGGGGAAGGGGGGGAAAGGCATAGAGAAGACCTGGAGGCCAGCTGCAGCGTAGGGCGTCCGTGTCCATGGCTCCCGGGGTCGGGAACCTCGAGATGAACTCCGGTAGCTGGGCGTTGTGCGGCGTCGCAAACAGGTCCACCGTCGGATGGCCGAACCTCTCGCAGATCCTGTGGAAGATCGAGGGATGGAGCTGCCACTCTCCGTTGTCGATCGTCTCTCTGCTTAGCCAGTCTGCCTGATGGTTCTCTGTTCCGGAGATGTGCTCTGCCTTGATGGATGCCATGTGTTTCTCCGCCCAGTGACCCAGACGCAGCGCCTCGTCGCGGAGAGCCTTGGAGTGGGTGCCTCCTTGTCTGTTCACGTGCGCCTTGGCCACTACGTTGTCTGTCAGGACTAGGACGTGTTGACCTCTGACCATGTCCTTGAAGTGTCGGAGGGCCAGGTGGATGGCCCTGAGCTCCAACCAGTTGATGTTGTGTCTTAGATCTGATGGAGTCCACCGACCCTGGGCGATCTGGTTCTCCAGGTGGGCCCCCCAGCCGAAGAGGCTTGCGTCGGTGGTGAGCGTCATCCTTGGTGGATCTCTGAAGAGGCAGCCTCTGTTCAGAGCCGGAGACAGCCACCAGCGGAAGGATAGCAGCACCTGGGGTGATACTCGGATCTTGAAGGTCGCGTCGTTCGTCCCAGCCTTCTGATGTGGTAGCAGGAACCACTGGAGCTCCCTGGCGTGCAGTCGGGCCCAAGGGATGATCCCTATGCACAAGATGAACTTTCCCAGGAGCCTGGAAAGAAGAACTACAGGGACAGAGCGTGACTTGCGAACCTCATGAATCATCTTAACGATGCTGTCCTTGCGATCCTGAGAGAGGAACACCTCCCCCGCTACAGAGTCGATAATGGACCCTAGGTGAAGCAGCCTGGTGGAGGGCACGAGGTAGCTTTTCTCCAGGTTAATGGAGAACCCCAGGGATCTGAGAGTGTCGATGGTAGTATTCAGATCCCTTGCAGCTGAGGCAGAGGACCTGGCCAGGACGAGTATGTCATCTAGGTAGCAAAATAAACGGACAGGGAGGGAACGCAGGTGACCAGCAGCTGCAGCTAGCACCTTGATGAAAGTCCTGGGAGCTGAGGCCAACCCAAAGGGCAGGGCTCTGTATTGGAAATGGTTCCCCTCATGGGAGAACCTCAGAAATTTACGGTGTTCCGGGGCGATCCTGATATGCAGGTATGCCTCTGTAAGGTCGATGGAGGCCAGGAAGTCGCCCGGCCGGATGCCCTCCAGGATGGATCTTAGAGAAGCCATTTTAAATTTATGGTATACTACCCTGAAGTTGAGTAACTTAAGGTCCAGGATGGCTCTCCAACCCCCCGAGCTTTTGGGCACTAGGAAGAGGTTTGAATAAAATCCTGACCCTTTTTCCCCTTCTGGGACCCTCTCGATGGCCCTGATGTCGAGGAGATGTTTAATGGCCTTGGCCTTAAGGGCCCTCTTGTTTGGGTCTGAGGAGGAGGAGAAGGTGCGGAACCTACTGGGGGGAAGGGAGCGGAACTCCAGGCGAAGCCCGAGCCTTACCGTCTGGAGAACCCACTCATCCGATGTGATACGCTCCCAGGCATCCGCAAACATGGAGAGGCGACCGCCGATGGGGTGATCCGGGGGCGGATCACTTGAATCTGCGGAAGGGGCGACCGCCTCCTCCACGAAAGGGCCGCTTCCCCTGGTGTTGGCCCCTGAATCTGTTCTGAAATTGTCTATCCCCCTGCCTCTGAAATCTGGGGTTTTGGTACCTCTGGCCTTGGCTGTCTCCTTCAGGTGGTCTGTAGGAGGTCCTCCTAGGGTACGGTGCATGGCGGAAATCCGACCGCTTGTTCGTTGACGGGAGGATCTTCCACTTGTTTTTATCCTCCACAAGGAGAGGATCCAGCGCCGTCCTGAATAACTTGTCCCCGGTGTAGTCCGCGCCGGTTAGGTGACACTTCATCCGGGATTCCGCCTGCCAGTGACGTAGCCAGAGTAGTCGCCTAGAAGCAACTGAAGAAGACACAGCACGAGACGCATACTTTACCGCGTCCAAGGTGGCGTCCGCCGAGAACTGCGTTGCCGCAAGCATCTTGGAGATGTCCTGCAGGAGTCGCACTTCAGAGGCTGGGGTCCTATCCCTCAGTTGCTCCAGCCACAGGACCGTGGACCTATTAAAAAAGGAGGCGGAGGCGGCCGCTCTGATAGCCCAGGTGATGGCCTGGAACGTCTTGCGCAGAACAATGTCTGCTCTCTTATCCTCAGGCTTGAGGCAATTAGCGGTGTCTCCTGCTACGACCGTTGAGGAAGATGCCAAGGTTGCCACTGGGTTATCCACTTCAGGAACCTGCAAGGCTTGGGCAAAGGCTTGGTTAAGATTATAAAACTTTCTTTCATTCCCCCCTGGGGTTGGAAAGGACCCTGGCTTTACCCACTGAGATTTGAGCACCTCCATAAACATATCTGGGGTGGGGATTTCCTCCTTAGCTATGGGGGGCCTATGGAAGGGCCCCTTCTTCGTTCCGGGGGAGGAGCCTGCGGTCACCGGTGGCTCAACGGAGCTGCCTCCAGAGTTCTGGTCTGTATATCTAAAAGATCCATAGATATCTCTCCTTTCAGGCAAGGAAGGAGCAGGGAGGAACTCGGTCGTTAGAACCTCTTTGTAGTTCACAGCCTTTTGTTTTCGCTGTGAACGGAAAAGAGGTTCAACAAAAGCTGAGGTTTTTTTTTACTCCAGCCAGATCTTCTCAGCTGTTTTTTTTCAGCTCTAGGCAGGTTGTCCCCCCCTCCCCCCAGGACGAAACTAAGCTATCTTAAATCAATCCGGGCAGCGACCATTCCTGAGAACCCTTTTTTTGTATTATTACTTAAAACGCCAGCTTCAATTTTATAAAAAACTCTTTTGTTTAACCGCTTTTCAAAATGGCGATTTTAAACTTCCGCATTTGATATACGATATATTTAACCAGCCTTGTCCTTTTTTTTTTGAAGACTTTCTTTCACGAACTGCTAAAAGTTTACTGAAAGTATTTTATCCTAAATCAAGGTTTGTTTGTTTTCTCTTTATAATGGCCCCGAAGTCCAAGCAATCGAAACGTTTTTTTAACAACACATCCCAAGCAATTGCTTCAAAGCCGCAGCTCATGCCTCCCACGCCCTCTACTGGAGATTTGCTAACGAAAGAATTTCTTTTTGAAACCCTTAAAGAATTTAGAGAGGAAATGATGCAACTTTTTTCGGACTTATGTGATAAACTTGACGCCAAGATTGCTCAAACAAAGGAGGATATCGTTGGGGTTATATCCGTAATGACAGAATATATTGCTGGAATGGAGGATAAACTTGATATTCTGGAAGAAGCTAATTCTAACTTGACATCTAAAATTGAAATGTTACAACAGGAAGTTGAAAACGCACAAAAACAACTTGTTATGACGAATTATAAGAAGACTGCATTTGCAATAAGAGTTAGGGGATTGCGTGAAAACGAACAGGAGAATTTGAAACAGACCTTTTTTGAGGCATTTAGTCGTTCGGTGGGAAGTCCGGGACTTAACTTTGATTGGCAGATCCAAAAAATCTACCGCCATAACTCGTGCGTAGCAAAACAGAGACAGCTTCCGAGAGATATAATTATATATTTTGCTACAAGAGAATCCAGAAACACGATAATACAAGAGTTTTATAACAACAGGTTGCAAATTGATGGTCAGGACCTGACTGTTTTCAAAGAAATACCATCTCAAATGTTAAGAGCCAGGAGAGACTATGTTTTTTTAACTAAAGAACTCAGAAACTCTCAGATACAGTATAGATGGGAGGTGCCATCTGGTATTACAGTTACATTTGATGACCAAAAACATCGCTTCAACTCTGTTTGGGAAGCCCGAGACTTTTATTACAAGATCCTGAAGGCGGGACTTCCTGAATCACCCGGACTAGGAGAAAGACAAGGAGAAGCAGAAGAGAGACAACAAAACACACAACTACAAGGTGGGAGGTATCGCTCTCCTCCTATGGAAGGGCAGAAGAGCAGAGAACAAGGATTTAGTTATGCCTCCAAAACATCTGTTTAACCTCTAACTTTAATAACACTTTCTGATTCCTGTTTTGTATAAAATGGCATAGCTGTATACTGATGAAGAGACATTAAGGCTGAAAGAAGTGAGGCTGATTTCCTCGGAAAATATATTGTATGGGACTTAAAAAAGACTTGATGGATAACTTTCAATTTTTATTTAAATTGTTTATGATTACTTTCTAGGGTGAGGAGGGCGGGGATTGTGATGTTCTTGGATTGTGGTTTAGGGTGAATGGAGTTGGGAAGTGTGGGGTAGATGGGAGGGTACTGAAGGTTCAATTAGAGTTTATTTTAAGCCAGAAAGTAAGTTGATTTTCGTATAAATTGCTACTTACATATAATGTCTGGAAGGATATATTCAGAGAGTCTGCAGGAAGGCGGAGTAAACATGAGAGAAGCACGGATGAAAATAAAACATATAAATGGACACGGTAGAGGCAGGATGTGAGGATTGGGAAAAGGAAACCGAGAGAGGTATTAGAATGTTTAAATTGCTTTATAGAGAAGGAGGTAAAAGGGACAAGTTAAAGGTCTGATATATAGATAAAGAGATGAGGCCCCTAGCTAGAGAATTTCGTTTGATTAAGTTACCTGGTTTCAACATAGTTTGAATCCTGCAAGTAAAAAATTAACTGAATTTAGGAATGATGTACATTGTTTAAGTTTTAATAATGATGGGAAGCTGAGCTCAAGACAGAGAGTTTATTGATTTTTCCTATTTTTCTTTTTTTTTGTTTCTTTTTTATTATGCCTTTTTTCTTTCTTTCCCTTATTTTTTATTTTTTAATCTTTAAGCTATTTGGTTTTAATATACTCCAGACGGTGTTTGATAAAGAGTTATGCCGGGTATGGGACCTGGGAAGTCGGAAGGGGATTAGGGAGGGGGGTTTATGGGAGGGAGGGGGGGAGGGTCGAAATATAGTTTCAACTTTCAGAACAATAAGAATACGCTTGTATACTGTTGCTCTTTTTTTTTTTTCTTTTTATTTCCCCCCTTTTCTTTCTTTTTTCTTTTTTTTTTCATTTTTTTTTTTTAAATTTTAGTGCAAAATATAAATTGAATAGACTAATGAATGGTAGAAATACACCAAAGGGAGGAATGGAGGGAAAGAAGAGGGAGAAGTGAAGAAGAAGTGAGAGGGGAATGTAAGGAGGGTGAGATGGTGGGAAGGGGAGAAAGGAATGTCTGAGGGGGAAGGGAAGTAGAAGAGGGGAATGTTGGAGGGGAGAAATGAAAGTTGGAGGGGGAGAGGAAAGGGTGTATGGAGGATTGAAGTGCTACGTTGGTTTTCCATGGTGGAAGATGAGTTGTGTTTATTGCTCTTTTTTTGAATGCACAGTATATAAGTGATTGTATGAAATGAAAATGAAAATGGAATAAAACAGTTTTCAAACATGGAAGGACCCCTTCTTCCTCTTGCTTTTGCTCTTGCCCGAGGACTCAGTTGCGGGTTGGGGATCCGGGGGTGGATCCAGATCAGCTGTGGCTACTGCCTTGCGTAAAAGGGAGCTGAATAAGGAGGGGGGAAAAGGCCCGCTACGGTGGAATCCTCCTCTGCCTGGGGGTCTTCATCCTCCGAAAACCCCACATCCTTTAGTTCTCCTTCCTCGAGGTCGGATGCCTCACTAGCCGTGGATGGGGAGGGAGACCTGGCTTCCCTTGCAGCCAAGGTGCTAGGGCGATCGCTCAGCCCTCTGGGGGGCTCCTGGGGGACCCTGCTCCTGGGAGCCTGTGGCTGCTGAGTTAAGCTAGAAGCCATAACCTGGGCCAGAGCTCTGGCTAGCATGTCCTGAAAGCTGCTGGTTAGATCAGGTTGAAGCTCTGGTGGTTGGGAATATTCCCTGGGTTCAGGGGATAGAGGTGCTAGGCGAGGCCGGGCTGGGCTGGCTGCTCTGCGGCCAAAAGGATCCGCTCTCGAATCCAGTAAGGGAGCAGGGGAGAGAGGAGGAGAAAGAGAGCTGTGCCTTCTCAAGAGATCCCCCTGGAGAGGCTGGGGAAGGTGATCTGTGTGTAGCCCGGGCAGAGGCCCTGCGTGGGGAGCGTGATCTGGGGGGAGAAGGGCTGATGGTCGCCCTGTACTCCCTGGCCGAGGCCCTGGTTGCTCTGGCCTCCTTCCTGGGGGATGGATTCTTGGGGGCCCTGGCTTTGTCCCTCCTAGATGGTGATCTGCCTCTGGGAGCAGGGGGACTCGCTCTGGAGGGCCCTTCCTCTGGATCCGCACCCCCCGGGGCTCTGGGCCTAGAGTTTTTGCTCCTAGTCGCCTCCGCCATTACTCACGGTTCGTTGCTCACCCACATGCTCCTTCTGCAGCCGGCTGTAAATAAATTCCCTTCCTAGGGATAGGATCCGCCGCTCTCTGATCGATTGCAGGCTCTGCTGCCGGCAGGCAAGGCCCTGAATTCTCCCCCCGGATCACCGGCGGGGCAGAGCAGGCTTCCTACGGCCTCGTGAGCGCTTTCGGCGTCGGAACGCTGTTTACGCACTCCCACGTGCTCCTAAGATGGCGACGATTCAAAATGGCGACTGCTGGTGCCGTCTGGAGTCTCCTTCCTCCGCTGGAACCCTCTTCGCAATCCTGGAAGGGTTCTGGGTTCTCCGGCTTTCCTGGACTCCTCCGATCGTCGCCTGGAAGTTTTTCTGTGATCCTGGGCCTTCCTGGGGCTTCCACCCCCTTTGGAAAAATCGGGCGGCCCTGCAGGACTCTGTGCGCGCGCGCTGGCAAGCCGAGGCTTGAATGAGCGGCGTGGAGCACAGCAGAAGGCAGGTGAGGTCGCTTTAAGTTGAAATTCCTTGCTGAGGCTTTGTTGAGAGTAAAACTCCTGAATCTCGGATAGAAAGGAGAGCAGGAAAAAACACTCCGTTCAGGCCGAAGATTGAGGTTAAAGTGGGTGGCCACCGGAGCAGCAGGAGGTGTGGCTTCCAAAGATTTCCTCAATCTCCAATAGGCAATCAGATTAGGTTAATACCCGATGGTTACTCCTCCCACACCTTCTCTTCAGAAACAATTTATTTTCAATAATTTGCCTGGACATTTTTTATTCTCAAACAACCAAAAAACATTTATCTAAGTTGCTTATGGAAAAAAAAGATGCTAGTAAAAGTGGAACAGACTTAAGTTGCTCTGGCTCAGGCTACAAAAATGGCATTTTTCAGTAACAATCAAAATGTTGAAAATACAACAGTTGCTTGATAATTCAAGAAACTATATAAGCTTGCATTTTACAGGAACTATGTAATATTTTAAAAATAAATTGTAATTATGCCTGTGTTAAAGATTTGCAATACAGCGTTTGTGCAGGAGACAATATGTTTTACCTGGTATTTTGGAAAAATTGTAATCAACCACTGTGCAGCAAAATCTGCCTGTTCTTAAATATAACCTAGATACAAAGTAGAAATAGTCTAGAGGAAAGGCTCCATGGTAAAATACGATAAGCCCTGGTCCTTCTGGTATTTTATCCATCCCATGTATCTCATAACCTGTTTAAAGGATAAAATATAAGAGTTTCAGTATTGCTTTAATAAAAATAAAGTTTAAGATTAGCATGGAATCTAGAGAAAACTGCAGTCAATATAAGCACAGTTATTGAGATCAAAAAACTGACTCAAACTCTTTGCTATAATCTTCAGCATTTATACTGTCAAAATACCAAAAGTTATGGGACTGATAGATCTCAGCCTCATCACCTATTTCCAATTTGATGAACAAATATAGAAACAGATTAGAGGATTAAGCTTTTGAATATCAGGATTCACAGTAGAGAATGTAGTGCAATCTCTAGAAGTAATAGTCGTCTCAGAGATACAGTCCAAAATATGGATCTCTTTTGTGGGTGGTACATGTGCCATTCCATGAACGGCTTTCATGGAATCAGATTCACAAGAGAAGAAAATAATTACAGAAAAGTGTTTTTCTTGGACACAGCCATCATAATAATAAAATAACAGCAATTTACATATCCAGGTGCATCATAAAACAATGTGCACACAGCTAAAGAGGATAAAACAGACAACTTTGCAAGATTAGATGCAAGGTCTTAGAACATCCCAAGCGAGGCTAATAGGAAGAAAATTGTGAGAAGATTCACTGAGATAAAGCTGCATCTACAAACTATTCAAGAAAGGAAGCAGCTACAGGTTGTTTTCAACTTACAATGGGACTGGAATTTCTGTCGCTAAACAATAGTCATAAAGCATGATATCATTTAGCAATGGCAATCCCAACAATCCCATTAAAGGAATCCCAAAATCATAAGGTGAGGCAATTTCCTGCTGGCTTCCTACAAGCAAAGTCAGTGGAAGAGCTTGCAGAAAGTCCTGGGCTATGAGGTAGCATAGAGGGTGCTGTCAAATAGGGGATAAAGCAAGGATGGTGCAAGGAAGGGTGCAACAGAGCATCAGGGAGGATGTGCAAATGTGGATAAGCATGTCACGCTTCAGGAAGAGGTGCAGTAGGGTCCATGAGAGATGCAGTGTGGATTGGGAAGAGTGTGCCAGGGTGCAGGAGATGTCTGGGTTGGGGAGGCTGTGTGTGAGGCTTGATGCATGTTGGGAAGGGAGCCCTGATGGCATACAAGCCATCACCCCAGCCAGCTCCACCACACATGCACATGCGCCTCCCACCAGCCAGTTGATTTCTGGGTCTCTGCTGTGTATGCACGGGGAGCAGCACATGTGGAAATGCGCACACATGTGCACGTTCATGGTGGTGGTGGGAGCACAGAGTGATGCAGTGCTCCCTCCACACCCCATTTTGGGGCCCAGGATTCTTCAGGGAGGCCTGCTAGGCCAAAAACGGGGTTTGAGGGAGTTGCGTGCGCATGCACGGGAGTGCGGGGGGTTGCCCGCACATACTCAGGGGGCGGGGCATGGAGGGGTGTCACACTCACATTGCATTATGGGTGTGGGCATGTGCACGTGCCTTTTGGCACGCAATGAAAGGGAGGAAAGTGTGTATGGGAGGATTCCTGGGGGTGCATGAGTGGCCAGCATGGCATGAGCACAAAGGGATTGGGGGAGGGTACATGAGCGCAGAGGGGCAAGTGGGGGAGATTTCCCACAGCAACTTGCAATTTTCCTTGTCAGCTGTTCCACTGATTTTCTTGGGACACTAGCAGGGAAGGTTGCAAATGGTGATGTTATGATTGCAGGACATTCACATGACTGCAGGAGTACTGGGATAGCCAGAACTCCAAGGATTGGTTGTAATCCACCATTTATTCAATGCCATTCTAATTCATGGAACAAATGGTCATAGGTCAAGGATTCCCTGTATAGGCGAAGGAAACAGAAAACCTACTAATCTTTCCTCACCACAAAACTATTAATCTACACCCAAATAAGAAGAAATCAACAGCAGAAAAATAAGATCTAAGATGAAACAATACTCACCCCAAGTGTTACCAACACTGGTAACAAAGCTACGGTATATAAACACCCAGCAAACTTTACTCCCCTGCATTGTTATTACCTAGCTTGGTAATGAAGCTTGTGCAGAACAGAAGTTCAGAACCCAACAATTCAACCCTGAGCTACATAACTTCTTTATTATAGCACTACACCATTCAAAACCTTTTTTATTCTATTGAGGACTTTTTATAGTCATTAGTTACATGACAGTAGGTTTCTGCCAGAGCTAGTTAAGATTATTGTGTTGCTAAAGGTAAAGTTGATAGTCCTCCTCAGTTTATATATATATATATATATATATATATATATATATATATATATATATATATATATATATATATATATATATATATATATACATACATACATACATACATACATACATACATACATACATACATACATACATACATACATATATATATATAATGACAGATTAGTAGATGAATATTAATTCTGTTAGGACCACAAGCATTCCCTACTTCAGGTGACACCAATACATTAAATTGGAGCATAGACTAGACAGTTAATTTATCCTACAAGAAAGGACATTTAAGTGGGGAAGGATTAGAAATAATGTAATAAAGTAAGTGGCTCTCAAATTTAACTCAACTTCTGGTGAGCGCGCGCGCGCGTGTGTGTGTGTGTGTGTGTATATATATATATATATATATATATATATATATATATATATATATATATATATATATATATATATATATATAATCTGTGTGTGTGTGTGTGTGTGTGTGTGTGTGTGTGTTTTTATTTGTGCTGATAAATAAATAAAGGGAGACTAGTATAGATCTATTTCAAGCTATTTAGCTCTCATCAGCTAGCCATACCCTTACTGGGATTCGAACCTGTGCTGTATTGCATCTTAGGCAAACGTCTAAGCCATTAAGCTACAGGTCTCCTCCTTATCAGCTGAAGCCAGGGAAGAAGGTATATATTTAGAGTCACAACCCCTGGTAAGCCCCAATTATGGGAGGAAGCTAACTGCTTCCAACATCTGTCAATCGGCTCGTCACAAGAGTCCATCACGACAGAAACCCAATATTTTTACTGTTGCCTTTGTTATATTTGTGTTTTTATTTGTGCTGATAAATAAATAAAGGGAGACTAGTATAGATCTATTTCAAGCTATTTAGCTCTCATCAGCTAGCCATACCCTTACTGGGATTCAAACCTGTGCTGTATTGCATCTTAGGCAAACGTCTAAGCCATTAAGCTAAAAATATTGGGTTTCTGTCGTGATGGACTCTTGTGACGAGCCGATTGACAGATGTTGGAAGCAGTTAGCTTCCTCCCATAATTGGGGCTTACCAGGGGTTGTGACTCTAAATATATACCTTCTTCCCTGGCTTCAGCTGATAAGGAGGAGACCTGTAGCTTAATGGCTTAGACGTTTGCCTAAGATGCAATACAGCACAGGTTCGAATCCCAGTAAGGGTATGGCTAGCTGA
This sequence comes from Thamnophis elegans, assembly GCF_009769535.1. Lineage (NCBI taxonomy): Eukaryota > Metazoa > Chordata > Lepidosauria > Squamata > Natricidae > Thamnophis > Thamnophis elegans. The sequence goes on from NC_045548.1 coordinate 40,213,259, forward strand.
TGAGAGCTAAATAGCTTGAAATAGATCTATACTAGTCTCCCTTTATTTATTTATCAGCACAAATAAAAACACAAATATAACAAAGGCAACAGTAAAAATATTGGGTTTCTGTCGTGATGGACTCTTGTGACGAGCCGATTGACAGATGTTGGAAGCAGTTAGCTTCCTCCCATAATTGGGGCTTACCAGGGGTTGTGACTATATATATATATACATATACATATACATATACATATACATATACATATACATATACATATACATATACATATACATATACATATACATATACATATACATATATATATATATATATATATATATATATATATATGTTATATTTATGCTGATAAATATATATATCTCCACATATCATACTTTGGCAGTAGTTTGCATTGTCCTTTCCTGAACTTTTAAAAAATCCAGCCTACAGTGGTCTCCCAGTGGTCTCCCAGATAATCATGTAATTGGCTAACCAGCCTTTTACTTTAATGGATGTCAGAATATTCATAAATGTATCATGCTGCCACAGAAATCTACTTGCCTTATATAACCAAGCAGTAAAATATTATTGAAGAAGGCACTACAGTGGCATTTCATAACATTCAGAAATATAATAAGCATTGATAAGCCCATTTTTTTCATTTTTTGCAAATTTCTATTCCAGTCATTCAAATTATTCTGGGAAGTATATATTTTTGAATGTCAATTCATCACACAGAATTGTGTAGATTCAGATCTACAATTATTGTTAATAATTAAATAACAAATTTCAAGTTGCTATAGAAATCAATTCAACATTCAAATAAAACAATATCAAAACATAATATACAGCAGCTACCCATGATCATTGGGGTATGTGCCAAATGCTGGCTTCAAGAGAAGTACCATATTTTTCGGAGTATAAGACGAACCCTTTTTCCTCAAAAAAGAGGCTGAAAATTTGGGTGTGTCTTATACACCAAATACAGCATTTTTGCCTCCCGAACCCCCTCCCATTCACCAAAATGGCCGTGCATAGCCTTAGAGGCTTTTAGAGAGCTCCTGGAGGCTGGGGAGGGCAGAAATGAGCAAAAAACTGGCTGTTTTTTGCCCCGCAGCGGTCTATAAGCCTCCATAAGGCTATGCATGAAATTTTTTTCACGAGTTTTCATTAAAAAACAGGGTGGTTTTTGCTCATTTTTGCCCCCTCCAACCCCCCTCAGGAACACTCTGCAAGCCGCCCCCCCCCACCCAAGGCTATTCATGCTTTTTTTTAAAAAACGGACCATTTTTGGGAGGTTTGCAAAGTGCAAAAACTTTTTTTTTCCTTTTGGAAATGTTTAACTGATTGATGAGAATTACATTGATCAAGTGCTGTGCCAGCATAAACACCTACTTATCTACTGCATTTCTCTCTATCTCTATTTCTCTCTCTCTATCCCTCTACCTACCTACCTAACCCCCTCTCTCTCCCTACCCACTCTATTTCTCTCTCTCCCTTTATCTGCCTACCTACTCTCTCTTGGTCTACCTTTCTACTGTATTTCTCTCTCTCTTTCTATTTCTCTCTCTCTATTCCTCTATCTACCTACCTACCAACACTATCTCTCTCTATTTTTCTCTCTTTCTATCCCTTTATCTACCTACCTACCAACTATTCTCTCTCTCTCTCTCTCTCTCTCTCTCCCTACCTACCTACTATATTTCTCACTCTTTCTCTCCCTCTCTATCTACCTACCTACTTTTTTAAAATTTGCCTCTTCAAAACCTTGGTGTCTTATACTCTGATGCGTCTTACACTCCGAGAAATACGGTATCTATACTGCTTTTGAGAACCCCTTAAGTAAATATTCCCATATTTGAGAAATAGTAGCAGTAATAGTAACAGTATGAAAGGAAAATATGACTTTGAATTAAGTTGGTACCAATTCCACAAAGCACTTTGTTATTACCTACTAGTGTCTCCTTAAGTCAAATGCATTGTTTCCTGGACATACATAAGTATTTGTGAGCCCAGAAAAAGATGCACCTCCAAACTGTTATGCATCTATACACATGCATATTCCAAAATTTGGTTTCAGATATGAAGCAATGCAGTCCTTGAGCTCTCTTAGAAATATATACTAGTTTGTAATCAAGGAGCCTTCTGTAAATCATTATCTCGGTTTACTTTTTTTTTCAGCCCAAAGGTAGCATTCGTCTTTAAAACACTTGCTGAAAAGTAAGTAGATCTGGACAATGAAGATGACTTATTCATAGCAAAACCATACACATTTTAGAAAGATAAAAAAGCAGTTTCAGTTGCTTCTATGCAGCACTCTCCAGAATAAGAAAAATACTGATAAGTTTTAGCACATAGCAGTATAAATCAACCAAAACAATTTTATCCCAAGCATGTTCATGCTTTTCTAACAAGATAGGGTTTCTAATTTTTTTTTTTGGGGGGGGGGAAAGCTAACATCCTGTTACCTGCATTCCTCTAATAAGTTACATGCAGTGTGATTTTTATTATTTCTTACTGTTTTTCTGTGCTTTGCAAAAAAAACATTTATCACCAAGGGAATTACATGGTTGTCATGATATGTGTGTATGCACTTACATTACCTAGATATTTCACATTAAATCCAGTGATATGATTATTCCCCACACATAATTAAACAATGCAACTTGATGGAGGGTTCTGACGCTCACGTGATTGCTGCATGTGGTCCCCCTATGCCATTTAAGGTTATTATAAATCACTGTGGTATTGTCAACAAAGCCACATCAACGTGTCAGTCAAGCAGGAGATTAAACTTACCATGCCACAGTGTACCATACATGTCCCAAAGGTGAGCCACAGTCCTCCGTCCATTGTCCCATGATTGACTGAGATAATCTTCCTTTAAGTTAACTTTTCTCTTGTAAATATGCAAGAGAAAATTAGAAAGATAAATAAAACCAAGAATTATTAAAACAGGAGAAAAGAGAAGTAGGAACAGTACTGAAACCCAGAAAAAGTATGCTGAGTAATCCATGAAACTGTTTATGATATTATATGGAGACATATTGATATTGTTCAGTAATTCCATGACCCAGGTCATATTGTCTTTCCCATCAGAATATGAATTCATATTAGTTCTTTCCTGTTTAAAACTAAAAAAGCAATGTGATAGAAAAACAGCTTCTTAATATTGGCCCTGGATGCAGACAATTGTTAAATAGCTGTTATTGTTGCAATAGGCATCAACCTATTTCCATATCCTAAAGATTGTCCACATTCCACGAATTAGTCAAGGAAGCCACTGCAAAAAAAAAAGGTATATTTAAACTCAGAAGCGGATCATGCTGTTTGCCTTTCAGATGTATTGGATATGAACTCCCATAGTCCCCAACTAGGATGCCCTTTCATTCCGGTTTAAAGTATTTCTAGGCAAAAACTCATTCAAGGCAATTCCAACAGACAAAATCGTAAGCATACAACATAAATAAGACCTTCCATTTCCACAGAGTGAAAGTGTCTTCCAGGAACAGGAAACGGAGCCATGAAAGACTGGCCTGAGAAAAAAAGCCCTTCACCCTCGCCCCCGCCCCCCGATCAAACTAATTCACCGGACCTCAAAGATGCCAAGGGCCAGCGTGGGGAGGGTTCCCTGGGCCTTTGCACCTATCAAGCGCTTCTTCTCCATTCTGAGAACGAGGCGTCATTTTCCACTGATTCTGACGGCAGCGTTTCGACTCTTCATCTCATGGTTATCCCTCCTACAAGCGGAGCTCCTGCCTCGCCCCTAAAGATGCCGGCCGAGCAACTTTTGGGAACCGCGCCCTCGCTCGGGATCACTTGAATCTGGGCGCTCCATCCAAGGGCTCTAAGCACAGCACCAGGAGGTTCCTGACAGCATCCCGGGCGCGAACGAATCTAGGTAGCAGGAATGACCCCGGGCCGGCTCGGCCCAAAAGCGTTTGATGCAAGACCAAACGGGGAAACCGCGCAGAAACCTGCAGCGCCGAGAAGCCGCAATGCAGTACGAAGTTGCGCATCATGTAGATGCAAAAGGAAGAGGAGAAGACCTTCAGCGCCGTCTTTCCTTTCAGGGCTACGAAGCGCAGCCGAGACTGCGAGGAAGGATGTGGCTTTTTCTTGCCTTTTTTCTGGCCTGGACCATTTTAGACTGCACAAGCTCTAAAAAACAACAGGAGTCTCGGCATCCCGAAATATAAACCAGAGTCGTCGTTCTGTTTTGCTTTGTTTTTAATTTAAAAAGATTAACTTTAGCGATAGGGAGCTTTTCAGCGGGAAAGCAGTGAAAAATAAAACCCCTACCTACAGTCTGTTGTGGTACGTTCCATCTGTTGTCTGAGCCCCTCGTCAAAGGATTTAAATGTGGAAGTGATTTGCCAAGGTTGAGAAACAACCTTTCAACCCCAAAATGAGCTATTTTAAGCAACTTGTGAATGGTGATATGTTCCATGATGCATTACAGATCCTTAATACTGCACATCTGTATCTTTTGGCATGTACTTAAAAATAGCTTGGATTGTGCTACTAAATGCTGTATGTATGTATGTATGTATGTGTATATGTATATGTATATGTATATGTATATATATATATATATATATATATATATATATATATATATATATATATATATATATGTGTGTGTGTGTGTGTGTGTGTGTGTGTGTGTATGTATGTGTGTGTATGTATGTGTGTGTGTGTATATATATATATATATATATATATATATATATATATATATATATATATATATATATATATATATCATACAAGAAACTGGCACAGAAATATATATATAAATCATACAAGAAACTGGCACAGAAATAGCCCAGCAGCATGCTTATTTAATCCATCCTGTCTGATATATATGTAATTGAATAATACACTTATTAGCTCCTGTGTTTAACTGGCTAGTGAAAGATTATATTAAAATGAGGTGGTAATGATAATGGATTTTACAACACTATTACAAGTAGTATTACAAGTATTCCTATTGAGAAGGAAGGACTCACTGGAGAAGAGCCTAATGCTGGAAAAGATTAAAGGCAAATGAAGAAGGGGATGACAGAGAATGAGGTGGCTGGATGGAGTCACTGAAGCAGTAGGCGTGAGCTTAAATGGACTCCAGACGATGGTAGAGGACAGGAAGGCCTGGATGAATGTTGTCCATTGGGTCGTGATGGGTCAGACACGACTTCGCAAGAGTTACCCTCCTCTCCTTCTGCCTTTTCTTCCCTCCATCTCTCTCCCCAAGTAGATAAAATAGGGAGTTATGTACACATATAGTACAAGAAAATTGTGTTTTAATTGTAGTGGAGCACTTTCAAATTAATAGAGGCCAAATAATTTTTATTAATTTCTTGGAGAATCTATTTCACAAGTAAAAGAATTATAAGTATTTATTTCAAATACTTATACACTGTACATAATGGAATGCAGTCCCAACTCTGTTCAAAATGTAAACTGCAATGAATACAAAAATACCCTCAAATTAAAAGTACATTAAATACATAATTAATCCAGATTACAACACAATAGTCTTGGCTATTTCTAACAGGTAATTAGTTCTGGAATCTAATAAATCAATGAATCAGCAACTCTCTCAGATTGAATTTTGTGGATAAGTATAATCTTTATTGTCATTGTACTTACATACAATAAAATTGGTTGGATAGAGAAGAATCCTGAGAATACCATGGACAGCCAAGGAAAAAAATGGATCATTAGATAAATCAATCCAGAGTTCTTTTTTCAAGCAAAAAGTAAGAAAGAGAATGACCAGCAGCAAGTTTGATTACAAATTTGATTACAGTGACAATTAATGCCTTCACTGCAAGACCTTGTAGGAAGTTAGCACCCACCCCTCTCCTAGAAAAATGAAATATCCTGGGAAATATTGAAAAGGCATAATATCATATTTCCCTAGATCAGAAATGGAGAAACATGTTTTAGGCAGGAAACAGACACACTCTTAATAGCCCCCATTTTTCTTAATGGGCCATTAAAATGGCCTACCCAGTCTATTCTACATAACAAAGAGTCACCCTTCAGCTCCAGGGTGATGGAATTAAGACATGATAGTATCAGCCCTTTACCCATCTCACCACAGAGCACCTGGGAAAAAGCAATGCTCAACCAAACTTGGACTGAAAGCACAACCTAAAGAGTTGCCCCTGCATGATCCCATGGGAGTCTGACAACCAATAAGAATACATTTTCTTACACAGGAACAGGAAGCAGAGAGATGGGGCCAAACAGAGAGAATAAAGCCAGGAACATTCAGCCCTTCTTTCTCTTTTCTTCTTCACTCAACATCTTGAAGCATGTGATCACCTTTTCTGTTCAGCATCTCAAGCCATATGATCCTGTCCACCATTAAACCATCTTTCCAAGCAGCCTCCATGTTTCCAGTGTCTTTTTCCCTGCTTGGAACTGAACCCAGAACAACATTTCTTCCAATAACCTGAAGATGACTGGGGACATCTCTCTAATTACTAAGTATTGACACTGACTTGATGGCACATAATGAAAGTAGCGATTTCCACCTACAGGAAGGACATCATTAAGGCTGGCATCACCAAGAACCTCTTAGCTATTAGTGGGAGACAATTGTTGGGAAAAAGATAAGCAGAAATAGCAAACATTTTGTCACGGGCCACCGTGGGGAAAGGAAGGAAGGAAGGAAGGGAGGGAGAAGATTCTTGAACTTAGGCTCAAACTTTAAATTTTGTTAGAAACTGCAAAGCTCCATGCTTTTTGTTAACTGGAAAAGAGCACAAGGAAATTTGTTTTGTCTATTGACAAAATGCATAAACTCCAGGGGTGGGTTTCTACCATTTTCTAACCTCTTCTATAGAAGAGATTCCACAAATCTACCATGCCGTTTAGAATCGGTTCCAGCTCCCTCCCCACACCCGTCTGCACCACTCTTGCCCCGCCTACCGCCCACTGATTGGCTGGCTGACCAATCGCCCTGCCCTCATCTAATAGTCCTATCTAAACTTTAAAGTCTTAAAGCTGTCAAGTTTGAACACCCCTGGGTTTTTTTTCTAAAGGGTTAGGGGTGCAAGGGTCTTGTAACTTGACAGCTTTAAGACTTGCGTGCTTCAAATGCCAGAGTTTCTGAGCCAACATTTTGGTTGCTAAGCAAGAGCGTTGTTAAGTGAGTTTCACATTTTACAAGTTGGGCACGCTCACCTAGTCACATGACTGCCAAGCCACTCCCATTCCTACCCAGTCACATGGCTGGCAAGTCACTCCCACAAAGCAGGCCACACCTACAGAAGAGGTTCTAAAAATTTTTGAAACCCACGACTGATTTATTTGATCATTAGCCTGCTTTCTATTGTTGGAAGAAATGTCCATCTGGGTTCAGTTCCAAATGGGGAAAAAAAACACTGGAAACGTGATGACTGCTTTAATGATTTAATGATGAACGGGATCACATGGCTTGTGTTTCTGAGCAGAAAAAAGGACAGAGATGCTGAAAGTCCCTGGTTTTATGCCCTCCCTGGGCTTTGAACTTGAGTTTGTATTCTGATTGGTTATCAGACTCCCATGGAACCATGCAGGGGCAACTCTGTAGGCTGTCTCCAAGCTTGCTTGACTTGCTGGGTGATGATGTTATCTTCCCAGGTGTCATGTGGTGATATAGGTAAAAGGCTAATACTATCACGGTCTGAGGCCCAAGCCTTAATCTCATCACCCTGGAGCTGCAGGGGGAGATCTTTGTTATGTAGAATAGACTGACTCAGGCCTTGATGCCTCATTCACAAAAGTGCGGTCGGCTGAGGTTCTGCCTATCTTGAGTTTCTACTTCTCTTTTTAGGGGAAATATTCTCCTTTTTTAATATTTCCCAAAATAGTTCATTTCTCTAGGAGAGGGGTGGGTTTTAACTTCGAACACCTTTAAAGGCAACTTGAAACAGAGACTTCCCATAGGAAGTGGAAATTTATCAAATCAAAGCATGAGGCATTGGTTAATAGTACATATGTAGATTTTTCAAGCAAAGGATTGGTTATCATAAAAGGCCACCATGATTTCTATACAGGTCGTCCTCAATTTACATGAGTTCATTTAGTGACCATTCAAAGTTACAATGGCATTGAAGAAAAGGACTTATGACCATTTTTCACACTTATGACCGTTGCAGCATCCCTATAGTCATGTGATCAAAATTCAGCTGCTTGGCAACTGACTGATTTGACAGTTGCAGTGTCCTGGTGTCATGTGATTACCTTTTGATAACTTCTGAGAAGCAATGTAAATTAGGGGTGGGCTGCTGCCGGCGTTGTTGCCAGTTGGCTTCGCGCATGCGCAATTGACTGTAAATTGTTTTGTGCATGCACAGAACATGAAAAAATTACTAAAAAACATGCTGGCAATGGCAGCAGCGACCAGGGAACTGGTTCAGGGGCGTGGCCAGCCTGGGTCACTGCTGGTTGTACGACCAAGGTCAAAATACCACTATTGGTTCACCCGAAACAGTGCGAATCAGTAGCAACCCACCTCTGATGTCAATGGAGAAGCCAGATTCACTTAATAACAACTGCTGTGATTCACTTAACAACTGTGGCAAGAAAGGTCGTAAAATGGGGCAAAATTCGCTTAACAACTGTGTAACCTAGCAACAGAAAATTTGGGTTCGATTGCGGTTGTAAGTTGAGGACCACCTATGCTAGGAAGGATTTGCCAGTGCCTTCTATAAAGCAGTTTTTCTCAAATTTGGCAAGTTCAACTCCCAGAATTCTCCAGCCAGCTAAGTTTGAGTAACAATATTCCAAAATATTCTTCTCTGTCTTTCTTCCAGGGGATGCGGTAGGCCGCTTTCTTAGAGACATCTGCTCAAATGCAACTTTTTCTATTGTTTCTATGCGAACTCGTCTTCTATAGGACCGTCAGAATCCGAAAGGTCAGAAACGGCGTCCGTTTAAAATTACACTGAAAGATATTAGTTCTCAGCCTTGCACCTAAAAAAAGCGGGGGGGACGGTCTTGTTCACAACTGCTTGAAGGCACCTCCCCTTCCGGGCTCCAAGGCGGGTAACGGGCGCGGAGATCCGCTTCCGTTGTAAGCTTGATCTCGTGCTTGCTCCCTCGGGAGGATCGAGATTGCAAGAGAACAGCAGGCAGGGCAGCGGCGGCCGCAGATCACGATGCTGCACGAGGGCGAGAGAAGTCTGCTAGTGGCAGAGCTGCTAATGGTGCTCAGCAAAGGAGATGGCAGCAGCGGTGTGGGAGATGTCTTCTGTTTGTGCACCCGGGCGTTCGTCGAGTGAGTCGATGTCAGGCGGTCGATCTGTGACTCTTCTGGATCGGCTAGATCTGTGTTTCTCAACTTCAGGATCTCTTAGATGCATGACCTCAAATCCCAGAATTCTCCCCAGACAGCTTGCTGTTATCCCATCTTCAAAAATGTTGAGGTTGAAAAACACTGGTTTTCACCTGATCCTAGCTGGGGCGGGGGGGATACGGTGGCGGAGATTTCAAATTTATGTTTTGAGTCTTTTGCAAGAAAAAGAACCTCTTGTGCGAATTCAAAGGCATAACAGATGACCACGTTACCTCTCAGCGCTTAGGAAGTTGGTCTTATCGTCCTCGCGTAGATCTCAATGGAAATTAAGTCCGAAGGCGAGCAGTATACGCTTGCACCGGGGTTGATCGTTGCCTGGCATGCTTTTTGGGGTGGAACAAAAGTTTTTTTTTTTTTTTTAAAGACGCATTTTGTAGGGGAAAGTTGCTGTGCCCATTTAACCAGAGCATCTTGATACAGCTCAGTCTAACAAGTGTGTTTGTATAACATGAGACCAAAATGAACAAACGACATTATTCATTAATTAAAGCCACTGTCTTAATAATGTTGCATGTAAATGTTAATAGAATAAACTATAGAGCTGCAACTTTTTTTACTGTACTATTATAAGCATAGAATAATGCTTTCTAAATTAGTCTGAAATATGTCTTCTAAACTGCAAATAGGAATTAGCTTTTATTAACAATATTCTTATCTGCTTCAGCTGCTACACAGGTTTTTATACCTAAACTGAAAATACTAGACTTCCCTTTTATAACTCTTCATTACTTCAGTTCAAAGCTATCTGAAGGATTATTTATCTCAGTGCAAGTCTGCCAGTATTTAGAGATTTCATCTAGATATCCTACCTATGCAAAAAGAGGTCTTTTGGGGGTGATTCCCTGCTTTTGTACTGATCTCTTTCCCAACCAAATTAGGGAAAGCATTGATAGCACAAATGGAACATCTGATTATGTGCTTTTAGCTATTGAAGGGATCCAAGTGATAAGATCTGTCTCTTCATTGCTTATCTTTGAATGTAAGAGAGAGCTTTTTTTTCTGCCTACAATAGTATTCATTCTTGTGTAAAATTAAACAGTTGCAACCTTCTTTCTGTACATGTACCAGTTTAAATTAGATTGTGTACAGTATGCTTATTTTTGGCTGGATTGAAATTTTGGCACTGATATACCAAGTTAAGTTTTAAAAGCAAGTTAAGCACATGAAAGACATACTGGAAAAAGCTCTTTTTGTTACCCATTCATGTTGTTCCTTAATGCTTTACTCCCATATCTCATTGATGTTATTGATTTTTTTCTCCAGAGATCGAAATTTATACAAACTAGGCTTAAAAGGCTTTTATGTTAAAGATGCTGATGACAGCATAGGTGAGTTTTTTATTGAAACGTTTCTTGTTAATTTTGGCTTTTTGCAACCATTGTTATAGACCAGTGTGAGAATTAATATCTTCAGGTGTGTTTAATTGACATTTAAAGCTTTTATAAAAAGGCATTACCATAGCTGGGCTAAAATATCTGGTCAGCCACTAGATTACAGCCAAGAGTTGGAATTTTTCTTTTTACTGTCAGATAATTTCCTATTTTATAAATTCTGTGTGAAATTAAATTACACTAAGTTCCATTAATTCATACAAAAACACCAAATAATGGGAAACTTCTTAAGAATAATTCTTCATGAAGAAATACAATTTTAAAATCTATAAGGATTTTGTGTTATACTTACTCCTTTTATACTGAATATCAGACCACTAGCATACAAATTCTGCAATAACCAATTAAGTTCCATCCAGAACTGCCATGGCTTACAAATAAATAAATCCTACATAAGGATATGTTTCTTGTTAAGGTGAAATGTTTAACACAAGTGAGAATACATAGACAGAGTGAGTTCTTGCTTAAATGACAGTGATTGGGACCAGAATTTATATTGATAAGCGATATGTTGTAAAGTGTGATGTCACATGACTACACCACTTAGCAACAGCAGTTCCAGCAGACTCCAGTTAAGCACATCACCATACGTTGCTAAGTGAGAATCTTGTGTGATTGCAACTTCTGATTTCCCATCAACTTTGCTTGTGGGAAACTGGCAGGAAACGTTACAAAACCTAATCATGTGACCACCAGCACTGTAAAAGTAGAAAATCCAGGTTGGCAGGTTCCCCCGTCATAATCACATGACGGGAGGCTGCTATCATGACTGGAATTTTGAGGACCCTCTTCTTTATACTAAAACATTCTATTAAATACGACTCATTCAGCACCGCGTTAAATCTGGTCACTGAACAAGTGTTTCTTAACCGAGGACTATATATATATATATATATATATATATATATATATATATATATATATATATATATATATATATATATATATATATATATATATATATATTAAAGGAAAAGGATTGATTAAGGAAAAGCTCAAAAACATGATAAGAGGGATTTGGATATTCTGCAAGGAGAAGGAAAAAAAGCAAGACACAAGAGAAAATAGAGCAAGAAAGAGAAGAAGGGAAAAAATTCTAGAAACACTATGAGTTTGTAAGGGAGAATCCATAGCCCCCAAACCTTATGTTAGACCTGAAACCAAACTAGTTTTCCTTATCAGAAATCCAAAATTGATGGACTTTACCTTATAAACTTCTATTGTGTATTAATAGGAGAAGAGGAAATTACTGAAGATAACAAAAAAGAGGAGAAACCTATCTTTGAGACTACTGAAAAATTTAACAGTCTTGCTCTGGAAGTAGATGATGTCGAACCAGATTCAGAAACTGAACTTATGAAGAGTATGGGGTTACCCGTACAGTTTGGCAGTTTGGCAGCCGATAAAACAAAAGCGGTAAACCCCAGTTTAATTTAGTTCAAGTTATTGAATTAGAAAATAAATTAAGAAGTATGCAGTAGAATTGTATTGCATATAAAGAGAATAGTGATTTTTTGTGCTTTTTACTTTTGTGTTTTACTGTTCTTTATTTTTATTTCATAGATTTTTTTCCTCCAGCCTTTATTACTGTATAAGTAGTTCAGGGCAATGAATATATATGATACTTTTTCTTCCTCCTGTTTTCCCCAACCTGGCAAGGTTGGTTGCTGTGAGAGATAGTGACTGGACCAAAGTTGCACAGCTGGTTTTCATGACCAAGGTGGGATTAGAATTCAGAGTCTTCTGCCATTTTATTTTGTATGATTGAAGGTGAAAGAAGACTCAGTGCAAATGTATCTAAAGGATTTCAAATAACAATAAAGTATGCTTATGAGTAATTGAAACAATAAACTGGAAATCCTGAAGCTCATCATTTGAAGATGCAGGTCATTTTTGCCTCAATTATATTGCTTCGGTGCATGAATCTTTGAAGATTTTTTTTCCTTTATTGATAAACTAGCCATCCTGTGGCTTCAAAAAGAAACCCTGTAGCTTTTTTTTTTGAAGCTATTGCTCTTCTAATAATTCTGAAGAAGCATTCAGAATCTCCACCAGTGTTCGTTTTAATGCCTGATATTTTCACTGGTATAATAATCTCAGTCCATCAGAAAATACCAAATTGGAAAATATTGGCACACAAAATAAGTTTAGGATATTAAACCTGAACTTGGAATTCAAAATTATCTGCTTGCTTTCATATTACATTTTAGGCCTCTGAGAAGATTGGCAAGATAGTTAACAAAATGACAAAGAAGAAGAAAAAGAAGAAAAAAATGCTACAAGAAGATATCCATGAAACCATGTGGCAGTCCATGGAAGAAGGTGATGATGACCATTCTCTTTCTGATGATGAAATCTTAGTGGAAAAGGAAGACAACTATGCTGAATTCTGTCAAAATGGAAGCATGCCACTGAATGAACTGCATATAAATGAGGAATGGGAGCAATACTGGCATCAGTTTGGAGAAGAACTTCTATGGAAAAGCTGGGAAAAGAAACAGGAGGGGGCTAATCCTGAACCTTGGAACAATCCTGAAATGAAGGATAAGTGGGAGCAACACTATAATGAGCTCTACTGGTATTACTGGGAACAGTTTCGCTACTGGGCAAGTCAAGGTTGGACTGTTGATGCTACACATGGTAGTGATCTAAAAGTGAATACTGGAAAACTGAATAGTAAGCAGTCAGAAAAATCATTAAACCCAGACAGCCATGGAGAAGTGCAGAACTCAGCCTTTTATACTCATACTCCTTCCATAGACATTTGCAAAGAAAATCCTCTTGTATATAATGATCCAAGTAATGATTATATTTTTTCTAAAATCAGTGAAATAAGTCTAAATTCAGAAGAAGCAGAACACAGTAAATTGCAAAGTGCAGCTGATACTAAAGAACATAAAGAACCAACTCTAGCAAGCATTTCAAGGCATAGTCCTTACAATTGTGGCCAGACTGAGAAATCAGATAAGGAAACAAGAGAAGGAAGTGTGTCTTCTAAAAATGGATGCTCAGATCAGCCAGGTTGGTATTCCAGTCTTCATCTGGTATTTTTGTGACTGTTGGAAATAGGTTTTTAAACCACTTGATCCAGGCACCTTAGCAGCATCAAAAATTCCTGAATGGCAGTCAGCACTGAAATTTATTTGGATGATTCTGTTTCTACCATATTGCTCATACAAATATTAGCTATTCGGTTCATTGGAGTATCTCATATTAGCAAATCAGTAGTTGGATTTTAAAATATATAAAGTATATGTTTTTACAATTGAGATTTCTTTAGCAATTTTAAAAGAGCATTTTGGTGCATTTCTTGGCTTGGATCTCATACTTGAGGCCTCTAGATTGTCTCCACTTAAAGGGAGGCTTAATTAGTTTTCAGAGGTTACATTATCTACTAACCAGCACAGTAGACAACACTACACAACCAGTTGCATTGTTTTTAAAGTTTTATGGACAACCTAGAACAATGGTTCTCAACCTCAACAACTTAAAAGGTGTAAACTTCAACTCCCAGAGCTGAATGGAGTATTTTGGACATAGACGTCCACACATCCTTAAGCCTCTGGTATTAAACACTGTCCTAGAAAATGCTTGAAAAGGATGGCTTTAGGCTTCTATACAACTGAGTTGTATAGAATTACTTTTGTGAGTTGGATGGTCTTATAAATCAAGCTTCATATCCTGGAAATTTAAATTATAAAAGGGATACAATCATCTTATTTGGCTAAAATTGTTGTACATTAATGTTCTGTAATCTGTATTACTGTATAGTAATAGTTTCAAATTGTGCATGTTATTTTCTATTACATACCTACTACCATATTAGGAAGTTAACATGTACTGAAGAAAAAAATATGTTTAAGCATAGAGCAGAGCTAAAGATACTATTCTTTTTCATGATATAATAGTGCTTACCAAGATTTACAAATGTGTTTGCTTTTTTAATTATAAACCAGTTCTTTTATATAATAGAAGGATTGGTCAATATTGCTTGGCATGGTCAAGTAACGCGATCATAAAATCTGAAATATAATAAAATAAAATCTTAAATATATTTTACATATTTTGAGTTTTTTTTCCTTTTTCTGATTTTATTTTTTAAATGTTTTAATTTCCATAATAAAGCAACCAAATTTAGGAAAAAGGGTTTCTAGTACAAAGTATTTGAATATTCCTAAATCAGATACTTATAATGCATAACTGTGACACCATTGTCTTTCAGAAATTGTTGTAAATAAATCAATAAATTAATTTACTTAGAGAAAAGGAAACACAATGATTTCTTTATCAAAGTGTTTAATTTTAAATATATCATTCTGTTACGATTTTTTCTTTTTTCTGTACTAGGTTTACAGCAAGAACTTTTGGATACCACAGCAAAGGGAACACCTGACAGTAATGATGGTGATGAGGAGCCACCTGAGCATAAACCTGTGAAACTAAAGAGAAGGCAGGTTATCCATTATGTCAACAGATTGTTCTCATGCTATTTAGTTTGGGGGAGGGGAGTATACTTGATAGTTGTGCTGGAGGGCTGCAGCATGAGGTTTCATTATGCATTCTTGTTTTTGGTTGTATTGAGCTCTTTTTTTCCTGTTAACATGTACGTCTATTTTAATCTCACACTACTTTTTTTGTGAGGCCCATTTTATAGTAGTTAAGGCATCAGGCTAGAAATTAGGAGACAATGTGTATGCATGTATGTGTATATACATATATATATATACACTGCTCTGTCAGCGCGCATGCGCGTGCTGGCCAGCTGAGTTCATGCCTTTTTAAAGCCATTTTTCGCCCTTCCCAGGCTCCAGAGGCTTTACAGGAGCATGGGGAGGGTGAAAAGAGCCTCCCCTGTCCACCCCATCCTGGAGGCCCTCTGGAAGCTTCATGAGCTTCCCTGAAGCCTCCGAAACGCAAAAAAACGGCCCTCCAGACAAACCGGAAGTTTGGAAATGGACTTCTGGTTTCCTCGGAAGGTCGTTTTGACTGCTCCGAAAGCTTCAGGGAAGCCTCCAGAGGGCTTCCGGGGGGGGGGGGGGGTGAGATTGTTTTCACCCTCCCCAGGCTCCTATAAAGCCTCTGGAGCCTGGGGAGAGCGAAAAAAGCATGCAAAAAATGGGGGGGAACGCCTGTAGTGTGCGCATTGCATTATGGGTGCGGCACGCATGCACACGACCCCCTGCGCTCCCCCCACTTATGGTACGAAAGCCAAAAAAGGTTCACCATCGCTGGCATAGGCAGTTAGCAAGACATCCCAAATAAAGGAGTGGTTCTGCAGGTGATGACCACAGATCACTTCTCAGTTCCTATGCTTTCTGGCTGATGGTTTGGTCACTTTTGAATGCTGGCGGTGCTTTCACTCTAGTGGTAGCATTAGACGAAGTCTACAACCCACACAAGTGGCTCAGGTAGTGCAGCTCATCCAGGATGGCACATCAATGAGAGCTGTGGCAAGAGGATTTGCTGTGTCTGTCAGCGTAGTGTCCAGAGCATGGAGGCACTACCAGGAGACAGGCCAGTACATCAGGAGACGTGGAGGAAGCCGTAGGAGGGCAACAACCCAGTATCAGGACCGCTACCTCTGCCTTTGTGCAAGGAGGGACAGGAGGAGCACTGCCAGAGCCCTGCAAAATGACCTCCAGCGAGCCACAATTGTGCATGTGTCTGCTCAAACATCAGAAACAGACTCCATGAGGTGGTATGAGGGCCCGACGTCAACAGGTGGGGGTTGTGCTTACAGCCCAACACTGTGCAGGACGTTTGGCATTTGCCAGAGAATAGCCAGCAAGTTCGCCACTAGCACCCTGTGCTCTTCACAGATGAAAGCAGGTTCACACGTGTGCAGATGTGACAGGGTCTGGAGATGCCGTGGAGAAGGTTCTGCTGCCTGCAACATCCTCCAGCATGACCAGTTTGGCAATGGGTCAGTAATGGTGTAGGGTGACATTTCTTTAGGGGGCCACACAGCCTTCCATGTGCTCGCCAGATGTAGCCTGACTGCCATTAGGTACCAAGATGAGATCCTGAGACCCCTTGTGAGACTATATGGTGGCCCTGGGTTCCTCCTAATGTAAGACAATGCTAGACCTCATGTGGCTGGAGTGTGTCAGCAGTTCCTGCAAGACAAAGCCATTGATGCTATGGACTGGCCCGCCTGTTTCCCAGACCTGAATCCAATTGAGCACATCTGGGACATCATGTCTTGCTCTATCCACCAATGCCACGTTGCACCACAGACTGTCCAGGAGTTGGGGGATGCTTTAGTCCAGGTGTGAGAGGAGATCCCTCAAGATACCATCCGCCACCTCATCAGGAGCATGCCCAAGTGTTGTAGGGCGGTCATACAGGCATGTGGAGGCCACACACACTACTGAGCCTCATTTTGACTTGTTTTAAGGACATTACATCAAAGTTGGATTAGCCTGTAGTGGTTTTTTTTTTTTTCACTTTAATTTTGAGTGTAACTCCAAATCCAGACCTCCATGGGTTGCTAAATTTGATTTCCATTGATAATTTTTGTGTGATTTTGTTGTCAGCACATCCAATTATGTAATGAACAAAGTATTTAATAAGAATATTTCATTCATTCAGATCTAGGATGTCTTATTTTTGTGTTCCCTTTATTTTTTTGAGCAGTGTATATACATGCAGGAGGCCGACTAGGCCACATCCACAATGGTCGAGTGTGTGTGTGTGTGTGTGTGTGTGTGTGTACACATAACCATTGTGGGTGTGGCCTAGTCGATCTCCTGCATCACAGCGGGAGGGGGGGGGCTCCAGAAGCCGGAAAGAGACCTGTTTCCGGAACTTCCAGTAGGTCTGTTTTTTGCCCTCCCCAGGTTTCAGAACTTTCTTTGAGCCTTTGGAAAGACGAAAACAGCTTTATCCAAACTCTGGAGGCCCTTCGGAGGCTGGAAACAAGCCCGTTTCCAGAACCTCCAGTAGGCCTATTTTCCTCCCCTCCCTGAGCTTCCGTAGGGGCCCTGCACTTGGCATGATGAATGGGCTGCATGGGGACTCTGGGGAGGGGTGGGCTGGTTGGTAGCCAACCAGGGGTGGCTTTTGGGGGTTCGCTGAACTGGGCAGAAACCTA
The DNA here is from genome assembly GCF_009769535.1 of Thamnophis elegans. Taxonomy (NCBI): domain Eukaryota; kingdom Metazoa; phylum Chordata; class Lepidosauria; order Squamata; family Natricidae; genus Thamnophis; species Thamnophis elegans. The sequence goes on from NC_045548.1 coordinate 40,231,078, forward strand.
GCTAGAGGATCACCTGAACCCATGCGAACCCCCAGCAGCCCACCCCTGGTCATTCCTGATTAGATAAAAGAAATTGTTTCAAGTGAAAAGGATACTAATTTATAATATTTAATTTTAAAGATGCTCTTATCTTCAGTTCAAAAGGCAACAAAGTTTTACTTTTAATTATCGTGTTTTGAATTGTAATGATTATTGTGTTTTCTTTCAAGCCATGAACTAGATGTAGAAGAAAATCCTCAGGATGATTCAGATGGAATTTTCTGCAAATTGGGGCTCCAGCATGGCACAGGACAAAAGTAAGGTATACTAAAAGGTTTTTTTAAAACATCATATAGATCAGTGCTGCTCAAACTTAGCAATTTTAAGACAGCATGCTGGTTTGGGAACTCTGGGAATTGAAGTCCACATGTCTTAATATTGTCATATTTATTTTAGACTTGTCCTAAAACAGTTGTGTCTTTAAGTAAAGATTTACCCACAGTGCTGCCTAAATAGAATTGAGTACTCAGAATTTTTGAATATTATAAAATATTGAAGGATTTCTATCATTGAAGACAATAAAAAATATTCTTAAGTCTCCAGACAATGAAAAGAATGTAAATTATGCTAATGATTCCTGCATCTGTTTCAAATCCTTGAGTGAACCTGAGATCAGTGTGGTCTTTTAGTAAGGCTTTTTAGTATATTATAACTTTCCAACAACATCTACAAACTTATGATATAGGCTTATAGATATGGCAACTTTAGAGAAAGTCAAAAATCGCATATGGAAAGTCTACAGGGTATATATATATCAACCCAAATATCAAATTCAGATGTCTTTTTCTCTAGTTTAAACATATTTACATGATAATTACTAAGGGAATAAATGTGTGGTGAAATAATTGCAACGCTTAAGACTGATGCATACTGATCATACAACCTGATTTGTATGGTTTTGGAACTGTTTTAAAGCAAGGATTTACATCTTAAAAAATTAAAATACAATTTTGCTTATATTTATCTCACACATACACACACACAAACAAAAATGTAGGCATTCTTTCTAAATAATAAATTTTTAACTTCTTTTCAGATACAAAGGCATTCCTAGCTTCAGTGAAAGAAAAGTGATTCGTGTTAATAAAAATATTAAATTTAAATCAGTGTTATTGGACATGCGCAGAACAATCAAGACTAAAAACAAGCATACATATTTTACAGATGAACCTGAAACATTTATGTTGAAGAAAAGTAAGACCTTAAATAAGGTATATATTGTTTGCATATGGAATATAGTATAGTACACAAAGTTCTGTTATTTCTTTATTACAGTAGACTACATTTTCTAATGTTAATGTTTTAACTGTACTACACTGAATAATATCAAATAATTAAATGACATAAAAGAGTATATATTTTCTAGCATATGTAACAACAGAAAAGATAGCTTTAAGTTGTTAATTTGGAAAACTGAAGAGGAAATACCATATTTTTCAGAGTATAAAACACACTTTTTCCCCTCCTAAAAGAGGATGAAAATTTAGGTGTGTCTTATACATTAAATGTAGCCAAAAGGCATAGCACAGGAGGAGGTGATGGCCTGTGGGAATCCCTGCAGCCTGAGAGAGCTGATTGGGGGTATTCTGGGAGGCCGATCCACCCGCCAATCAGCTGCTCATGATGAATCATAATGTGCTGAAGCTGACCTGGCTGTTTGCTATTTGCTGCAAGCACGTGTCAGAGTTTCCAGCAGCAATCACATTTAGAAAGAAAACACAAGTAACTGATTCAGCAGGATTCAATAACTTCTCTTTATATATAATATAATACATTAAGTAAATATACAATACCAAAAGAAGGTTTTCCAGTAGTTCAACAGAGAAGTTTCACTTTCAGTTTTAGTTTCAGATATCAGCACAGCTTGCCGCTTTAGTATAAAACAAGCCACACCCTGACTCTACTGTCTCCTTCCTTGTTGCTCAGACAGCAAATACTGTTTTATTTCCAAACAAACCCTCAACTCTCACACACTGACAGGACACTAGGCAGATGAATACCATGGATGCTGGTGGGCAGAGGCAGAATATTTTTTTTCTTATTTTCTTCCCCAAAAACTAAATTGCATCTTATACTCCAGTGTGTATCCAATGTGTGTCCAAAAAATATGGTACTTTCAGTCTCTAAATGATTACAAGGCTTTGTTCTCAACATAGAATGTTTTGCAGACACTTAACTAATGACTTGTGTTTTGGCATTCTGCACTAGAGGCATTAAGGTAGAAGTAGTATGTACCATATTTTTCAGAGTATAAGACACATCTAAAAGAGGGTGAAAATTTGGATGTGTCTTATACACTGAATGTAACCCCACCCATCCACCGGCTCCCACCCTTTGGACTCTGCCTCCCAGAAGTTTATCTCCTTGCAGTAAACGGGGAAAATTGGGCTTGCAGAGGCTGCAACAGTGACGTGCAGGAAGGGGAGGCAGGGCCTCACTACTGTCATCATGAAAAAAAAATGTAAAAGGAAAAAGGCTAAGGTAGTTACTGTCAGAGTCACAGTGGATGACTCTGCTTAGTCTTTAAAAAGCCTCTAAAAAGTGCTCTCTGCAGGAGGAGGCGGGAGAACCACGTGCCTCATTTAGTCTATCTTTATGATCACTTGAGCAGAGATAAGCAAGGGTTAAAAGGGTTAAAAGCCGAAAAATTCCTTATGTAGATGAGGCACTTGGTTCTCTCACCTCCTCCTGTAGAGGGCGTTTTTTTAGAGGCTTTTTTCAACAGTTAAGCAGAGTCATCCATTGGAGACTCTGGCAGCAGCTAAGCCAGCCTGACCTCAGCAGCTCTTGCCTTTTTCCTTTTACATTTTTACATTTTCATCATGGCAGACAAGAGCAGAGTTGAAATCCTCTGTGAAACAGCTGGAAAAGGTATGTGGGTCGGAGGGAGGGGGAGGAATTCAAAATTAATGTAATTTGTAAGTAATTGTATTATTGTAAGTAATTTTTTGTGTGTGTGTGTGTTTTACCCGCCTCTGCTAGCGCATGGGCTGGCACTTTTTTTTATGTCGGACATAGCGGCAGGGCTTTTGGACGCTCCGGTGCTGTGTCTGCCATAGAGGCAGGACATCTCTATGTCAGACACAGTGGCAGGGCTTTTGAACGGCCCGACACCTGCTGCCCCAGCGCTAGCGGCAAAAGCTGCCCTGCCGCTGTGTCCGTCATAGAGGCGTCCCACCTCTATGGTGGACACAGCGTCGGTGCATCCAAAAGCCCTGCCGCTGTGTCTGACATAGGGTGGCTTTTGCCCGCTTGCCTCACCAGCCATAAACCTCACTGCATGTCACTGGGCTGCAATAGGCTACGGCAATCCCTGCAGCCTGAAACAGCTGATGATCAAGAGGCCCCTGCTGAAATTGAAAGTGAAACTTGCTGTTTGCTGCACCAGGCAAAGGGCTGATCAGGCTGTTTGCTGCAAGGAGGTCAGTCAATAACTATAAATGCCTGTAAAATGTTCAAATTATTAGACTTATTTTTTAAAGTCTGCTTTATTATTATTTTAGACAACTTAACAAATGAAGAAGCTTTTTACAATAAATGCTTGATCTGAAGAGGCCCAGTGCTATTGTATCTTCTTTTAAATAGCAGAGAATAACTATACTTCCATAAAGCCACATCAATTTTAACAGCATCTGTACAAGTATAGTCTGAAATGTAACACCACAAACAGTGTAAATCGTCTGTACTGTTTGCTGTTTGTTGCAAGGAGGCAAATTGCTGGGAGGCAGAGGCAGATTTCCACACACACACACACCTTGTTTCCCTCCCCAAAAGCTAGATGGGTCTTATACTTCGGAGTGTCTTATACTCCAAAAAATACGGTATTTATAAAAAGTGTATATGTTAAAAAGATGTTAGCATTTGGAAAGAAAAATACAATGGTGAGGTTCTGGGGACAAACATGAAACATAGATAACATTTCCTGTTTCTCATAACAGACTTAAGTACACAGTGTGGTGAAGGTTATCAGTAGATTTGGGAGGACCTCAGTCTTTTCATAAGTATCTGAATTCTTTCGGGGGTGGCGGAATTCTTTGCAGCATCTGACAGACCGCAACCATATCACTGGGAAGATTCTAATCTGATTGTGTCATTATGTATGTTCATACAAAGAAGGATTCTTTCCGCCCATTTTTTCACTGCCTATTTTGAAAGAAAGATTAACAGATCCAAATGTGAGCAGAAAACCCATGAGAGCACATGAAAGCTAATTACCAAATTTTTCTGTTTCCTCGAGGTCGATTTTTGAAGCACAGTGTCTGCTAAAGGTAGAATATTTTTGTTTAAATTTGACTTTTACAACATGTAGTATTTTTAGGTACAGAAATTCTTGCAAAAAGCGAATGAAGATGTGAAAATTGGACCTGAAGGCAGAGTCTATCTGAAGGTAGAATCTTCTACCACCAGTGATTCAGATGAACAGGAAAATGCTTCTCACTCACAGAAGAATTTGAGTCTCCAAAATTGTGACTTGCTATATCCTAGTTCAGATACACACGAACTTGACAGTTTTGAAGTAAAAGACAAGGAAAAGCTGATAGGCGAAGGAGAAGAAGCTCCATTAGGAAGAGAACTCGTTCCCCTGGATATTCCAGACTACCTACAAATGGACACAGAAGGTATGTGAAATTAAAAATAACGTGTTTATAGATGTACATACTGTAGTTGTATAGTGCATAAACTGGAGTGTTATAAGAAAAAAATATAATTGACTAATAACAAATGGTGCTCTTGTACTTACCGTAGCTTTTTCTAGGTGCGATTTTCTGGTTTGTTTTTTTTTTTTTTTTTTCCATTTTTAAAGTGTCATGCTATTCTTACATTTTATACAGTCATTTAAATGTCCAATGAATTTATGCTTTCTTACTGTAGTGGATGCTAATAATTTAGCACATCACACCAAAAAATGTTTGGTTTCTTGAATATTGTATCTTAAAAGATGAAGTGAAATTAATTCCTTGATGTTCTTAAAGGTATTTTTTTAATATTCTTTTTTTTAAATGTGCTTTTTTTTGGCGTAGGTGAAGTAAATACTTTGAAAAAGAAGACAAATAAAAAGATGCATAAGTGGAAAAACAGAAACCTTAAGTGTCTTCCTCACGAAATAGCCGATGATCCTGAGCTGGCTAAATACTGGGCACAACGATATCGATTGTTTTCTCGTTTTGATGAAGGCATTCAGTTAGATAGAGGTAAGTTTTTAATGATACTGTGTTCTATGACCTAAAAACTATTTTCAAATAATAACCAAGTTCTCTGATGAATTGTTCACATACATAATTGCTGCTTGATGCTATGGTTCTTTTTTAAGTTTGCAATTAATGAACTGCTAGTATTCCTCCTATTTTTGTGGATTACTTTGAACAAGTACCAAAAGTGTACAGATAGTCCTTGACTCACCACAGTTTGTTTAGTGACCATTCAAAGTTACAATGGCACTGAAAAAAGTGACTTACGGCCATTTTTCACGCTTATGACCATTACAGCATCCCCATGGGCAAGTGATTTACATTTGGATGCTTGACAACTGGTTCATATTTATGATGGTTGCAGTGTCTGTCCCGGGGTTATATGACCATCTTTTGCAACCTTCTGACAAGTAAAATCAATGGGGAAACCAGAGTCACTTAACAATCATGTTACTAATTTAACAACTGCAGTGATTCGCTTCACAAATGTGGCAAGAAAAGTTGTAAGATGGAACAAAACTCACAGAACAAATGTTTCATTTAGCAACATTAATTCTGGTCTCAATTGTGATCATAAGTCAAGGACTACTTGTATATATAGCCTGTTCACTTCCCCATGAGAAGGAAGTGAGCCAAATACCAGTGTCTTACTGTGATGCTTGACTGTCAATCACAGAACTGCCAGGAACATAAGCCAAGAAAGGTTAGCATTGTTTTTGAGGTCCAAGACTACTATGAGAGATTCAGGCATTACAACAAACTGCCAAAAACTGATGATAGGAACACATGAGCTATGTATATTTGCAAACCTCTTATTCATATTTTGTCAGCAGAATCCAGGAATTCTGATTTTTTATTACATGCCAGTGTGACTATTCAGTATGTAACCTAAGAATCTTCTCCTTGGAAATTAAAGAGGTTGAGCAAGGGATGCCTTTGTGTGATTATGCAGGGCAGTTTTACACTTGTGTTCTTAATTTATGCAACTATCTAGCTATTTGATAAAATGCATTTGCACTGATTACTTTATTTTGAGATTCTTTTCCTTTAAGGCCATATCACAAATATATTAACTGCTTTTTTTTTTAATCAGAGGGATGGTTTTCCGTAACACCTGAGAAAATTGCTCAACACATCGCAGACCGTGTAAGGCTATCCTTTGACTCTGACATAATAGTAGACGCCTTTTGTGGTGTTGGAGGAAATGCTATTCAGTTTGCCTTGGCAGCAAAAAGAGGTAAATTCTTTTACTAGGTTTGAACTTTACTAGATATTTCATAACAGATGGATTTCTAGTTCGGGCTAATTATTGTTCCCGCTTAGTGTTTCTCAGACTGGAAACTTTAAGATACCTGGACTTCAACTCCCAGAGTTCCCCTGCCAGCTTTATAGCTGGGGAATTGTGGGAATTGAAGTCCAGATGTTGCCCTACTACAGATGTAGTCAATAACCCTAGGCAATATATATATTTTAGCTACAGTTAGGCTAGCTACTATTTTTCTAGAAAGTATCTGAAATTTTCTGTTTCATGGGTTTTCTTTTTAAGCTGGCTGATATTTAAATTGGTTTCATCTTTTCAGTAATTGCAGTTGACATTGACCCTGTGAAGATCCAACTCGCTCACAATAATGCCATGGTTTACGGAGTGGCAGACCAAATAGAATTCATATGTGGTGATTTCATGAAGCTGGCATCCAGTCTGAAAGCAGATGTTGTGTTTTTGAGTCCTCCCTGGGGTGGGCCTGAATATGCTGTTGCAGAAATCTTCGATATTCAAACAATGATTTCTCCTGATGGATATCCTTTTTAAAAATAATTTTGTTGTAGCCCTCATTCTGTAACGATAAAACTGATGTTGTTCTCCTTTGAGTGACAAAGCTTTGTATTTTAACATTTGTGTGTCATGGTGGTGTATTGGTTAAAATGCAGTATTTCAGGCTACTGGCTGCCAGCGGTTCGGCAGTTTGATTGTCACTGGCTCAAGGTTGACTCAGCCTTCTATCCTTCCAAGGTCCGTAAAATGAGAATCCAGATTGTTGGGGACAATAGGCTGATTCTGTAAACTGCTTAGAGCGAGCTGTAAAGCACTATGAAATGTTATATAAGCCTAAGTGCTATTAATAATGGCAAAAGGAGATGATAAAGTTTGCAGATTGATATCTTTATACCAGTGGGAAGAGATTTCCAACTTCAAGAGAAGTGAACAATAAGGTGGTAAATAAAAAGCCATATACAAATAAAGGAAAATATTTGTAGCTCAGGGTTGAAATGCGGGGTCCTTGGTGATCTCTGATGATGTTACCTAGCTTGGATAATGAAATGTCTACAAGAAAACAACCAAACCCAAAGCACGAAGACCCCCTGAAAATGCCACATAGATTTTTTTTTGTTTGCTTATGATTTTAATAGATATCAAAGGAAGTATCAGAATAAGATTTTCGGTGTGGAGGGTTTTTAAAAAAATTATTTCTTGTGACAGTTTGTATTCATTATGTGAACTACAGTATTTGAAGCTGTCTGATTTTTTACAAAGTTTTGAAAAATGAATTTTAAGTCACCTGAAAGATTGTACGTTTGTTTTTAAAATTATCAGATATGACAGTTTTTGTTCTTAAAAAGTTGCACATTTTGTATACTAAGTTCTATCTGCAAAGTAAAACAAATATTAATTGCATTAAATTATCTCATAAAGCTGAAAGATTTCAGATGCTATGCAAATCTTACAATGAATCATTATTACCAGTGTAATAATACTGTCCAGATTAACATGCTTCAGTTTTGTTTTAAATAAGTACTTTAATGCAGTGCCATCTAACTGGTGTTCTGGTTAGAATAATGGAAACTATATAGAGATGACTGACTCAGCATGAATTTGTATATATGTCTCAGAGATTGGAATCAGTAACCAAACTGAATACTCAGTCCTGAGAGATAGGCTTTCAGTTCCCCACATCCGTCATTATTCTGCATGCCCAGCCAGCCACTCATTAAATTTCAGAATTTATTGTTGGGCAGGGAGTGGTGGTTCTGCTTTATGTCCTAAGCAGGGGTGGGATTCAAAAATTTCAGCAATGCGTTCTCTTGCTGGATGCGCATGGCCATGGTGGGCATGGCCTAGATGGCCTCCTGCACCACAGCTGGGAGGCCGTTTTCGCCTTCCCCAGGATCCCGAGGCTTTCCTCGAGACTCCGGGAAGGCGAAAATTGCCTCGTTCAAGCCATTTCCAGGAGGCGCATTTTTCCCCCTCCAGGAACCTCTGCACAGGCCCTACACTTGCTTTGTATCCAAAATGGGCCAGGTGGACACTCCTGGGAGGGGCAGGGTGGCCAGCCATGGGTGAGATTTGGAGTTTCTCCAAACTTGCCATAACGTTAGCTACTGATTCTTGCGAACCTGTAGCAGCTCACCCCTGGTCCTAAGGCTGGTCAGCAGAATGGTTATGCAGCAAAATAAATGGAAATCGGGCTATAGAAACAAATGGTAGAATGGACTAATTAATTCCAGAATGCAGTGTATAATGTAGAGTAAAAATGAGGTAGAAAGTATGAAAGTAAAGCATTTCTTTAATAAGGAACTTATAGAAATTATTGTTGTTTGGCTAAATTAACCATTCTAAGTTGATAATACCTCCTCTAATATGGGTTGATCCATAAGTCCCCATCAGTTAAAAAGGAAGCAAGTTCAAAAACATTCCCCATTCTGGCTCAATTTTCTGTTTATGTTCTTATTTATTGAACAGATGAAAAATATAATAAATCCTTCCTAGGATTAATCACTAAAATAATTCTCATATAGACTATGATTAGATAAAAACATTTAGTGTTTAGTTTTTATATGTGGAAGAATGTATATTTAAGAATATTGTCCCGAAAAAACCATTGCAATATAAAAAAAATTTCTTAACCCAATTTTACATTTGAAATTTTTAACCTGTCACAGAAGATTACCAACAACATTGTTTATTTTCTTCCACGTAACGCGGACGTAGATCAGGTAAGTTATAAATTATAGATAAAATAAATACTTTTAGTCAGAAATTAAAGTGTAAATTAAGGTTTCTAGTCTGTATATGTATTTGTGTAATGTGATATGTTTTTGTTCCTTGTGTTGTTGTTTTTTAGCACACTTTACAGAGGTTAGGATGTATGCTACTCAGAATCATTTGCAATTGCATTAATCTATATATCTATTCAACTAAATAAAATAAATGTTTATCTTACTTGGTAACTATAGCTAAGCTGCTCTCTCTGTTTCTTTATGCCTCCACCTCAAAACCTCAATAGGGAGTTGGAATTGCAGAACTATTATGAAATTCCAAGAGAATCTAATCTTGGTATAAAGTATATAAGGCTAGTGTAAATATATATTTTTGATGCAGAACAAGTGCTTATGTTTCACATTTTACACCATACAGAATCAAGGTAGAGTTAGTTTGAATCTCTTTGACTCTCCCCCCTTTCTCCAGACCAAGATGTTGCTTATTTTGTTCTAATGACTCTTGCATTCCTCTAACTTTGCACTCCCTACACTCAGTAGTCTTACACTTTAGAAAAAGGCTGGGGAAGAATGGTAAAAGCTGAATGGTTATGGATAGAGCTTTTCGAGTACTATGTTATGAGGTCTGTTCTGTGTTGTCATCAATATTCCCTGTTTATGACATATGTAACATTGACTTTATAGTTTTGTTATAGTTTAATTGTAACTATGTAAATATCCTGCTGTGGAGTATCAAATACAAAACAGTTAATATCCGAAATTCAAACGTAACTTCATATGTACACTTATGTTATTAATTGAAGCTACAAAAACCTTGTGTCTTTACATTTCCTCTAGAGGGAGCAGCAATTCCAAAAATAATGTAATGTGAACATTTGTTATATTTTAAAAAAGAAAAAAATATGGACTGTTCAGAGCATATTGGACACATTTGGAGCAAAACTAGTTGGGTTAGAGAAATGCTAAAACCATGACAGCATTTGCAGGAACTATAGTCCATGTTTAACATAAATTAATTTGTTTTAAAAGTTCAGAGATGTAGTGCTTTAGTAGATAAGGAGTGCGCAACTCAAGTTCTGTCCTATCCTGAGCCACCAAAACTCACTAGATAATTTTGGATCAGTTACTCTCTTGGTTTATTGTTGTCAGGAAAAGTAGCGGAAGTCATTGTCTATACCAGAGCTGTCAAACTCCCGGCCCATGGGCCGGAAGCATCACATCCATGCCCGGTTTAGCGAAGGGGGGGAAAGTCCTGATATGTCAGGTGATGCTGCCATGATGACACGAGTTTGACAGCCCTGGTCTATACTATCTGGAGTTTCTGAACATAATATAATTCTATACTATAAAACTGTTATTTAAATGGCAATATATTTATTTCAATACAACATATCAAATGAAAGTAGTTTCTAGTTCATTGCAATCCCAAAATAGATAGTAATGAACTGTAGGTTATTCTCTAGTATCTTGAAATTTTCCAAGTCTGTATAAAATTTAGTGAATCCTATTGAGGTAATAACTTCTGTAATTACTCAATTTTCACACGTTAGTATTTTATTAAGATTGACAGCACAAAACTCTGACAATTAGAAGTTACTAACATGTTGGTACATAAGTTAAATTGGATGTGTTCATTTCTTCTGGTCTTATTGCCTCCACGCAAACAGTAATTACAGCCAGCTCTATTTTTGCAGAAGTACAGATGATTGTGAAAATGTTTTATGGGAAGCCTCCATAAAAAAGTTTTACAAGGTTCAATTGTGTCAGCAGTTGTGGTCATAGATCAGTTTCATAAGGGTTAATATTTTTTATTTTACACATTTATTAAATTTGTATAGTGCCTGCTATCATACAATTTTCAGTGGTAGACAAGTGTAAAATACCCACAGTACAAAAAAACCATAATCAGAAATAAAAACAACCGGTGTAAAATCAAAAATAGAAACACAAAAAAAGAAAATTCACAAGATGGTATCACCTTCGTTAAATTAAAAAGAAAGCCCTCCAGAAGACCATCAATGTCAGGGCAAGTTGAATGTCCACAGAAAAGATGTTCCACGCAATGGGAACTATATTGGAGAAACAGCTAATCCTGGCCTATTGCCCTTACTCTGTCAACTTCCCAAGTGATAAGTCTGAGACAGGTGGATTATAGTTGAAGAGACAGTCCTGAAGCCATATAATGCTTTATAGGTCAAAATAAGCATTTAAAATTGCATGTGGAAATCAGGAAATCCTGATTATCTTTGTAGGGCCTGCAGCAAAACTATAATATGCTGCTGGCACAAAGTCATTTAACAGGCATGTTGTTGCATTTTGTGATAATTACCTTTAAAGGTGGGGTGATCCAAAAATGCAATTTCATAGTAACAGAAACATCAATTACTGTTGTGAATTTACTTTCTAAACAGAATGTTGCTTTCACAGCCTGAGATCCCAGATGGTTGAGATAGTTGAGGGGCTAAAATCCCTGTTGACTGCTGTTGGCAAAGCCACCTGGTCATTGATACGATACAGTAACATCCCCCAAACCCTAAAGTAGGAGAGCTGTAACCATATAGCACATGCAGTTATTTCCCATAAACACATTCAAATTTGGGACTGAATCCCCTGAAACTCCCTACTAGATGTCTATTCTGTGTCTGTTAAAAAGTGGATCACCAATTAATATGTACATGTGTAATAGTAATAATTACAGGTTGAACTGAACTCCATTATGAGTTAAAAGAATAGAACTACATAGTCTCTACAACTCTCATAAACTAAAAACAAAAATCATGTCATTTAAATATAAGCAAATTGCCTAAGGCAGGGATAGATAACCTGATGGTCTTGAATGCTTCTTTGCTGCCCCAACTCTTTTTTGATGGGTTCCAGACACCACCACCCCAACCACATTTGTGGAAAATCAACAGCATGTTTCCAACTATATTAGAAACAAAATACTGTACTTTAAAATGGTAACATAAGCCCTAAACTAGGCTTAATGTACTTAAAACTGAAATACTTATATGTGCTTTATTTTTACATATATGTTCATACAGTATTGTATCTACATAGGGATTTTGAGGCACGTCCAATTTATTTGGTGGGAAATGCTATTAAATAGAATGATTTAAATTTTGTTGATTGAAGAAAATTGCAGGAACAATTGAATGCATTTATCTTTCGCACTAAATATTGAGTAATACTGTACACCATTTCTCTACAAAGAATTGTGTAATATAGAAGTTCCCCTTGCAGTTTTAAATGTCAAAGTTCAGTGACCTGTGAAGAATCCTGAATAATAAAGTTACAGCCATTCTCCTATAACTCTCCCAGTGGTATTGTATGGCCTATATCTTATTGACACAAGGAGCAGGAGAGTAACTATTGAATGGCCAGCTAGCGGTTTGTATACCATAACCAGGTGGTGCAATTACGTGGCACTTAGGCTGCACTTATGGTTAATGGATTCGAACTGCCAAACTACTGACTTTTCTGATCGACAAACTCAGCGTCTTAGCCACTGAGCCACTGCATCCCTAGCGCCGTGTAACGGAGTGAGGTCCCATTACTTCTCCCGGCTTCTGCCAACCTAGAAGTTCAAAAGCACATAAAAAATGCAAATAGAAAAACCACCTTTGGTGGGAAGGTAGCAGCATTCTGTGCGCCTTCAGCATTTAGTCATGCAGGCCACATGTCCACAGAGACATATTCCGACAGCGCTGGCTCTTTGTCTTTGAAACGGAGATGAGCACCGCCCCCTAGAGTCGAGAACCACTAGCACATATGTGCGACAGGAACCTTTACCATATGATTAATGGACAGTCATAATGGCCCAGTAGTAAAACGGCTAGGTAGGTCCTGCAATATCTACAATTTACATTGTTTGATCAGTTCAATTAAGAAAGTTTTTCTGTATTTTATTTAAGGTAATGATGTAAAAATCACTAAACTTTTATTGAAAGTAACAACAGCACATACACAAATAGAATAATTTAAGGAGGTTCAAGATAGTGTAGCATATTTTACAGTCACTTGTGCCTTCAGTAAGAATTCTGGAATGGATGGATCATCACAGATAAGGTCTATATCCGTAATGGCGAACCCATGGCACGCGTGCCACAGGTGGCACACAGCTCCTTCTCTGTGAGCATGTGAGCTGTCGCCCTAGTTCAGTTTCACCGCACATGCTTATAAACCTGCTGCTGACCAGCTGGTCATTAGGTCTGCCACGCAGGAGGCAGGGCATGTGCGGGGGGCATGTGCATGCACGTGGGCAGGGCACATGTGCAGAGGCTGCACTCATTGCGTTTTGGCGGTTCGGGCACACATTTTGGACACTCGGTCCAGAAAAGATTAACTATCACTGGTCTATATGAATGTTAAGAGTCAGCACACATTTGATGGTACATAAGAATGAAAAAGAATGAAAATATACCTTCCCAGAACCTGATAGTGTAACAAACAATTTCTGATACTGTTTAAACTTTGAATCTGGAATTTTTCTTTGGGGATTTTTTTTGTTTTGTTTTAAGCAGCTTTTTAGATGGCTGACTACTTTTACTTTTGCATCCCAAGGTAATTGTATAAAAAGAATCACACAATTTCTTTTAAAAATAATATTAACCTGTTCCTCACTCTTCACAGCTAGATTTTATTTTTAATTATCATTTAAGTAGCGAGAAAGTGTGTTTGAATCTTAAAAGAAGGAAAAGAAACGTGAAAATTGTCATATAACAGTTTGGAATTCATATTTAATGTAAAATAAAAAATCAGAATTATTTGGTCTTTCAAACGTGACTAAACAAAATTGAAAGAAACGCTTCTAATGTTAATAGGAATGGGAAATAATACAATGAAGATATTGTACACTGACTAGTTTTTGTACTAAATAGAAATATTAATCATAATTGTATGAACATCAGTAAATAGCCATAAATCGTTGTTAACTTTCAAACAGTTCAGCATTCATGTTGGCTGAATTGTCATTCTTTTTCTCCCTGAGATCCTTTGATAGACTTACTCATTGTTCATTGAACCCTTTTAAAGCATTCTAATTATTTAGTATTATAGTATCTTGTACCAGTTAATACCCTAATTACATAATGTAATTATGTAAGTGAACAATGCTTCTGTGCACAATGTGTAATTCATTTACGATATTCTTACATTCATCCTGTATTTCCTGAGTAGATAGTTTCTAAACTAATGTTTTAGCAAATCTTTGAGATTAGAGTGTTAAAGTTTTAATGCTTTGGGTTTTATTTCTTTTCCAAGTGTTTCTTTCCTAACTATTGCCTCTTTCAAATTTCTTTTGTTGTTTTTAAATAGCCTTCATGGTTTTTTGTATTTCCTGCTTCAGTACATTACTTCTTGTTTTTTGGTTTCCTGCTGTGGGACTGACTGGATGCTGAAAAAGCAAATGCTTTCTTTTTCTTTTACAGAAAGATAGGGGTTGGGAAAAGCTATTTTGACTCCATCTTTGTGCAAGGATCTTTTATGACATAGAGGGGGGTTGATTCTATGGCTGGCAGTGGGCGTGCTAGATGATATCAGGAGACACATGAAATGCTGAACACAGGAGCACCTGGATTGCCCATTTCCAACAGCTTTTGTAGACATTCACAGGTTGAACTTAGATATTCTAGAAGGAAAGCCTATACCGCATAAAGCACTTGAGTATTGATAGGAACAAAAATTAATCAGAATATTTTGTAGGCTGGATCTTTGATGTGATGTGCTTTTATATTTTTACAGCAGGTCTGAAAAAGCCTGAAATAAGGGTTAGGAATAAACACAACAAAAAGTGGAGGGGAACATATTTTTTTCTTTGTCTTAACTTTTACCACTTTTGATTTTTTTTTAATTCTCTTGATCACCCAGTCACGACGTTTGGGGAGGGGGAAAATATTTGGTACTAGTAAAGGAGAATATTTGTATCTCAGGGTTGATATGAGGAAAATATTTTTAACAATGACCAGTTATTAATTGAAAAAGATTTTGAAATTAGTGATTTTCTATCCATTTATTGTGAATTTGGAATAAGTTAGTGCTAAAAAAGATCATGGAAAAGGGCATGGAAAGAAACCCTAATTCTAAAATTAAATTGCTGGAGGAAATGTTCCACTTGGTAAATAATAAAGCATAACTGAAACTTATACTAGGGATTTTCCCATAATAAATGCAACTATATCTCAAATATCTTAATTTTCTGATACTGATTTTTTTACAGGTGGCTTCCTTAGCTGGACCAGGAGGAAAAGTTGAAATAGAACAAAATTTTCTGAATAACAGATTGAAGACCATAACTGCTTATTTTGGAGATTTAATTAGACAAAATGTATCCTGACTTATTTATTAGTAAGCTGTTTATTGGGGATAAAAGAGATAATCAAATTTTAATTATAATTCCTTTTATTTACTTTTGTTAATTTCTTATTGCAAAATGTTCCATGTTCTATTAAACTTGAGAAAACAATGGTTTAAAATGTTTGTCACAAACACCAATAAAATATTTTATAAAAAGACTTAAAATATGTTGATAGTAAAAAGATGAGAATTGACTGAAGCAAAATTCCATATTTAGAATCTTACATTACTTAAGTTAATCTGTTTGTTTCTATCCTAAAAAACATTTTAAATTTGGCTATGAAATGGTTACAAAGAGAGAAACCTGCTTTTTCAGCAGAATGGAAGGAAGTTATTTAAGGAACATTTCGTACTCCTTTGAAATACTGCATCAATTGCTTTTCATCATCATTGGCTGAGATTACGGAGCAATTTTTATCTATGTTTTATCTGTGAATAAAAGTTGATTGAGATAAAATAATTTTACTATATACATTTCACCAACTCCAAAAAGATTAATTAAAAATTCATTTACAAATACATTGCTAATTCAGTTAGCAACTGTAATTGGGAAGAGAAACTCCTTTGCTAAGTGATATGATTGTAAAGCAAAAATATGCACAACTGCACAAACTTAATAACAGAGTTCTGGTTGTGATCATTAAGTAAATTATACAACATTGTATGACTGACTCACAATTTCCTATTGTCTTCCTTTTTGACTTTTATCAGATGCCGGCACTGATGGTCACAAATGACAATCACAAGTTCATGGATGCTGTGACTATCATAATTATGTGCTGGTTCTGAAGCAGTCAAGTTACTATCTATCACATGTACACTGCAACAGCTGCAACTTTGAGGACCAATCTCCTCATTCAGCCCTATCATAACTGCAAATGATTGCTAAATAAGTGGTCATTGTACAAAGACTGCAGAGGTGGTATTCAGCAGGTTCTGACCAGTTCTAGAGAACTGGTAGTGGAAATTTTGAGTAGTCTGGAGGACCGGTAAATATCACCTCTGACTGGCTCCTCCCCATCTATTCTCTGCCTCTCGAGTCCCAGCTATCCAGAGGGAATGTGGTTTTGCAATAACCTTCTCCTGGAGTGGGATGGGAATGGAGATTTTACAGTATCTTTCCCCTGCCAAGCCCACTAAGCTATACCATGCCCACCAAATCACACCAACAGAACCGGTAGTAAAAAATTTTTAATCCTGCCACTAAAGGACTGCTTGTCATTTTCACAGTAAACTATGAATGCTAACATCATTGTGGATAACAGAATAGAAGAAATCAGTTTCTTTCAGGATGGTCACAAGGTTTAGAAAAGTATATCTTTTCAAAGCAAATACTAAAGGAGAAATATTTAAGCAATAAGTACAGAGAATCTATGGTGGTTATGGAATAACTTGAAAAAAAAGTTGAAAAATAAATGGAATATATAAAAAAAAGAAAAAATCACTGCTTAAGGAAAATTCTTGGCCAAAACAGGAAGGAAAGGATATTTTGAAACAGTTCTTAAGTGTATGAAATTGATCCAATTACAGACAGGTATATAGTTTTATGGATCTTATTTCCTTTAATATAAATCAAATGAACAAAACTGCCCCCAGGGCTTATTAGTAGCATTAATATTAGGAAAGGATGAACAACTGTGACATAATTTCACCAACTGTCATAAGAACAAAGCAGTGTTATTATGATGGCTAATTATTTGTCCTTGTAGAGACACTTTAGTGGTGGCCTAATGGTTGTCATTCTAAATTAGTATTCCTTAATTTTATTAAATGCTGGATATAATTTACAACTGAATGTGCTGTGCTTTTTTCTAATGCTCTTTGAATTAACTTCTGCCTTGATGTATGGGTTTCATTAAACTCTTTGACTTATTATCAGCAGCAGGTAAAGGACCTGACATATTGCTGTCAGCTAATGGTATAAATATCACTATTTTCAAATAAAACATGATTCTGCCTCAATCATTTTTTCTCAACTTTGTAATACTGAGACAGTATTACTCAGAAATCAGTTTGTAAATAATAAAGTCATTTGTTCTGACCTGGCTCCCAAACACGACAAGCCCTCTGTATTTAACTAAATGTTTTTTTTTTCTTAGGTGGGCCAGCAGCCCAGGAAAAAAGTCTCTGTGTCTCTCTTACAACAGGCTAACAAGTCTCTTAAGTCCTCTGGAAAGTGATGCTCGCTCCCTTCCCCCCCTGAAATGGCCTCAACATGCAGATACTCACCCAGAGACATTCGGAAGGCACTGTAGAGTCCAATAATTCTGATAATTTCCAAACAGGATTCAGAAGTGCAGGCTATCAGTGGCTGACCGACAGGGAAATGAATAGTTGTCTGTCACACCAATTTATCTCTGCCCCCTACCTTTTATCCCCAGAGCTAGGGTGGAGCTTTACTAGCAGCGGTGACTCTTCTGTCCCAAGGACAGGCCCATAGATTCCCACTGCTGTCCTCTACCTTCTGCACATCTGTGCATCAGGCACTGGACTCAGCTGTTCCTCCTCTTCCTCATCAGCCACCTCCAGACCTAGGGGCTGTTGACTCTCCATCTGAGGCTGATGGATGGCCCAGGCTCTGCCTCTGTCTCCATCTCTGACAGCTCCATTCCCTCTTTTCCCTTGAAGCTCTCAGAATCCCTTGATGCTGGCCCTGACTCACACCGCCGCCACATCTGATTTGGCTGCAGGAGAGGCCCGCAGCTGACAGGCCACAACACCATTATTTAACTTACACTGTGATCATGCTATTTAACTGCAATTGTATCTCAACAAGAAATGAGAGATACAATTAATTCTATGAAAAGACTAATGAGAATGCTTAGCTAAATGTGTAGTATGAGATCCTGGGAGTTCTTTTTCCCTTCAACTGGGCTTAGACATTTGATTTTGAAAGCTGATAAAAGTACTGCTTTTTTAAAAGCCTATTTCCTTTTTCAATATGCAAAACTACTGACTGCATCTAATCTATAAACAATAACTATCCTGCACATCATCCAGCTTTATCAAATTTTCTAGAATATCTTATGACCCTTTATTTCTTTCCAATACAAATACTAACTAGGCCCTATCCTGCTTAATATCTAAGATTAAATGTTTTTCATCTTTTGCTGTTTTGTTAACTGCCAGTATTTTCAGATGAAATGCATCACTGACTTCCCACCAAGGGCTATAAGAGAGCAGAGAATGGCTTTCTTCAGCACACTGAAATAAAAAATAACTTTCATATTAAACTATTTTCCGCATGGATCTTTGATTTCTGATCAGAAAGTTTAAATGGATAGTGAAAGTAGGTAGGTTTTGACAAATGTTAAAAGAAACAATAAGTTTCTAAGTTGAATTTATTTTGAGTTTTTAAGATGAAATCATTATAAGAGGGTAAATGATAACGGCATCTCTTTTTTTTAGGTGCACCCAAACTTCTTGTTCCCATGTTTTTTTCTTTTATGTCGGGGACGGGGAGGAAACATGTAGAGTTTTAAATAGTAAAATGGTCACTTTAGAAGCATGTGGTCCCTCAAGATCCTCCCAGTTATTGAACACACCAACCCACAGCCCAGGTGCTGAGTCTGCTGCATCTTGTTGAGAAAGACTAGTGAAGAAAGAAAGTCTAATACATGAGAATTGACTGAAACAAGATTCCTAGTGTTGTTTACTACAGTTTTCTCTCTGGTCCGTTTGGCTAGGGGGGGCATGTTGTTACTGATTGGTTGTTACTGATTGGTTACCTGCTTGACAGCTGGCGTATATAAAGAGCAGTCAAACAGGGCTCAGCTGTTGCCAGTTAGCTAATATGCGCGGAATGTGAAGTGCCACGTTGGCAACCTTTTAGAAATAAACTGTTAGCTGACTTGAAGTCCTGGCTCGCCTCCATTTGTCCGCCTGCGTTCTCCCAGCCAGAACATTGGCGATGAGGATGGAATTCCTCTGAGGAGGAGCCCAGGCAGAGCTGAGGAAAGTCACTAATTGAGGAGCTGAGTCACTAGAGCTGAATTCCCTCAGGGAATTACTCGACGAGACGTCGAGCGAGTCATTTCAACTACAAAGACCGCTACTGATTAAGCAAAAGAAAGAGAAGTTACCTCAAAATGGCTTCCATGAATACATTAGCCAGTTTTAACCCAGCCACGCAGACTTGAGACTCTTGCATTTCCCGATTGAGTGTTTTTTAGAAGCCAACGGCTTTACTAATCTAACTGAACAGCGGAAAAAATTGTGTTTTCTAAATTTGTGTAGTACGGAGATGTTTAATCTTGCGGAATCTTTAGTAGCTCTGCACTCCATCCACGATGTTACCTGGGATGTTTAAATAACAAAGTTAAAAAAATCATTATGTCCCATCACTTTCCCGCACGTTATGCCGGTTTGCCTTTTACAGAAGGTTCCAGCATGAGGGGGAGACAATTAACGAATATGTGGCTGCCTTACGAGCCATGGCACTCCATTGTCACTTCAAAGACTTGGATGAGTCCATTACAGATCAGCTTGTGAGGGGTGTTAGAGACCTCCATATACAGCGCCACCTGCTGGCCAAGCCTGAGTTAGATTACAAATGGCTGTGGATGAAGCCAGAGCAGTAGAGCTGTCAATGAAGTCTACGGAAGAGATCCAGAGGTTCTACAAACCGCAGGCCAGAGCAAAAGCTACCAAGGTGCATCATGAAGACATTCATGACGATGGGGCTATGGGAAATGATGAAGTACATCGCCTGAAGGTGGAACAGGCCAAAGGTCGATAAGGTAAGATCATGCCCCAAACTATCTGCCCAGGGTGTGGAAGTAGATACGATAGAACGGAGTGCCGTTTTAAAAATACTATCTGCCTCTGCTGTGGAAAAAGAACATTGGTCTTACCTGAATGTGTCTTTTAAGAGGAAGTGAGGGAGTGGTCACATCTGGGTATTCCCAAAGCCTGATTGGTCCAAAGACAGAGCAAACTCTTAAATACTGGTGCCTTCCATCCTAGCCCAGTTTCCTCGAAGGCGAACGGTAGAACTGAAACAACAAGAATAACAAAAACAACCCCCCCCCGGGAACCACCCGGGCCTCCCCTTGGTCCCAAAGGAAAACACTCAGGGCGGGTCGTGACCACTCCCTCTCTTCCTCTTAAAAGACACGTTCAGCTAAGACCAACATTCTTTTTCCAGAGGAAGAGAGGGAGTGGTCACATGTGGGACATACCCAAGCTCCTAGTTCCAGGGAGGGAAAACAACAGACCGGCCGCCACCCTCTGCAAGACTCTCTGACCAAGGGACGCGGCCACCGAAGTGAAGGCATTCAGACATTAATGTCACATGAAAGGCGTCAGAGAAGCCCAAGTGGCAGCACGACAAATGTCTTCAAAGGGGGCCCTTGTGGCCTACGCTGCCATGGTCGCGGCACTTCTAGTAGAATGGGCCATGATGCCCAATGGGACAGGCCGACCAGACACACCGTAGGCCTCCACAATGGCCTATCGCAGCCAATGGTGGCCAAGGGCACCCTAAATCCCAACATTCTCGGCTGGAACGAAACAAACAAGGCCTCCGTCCTATGAACCCCCGCGGTCCGCCGGAGATAAATCAGCAGGGCGCGGCGTACATCCAACCAGTGCCAGAGCCTCTCCCTGTCGGACAGGTCCAGACAAAAATCGGGCAGGATGATCTCCTGAGCCTGATGGAAAGGAGTGTTCACCTTCAGGATGATGGCCGGATCAAGGCGAAGCACCACGCTGTCCTGGTGAAAATGACAAAGGTCGTCCCTGGAAGACAGGGCTCCTAGTCCCCTTTTCTGATGCCCTGAAGGATAGATTTGAGGGAGGACATTTTGAATTGCCTGTACACCAGAAAACGGTTCAGGTATTTGAGGTCCAGAACTGCCCTCCAGCCCCTCCGAGCTCTTCGGAACCACGAACAGTTTGGAAAAGGCCCTGTTCCTCTAGAGGAACTGCCTCCACCGCCCGAATGTTGAGAAGATGGGCAATAGCCTGATCCATCAGGCAGCAGCGCTCCAGGCTCCGGGATGGAGGGAATGACCTGAAGAGATTCAGAGGAGTGGAGAGAAATTCTAACCTGAGACCGTGATGAACCGTGGCAGCCAACGTCCGACGTGATCTCATCCCATTGATTCGCATAGAGGGAAAGGCGGCCGCCGATGGGATGACTTGGGTTCGAGTCACTTCCCCCTGGGTAGGGATGGCCACCTCCTCCACAAAAGGGCCGCCTGGACTGGTGCTGGAAACGATTTCTGTCCTGAAAGGACGACCTGGGAAACTGCCTGTCAGAGCGGAAAGAAAAACGCTGGTTATAGTCCTAATCTGCAGCCCTGTGTGACTGCCTATGGTAAGGATGAGGCCTAGCCTCGGGCTTCTTAGCATTAGATGGCAGAACCTTCTTTTTGTCTTTATTCTCGACCAGGATGGGGTCGAGGCCTCCCCAAAAAGATTAGGCCCCTTGAACGGGGCAGCCGCCAAATTCCACTTGGCCTTGTTATCCATCTGCCAGTGGCGCAGCCATAAGAGCCTGCGAGACATGACTGAAGCAGCTAAGACACTGGACGCAAACTTGACCATTTCCAGGGTCGCATCAGCAGAAAACTGGGAAGCCGCCATAATCTTGATTAGATCCTGGTGGAGGCGCTCGTCCTGGATGGGAATGCACTCCTGGAGCTGCTTAAGCCACATGACTGTGGCCCGGTTGAAATAAGAGGCCGAGGCTGCGGACTTGATGGCTCATGCAATGGCATTAAAATTCTTTCTCAAGGTAAGCTCAGCGCGCTTATCCTCTGGCTTCAACTTATCTGCCGCATCGCCTGACACCACTGGGGAGGAGGAGACCAGGGCGGCCACCGGAGTGTCAATGGCCGGCAACTCTATGGCCTCGGCGAAGGTCTGCTCCATGTTATAATGCCGGCGGTAATTACTCCCAGGATTCGAGAAATTGGAGGGATGTGCCCACTGGTTAGTCAGGACCTCCATAAATAAGGGAGGAGCCAGAATCTCCTCCTTGTTTGTGGACATGGCCGAAAACATGGCCATGTCAGGATCCCTAGGTGGAGGCACCGAAGGATCCCCAGTCCCCACCTTTGTGGTCTTCCTTGCCTTGCCCAAGAGAATCTTGAACATGGCTGGGGCAAAGAGGCTAGAAGAAGAGGGCTCATCTGAGGGGCCCACACTCTCATCACCTGAGAACCCCATGTCCTGGAGATTCTCCTCCCCCATAACTGAAGCCTTGCTAACCATGGAAGGAGAGGAAGCCCAATACTGGGCATGGCTCAAACCCCCCTGTCTAGAAGAGTGGGAGCTCCTGTCCCACTGGGTGATGTCCCGCAAAATGGCTGCAGAAATAAGCCTTTTGATACCTTGTGGAAGATGCTCCAAATCCTCCACATCTCCATAAGAAGAACTAGGCCTCTGTGGCGCCAACCTGCACGAAGGGCAAGGGCCCCTGGACGTACCCTCCAAAGGATCTGCAGCATTATTTCTAGGGAAAACTGGAGACACTGAAGGAGAGGGAGAGGGAGACCCCCTCCTCCGGGAAACAGAACAGGCCCTGTCAGGGGAGGCTGAGGGATAAGAGGAGCTGACAACCCCTAGGAGAAGAATGTCCAGAAAAAGGCCTGATTGGTGACCTGGACCTGGACCTGGAAGTAAGCCTCGTGGCCTTGGCCTGCCTTTCTGCCCTTGCAAAGGTCTTCTCAATGGCCCTGTGCCTCCTGGCTTCCTCCTTAGTGGAGGCCCTGGATGGGCGCTGGGGCTCGAAAGGCCTCAGGGGGGAACCCCCTCAGGCCCCCGCACCACACTCCCCATTGGGCCCTGCACCTGGCCCTGGGGAATTTCCGATTCCTCCTCCATGCCCCAATCACGTGTCTAATGAAAGGAGGAAGGAATACAGGCCTCTGTAGGCCCCACCAGGACCTGGCCTGTCAAAGTTGTGGAGGAATTAGGCCAAAGACGCCCCCTGGCTTGGGCGTTGTAGAATGAATCACAGGCCTCGCGCCACATGTCTGCCGGAGCTCAGTTTGTGGGCGAGGCACCAAGGGAAACCATGAGCGGCTTACAGGAGCCGGCACCGCTCCGATCAATGTCGTAGGGAGCCACACGGCACCCAGGCATGCACTCCTCACCCCCCACGAGGCCCCTCGCAGCGCTCCGAACAACTTAGTAAAAGCGGCAGCCACCCAGATCAAACCGCGGCTCCGTGGGCAGTTCGAGTACTCCACGTGGAGCCAAAGATGCTTTCTCCGCTGTCCCCTTTAAAGGAAAGCTGCCGTTCCTGCAGCTGAATCTGGAGCTGGCACCCCCGCAATCCCGAGGATAGGGCTGAGGCTCCAGGCCTGTGGGGGGGGGGAGTCTGAATGCCCCACAGGGCCCTCCCCAACCGCCCGAGGCAGAGAACTGTCCTTGGGGCTGCAGCTGCTAATTTAGAATTTAAGGAATTTAGAATGCCCAATTAAACCAAATAAGAGACCAGATAGCAACAAAATGAATCCTACCTATAACCAATTCTCAACAGTGCTAGGACCAAGTAGACTGAGCGGAAACTGGGCTAGGAGTGGAAGGCACCAGTATTTAAGAGTTTGCAAAGTTGGACCTAGCGCAGGCATATCAGCAGTTTCCTGTGGAGAGGCAACTGCTGAAGCACAGACTATAGTCATGCATAAGGGTGCGTTCAAGTGTAACCGGCTCCAATTTGGGGTCAGTGTGGCACTTGGACTCTTTCAAAATCTAATGGAGAGGCTGTTACAAGGTATACCGTGCGTCGTCCCTTATTTTAGCAATAGCAATAGCAGTTAGACTTATATACTGCTTCATAGGGCTTTCAGCCCTCTCTAAGTGGTTTACAGAGTCAGCATATTGCCCCCAACAATCCGGGTCCTCATTTTACCCACCTCGGAAGGATGGAAGGCTGAGTCGACCCTGAGCCTGATTTGAACAGCCGAACTGCTGAACTGCAGTCAGCTGAAGTAGCCTGCAGTGCTGCATTTAACCACTACGCCACCTCGGCTCTCTTTTTTAATGACATCCTGGTGTCAGCCCGCTCTCTAACCTCTTTCCTGGCCCGCCTGCGTACTGTACTTCGTTGTTTCTGTAGCATTGGGTTGAAACTAAAAACAACCAAGTGCTGGATCATAGTCCCACAAGTCAATTTTTTAGGATTTTTAATTGATAAAACGGGGATTCATCCTACCCCTGAAAAAGTACTAGCTATTAGCCCCAACGCCTACCACGAAAGCCGAGCTACAAGTTTTCCTAGGGCTATTGAATTTTTATAACATTTTCCTACCGCATAAGGCTTCTATAGTAGAACCCCTGCACAGATTATTAGACCGTTCGGCAAAGTGGGTTTGGGAACATTGAGAAGCAACCGCTTTTGAAACTATTAAAAAATTCCTCACTTCCAAGAGTGTCCTGCTACAGTATGACAAGTCCCTCCCTGTAATGTTGGCCTGTGATGCCTCTGCGTATGGAGTTGGGGCAGTCCTGAGCCACCGGCTGCCATCAGGATTGGAGGCTCCAGTGGCATTTTTCTCTCGCACGCTGTCCTCGCCCAAAAGGAACTGTAGCCAATTGGACCGGGAGGCATTGGCTATAGTGGCCAGGGTGAAGCGGTTCCACTTCTATCTCTACGGCCATCATTTTCACTTAGTGACTGATCATAAGCCTTTGCTAGGCATCATCGCAGGCGACAAGCAGACACCCCAGATTCTGTCCCCCAGGTTCACAAGATGGACTGTCTTTTTAGCTGCCTATCACTACATGTTGCATTACAGACCTGGCAAAAACATAGCCACGCGGATGCATTAAGCAGATGCCCGTTGCCTATTGCAGACCTGGCGCCTGCCTCTAAGGTGTTCCTGATCAACAACATGCAGTTACCTATAACCGCAGCTGATGTGGCTGCCCATATGAGCCAGGACAAGATACTCGCTAAGATTCTTGGGTAGACAGAACGGGGATGGCCTTCCTACCCACTAGGCACCAAATGGCGACCTTTCTCCACCAGGCAACATGAACTTTCTTCACAACAAGGTTGCCTTCTGCGGGGTGGCAGAGTTGTAATTCTGGCCTCCCTCCAAGAAGCGGTGCTGAAGACACTGCATGACAGCCACCAGGCATAATCTGGATGAAGTCACTGGGCCGGAGCTATGCTTGGTGGCCGGACATGGACCAGGACATTGCTCGGTGGGTTGCTGAAGTCCCAGCTAACTCAATTAACTCATCCTGTCAGTTATTAAAACTTCAACTCAGAATAGTGTGGCAGAATACAACAAATTGTCCTTGAAAATATTGTAATAAAATTAAGATTATCTTTTATTAAATTCTTGAAAGCTTTTCAGTTTACTTAGTGAGTCAGCTTCAAATATTTGTTTTCCTATAATACTTTCTTTCTTTTATGTTTTTATCATGTAACACTATCTATTGAGCCATTATTATTCTTTTACTTATTTCCTTATGAAAAACCTCACCTCAAGTAACCACTCAGGAATATTTGTTTACAAGAAATTGCTTGCTTCTTGGTACCAGTGTACAAGTGAGAAAAATAAGCATACTTCCTTCAGGTAAAACAATGAGTCTGATTTAAAATGCATGAAATAACCTGCTTACAAATTAGTTAACATGCATTTCTGAGGCAAGAGCTAAAATTTTACTTTTGAAAAATAGTTTGCACTTGGTGGTATAATGTAGTATTCCCTTGCCTCCTTTAGGTAATTGGAAAATATGGTGAAAATATCAGAAGAATGTTGTACCTTGGCTGACACTCATGATTGTTGTCAGTAGGGGATGGTCTCTCTTCCTTTAGCCAACTACTTTCAACAGGTTAAGAGGCTGAGGATAGTGGATTATTTTAGGGTCCCCTTTTCTTAAAGGTAAAGGTTCTCCTTGCGCACATGTGCTAGTCATTCCCTATTCTAAGGGGCAGTGCTCATCTCCATTTCAAAGCCAAAGAGCCAGAGCTGTCCAAAAACATTTCCGTGGTCATGTGGCCGGCATGACTAAATTCAGAAGGCGCACAGAACGCTGTTACCTTCCCATCAAAGGTGGTCCTATTTTTCTATTTGCATTTTTTACGTGCTTTTGAAATGCTAGGTTGGCAGAAGCTGGGACAAGTTAACAGGAGCTCACTCTGTTACTTGGCATTAGGGATTCGAACTGCCAACCTTTCGATCAATAAGCTCAGCATCTTAGCCACTGAGTCACCGCATTCCCTTTTCTTATAGCATCCTACATGGGCACTTTTTGGGGGGCCACTGACATCAATAATCTTGAGTGAAAAATATTGATCATTTCAAATAAAGCATTATTTAGATAGTGCTTCTTCCATGGCTGGGGCCTAGAGGAATTGTCGTCATTCCATCTCCCAACCACATGCTCATACAACATAGCATTTTGAATATGAGATATGAACTGAAAGTATCAATTCATTTTAAAATCAATTAGAAACTTACTTGATACTTTGTCCTGTGAATATAATGCTTCGACGCTATTGGTTTCTCAACATTTCAGAAAGGAATTTCTCCCAATTCTAAATGGAGACATGAAAGTGTCATCTTTGAATTACGTATCAAAGATGCAACTATGGGACTTCCGGAGTGGAGTCACGCTGGTGTGGAGCAGAATATAGTTTTCTATGAATAAAAGGATAGACCATCAGACTTGCAAATTTTAGCCTTCCTGTAGAATTGATTTCAACTGATTGAATTGTGGTTGCTACAACCACATTATCAACCCACTGCAAATACAGGTATTGCTTGTTTAGCAATCACTATTTAGATCTTCTTTACTACATCCTGCTTTTTGTACCATTTTTCAGATGAAAAGTTACAAAGAATCTGAAAGCTTTCACTTTTGTGTCATTTTATCTTACTTCTCAGCTACTGTAGCTACCAAGACTAGAAATGCAAAGTGCCTGACAATTAGATAGCCTTAGACTTTGCTGCTGTCTAATAGTCATCTAGTTTTTTGCTAGACAAAGTCTGATAGACTTAGCTATGATTTATGAATGCACAATACACTAAATATACAGAATAAAAACAACATTTCTAGCAAGTGAAATTGGAAAAAGAGACTTTCATTTTAATCATTTAGCTACACATTCACCTATGAGCCATTTAGAACTAGTCTATGTCACTTTGGGAAAGCACAACATTACACATACATAGATTTTGTATCAGAGTTGCATAATTCAATATGATGGTGGGGTCATACTTTATGTTAAGCTTTGACATGATTGTTTAGTTCAGTTTAATGCAATGTCTGAATCCAAAAGATAATTGGATTGACAGATAATAGGATCTAATGATGGTTTGCCATGGCCTGGCAAAGATGTATAATGGTTGCAGTTGGTGATGTACTCTCTGATCAGTAACCTTCTCCAACATAGAATTCAACATTGGCACATACTACCATGGCTAACAATCTATGTATAGGACCAGTGACCCCTGGTATTTATTCTTATGAAACCAAATTTGATCCCTCTCAGCTTCCATAGTTATCTGAATTAATGGTGGAATTAAGCCAAGTTCTCTTATATCACTTCAACTGGCACTGTGTGAATGAAACATAAAGACTAAAACAAAGATATGCCAATATAAAACAAATGTCAATAAGGATTTACAAGCTTACTTTGTTTGACATCTATGCATATCAACAATGGAATGTTGAATCACTTAGAGATCTATGTAGCACTTCCTGGTCCCTGTATGCTCATCTGTTCCCCGTGATGGCAAACTTATGGCACGTGTGCCACAGATGGCACACAGAGCCCTCTCTGTGGGCATGAAAGCCGTCATCCCAGCTCAGCTCCACCGAGCATGTGTGTGTTCCTCTTGATGGCCAACTGATTTTCAGGTCTCTGTCCTGCATGCATGGGAGCGGCTGGGGGATATGCACACATGCAGGAGGGCAGGGGCAGCCCATTTTAGCAATAGCAATAGCAGTTAGACTTATATACCGCTTCATAGGGCTTTCAGCCCTCTCTAAGCGGTTTACAGAGTCAGCATATCGCCCCCAACAACAATCTGAGTCCTCATTTTACCCACCTCGGAAGGATGGAAGGCTGAGTCAACCCTGAGCCGGTGACATTTGAACAGCCGAACTGCAGAACTGCAGTCAGCTGAAGTAGCCTGCAGTGCTGCATTTAACCACTGCACCACCTCGGCTCTTTTTTAATGTCCCAGGAGGCTGCAGGGAGGCCTGCTAGGCCCAAAATGGGGCATGGGGGTCACATGTGCATGCACAGGGGCAGGGGAGTGCAGGGTGTCATGCGCATGTGCCCAGAGGAGAGGTGATCACATTGCATTATTGGTACAGTCATGCTTTCGGCGATGACAAAAGGGTTAGCCATCACTGGTCTGCTATTGCAGCCCAAGGTCCATAGTGAAGTCACTTCAAATGACAAATAAGTCATTTTATCCAAGAATACAATGAAACACACATAGAAGCAGCATTTCAAACAGCAATAAGCATCCCACAGAAATGGAGAGTCAATATGTATAATATAACTTAAGCTTAATAAGTGCAGCTGACTAACAGGTATTTGCTTACAAACAGTTCCTTAAAGCCATAATATCCTTATGATAGATACATTATTTTCAATTCAGGTGAAGATCTTTATTTTTGTAAAGACTTAGAACATATAGCAAAAGTATAGAGAGGGATAGAATCAAGATCACATGAAGTGTTAATAACACTTTGTTAACACTTTTCCACACTTGGAAAATGGCATTCAGTTTTGGTCGCCACGATGTAAAAAATATGTGGAGACTCTAGAAGAGCAACAAAAATGATTGGGGACTGGAGGCTAAAACATATGAAGAACGGTTGCAGGAACTGGGTATGTCTAGTTTAATGAAAAGAAGGACTAGAGGAGACATGAGAGCAGAGTTCCAATATCTCAGGGGTTGCCACAAAGAAGAGGGAGTCAAACTATTCTCCAAAGCACTTGAGGGCAGAACAAGAAGCAATGGGTGGAAACTAATCAAGGAGAGAAGCAACTTAGAACTGAGGAGAAATTTCCTGACAGTTAGAACAATTAATCAGTGGAACAGCTTACCTCCAGTTTGCCTATTGTATTCTTGTATACTAGCACGTAGACTTACAGTATATACCACTTCACAGTGCTTTATGGCCTTCTTTAAGCAGTTTACAGAGTCAGCATATATTGCAAGTTATGATTTGACTACATAACATAAAATCAATGTTCCCTAATTGCTGTTTGGATGTCATACTCGTAGTTCTATAATTGGACAAGCTTCGATCAGTTAAGGGAGAATGTATCTTATATATTTTTAAATATAAAGTCTCCATGCTGTCATTGAGAGTGGAGTATTATATACGAAATCAGATGGGAATTACTTTAAGCATCCATAGAATGATTTGCTTAAAATACAAGACTGGAATTCTATTTTCAATTCAATGGCACTTATGCCAAGTAAATACAACCAGTATAGTATTTTAGAGCAGGATGATTTTCTTCAGCATTTATGACAAGCTTTAATACTGCAAAGGTGGTTCCTTCCACCTATTCAGTACTTAATTTGCTAGAAATATTTTTAAACAAGCCAGATCAACATGAATCCTGCTGTCTATATAACATACACATTCAATTATTAACAACAATCTTGAACATGGAACTTCATGTAGTTCAATTTTTTGTTTTAAATTATCTCTATAGACAGCATAAAACAATGTGGATTAAAATATATTTTAAAAGCTAATATATTGCTTGCAATAATACATATAAAATGTACATAATATAACCAGTTTGATATACAGGTAGCCCTCAACTTATATATAACTGAGCCTGGAATTACAGTCAAAAGTCATGCCTGTTTTAAATCAGGTCATCATGTGCCCACAACTGATTTTACAATCTCTATTGAGAACATGGCAGTCATAAAGTGAGCACAATGAATATTAAGTGAATACACTGTTTGCAATAGACATTTTATTTTTCTAGAAGTTGGAAAAGGATACTGGTTCACATTTTTAAAAATGTCATAAATTGTGGTGCGATGACTGCAAGATCATGCAAATGGCTGTAAATGTGATAATTGCCCAAATGTGATAATAGGACTGCATGAGGAGGCGGATCAGATATTCTAATCCAGGTCATAAATAACCCTTGGGGGTTTGTCATAACCTTGGTCACTCAGTGACGAGATATAAATCAAGGACTACCTGTAGGTACTTAAAGAAGATGGAAAATTACAGTTTACATCTATATGACACATTTTAATTGGAATGGCTTATCTCATTGGCAACACCAAAAACTGAGCAAATATGTTCAAAAGTTTTTATTGCTTCATTTTTTAAAAATAGTTTATGCCAAGATTAAGTAAATTTCTACCTTCTGTACTGTGGAACAGTGCAACAAATGTTGGTATAACCTAGTACATATAATAACCACTATGCCAAGATTTAGCTTCATATATTCCAAAGTTAGACAAGATAGCAGTTTATTAGTTTGTTTAAGATCAAAATCCACCTGGAAATTCTGAGTGCTACAATGCAAAAACTGGGTGGAGTTTAAGAAAGCCAATTCAGCATTATTCAATAAGCAATCTGAAGAAAGCAAGATAAATTGTCAAGATGGCTGAGATAAAAATTACAATTCATAAACTGATTGCATTCAGAGTTTGCTAAACTGTAGTTGGCTCAATAATACACAATTGTTAGCAGTCAAACATTGTATTAACTATTTAAAAAACACAATGGTTAGATTCACACAACATGTAATGATGAAAACTAACCAAGTTAAGTCTTTGAAAACAGAGTTCCTGATACACTTCCAAGGCACATATAACTGAGAGCCATTCTCTGATTGTCTTTTCTATGAATACACCTTTGGAAATATACACAAATTATCCTAGCCCCAAATACTACAAAGCTCTCTTAATACATTTTAACTAACACCAGGTTAGGCCATTATGGCCTTTCATAGTAAAATACTGCTTTTTTATGTTTGCCCTGAAATGATGACCATCAATAGCCCATTTACTCTACACCAGGCTAAAAACCAGCAGACCATGAATTCTAATCCCACATTAGGTATGAAAGCTAACTGGGTGACTCCGAGCTAGTCACATTCAGTCCAACTCACCCCAGATATTTTTTGTTGTGGGGAATTTAGAAAGAGTAAGGAGTAAGGTTTGTTTGCTGCATGAATCATTTATGAAAAATAAAGGTGAGATTAAGTGATTGCAAAATGTATTACTATCAAATAAAACCCCTTAAACAAGGGGTCTTTCTCAGATTAAATACTGTACTATGCTTTTCGTCTTTATTTCAGAATCTAATGGCATTTATCTTCTTGTAAGACTAATTTTACATTTCTCCCTTTAAAAGGTAATTGGTGAGAAGACACAGGAGTACATGAAGAAGAGAAAAACTTTAGATTCACCTGTTTGGGATGTAATCCTAGTCTTGGGTTGGCTATATATATAAGCCATGATTGAAATAATGTTTCTGTTACTTAAGTGAGATACGATTGGATGCTGTTGCTTTAATCAGCCATAAGAGGGAGTAGAAACTACTACTGTTTGTTCCCGTATGTTCTCTGCGCTTGTTATTGGAGTTGAATACTGTATATTGGATGGTGGCTACTCTGTATGTTAGTTACCTGTCTACATGGTGAATCCTGAGTTGAGCATCTGTAAACCAACGTGTTGTAT
The DNA here is from genome assembly GCF_009769535.1 of Thamnophis elegans. NCBI lineage: Eukaryota > Metazoa > Chordata > Lepidosauria > Squamata > Natricidae > Thamnophis > Thamnophis elegans. The sequence continues at coordinate 40,263,308 of NC_045548.1, forward strand.
CATAGACTGTGTATATAATTCAAGACTACTTTATTGCTTGTTTTGGAGAATGTTTGTCCTACATTATTTTTGTTAAAACAAGTAAAATTATCCTTGTTTTAACTTCGGTGGCTGTGATTGATAGTGTGACTATTCAGTGGCACATTTCTTGCTACCTTCTGCTACTCAACTCTAGTCTCCAAAAGGAGACATACTTAACATCACCTGCAGATCTGGTTTACCAACTCCCACGTTCCTCTTCTGTTGTACACGCAAGCATGTGGATAGGTACATATAAATTAAACAGATGCGGTTTAACCAAAGTTAAAGATTGAATTACAAACGTGCTTCATAGTTACCTTCACAAAAGCAACAAGAAAGGTTAACCCTACTGACTGGCCAATATATAGTTTAGCGTTCATACAGTTGAACCGAAAATACCTGAGGCTGTGATTTTTTTTTTTTGTACTTTTTTTCTCTCCTGAGAATAACCTCACTGACCTCAATAGAACTTTCCCCGGCAGGTATATACTCGGATTCTTCAAATTCCTGTATTATAGTTGCATGGAAATTCTAGGAACTGTAATCCGGAGGCTTCGAGACCAAATCGGAATAAAAGGGGCGAGGAAAACTGAAGGGACAATCCATTCGGGTTTAACTCGCCGTTTCACTGCAGTTTCAGCCCAATCCGTTCCCTCTTTTACGAAGCCAGGAAGCGCCTTCTACCCATCGGCGTTACTTGACTTGAGCCCAAAAGCCAAACCTCTGTCCCGCACGCACCCCACCCCCGCAGCCGGTGGCTTGCGTCCATTTGCGAGGACCCTAAAGCACAACTTTTTTTTTTGCAAGTTCGGTTCCGCCCGCCCCTTTTTTTGGAAAATGCCCACATTTTCTTTACTTCTCTTTTTACCCAGAGCAGCCCCCACCTCTCCCGCGCGCCCTTTCCAGAAAAACTATGCAAATTGCCCACGACCAGGAAGTAAAGCCGGAACGCACAGTAGCCTCTGCAAGACGCCCGAGGTTCCTCTCTGAAGCGCAGCGACACTGGCTGAGGCGAGAATGAGCCTCGCCGGTTCTTCTTGGCTAGGTTTTCACTTCCCCTGTTTTTAAGTTCCGAAAACTGGGCGACTGCGTTCTCAGAGAGGCTCCTTCTGGGCTGCGGGCTCGCTCTCCTTTTCCCCAGCCTCGGGGCTGAAGAAACGGTGGACTTAATTGGTGTGGAGTTCAACTCTCCAAGCTCAGGAAAGTAAGTCCCTCTTCTTTTCCGACCACTTTAAGGGGCTTTTGGCGGCCGCTTTCTCCCTTCCTGTCGTGGGAGATGGCTTGGTTTTATTGGAGTCTGTGGAACTTCCTCTGATCAGACCAGGATCTTTCTACCCGTCCGGTTCGACTTGAAGTGGCTGTTGGGCTGTTGCTTTGTTCAGTGATAAATTGCCTTATCTACGGAGAGTGGGTCGTAGCTTCTGACAGATTTCTTTCTGACTGATGTGGGGCCCTGGGGGATAAGTAAATGGGGTTTTTGCTCTCCAATGAAGTTGACAGTTGAAGTTGACAGTCTGGCCCCATTGCCTCTCAAGAAACTAACTAACTATTGTAAATTCACCCAACGCTTGATTTTGGTACTGTATTACTTATGCATGCATTATCTCTCCATCTTTTTTATTTTATTTAAGAAGCTTTGCCGTACAAGATATTGAAGATCTCTTGAAATTATCCCGTTAGACAGATCTAGCCTACAGTAATTTAATTAACTTATGATATTAGTATTTATATATTGTGAAATTAGAGGCAATGCTCCAGACTGTTAGATGTTAGTTGGGTTAGACATTGTATGACTTTGCCTCAAACTAGTAATGGATGATGCGACGAAGCCTGCAAACCTAAAAGAAATGGGTTAGTTCAGAAAACCATTGACGAACATATCATGATAGCACTGGTTTAATTTGTAAGTATTTGTTAGATAAGGTTATGTTTCACCTTTATTTCAGAAGGACAATGCAAGATGCCTACTTTTCTGTCTTCTCATTTGATCATTGCAAAAATGCCACAAGGCTGGGAGAAGGTGACTTGAGTCTCAGAAGGTTTGAGTTTGCTTCAGGGAAAATTTAGGATTTGAATCTGGGATCCAGTAGACATTATTTTGTACAATATTATTCTTTAGGAATGCTTCGGATGCACTTTCATTGGTCTGGCATGGATAAGATAAAATTGTCACAGTAGTTTGTAGAATTGAATAATAATAACATTAGTAAAGGGGTACAAATACATATTTAAAGCTCTCAAACCATTTACAACATAGTGCCATTTCCTGCTTTGTTAATTAAATTCTCAATGCTATGCAGTTTGAACTGTATGCTGAACAGTTCTTTAAAAAAAGAGGAAGTGCAATACTAAATGGGCAGTTTATACAGCTGATCCTGAGAGGAAGTTTTATCTGTATACCAGCTATGTTACAGTTGCATTAGTTGAAAGGAAGTCAGTGCTATTATTACAATAGCTCCACTATCCATCAATTTATAGGGAAGTAAATTTATGCAATTCAGTTGTTTAATTTTGATAGACATTTTCCCTCTTTTTCAGAATGTTTTTCAAGTGTCACTACACTTTTAGTCTTATTAAAAGTTGGTATGACACAATTGATTCATTATTTTAAGAAATATAAACCACACCAGATATTATCTATTTCCGCCACTTATAGATACTGTTAGCTGTTTTCCTCAACCGGATAATACTTGTGAGCATAATATGTTACTGTCTTGTGCAATTTAATAATAATGGAGCTGCCTTCGATATTAGTAATATTTTAACTAAATCATTGCTACAAGATGATGATACAATGTTCTTTTTTCTTATTAATATTCATTATAGCAAGTTTTTAAATATATATATAGAAGAGCAGTTGAAGTTAACTGTTTTCAATTTCTCAATCGTATCCTTATTTACCTGTTAGGATGTTCTAGAATCTATATACTTAAAGAATTTCAAAAACTATAGTCTTAATATAGGGTATTCATCTTAACAATATACTTCTGTTTTGTTGTTCATTGATTTTCTCCTATTTCACAATCTTGATATGGCTATCTGAATAGTTGTTTACTAGTTAGCATTTTCATCCATTGTTTTTGTAGCTTTCTGATACAAGCAATAGTTAATGATTACTCAAAATGGAATGTTGAACAATTACTTATAATTCTGGACAAATAAACTTTTAATTGATTTTATTCTTAAAAGGGTTTTCTTTGTAACTTGAATCAGGGGGAAATTGTTTCCTGGTTTTTAAGTCATTAAATTAAAAAAAAACAATCAAATTTGGAGTAGGGTTGATATGCTTGTGTTCAATGTTTGAAACATTTGATGCTTCAATGAACAAAGACAACATAGTATATATTTTGTGTAGTTACAATCCATTTGTGTTCACTAGAAAGGCTTATAAGTTGACAGTAGTAGCCTTTAGAATAAATAGTGTTGTCTCACAAATTGCTTAGTCAGTCATGATTCCAAATCACACTCTGCCTATTCTTAGTTTACTCCTTAGATAAGTGAATTACTATTTTCAAATTCAGAAGTCATATTAATAAGAATATGTTTATATAGAATGTACTGCATCAAGGTAACTTCCAGTTCTAAGAAGAAATTAGTTACAAAAGGTTAATGGTAAAAGGGCAATTTGGAGTGTCCTTGTATACGTTGCATATAGAGAAGTCAGGATGGTAAAAAGAGGCAATTGCATCTTGGTGGCTAGAATGTTCCAGCCAAACCATGACTTTATAGTTCCTCTCCCACCCCTCCTCCTCCACATCTGATGCATGCAAATTTAGGCTTAAAGGGATGTACATAATTGCGGCTATGTTGATTATTCCATATGTATGTTGGAATATAATGTTTTGTTCATTTGTTTTACTGATGACCATTATATTTATTTATTAAATGTAGATGCCACCGGTCTCATGCCAGAGTGACTCTATGTCCCTATCCAACTTTTTATAAAGTGTGACAAATTTTCAATATGAAGAAAAGGAAAAAAAATCCACGTGATTAATATTTGTTTTGTTTACTCAGCGCAATGAAATCATTGTAAGATATGAATGTAAGTATTAATTATTATATAATTAAGGATAGGATAGGCACAGATCGTATGAAAGAGTTGAGAATTTCTTAATTTCAGCAAGATATATTCTGTTAAAGAGAAACCCAAGCAATATATGAAGACATGGAGTCGCACTAGTAGTGAGAATGATGGCATGTGCATTTAATAAATGTAATTTCTGTCAGTAAAAATGTTCAGACATCTGTCACTATTCAGGTCTCTGTCACTTGCCAGACCACCAAATATTCAGAGACTGCTTTGGAGAATAAAGTTAAATGGTTAATTAATAAAACTATTCTCTAGGTTTCTATTTCATGAAATCCTAGAATTCTCTGGAATCCTAGCTAAAAACCTTTAACCTTTTTCAAGACATTTTGTGAAAATGCCTATACTGGTCTCTCAAAATTTCAGATGTGCCTAAACAACCAAAAACATTTACTGGCGGAGTTCATAGCAAGGTACTTTTTGCTATCTGTCACCTTTCATATACATAAGATTGTGCCATTTCTTGCTAAGAGTTTGAAAGTCATCTATAATCATTACTTTAAAAACGTTAATGCTTTGAAATAAACATCATAAATAGTCTGTTACACACTATGCTGTTAACAACCATACCATAAGGTCTGAGAGGAGGGGCATATTACAAGTCACATCTGAAGTTGTGACATCTGATGGAAATCAGGAGGCGGGCCTTTTCTGCAGTGGAATTTACTAAACATCATTTGCCCCAAAGTGACATTAGCTCCAGAATTCTAGTCTAGAATTCTTTCAAAACCTGGTTTTTCCCCCCAGCAAGATTGGGAAGCCCATGAGGTGGTTGCATTGTGTGTAGTATGTTGCTCCATTCTCCCACTGTCTTATTTACTGTGTATGTTGAATTGTTTTTAATGTTTATTTTTATTTGTTTATAGTGTTTTTTTATGACCCACTGCCTAGAATCATATTTATGAGATGGACTGCTATGTAAATGAAATACTTAAGATATTTGAGTTTCAATTAAAAATGAAGTTTTGCCTTAAAAAAAAAGAAAAGTATCTGATTCAAAAAGCTGTACAGCTGCCATATTATATAGTCTGGATATTGTGACTGAAGAACTGTATAAAGCTACCCGGTTACTAAAGAAAGAGAGTGTGAATAATATTTTTCATAGTTCCTTTTCTTGAAGTTTCATTATTGCATGTTAACACCAGCAGGAAATCCAGTGTTTCAGATAAATTTATTTTAAGTACTTTGTCACTAAAAACATGTAGGCTTGCTAAGTATAGATCATAAAAATAATACATTTTTCTAATTTTTCTTAAATACAGCCACACTTGTTTAGATTATTTTTTAATATTTTCTTTTTTGTTCTTTGGACATGTTGCAACATAGTGCTGAAAGCCCAAATATAGCCCTGATCACAAATACTGTGAATGTACATCTTTTTCCTATTGATTGCTAATATACCTCAATACGGTAAAATGATGAAGAAGGTATACTATACATTCCAGTCACAAAGAATATTAGATTGTCCCATTAAGAATTCCATTTTTTCAATTGTGGGTGTGGGAAATATCTTTTAGAAAAACTTTCCAGATCTAACCCTTGGCCCTTTGAAAAGCACAAGTCTTTATAGGTAGTCCTTGTTTAGCAAAAACCTTGTTTAGCAACCATTCGCACTTAGGATGGAAAAAGTAAATTTGTGATGAATTTTTGCATTTACAACTTTTGCGGGTCTGCAACGCAAAGGAAAACTGGAGTAAAGTTATAAGACAAATACATTTTCACTTCATGAGCATTTTGTTTAATTACAAAGTTGCCAGTCACAATTGAGGTCACCAAATGAGGATGACCTTTATAGTTTGCTGGTGTAACTTTTACAACCTCTTCTTTATGTCTGTTTTTTTCTTTCCTCCAAAGAACCAGTAGTCATTGCAATTGCTTTGGGAAATGTAAACTTTGAAAAAAACTAATAGACATTTACAAATTCAATATCTGTATAAGTCATTTTATCTTTCAGTCTTGCCTTCCTGGATTCCAACACATTACATCAATAATGTATATTTGTTTTTTTATATGAAAGTTATTTTGCAGTGGGAAGCGTCCTTTTATTTTGTGGTGTGTTTACCACAAACTTTAAATTCAAAATTAAGGCATGTATGAGTTAAAATGAAAATACCAAACATATGGTCCTTGCCACATAGGTCAGAGGTACCGACCCTTTTCTGCCATTCTACCAAATGTAAGAGGATGAACATGCTTCAGGTCCTTTTACTAACTTTGTCTTCTGGGGGAAATCCAGGAAATATGCCTGGAGCATCTGCCCTTTGGAACATCATACCCCTAGAGCAGAGTTTCCCAAACAAGGGTATATCCCTTGGGAGTCCAGGGGAGATATTTATGTTTTTTTATGTCTTTGTTAAAAGTAAATTTGCATTATATCATTTTCATTGTTTATTTGTATTCATTTTGCTATTTGGATTATTAGGGAAGGTGTGTACATTAAGGAGATCTGATGGCACAAGGTTTAAGAATCCCTGCCCTAGAGAATAATATGGTCCTGAGTCTGGTAGCATTTCATAAATCCTTAAAGACTTCAGCGTGAGATCTGGAGATTAGGTGAACTGTCAGTGTGATTCTGTGTTTGCTTAAGGTTTGAATTGAGTTTGTCATTAAGCACCATTATTATTAATTGTTGGTTTTTCACTTTTAACCACATGTATGCAACTATAGTCAGAGGTGGTCAGCAGATTCTGACCAGTTCTGGAGAATCAATAGTGGAAATTTTGAGTAGTTCGGAGAACCGGTATACACCAACTCTTACTGGCCCCACCCCCATCTATTCTCTGCCTCCTCAGTCCCGGCTGATTGGGAGGAAATGGGGATTTCGCAATAACCTTCTCCTGAAGTGGGGTGGGAATGGAGATTTTACAGTATCCTTCCACTGCCATGCCCACTAAGCCACTCCCACCAAGCCATGCCCACAGAACCGGTAGTAAAAAAAATTGAATCCCACCACTGCCTATAGTCACAACTGCAGGTCAATTGCTATGTAAAATACCCAAAGGTTATAATAAATGTGCTGAAGTATCTTTTTTATTGGTTACTTTTAGTTTCTAGATTTATCTTATCGATAGCATTCCTCACAGACAAACCAATTGAAGCAACTAGCAAATGCAGCTAGGTAATTATCAAGTTTAGAAGACAGAGTGTCTTTAAAAATGTATGTGAATGTCCCTGTAGCACATGTTAGGAGTACTTTAAATAAAATTCACCTTCTCCCAAGATTATGCAAAAGATACCCAAATAAAGATAGGAAAAGGCCTTAATTGATTTAAGGTGCTTCCAGTTGCTATGTGCGTGGACATTTGTGTTCAGAATCCCATTTTGCTTTTTCAATCTGAATCTATACATAGCCTTACCATCCAATTTTCAAATAACGTTGAACATTATATTCAAACATAATGGTTACATTATGGCTAGACATTATATGTAAACTAGGTATACAATATATGTGTGTCTTCCTTCAGGCATGAAAAAAATGTAGTCCAGAGATCTTATGCTAAAGTAAAAATAAAAAACAGATTAATTAGACCCTATACTTGTTGGGGAAAAGGAAAATTATTGGTTGGAAGCTTATATATATCAGGATTCTTTCAACCATATACTTTTAATTTATTAAACCATCTTCAGAATTGTGATTCACATAAAAAGTGTATGGGCATCCCTTAAGTAATTTATATGTATGAATAGTTGCATTGGGAAGAGTTATATCACAAAGCACATTTTGTTATATTGTTATAATTGTAGTTAGATATGACATTGTAGATTCAGATGTTATAAGGCAAGAAAAAATTACTATATTATGGCTTAGAATATTTCCAGGTGTCCCATGTGTCTTTTGCTATTCTGATATAAAACTAGTCAAATTTGCATTACAAGTCTATAACTTTGTTGTATTTCTTAAAATTGCAACCACTTTGTTAGTCAGGGGATGTTGAAATGTTTGCTATCCAAACCAATCAATCAATCAATCAATCAACCAACCAACCAACCAACAGTTTTTGAAGCCCATGTGCAGAATTTCCATTGTATTTAAGAAACAATGCTTACTAGAATTTATAGAACCCTTTTTATAGAAAGCAGAAAAAAGCACTTGTTGGCAGTTTGTTTCTCCTTCCCATTTATTTATATGTGTTCCCAAAACATAAAATAAAATAAAACATTTTGAAATGTTTTCAAGTGATCAGATGAATTTTGAAAACTGAGGACAAATATGACTGGATAAGCAAGTTAAAGCAACTGATTGAATGAACTTCTCAGACACAAACCTTATATAGAGAGAAGGAAGATGAAATCTCAATATCACACTCTCCCAGCATCTTTAATACATAGCAATCAATCCAGAGTCCATTAGTAATCCTAAATGTGACAATAGCAGAGATTTGAGTTGTGTATCCAACAGCAAGGTGGTTTTAAGCAATTTTTATTCAACCTTCACTAAAGAATCCAATACACTGTACATGCAGATAGTTTTTTTCTAATATGATCCTATAGGAGATCCTCACTTAATGACAACTTTGATTAGCAACTGTTTGAAGTTATGGTGACACTAAAAAGTAGCTTTATACAGTGACACATCCCTGTAGTCACAGGTTCATAAGTTGAACACTTTGCAATTGGTGAGTTTTTACAACTGTCACAACATTCCATGATCACATGCACACCATTTACATGTTTCACAGTTGAGTTCAAATAGTCAGTGGAGAAGCTGGCAGTAAAATTTATTTATTTATTTATTTATTTATTTATTTATTTATTTATTTATTTATTTATGCCATTTGTATGCCGCCCACTCCCTAGGGACTCCCTAGTGATTGCAAGTTGCAATCACATCTCTTGCTTAATTACTGTGGGTAATTTGCTTAATGCCCATAGCAAACATTTAAATACAACTTAACAGCATTGTTCAGTGATGCAGTTGCCAATCCCAATTGTGGTTGTAATGTTAAGCACTATCTGTAATTTTAAGATTATAGGAAATATATTTCACACGATTTGAAACAACTCTTGTTGAGATACCAGCTATTTAACTATGGCTAATTTATGCCAAACAAAAGAAATTATAACCATTAACCACAAACCAAACAGATTTTAAAATGAGCATTGGTTTAGTGCTTGAGAAACGAATTCGAGCTTGATGTTCAGGATTCTTATGAAAGAAGATTACTGATTTATAAACCACAATCCAATTTCAATCAAGATTTTTAAATACAGCAAAATTAATTCAATACGTTGTAAATTCATTTAAAAGTATATGACAATAAAAGTTTTCTAAATACTAATCAATTTTGGAATCATTTTTTTTGTTTATCAAATGTATATAACTGTCTATCCCAGTAATATGATTATAGGTGACATACAATAAAACAACCAATTACATCTTAAACATTAAAATAATAAATTGTAATAAGGTAATGGGAGAATGCACCAAAATCTCACATACTATGCAATATCTTACATTATCTTTTATATTCTTAGTAGATTGACAAATACTAGCCATATTTAAGATATTTCTTTTTTTTCCTAATGTCATTTTCTTAGTACATGCCTGTTAAACTCATGGGTGGTGGACCGGATAGGTCACGCAAAGGCCTGCCCACCCCAGGTCCTCAAAGGCAAAAAACGTTGCAATATGTCATTACCCGGCCCGTGACGTGATCAAGTTTGATACCCACTTCTTAGTGTTTTAAAAATGTTTTGGAATTATAAAGCTCACTGATTAGGAAGTAGAGGCAATGTGTAAAGAGATACATTTTATTTTTTCCTCCCGAGCTTTAACATTGGTTGATTGTAGCTTTTTTGTATGTTTATAATTTATAAAAATTATGATTCATCCAAAGATAAAGGCTGTAGCAGTATTTCATATCAAGACATAATCTTAATTTTAAAAACTCCTGCCTCAAACTTTATAACATCTATAAACATTTGTAAAATGGCTCTGAAGGCATCTCTACCACATATCAAAGAAGCGCTATTAGGAAATTATCTAGCAAAACAAGTTTTTGTATGCCAGATTCATGAAGAGAACAGCAAGCCAATAGCTACTAAATTCAATGTAGATGTTCCCCCTTTCAGTATGGTCTAATAATTAAAATGCTTGACTACCAACAGGTAGAACCTGCAGGTTCTAGTTTTCCTTTTTATACAGAAGCCAGCCTGGTGATCTTGAGCCAGTCACTTCCTTTCAGCCCTAATCACATCACACTCTGCAGCACATTGTCTGATAAACTGACTTATTCTATACTTATTCTGAAGCTTTGAGTGCATGACATGAAAGAGTCGTACACTCAAAGCTTCAGAATAAGTATAGGCAAGCCCAGTGACAAAGAAGTTGAGCCTGGAACAAAATACAGGTAGTCCTCAACTTATGACCACAATTGAGTCCAAAATTTCTGCTGTTAAGTAAGACATTTATTAAGTGAGTTTTTCCCAATTTTACGACCTTTCTTGCCACAGTTGTTAAATGAATTATTGCAGTTCATACGTTAATAACCCTGTTGTTAAATTAATCTGGCTTCCCTATTGACTTTGCTTATCAGGAGGTCGCAAAAGGTGATCACATGCCCTTGGGACATAGTAATGTTCATAAATATGAATAAGTTGCCAAACATCTGAATTTTGATCACATAATCAAGGAGATGCTGCAAAGGTCATAACTCTGAAAAACAGACACTTTTTTCAGAGCTGTTGTAACTTTCAATGGTCACTAAATGAACTGTTGTAAGTTGAAGACTACCTGTATATGTATGTCCTATTATCTAAATAAGGATCTAAAGCAGTGATGGGTTTCCAAACTTTTTACTATCGGTTTGCTTGCTCTCGCACGCCGCACAACACTTCTGCATATGTGCAGAAGTGTCCAGGCAAGTGGGCGTGGCCACCCATTGCTGCTACTACCGGTTCACCCAAACTGGGAGCAACCCACCTCTGATTCAAAGTTTGATTCACACAACCTTCAACTCTTATATGCCCCTTTAACTTAGTATATATAAGATGCAGTGGCTAAAGATATCACACCAGAGAAGACTATGGAGTCTAGTCCTGCCTTAGCCATGAATCCTCCATGAATCCTTTGGACAGTCATTCTGTCTTCATCACAGGAAAAAGGCAATGGCAAGCCACTTTCAAAAATGTTTCTATTAAAACCTGTGTGAATGGTCACCAGCAATCAAGATTAACTCAAAGATAACAAACAAACCTTTAATATATAGGGGTTGAAAATAAATAGTTATTTGTTCTGAAGAATCTTTGGTTGGACCATAGAAATTCAGGAGCTCAGTGGTACATTGATCTCATAATACAACATTTTTCATCAAAAACTTATTAAATATAATGCCAATACCGCTTGCATGTTAAAAGTTATTATTACACACATCAATTTCCCTTGCCCAATGTTTCTAAAGCAGTTTTTTAACTTTAGGAACAATGTCAGTCTATTCTGAAAAACGAAGAAATTTCAGTTGCCATCTTTATATATTTAGTTAACAATTATCTGTACTGAACTGGAATCCCAACCTTTTAAAATGTAATGTTACAAATGAATTGCAAATTACGAAATATTAAAATTTAAATAACCAAGAAAAAGGCATATACCACAACCATCCATACTATATCTGAAACATTTCAAAGACCAAAGCATTCTTCCCCAAATAAGAGTGATTAAAGTACCGTAAAAAAAAGCTATAAAATATTATTTGAATTCATGCCACATATTCCAGTTGCCCCCTACACAAATTAACAAAACTGCTTAACTATTTACTAATGCTATGTAAATCAGTAGGGAGGGGATGGAAAGCATAATGAAGGGAATGATATTTAACAAAGGCTGATTTAAAAAATAAGCAAGACAAGAGACATAAGAGGAAGAGAATAATGAAGAGAAAAAGCATATCAACATAGAAGCAGTATTCATAACATTTTCCTATAACTCTTATTATGCAGCAGTAACAACCAAATAACCAACAACAGTTTTTAATAGTTTGCATTCATATTAAAAAAAACCTTCCTCCTTCAATAGAAGCTTAATTAAATATCTTTTTCCATTCTGTATGATTATGAAATGATTTCTTAGTGTCATTTGAATGCGTCAAACAAAAGTAGCAGAATTCTAATGAAATATTTGAAGTGAAGCTATTAAGTTATAGGGATGAGAACCGGAGGAAGACCTTGTAGTTCTGAAATCATTGTGGCCCGAGTAGGAGGGTCATGACTCACTAATAATCTTACAAAGTTCAGCATTTGCACACAATCTGGCATTTCCAGATAGAACTGGGAGAGATAATTTATGGCATCAGTCATAAAAAGGTGAGCCATTCCTATTATATCAGTCTATTACTAAGAAGGTGTTTTGTTTCATTTTTATACCTCACTTAATTCTGCTGGAATTTCCGAGAAGGAAGTAGCTGTATTATAGCTGGACAGTTATTTATTTTGTAACTCTGTGTATTGATCTTTTTTATGTCTATAGTAGCTACGAACAAAGATCAAATAAAAAGTATAACATTTAGTTCTATTAATAATTAATAATTTTTAAAATTTAGCAAAGTGTTTTCCTAATATCAAGGTAAAAAAGGATTGTATCGGATTAGGGATTGTAGTTCTGGAAAATATTGTTTCCATAAACTTTAGGAAATCATAGTGCAGAGTTCTTTTGACCAAAATGTGACTTGATATAAGACAATTCAGATATGCTCTTCATCGAGGGGTCCTGGTGGTTTTTGAGCTTGGTTGTTTTCTTGCAGATGTTTCATTACTCAAACTAGATAATTAGTGCATTTGGTGTGTGGATAATGAAACATCTTCAACAAAACAATCAAACTCAGAGGTTTATGGAGATTCTCAGTCATCCAGGTCATGGTTGTCCCAAAGGTGCTTTTTTCAAGAGGTAACTTAGACTTTATGTTTTTTTCTTTGAAGACATTTTGTTTCTCATCCAAGAAGTTTCTTCAGCTTTTCAGAAGCTTCTTGAATGAGAAATGAAACATCTTCAAAGGAAAACCAGAAAATCCACTTACCTGTTGAAAAAAAGCCCCTTTGGGACACATCCAAGGTTAGAGATTAACAAGGACCCTTCATTTCAATTTTGACCTACAAACATTCTTCTTTATCAATACTCTTTCCCCCCCCTATCTTCTGTTTAGATATAGACTTCATGTTCTTTATATTTGAGGGCACGTTGCATTGTTGAATTACAATAAAATTAGGCTATGCTGCTTAGTCAAAAAAATACCATATAAAAATATCTTGCAATTAATGCCTTTATAATACGTCATGGATGTATCTGTGTAACATAAGGTTTTCATCTTGTTCGCCTGTTTATATATTGACTACTTTTACAACTTATAACTATACAAATTTGTATCCATTAGTTCTGTTGAAAAGATATTTTGTTAGCTATTCCTCTCCAGTAAGTGTATGTGATAATGCTCACTCTTCACAAACAGAAAAAAAAAAAAACTCTTGCACAGTGATGCGTTTCCAGGCATGACTCAGATCCTCCTGACTGGTGAAATTGCTGCTTAAATTATAAGCAAGGAACATTTCCTCTTTAAAGCAAGGTTGTTTTATTCCTTGGAGCATCACCACAGAAAAGGTGGTTATTGCTTAATGCTAAGAAGCTGAATGTCTTCCCCTGATTATTTGTGATTATATCAATATGACTTTAATATCAGTGTATTTGGCAGAAAAGATAATTTCTTATAACTCTGGATTTATGTCTCATGTATTTAGAAATAATAATAGTAACAATTACAGTGAACACATTTATAAGTTATATATGCTATTCTTATTTTTAAAGCTCTGTGGGTCTTCTGCAAACAGTAGAGGACAGCAGCGCAATTAAACCAGGATCATTCAGACACTCTTTGTTTTCAGTTAGAATAGAATAGCAGAGTTCAAAGGGACCTTGGAGGTCTTCTAGTTCACTCCCCTGCCTAGGCAGGAAACCCTACACCACTTCAGACAAATGGCTATCCAACATCTTCTTAAAGACTTCCAGTGTTGGGCATTCACAACTTCTGGAAGCAAGCTGTTCCACTGATTAATTGTTCTAACTGTCAGGAAATTTCTCCTCAGTTCTAAGTTGCTTCTCTCCTTGATTAGTTTCCACCCATTGCTTCTTGTTCAACACTCAGGTGCCTTGGAGACTAGTTTGACTCCCTCTTTTTTGTGGCAACCCCTGAGATATTGGAACACTGCTATCATGTCTTCCTTAGTCCTTCTTTTCATTAAACTAGACATATACCCAGTTCCTGCAACAGTTCTTCATATGTTTTAGTCTCCAGTCCCCTAATCATCTTTGTTGCTCTTCTCTGCACTCTTTCTAGAGTCTCCACATCTTTTTCACATTGTGGCAACCAAAACTGAATGCAATTAATCACTAATATATGAGAGTATGGCTACCTCAGTAATGCAAAAATAAGAAACAGCAGCAACAGCAGTATAGTGGCATTTCTCAGCAAACCCAGTGAATTTTATCAAGAGAGGAAGCTACCTCTTCATAGGAATGTGATGGAATACCATTTCTGGTCTTCCCTAGGAGATATACCCAAGTGGCTTATGTCACTCTTAGCATTAAGTTCTCCTCACACATACTCATCACACACATACATACAACCCAAAGAACTGGTACTGATTTCTTCAAGACTTAGACTAAAATCTTGTATTTAATTTGAAAATCCAAGCCACTATGCTACTCCATAGTTATAATGAGAAAACCCCAAGTGGTGATTATTTATTTCCTTGGGTGATAGGTTGTTCTTATTTAATCACTTTTTAGTCTGCTTTCCTTTATAAGTAAACTGAAACAAATCTTCAGGAGTTGCAGCCTCTTCTGAGAGGTGCTGTTCGCCAAATGGAAGACACAACATTTTTTTGCTTTAAAGAAACTTGCCAAATAACATTCTTAATTCTGGTTAGAACTGGACACAAATTGTCAGACATAGTTCCTTTTACTGAATGGGTATATCCTGCCAGGTTTCCAGTGTGGTTCCAGATTATGTTGTTATTCTCTATTAACCAAAGTAAATAATGGTATTCTAGTTAATGAAAAAGGCTGCCAAGTAAGTAGACAAAGAGAAATAGTGAAAACAGAGTTCTGTTTTGTGGGGGTTGGTAGTGTCTATAAATGTATGTTTAATGCTAATCTTCATTTTTGACCCAGTAGCGACTTTTGAATTAGCATATAAAGGGGAGAATCTAAGAGCCTTTACACTAATAAACTAGTGCTCATATAGTTGACATAACAGTTTTAGATTCCTGACACAGACAGTCTTAGTATTTTGTACTTTGATTAGCTCTTCCATTTTTTTTAAAAAAATCCTGTTTTAATATCCAAGACTCTTTTAAATAATGATGTCAGAAATGGAACCTGAAATTATTGTATATAAGGTTTAGCATTAATTTATAACAATATTTCTTTTTAATTGTTTCATACTAACAAGATCTCATTGTTCCTTTACTCTTGTCAATATTTACTGCAGAATGCTGGCTTTCTATGCAGTGCAATAGAAGTTATGTTTCCCATAACTATGAGGTTGCTTTAAAGAGATATTGCCATAAGAAAGTAAAAGTATGTGCAGATCTTTAATTGGCTGAGCATATGCCAACATTAATCAAAGAAAGGCATATTTCCACAGATATATCCGAGTTCATCCCGAAAGACACATGTCCCTATAATACAGTCCTCTCAAGCTGGCACCCCGTGGACCGGGTGCATCATGTGCAGAACACGCCCATCCCGGCTCCGCAAAGGCAAAAAATGTCACTGTATGCCAATATACGTCATGTGATATGATCAAGTTTGACACCTATGCTCTAATGGAAATTACTCTGTGGTCATTTCTTACTTGCCGAGTGTTCAGAGAAATTTTTAGATTTTATTTTTTTAGATTTTATTTATTATTTATAGGCCGCCCTTTTCCCTGAGGGGACTCAGGGCGGCTTACAATTCATGGGAGGGGGTGTGCAAGACAAAACATAAGACAGTACGTGAATAAAAAATAAACAATAAAACACAACTTTCATTCAACATTCGGGTGGGGCGGATTAGAATCTTTATCCCCAGGCCTGACGGGATAGCCAGATCTTAAGAGCTGTGCGGAAGGTCTGGACGGTGGTGAGGGTGCGAATCTCCACGGGGAGATCGTTCCAAAGGGTCGGAGCTACTACTGAAAAGGCTCTCCTCCGCGTAGTCGCCAGTCGGCACTGACTGGCGGATGGAACTCGGAGGAGGCCTAATCTGTGCGATCTAATAGGTTGAAGGGAGGTAATTGGCAGGAGGCGGTCTCTCAAGTACTCAGATCCACTACCATGGAGGGCTTTATGGATGGTAAGTAGCACCTTGAAGCGTACCCGGAGATCAACAGGTAGCCAGCGCAGCTCGTGGAGGATAGGTGTTATGTGGGCGAACCGCGGTGCGCCCACAATCACTCGCGCGGCCGCATTCTGGACTAGCTGAAGTCGCCGGATGCTCTTCAAGGGCAGCCCCATGTAGAGCACATTGCAGTATTCAAGCCTAGAGGTCACAAGGGCTCGAGTGACTGTTGTGAGGGCCTCCCGATTCAGGTAGGGTCGCAACTGGCGCACCAGGCGAACCTGGGCAAATGCCCCCCTGGTCACAGCCGACAGGTGATGGTCAAAGGTCAGCTGTGGGTCCAGGAGGACTCCCAAGTTGCGAACCCTATCTGAGGGGTATAAAATTTGACCCCCCAGCCTGAGCGATGGAACACTGGCCAAATTATTGGGAGGGAAACACAACAGCCACTCGGTGGCTGGACTGCCTTATAAAACCTAAATTTTGCATTCAAACTTTGTTGATATTTAAAGAAAGGTGAAGTAAATTTGGTCTATTTTGTCAAATAAGATGAAGTTTGAGAAGCTGAAGGCATTTCTACCTTTCCTTGTTTCTTCTGTCCTCATTTATAGGCCTCATCATAGCCTGTTTTGGGATAATAAAAAGAATGTATGGGGGAGACTATATACAATACATTCCTACTCTTCTATTTTGTTTGTTTTTTCTGAAGAAATTCCCCCCCCCTCTGTTATTTACTTAATTCCAGTGTTAAAACTAGGAACCCAGATGTAATCGGAACAATAGACTGCCAGGAAATAATTAACTGGCAGACCTGTGGATATCATGGGAAGATCTATGTTCTACGTAACACCTATAGCATGCATTTCTTACCCAACAGCACACTACCTCCTTTTCTTTCTTCCTGTTGCTTTCCCCACAGTTTCTTCATCTGTTCCCTTTGCTGCATTAGCAGTTTCCAGTCTTTGGCAAATTTTACTTCCCTCCTTAAAGAGTGCAAGTTGTTCTCAAGAAGACAATCAAAAGTTCTAAACTTTGAACGGCTGCAATATGTAGTTCACAGAGATGTTAGTGGAGAAAGAGAGGCAAAAAGATAATTGGTAGAGGTAGAGAAAGGAGACTGTCTCCAGAAAGAAGACTACTTAATAAGCAAAGATGATTTTTAAGGGTACAAGGAAGGATTTAATTATAGTATTATCAATCTGTTAAACTGGAACTGTATGTAACACACAAAAGCAAGAATATTTGGAAAAAAAACTAAAAGTATGTAACTTTAGTCTTAATTATGCTTTCTTGGTGAAACTTGCTTTTAAAGCATTGCTGTAGAAATGCTGTTACAGCTATTCTTCAATTTTCGAATAGTCATGTTTAATCTAAAATACAGTATTTTTAGGTATTGAGTGAAGGGAATATTGGAGTATACTGACATTTATTTGTAGAAGGATGCTTAACCCATGAAGAGGTAATGATACTCCCTACTCCCCTTGTCGGGATTTCTTTTGAGTCTTTAAGAGAGACTTTACATCTAATGCCCTGGCATAAAGTAAAAAGCAACTGATATTTAAATCTGAGGGCCAAATTTCATAGATGCACTTAGGCTAATCTTGATTTTACTTTCTTACATGATTCTTTTAAAATAAATTGAATCATCTCATTTGTCACAAATCTCTCAGTACTAAAGAATGGTCTGTTCTGTAGTGTTAATATTTCCCGAGTGTGTAAGCAGGGAAGAGTACTCCTCCAGAAACTCATGGGATCAAAGGTCAGATAGTCAACTTAAAGGTACTGATAAGTCATGGGTACAAAAAACATGCATTTTTGCATACTTGTTGCAACATGATAATTTATACTTGTGCTTTGACTTTAGGATAATACTTACACAAAGGAGAATATTTTTTTATTTATTTGTTAAAACAGGAAAGTACTTAGCATCTAAAAATAAATAGTTGAGATGGTCACTCTCAACACATATAAAAAGCATTGTCTCTGAATGGAATTTGTGACAAAATGTAGGATATAGAGTGTTAACTCTATTCATCTTATACCCAATTGTTCCTAATTAAAGATAATTTGTGTCAAAGTAGTACTGGTAGGTTGAAACCAAGGAAACTCTGAGTTCTACTCCTGCCTTAGACAGAAAATCTGCTGAGCGACTTTGGGCCAATCACTTCTTTTTATCCCTAGGAAGGAGGCAATGGCAAACCACTTCTGAAAAACCTGGTCAAGAAAGCTTCAGGGATTTGTCCAGGCAATGTCCAAAAACCAAACACAGTTGAATGAATAAGATTGAGAAAACCACAAATCCAGAATTCAAAGCAGCATAATTAAAAAACAATGGATTTGAAATAAATTTGCAATGGGATGGGGGTAGGGGGTGGGGGAGTACAGATAAATTCCAATAATTGTTTAATCAGGAATTTACCAGTACTGCCAGCATATGGTAAAGTCCTTGTTAAGATGGCTTTGGTTCTTCATTCCTGTTCATTAGCATTATGTTTCTTAAATATTTTGATTGCATGATTATGATTCTGTAGTGCTTAAGATTATCTTAAATTTGTTGATACCCCTCTGAGAACCTAGACGGAACTTCATTCACTTCATACATATTAGGAATATATATAGCAACTATTTTTCTTTTTCTGTTATTTACCCATAGGATTTTATCAAGCTACCACTATGTTATATTGCTTCATGTGGGATTTTTCTAAATATGAATAAAAGAAGCAGTGGACTGACATTTGCTTTAGTTTCTTAATTGGCTTTTACAGACTTGCCTCTAGCCTTTTCTTCTTTCTAGACCAGGAATATCAAACTTGATTTCATCAGGTTTGTGTTTGACTTGGGGGGCATGGCCAGGAGGGGGGGCATGGCCAGGGGAGCATGGCCTGGTCAAGGTCACTCATGTCGGAGACACATGTGGTGGCTCTGCCAGCAAAAATGGGCTCCCAAGCTCCGTTTTCAGCTGCGACAGTCTCTGCAACCCTCTGCCAGAAAAATGGCGCTCGGGGAGCTTGGCCCTCCTGAGCTCAGTTTTCACTGGCAAAGGCACCACGGGCCAGTCCTTGCTATTTCCAGGCCGGCCTTGCGGGCCAGATCTAAGCACCCCATGGGTCGGATGCCGCCCATGGGCCTCAAGTTTGACACCTCTGCTCTAGAACTATGCTGAAATGATAGCTATCGGACATCCCTTCATTCTGCCAGAGGCACAAAGCAATCACTATGGGTACCAGGTACCAATCTGCAAGAGCCTTCTGAACTTTCCAAATAAATAATAAAAGCAATGTCTTGAGGTCATGAAACGTAACCTGATTTTGATGATTTTAGGAAATTTTGCATAATTTCAGTAAACATTCAAGAGACATTCACTCAAGCAATATACACTTTTCCAATTTCCAAAATTCAGTTAAATTCAAGGACACTAATTGTGAGGTATTTAAATTTAGAAAGATCAACATACAGTACAATAGCAGAGTTGGAAGGGACCTTGGAGGTCTTCTAGTCCAACCCCCTGCCTAGGCAGGAAACCCTATACTGTTCCAGACAAATGGCTATCCAACATCTTCTTAAAGACTTCCAGTGTTGGGCATTCACAACTTCTGGAAGCAAGCTGTTCCACTGATTAATTGTTCTAACTGTCAGGAAATTTCTCCTCAGTTCTAAGTTGCTTCTCTCCTTGATTAGTTTCTACCCATTGCTTCTTGTTCAACACTCAGGTGCCTTGGAGACTAGTTTGACTCCCTCTTTTTTGTGGCAACCCCTGAGATATTGGAACACTGCTATCATGTCTTCCTTAGTCCTTCTTTTCATTAAACTAGACATATACCCAGTTCCTGCAACAGTTCTTCATATGTTTTAGTCTCCAGTCCCCTAATCATCTTTGTTGCTCTTCTCTGCATTCTTTCTAGAGTCTCCACATCTTTTCTACATCGTGGCGACCAAAACTGAATGCAGTATTCCAAGTGTGGCCTTACTAAGGCATTATAAAGTGGTATTAACACTTGACTTGATCTTGATTCTGTCCCTCTATTTATGTAGCCTAGAACTGTGTTGGCTTTTTTGGTAGCTGCTGCACACTGCTGGCTCATATTTAAATGGTTGTCCACTAGGACTCCAAGATCCATCTCACAGTTACTACTATTGAGGAAGGTATCACCTATACTGTACCTGTGCATTTCATTTTTCTTGCCTAAATGTAGAACCTTACTCTTTTCACCATTGAATTTCATTTTATTAGATAGTGCCCAATGTTCAGGTTTGTCAAGATCCTTCTGTATCTTAAGTCTGTCTTCTGGAGTGTTGGCTATTCCTGCCAGCTTGGTGTCATCTGCAAGTTTGATCAGTTCCCCATTTATTCCCTCATCCAAATCATTGATGAAGATGTTGAAGAGTACTGGGCCTAAAACAGAGCCTTGGGGTACTCCACTGCATACTTCCCTCCATGTAGATGCAGTTCCATTGAGGACTGCACATTGAGTGCGCTTGGTCAGCCAATTATTAATCCATCTGTCCAACCCACATTCTTCTATTTTACCTAGTAGTAGGTATGGTCTACCTTATCAAATGCCTTACTGAAGTCCAAGTAAATTATATCAACAGCATTCCTCTGGTCCACTAACTTTGTCACTTTGTCAAAGAATTCAATAAGATTAGTCTGGCATGATCTGTTTTTGACAAACCCATGTTGGCTTTTGGCTATTATTTTGTTTGCTTCTAGGTGTTCACTAATTTGTTGCTTGATTATCTTTTCCAGAATCTTTCCTGGTATTAAGGTCAGACTGATAGGGTTGTAGTTTCCTGGATCTGTTTTTCCCCCTTTTTTGAAGATGGGAACCACATCAGCTCTTTTCCAGCCACTGACAGTTCCCCAGTACTCCAGGATCTCTGAAAGATATAGTTCAGTGGTTCTGAGATCTCATCTGCCAGTTCCTCCAAAACCCTGGGGTGTAATCCGTCCAGTCCTGGTGATTTGAACTCATCTAGGGTAGACAGGTGCTCACTTACCATTTTCTTCCTTATTTCAATTTGTGTTCCTAATCTGATTTTTGTGGTGCTGTTTTTGATAGGTTGGACTGTTTTATCCCTTTGTGTAAAGACAGATGCAAGAAATGAGTTAAATAGTTCTGCTTTCTCCCTGTTGCTTGTCACCTTCTTGCCACTTTCTCCCAGCAATGGACCAATTGTTTCCTTAACCTTTTTCTTGTTTTTAACATATTGGAAGAATGGTTTTTTTTTTGTTATTTTTTACTTTTGTGGCAAGCCTTTCTTCATTGTGAGCTTTAGCTTTCCTTACTTCATCTTTACAGGCTTGGGCTATTTGCTGATATTCTGTCTTGGTTATGTCCCCCTCTTTCCACTTTTTATATTTAACTTTTTTTGTCTTTTAATTTGTCAGAGAGTTCTTTATGCAGCCATTCTGGTTTCTTTTGGGAGCTGTTATTTTTCTTCTTCATTGGTATTGTGCTAGACTGAGCTTTTGTAATGTCATTTTTCAAAATTTCCCAGGCTTCTTGAGTTGTTTTCCCCTTGAGTATTCTCATCCATGGAATTCTTCCCAAGTGCTCTCTAAGTTTATTGAAATTAGCTCTCTTAAAATCCAAGACTCTAGTTTGACTTTATTCTACTACTTGTGTTTGCATAATGTTGAATTCCAATATTGCATGGTCACTTGCCACCAAGGTTTCTATGGCTTCAACACCTTTTATCATTTCCTTTTTGTTAGTGAGAATTAAGTCTAATATGGCCTTCTCTACTTTTTGGGAAACAAAGTTGTCTCCTAGGTTTGTTAGGAACCTGTTGGATCTTCCACTTGGTGCAGAGTTTGTTTCCCAGTTGATGTCAGGGTAGTTAAAATCCCCCATCACTATTGTGGTGTGTTTCCTACATATCTTAGTTAGCTGACTAGCAAAAAGTTCATCTACTTCCTCTGCTTGGTTGGGAGGCCTGTAGTATAGAGCTATGGCAATGTCATTTCCCCCCCAACCTTTAATATTGACCCAAATTCATTCAAGATAGTTCTTATCAGTGTTGTGCTCTATTTCTATAGAGATGTAGTTATTTCTTATATATAGCGCAACTCCACCTCCTCTTTTATTTGGTCTATTTCTTTAAAATAATCTAAATCCTTCTAGCTGTATGTTCCATTTGTGGTTTTCATCCCACCAAGTTTCTGTAATTGCAACAATATCGTATCTGTCCTCATTTACTTGAATTTCTAATTCACCCTGTTTATTTCTCAAACTCTGTGCATTGATGTATAGACATTTGAGTCCATTTTGATTGACTCTGTATTTCCTGTCTACATAACCTGTGTTATGCCTGACTGCCTCTATTTCTTTGCCACTTGTATGATTCATACACATGGTATGGCGCTCACTATTAAATGCTTGGTTTTGGTTGACAGCAGGAGTGATAATCTTACCCGCACAAACATCTATGTTACATGCACTGATAACCGTATGAGTTTTAAATTGCTGGGGACAGAAATATTCTGTATCATTCTCTGCCCCCGCTGCTCAGTTTAAATGTTTATCAGAAAATCTGTGAATTTAATGCCAAGTAAATCAATCCCTTTCTGGGATGGGTGCAAACCATCTCTTTTGTACAGTTATTCATTGGACCAGCTGCAGGCATCATGGCTAATAAAACCAAAGCCTTCCCTTTTACACTCCTTTAGCCACACATTAAACTCTGCTACACACTGGCCCTTCCCTTTTTGTTCCTTATATACTGGTAAAACATCTGAAAAGATAAGCCTACAACCTACACTACTAAGTTTATACCCCAAGCTCTGGAAATCCTTCTTCACAGAAAGTACATCTTTTTGGGACATATCATTTGTGGGATTCAGCCAGTTCACATCTATTCGGGAGAATCAGTTGGTAACTTTCTAAGTAGTTCAGAGAACTGATTGTTGGAAGAAATCTCCTTTTGTTTTTTTCCACTTTACAGGGCTAATCCTGTAAGGAAGGCAGGAAGGAAATATTCTAGTATTGTTTTTAGCCTAATCTTATTGACCTGCTTACAGAAACTGCCTCCCTAGTTAACCTTTATTACATTGTAACAGCTAAGGCGAAGCGCCCATTGACCTGAGTGACCTTGAGTTGGCCATGCCCACCCAGTCACATGACCACCGAGCCCCACCTACCCAGATGGTCATTAGGGCAGAGAACCAGTTGTTAAATTATTTGAATCCCACCACTAATTTGTGCCAAGATGTATAATAGCATCAACGTCACGGTCCTTACTTGCATTCTTGACTATCTTAAGAATACACCTCTTGTCTCTGCTGGCAGTAGCACCTGGCTGGCACCTGACTTCTTTTAAAACCTCCATATCCTTTCCTAAATTTATATCCCTTATGATTGAATCACCAACCAGAAGGTTACTTCTCTTTTTACATACCTTGATCTTCTTGTGAGACTGATGTATGATACCTGGGTGTGGTGGTCTCTCATGAGGAATAAGACACTCAGGCAAGATGTCTCGGGATGAGAGCGTTCAGAACAGACTCTGAAGCCCTCTTTTATTCTTATTACACTCATTAGCATACAATGTTATCACTGAGGGCCAGAATTGCCTATGGCCAGTTATTTTTAGGATTCATTCATCCTGTTTTCCACATTCCCATGTTCATTCATTGTTTCGAGTCAATAAATACTGGGCTTGCAGTCAAATGCAGGCCATGGTACAGTTTGCCAACTCCTCGAAAAAAGGAACTTGTAAGACATCAGATGTGGCCAAGAGGGGTTCCCAAACAGTAAGAGAAATGGGGACATACAAACCAGCAAGATCAAAACCAATAAGGCATTTAGCTCGAAAGCGGGCCTTATTTATTAAAAGAGCCATTAAATGAGGCTGGGAACTGATGGACTTACATGGGGTATGAGGGAGGTGTAACCATTCTACAACGTAAACTTTTTTGTCATGGCATTGTATAAGCACCCAGTGGGTAACAGGAGTAGCAAAAATTCCCAATGAGAGTGGGTGGTCTAGTAGAGCTCAATCCACCCAACAGGTGGTCATTGCCTCAGTTATTAAACTAAACATTCTGGGCCGGAGTAAGAATTACAATAGAAGAGGGGCCTAAAATTTGCTGCAAGGCAACCAAAGTCAAAGGCGAGGGTATTTTGATGGAGGGTACTACTGGAGATGAGTACGAGGCCAAAACCTTATGGCCTAAGTAGGAAAAAGGTTCATGGGTCTGAATCTTGTCTGGGGCTACTTGAAGACCAAACGTGGCCAATAATGTAACAAGCTCCGATAGCACAAGTTGTACTGTTCCCTTTGGGCCAGGAGCTGCAACCAAAATGTCATCCATATAATGGAAACCAAAAAGGTAGGATGAGATTTACAGAAAGGTTGTAATGCAAAATCCACAAAAGCCTGACACATAGTAGGGCTATTAAGCATTCCCTTTTGTACTCGGACTCGAACACCACATACTGGGTTCCATTAAGCAACATCCGAGCCAAATCTTTCCAATCCTGCGGTAGCAGTTGATAGGCACCCGCTAGAGAATTAAGAAGTCCTCTGGAGTAGTGACTGGTAATTCCATAATCCTTTACCGCAGTTTTTAATTCTTTAATCATTACCAGAGGCACGGGTTCCCAGTCAAAAACAATACCTGCTTGTGTATTTTGGTATGTGACTGGAAACAACTCAGTATCCTGCAAATTGGAGGTGTCTAAACCTCCTTCTTTTATTGCTTTTTGATAAACTCCTCTAATAATTCCTGGCTGTTGGGCGTGGCCAGAGGGGCTGTCAGCAGTAGTCTGACAGCATGCGGGTTGGGAAAGACCCTCAGGAGCCGTGGGTTGGCAAACCCGGAAGTCTGGAGCAGGAGTTGTTAACATAACAGACGTTGTTTGATAAGGAGGTGGATTCAACAACGGCTGAAGAGGGGATTCAGCATGTGTCTGAATCAATGTATAGGCAATTTTCCACAGACAAAGAACATCTGGGGGAGCCCTCGGAACTTGGTGGAGGACTGCGCCAATTTTCCTCCATGTGTCGGCTTTTAAGGAGCCATGTTCCGGATAAGATGGACAGTTAGCCCAAACGTAAGCAAGCAATTTGACAGCCTCTGATTTAGAGAGAGGCTTGGTAGTTTTATGGTCTTGGGTGCTTAAATATTTCTTCCTGCCTAATTGCCTAAGCTCTTCAACATGAACTTTCTGAGCTGCAGACATTCCACCCCCCATACTTACGAATTAGAGTCAGTCGCCAGCGATGTCGTCGGGTGCACCAAGCCTATTCCAGGCGGTAAGCAGAGGGTTAGCAAGGACGTATCCGTCGGCACAGGATCACGTCGGGGTCACCACGTGTGGTGGTCTCTCATGAGGAATAAGACAGGCAAGATGTCTCGGGATGAGAGCGTTCAGAACAGACCCTGAAGCCCTCTTTTATTCTTATTACACTCATTAGCATACAATGTTATCACTGAGGGCCAGAATTGCCTATGGCCAGTTATTTTTAGGATTCATTCATCCTGTTTTCCACATTCCCATGCGCATTCATTGTTTCATGTACACTATAGCACATCCTGTGGGAGCATTTTTCTGTCATTATTCCCACACCTGGGTCCCCATTTCGCCTTTCCAAAGAAAGTTGGTATTGGTATTTGGTATTGGTATTTATTCGATTTGTAGGCCGCCCTATTCCCCAAAGGGACTCAGGGCGGCTGAACAAAAAACCAAGGGAAGGGAAAGTAAGACAAACAAGACAGTGATACAACAATTTAAAAAACACAAGCACAACAGTTTGAGTAGGGGGGGAACTCAACTCCAGGCTTGCTGGGACAGCCAGGTCTTAACGGCTGTCCGGAAGGCCTGAAGGGTGGCGAGGGTCCGAATCTCCACGGGGAGCTCATTCCAAAGGGCCAGAGCAGCCACAGAGAAGGCCCTGCTCCAGGTGGTCGATAGCCGGCATTGGCCGGCAGATGGAATTCGGAGGAGGCCTAATCTGTGGGATCTAATGGGTCTATGGCAGGCAATTGGCAGGAGGCAGTCTCTCAAGTACCCAGGTCCAATACCATGTAGGGCTTTATAAGTGATGACTAGCACCTTGAAGCGTATCCGGAGACCAATAGGCAGCCAGTGCAGCTCGCAGGGGATAGATGTAACGTGGGTGTACCAAGGCACATCCACAATCGCTCGCACGGCTGCATTCAGCTGCATGGACCAGCTGAAGTCTCGGAACACTCTTCAAGGGCTGCCCCATGTAGAGCGCATTGCAGTAGTCCAGTCTTGAGGTCACGAGGGCATGAGTGACTGTTGTAAGATCCTCCCGGTTCAGGTAGGGGCGCAATTGGTGCACCAGGGGAACCTGGGCAAATGCCCCCCTGGTCACAGCCAACAAATGGTGATCTAAAGTCAGCCGTGGGTCTGGGAGGACTCCCAAATTGTGAACCATGTCTGAGGGGCGTATAATTTCACTCCCCAGCCTGAGAGATGGAATACCTTGCCAATTCTTGGGAGGAAAAAACACAAGCCACTCGGCCTTGTCAGGATTGAGAGCCAGCTTGTTAACCCCCATCCAGACCCTCACATCCTCCAGGCACTGACACATCACGTCAACTGCTTCACTGAGCTGGCATGGGGCGGACAGATATAATTGGGTATCGTCCGCATACTGGTGGTATTTTATCCCATGCCATCAGATGATCTCTCCCAGCGGCTTCATGTAAATGTTAAACAGGAGGGGGGACAGGACCGACCCCTGTGGCACCCCCATAATTAAGGGGCCTAGGGGACGACCTCTGTCCTCCAACCAACACTGACTGTGACCTGCCCGAGAGGTAGGAGGAGAACCACCGGAAAACGGTGCCTCCCACCCCCACCTCTCGCAACCGCCGCAGAAGGATACCATGGTCAATGGTATCGAAGGCCATTGAGAGGTCCAGGAGGACCAGAACAGAGGCCTGGCCCCCGTCTCTGGCTCTCCAGAGATCATCGGTCAGTGCAACCAAAGCAGTTTCCGTGCTGTAGCCAGGCCTGAAACCAGATTGGAAGGTGTCTAGATAATTGGCTTCTTCCAAGGACCGCCGGAGCTGAGAGGTCACCATTTTCTCAACAATCTTCCCAACAAAGGGGAGGTTGGAGACTGGACGGTAGTTATTTAAAACGGCTGGATCCAGGGACGGTCTCTTCAGTAGGGGTTTCACCACCGCCTCCTTTAAAGGGGGGGGGAAAGGACCCTTCCTGAAGAGATGCGGTCACTATCACCTGGATCCAGCCCCGTGTCACCAGGAGGGACACGGGTCCAGTACACATGTGGAGGCACTCACTGCTCCGATGGCCTTGTCCACTTCCTCAGGGGTAACAGACTGGAAATCAATCCAATGATGACGCTCAAGGCCCTCCCCCAGTACCTCGGCTGGCTCTGCGCAATTGGAGTCCAGGTTTGCCCGAAGCCGAGCCACTTTATCCGCAAGGAATTGGACGTACTCCTCAGCCTTATCTTGTAAAGGAGTGCCCGCATCTCTCCCTTTAAGGAGGGAACGGCCTATCCTAAATAAGGTGGCTGGGCGTGACTCAGCGGAAGCTATCAGAGCGGCAATGTGAGTTCTTTTTGACGTCCAAATTGCCTGGAGGTAGGCTCTGATGCAGGATTTTAACAGTGCTCAGTCTGACTCAGACTTACTGGATCTCCAGCGGCGCTCTTTTGGCGCTTCATCTCCCAGAGTTCCTCAGTAAACCAAGGATCCCTCCTGGATCCACTGCCATGGATCGGCCGTAAAGGCACAATCCAGTTAAGGGCCCCTGTCGCTGCTGAGTTCCAAGCGGCAACCAGAGTCCCAACCGAATCGCGGGCGAGAGTATCAGGTATAACACCAAGCGCCGTCTGAAAGCCCATAGGGTTCCATAAGGCGCCTGGGGTGGAACCACCTAATCGGTTCCTCCTCCCTACAGTGGGGGATCGGCCTCCGAAAGTC
Source organism: Thamnophis elegans (assembly GCF_009769535.1). Classification (NCBI taxonomy): domain Eukaryota; kingdom Metazoa; phylum Chordata; class Lepidosauria; order Squamata; family Natricidae; genus Thamnophis; species Thamnophis elegans. The sequence continues at coordinate 40,291,658 of NC_045548.1, forward strand.
AAGCCTCAGTAGGCAGTGGTCTGACCACAACTAGGGCAAGATCTCAATACCCCTCAGACCAAGAGCGCAACTCCACTGCTCCGAGAGGAATACAAGGTCAAGTGTGTGACCCGCCGAGTGAGTCAGATCCTGAATTATTTGGGTCAAGCCCATGGCTGTCATGGAAGCCATGAACTCCTGCGCCCCATCAGAGTGCTCGTCGAGCGAAGGCAAGTTGAAATCCCCCAGCACCATAAGCCTGGGGAACTCAACTGCTAGCTCGGCTACTGACTCGAGGAGCGAGGGGAGAGCTGCTGCGACGCTGTTGGGAGGCAGGTACGTTAGCAGCAAGCCCACTTGACCCCCGGGGTCCAACCTCACCAGCAAGGACTCACATCTGACAAACTCCGGAGCAGGGATCCTACAAGGAACTAGAGACTCTCGGATAACCACGGCCACTCCCCCACCCCTTCTCTGATTCACGGCTGGTGAAGCACCTGAAAACCCTCTGAGCACATCTCGGTGAGGGGGACTCCTCCCTCCGGGCCCGGCCAGGTTTCAGTAATACATGCCAGATCTGCCCCCTCGTCTAAAATTAGGTCCCGGACGAGGGGAGCCTTGTGAACCACAGACCTGGCATTTAGCAACAACAGCCTGAGACCAGGGCCCTGATTACTCACACCATCTGGCCTTGGAGTAGGACTGATAGGGCCGGAAGGAGGGATCTCTGTAACATAGCGAACCCTCCTTCCCCGGTAATGGCTCGCCCTAAAGTCCCCGTCATATCTGCCTCTCCCAGTTAAGACCGTAATGCTCTGGCCCACTCCCGTGTCCATAGGCCCCCCACCCTCCCCCAGGGCTGACGACATCCCTGGCAAGCCCTTCAAACCATGCATTCTAAGGCTGGGGGTTAAACCAGGCACTTCTTCAAAGCAGGAGGTACCCGGTTATAGTCCCAGCCTTTTCAAATGTACTCACTCATCCAAACAAACACTCCCCCATGGCAATTAAAAAAAACACAAATACAGCTATATAATAAAAGTGGGTATATAGATACATCACAGTCACACCTCAAACACTCCTCATACATTAAAATGTCAGGAGCACTGCACTAGTGCGTTATCAAACGATGATGTAAAAGTGGAGAGAGAACTGCTCCTCTCCTCTCTCTCCTCTATGTCCCGGAGAGGCGCCCACGGCCACCAGAACAAAAGTTGATAGTGTACAGGGCATGAAAGTCTGGTGGTCACAAGTAGCAGCCATTCAGTCTCACCCCTCTTAAGGTCTAAAAGAAGGTCAGCGGACTGCATGCACAGGAGTCTCTTTCCTGAGATTGCATAAGGTCCATAGTCTGGGGGGCCAAAGTCTGGAACTGGCCCGAGCCGCTCTAGGAGGGGGGGAGAGAGCGCTGATCTTTCCGAAACCAAGTCCAAGTCCCAGCCCTTGCAGCCGCCATCCTCTATCGCTCCTAAACCCAGCCCACCCCCAACCCTACTCCTAACCTAATCACTAATCTAAACTAATCTAACACTAACCTAACACTAACCTACACCCTAACCCCACCCAATTTTAACCCAACACCAGCCTAATCTACTACTAATCCTACATTAACCCAGCCCTAGCCCAGCCCTAACGCTTATCTCAAACCCTGACCCTAGCCCTAATTCCTGCCATTTAATCCCTCCCGCACCCTCGGGTGCAACCAACTGTTGCCCTTGTAACTATTTCTACACTATAACTATCTAACTATACCTATACCTATACCTATACCTATAACTAACTATATCTATCTCTTATCTAACTCTATCTAAACTAACCAGAGCAATGGCAGGTGGCAGACGGGCGGGGGAGAGCAGATGTTACAGGCAGGGCATCGGACACAGGGCACAGTAGAGAAGAGTCAAAGCGGCTAGGGAGATGGTAAAAAGCTTCCCAATAGCTGGGGAGGGAGGCAAAGGAGCAATGTCCGGAGGAGGCTATGATGACACGGAGGCCAGAAGTTGGAAAGAAAAAAAGGGGGGCATCCAGGCCTCTCGTTCCCTCGGAATCTGGAGCGTGGAATTCAGAGTGCCGTCTTCCTCTCCACCCGAGCAACCACACCAGGCAGACAAGCGGCCAGGTCTTTCTCCAGAGGACTGCAGGACAGCAAGGCAGCAGGCAGTGCGGCGAGCAGAATAGAACAGGGTGGGGTGGGGTGTCTGGAGCGGCTACGGCGGCGGCAAACACAGCCAGCCGTCTGATCCGCCGCTCCACGATCTCAAACAAAGTTTCCGACGACCCCACCTTCTTCACAGCTGGATTAAGTCCCCAGGGCTCATGGCGCTGTTCAAATCAGTCAGGCAGGCAAGGTTTGCAGTCGCTACAATTCAGCAGTGCGGTGCCGCCATCTTCCCCTTCATGCCGCAATCCAGGCCGCCGCAGTTCCACTGCTCGGGAGATGGCCACGGGTGGCTACTGGATGACAAACCGAGCTTTACACGATTCCTGGGACCAAGCCCCACCGGAAAGGTTTGTTAAAGATGAAAAAGGACTCCGGAGGCTCTCGGGATCTTCTGTATTTGGCACTGGCTTCTATAGAGCGAGAAGCCAGGCAGCCATCCGAGTCCCGCACATGTGCATTGTGGTGTTCTTCATTTTGGACCACGATCCCCTGCTTCTTTGAGCCATCATTTTTAGTGTCCCCATTAAGGTGAGCAAGGGCGCTATATCTGTTATGCTGGGTCACAGCAAAAGCTTTGTGTTTATGGTTCATAGCTCTCACCCTGCCATATCCCACGGTTGTCCAGACTGCTCTTCTCCTGCAGGAACTTTGCGGTGGAGGGAGCTGATAGCATGGCATCTCCATAGTGTAGAATGGCTGAATTGGGCACCTAATTTCTGCTTGGAGGGCACAGATTAGAGATTCTAGATAGGTAATCTGTCTATGTAGACTAGTAATTTATTTACAAAGGGGACAGTATCCAAATTTGAAAAGAGTACTGCGAAAGACAGGTGCAAAACAGCTATTACATGAACATACAGGGAATGTAGATAGAAAACATAACAATCTTTTACTCACCTCTCAGTAAGCTCAAAAATTTTGTCAAAGGACATTAGGTGGATGAAAAAATAGAGCATAAAATAGAAAAAAAGAAGACACTTACCAAATGGGCAAAAAGTAGCAATAGAAAAAAAAATTCCCCAAAACCCTAAACCTGTACTTTTTAGGAACTTATTTGACAGATTTCAGCCTAATTTTAATTTTATTTTTAAAAGTGTTCAATTCCCATTCCTTATCCTTCTGTTTTGAAAATTCTTATTGGAATGAATGAAGAGATATTTCAGTTGGCACTAAGCTCTGTGCAATTCTGACCATTTTCATGGGCTTATCTAATTAATCCTTGAGTGCATTTATTCTTGTATAGCTCTCTATTTTAAAAAAAATCCCCTATTTAAACCAGTGACGTGAAGTTTATGGTTAGTGAGGCAGGAATTTTTTTAGACTTGTGGACTTCAACTCCCAGAATTCCACAGCCCGGCATGCTCAGTTCTGATTTAAAATGACAGCATTTGTTTTTCTCCTTTGCTAAATAAGTTTCCTTCTTTCTTTTTTTTCTTCTCCCTTCCTCTCCTTCCTCTTTCCCTCCCTCCCCCCTCTCTCAAACACACACACACACACACACACAGAAGTTGCACCAGGATTCAGAAAATTTAGGTTTTCCTCCTCAGCCCATGTTAGCAATACCACTAGCAGCATTTTGGCTGGCAGGTATAAGTAGAAGTGGAAATTCATTCTACTGAAAACATTGTTTTTTGCTTATGATTGGATAATTAAAATTTCAGAAGCCCCAAAGGCATAGTATTAGAGTGTTACATAGTGCATAAACTAAAGAACTGTCTCAATACGCTCCCTCCCCCCTGTCTCAAACACACACACACACACACACACACACACACACACACACAAAGTTGCACCAGGAAGATGAAGTTTGAATTCCTCCCCCTCCCTCCGACCCACACATACCTTTTCCAGCTGTTTCACAGAGGATTTCAACTCTGCTCTTACCTGCCATCATGAAAAGAAAAAAAATGTAAAAGGAAAAGGGCAAGAGCTGAGGTCAGGCTGAGCTAGTTGCTGTCAGAGTCACCGTGGATGACTCTGCTTAGTGCTTAACTGTTTAAAAAAGCCTCTAAAAAAGGACCTTCTACAGCAGGAGGCAAGAGAACAATGTGCCTCATCTATGTCAGGAATTTTTTGGCTTTTAACCCTTGCTTAACTCTGCTTGAGTGATCATAAAACACCAGACTAGATAAGGCACATCGTTCTCCTGCCGTCTCCTGTAGAGGGCACTTTTTTAGAGGCTTTTTTAAACAGTTAAGCACTAAGCAGAGTCATCCATGGTGACACTGGCAGCAACTAATTCAGCCTGACCTCAGCTCTTGCTTTTTTCCTTTTACATTTTTTTTTCTTTTCATGATGACAGTGGTGAGGCTCTGCCTCCCCTGCCACCCCTGACTGCACGACCCTAATTTAAAACCACAGCTCAGTTAAAATAAAGTATAAATGAAAATACTTCCTTTGATAGATTTGTACTCAAATCACACAATATCTAAATATAAAATTTAAATGTATTCATATTTTTTACAGTTTTGAAAACATTGGTTTTTAACTTAAAGCTTTTAGGAACATTGGACCTCATAGGCTAAATTCTATTTTAAATAGGATGACTGTATTTTCAACATACTGAATTCAGTTCAGTTAAAGTTTACATTTGTAGGAGATACAATGTAGGGTTAGAATAGTATCAAATTTGAAAGGTGTTGATTTCAATACTTTGACTTGTTCATTTATACATCTATTATGAGCATTTGCACACTGATTCTTTTAACAGACGGATTACTGGAGTATGATTTGAAGGAAATAGACTGATGTGGCAGTATAGTTTTCCTTATATTTTGTTATAAAGCATACTGTAAAAGTATTATGGAACATCGATCATTGTGTAAATATAATATATGTCAGTGACTCATCCTGAAGATAAAGTAAAAATCCCTTTTATTTAGATATGATAAATGCTGTATATATGCAATATAAAGTGAAAATAAAAACCTTATGTGAAACTTTGGGCAAAACACCTAAATGATTTTGTCTGTTTAAAGATACCACACAAATCTCTTGGGGGACAATGTTTTATTATTTATATACTGCTGCAGTATATATATAACCCCCACAAATTCATATAGGTTTGACCATGTGAATACATATGATAGCATTTTTGTCTAATCTTTACATTGTTTTGCTTTGTCCCAACAGGAAAATATGGGATGTATAAAATCCAAACAAAAAGAGAATCTGCATGGAGATGGGCTAGATGTGAAGAACAAATCAGTACGTAAAACTGAACGAACTATTTATGTGAGGGATCCAACGTCCAATAAACAGCAAAGGCCAGTAAGTAGATAGTTTCAGGGAACAATTTCCACAGGAAGATTGCAGTTTGACTGGCATATCTTAAATGTTTATTTCATTTAAAAAAACAACACAACATATAACCAGGAATGAAAATTACATTTTCATGAACTGCAGTTTAACTTTGTGGCAATGGGTTCATTAGCCCATAAAGAATGTACCTGAAATCCAGAATCTTTGAGTCATCAGTTCCAACTAAGAGCAGTTTGAATGTACAGCCCTGCATTGATATATTACTAAGCAGTGTTAGTTTCACTGTGGAATCTTGGAAATACATTAATTCCTTTTTTTTAAAAAAAAGTCTCTTTTTTAACCTGTTCACAATGGAGGAAATTGCTTTATAATTTATTTTCTTCAGTTGAACTGAAGAAGCTTCTTGGATGAGAAGCAAAACATCTTAAAGGAAAAACAAAGGAAACAAACAAAGTTGGCCTTTTGAAAAAAGCATATTTGGGACATGATCTGGATGATTCTCCATAGACCTCAGGTTGGGAGTAAATGCCTCCCACTGCAGCTGCAAGGGGTGGGAATAGTAGGAGAAGACTATGACTACAAGCACAATGAAAGTATTTACTCCTGTGGGAAACAAACCACAGGTTGTCCTCGACTTACAACTGTTCATTTAGTGACTGTTCAAAGTTACAACAGCACTGCAAAAGTGATTTACGACTATATTTCAGACCTTTGCAGCGTCCCCATGGCCATATGATCAAAATTCAGATGCTTGGAAACTGGTTCATATTTATGACGATTTCCGTGTCCCAGGGTCATGTGATCACCTTTGCGATCTTCTGGCAAGGAAAGTCAATAGGGAAGCCAGATTTACTTAACAACCATGTTATAACTTAAAAACTGCAGTGATTCACAAAACTGTGGCAAGAAAGTTTGTAAAATAGTACAAAATTCACTTAACAAATATCTCACTTAATAACAGAAATTTTTGGCTCAATTATGGACATAAGTCGAGTACTGTCTGTTTTAAACTAAGATGGGCCTTGGCCTAATCCTAATTCCTTTGCAGAGTGCCGCATTCAAGTGTCCACCTAAGGAGATTTTCAGGGTAATTTCTTTACCATCGCCAGTGTCCAAAAATATTTTTTTAAACTGCACTCTTAAAATGTTATAGAAATACTGCACTTATTCTCATAAAGCATATACTAAGGAGGGGGATGGTCTCCATTTTAAAGATGGATGCCTTCATAAAATACTTTTTTTCATTTGATGAAAACTGCTATAGATAAGAAAGATAAATTGCAACAGAGTCTGAAAGCCCAAAACTCAATATTATTGTTCTTTTTAAAGTTTAGGAACTGAGAACTAGACAATGCACCTGGCAATTTTATCCATTACATGATAACTGTTTTTCAGTTATCATATGGTAACAAAACCAGCTGGAGTCACACACTGTGCTAAAGCGTGCCACAATGACTTTTCTCATTTGAGGTTGTTTTTAATGAAGAAGAATAACTAATAGAATACAAAGTATTGCCCTTAAAGAAAATCTACATTTCTGAATGCAGGTACAGAGGTACAGAGCAGTATTAAAAAGTTGAATGGCACTTTATTGTATTATTGGACCTACCTGCCCCAAAATAATATGACAAAGATGAGATGATAGACAATCGGAATGTGCAGCAATCTGGAAGTTGCTCATTGTGTCCTTGCTTGAAATCCTTTTAGAAGCTGAACTTTTTGTAATCTTCCTTCCAATCCCAGGAAAAGATGCATTTGAATTAAGGATGTGCCAGTATTGGGATGTCAAAGTCCACACTTTCTCTGAATCATCTTTTTATTCAAATCTCAATTATTTGATGCTCCTATGGAGAAGGGTCTCAGGAAGCTATAGAGTAGCAGTGGAGGAAAGCAATTTACCATCGATAAATGGAGCTTCTGTTCCATTTACTGCCCATCGCAATAGCCATTTGATACACAAAGTGCTTAAAATCTGCCTTCATAACTCCAAAAGTGTCCACCAACTAACTACAAGACCACTGCATTAACTATAATTATAGTTTAGATTAGTACAATATATAATTTCAGTTTTTCCAGATTATTTAACAAAACATATTTTGTATGAATTTAGCCTAGGCAACTAGGGACTAACTCTTCTTACAAGTCACGTGAACTGCTCATATGTACTTCCTTTAACATGATAAGGAGTAGCATTGCTGATGATTAGTATTTCAATTCAGCAGGATTTAAGGATTGGCTGAATTTCATCAGTTCCTCCTTTTAAAAAAAGCAAGGCTATGCTCCATTTTCTTACAGTATTATGAACTGATTGGAACATCATTTAAAATGTGAGCTAATTCTGCACTGGATTGCCTTCTGTCAGAATAACATACTGTATTTTTCGGAGTATAAGACGCACCGGAGTATAAGATACACCAAGGTTTTGAAGAGGAAAATTTTAAAAAAAGGTTTTGCACTCTGCATACCTCCAAAAATGGCCCATTTTTTTGTGAAAACAGGCCCGTTTTTTTGTCAAAAAAAAAAGACATGCATAGCCTTTAAGAGGCGAAGAAAAACGCTGAGAATATCATTGAGCCAGCCGGAGTCTGTGCAGGGGGAGCCCCAGTGGTGGAGGGTGATTCGGGGGACCTGAGCAGGCGGTTGTTTGGGGGGGGGGGTCGCCATTTTCGGGCGGCTCCCAGTCTATGCGGCTGCCCTCGGCAGTTCTCCTGCTGTCTGACTGTGAAGATGGCGGCGTCGCGCTGACGGCGCCATTCCCGGTGGTTTCCAACAGCCCTGGCATCATTTGACCTCGCTCTTTTGACCGGGGGGAGCCTTGGACTTGGACTCGCAATACCTTTGTGCCAGAGAGGGGGTGGCTGGTCCGGGATGGACCAGCTAAACGAGATCAGGCGGCTGGCTTTGCTTGCCGCCACTGTGGCTCTACCAGGCACCCCCCCTCCCATCGTTCCATCGGTTTGCGGCGCTCCGGACATCTTTTGGCCTTGTTTTTCACGACCAGGAGGAGCCCTCAGATTTACACCGGTTTGTCATCGTTTCAGAGAGGGGGTGGTCGATTTATTACGGCGCCAGATGAGATCGGGCAGCTGGCTTTGTTGTCACCGCTGCGGCCCTCTCAGGCGTTCCCCCTCCACTCCATTCAACTGGGCCTTCTCTGCAGTGCAGCCTCTCCTCTGCTTTACCCTTGCGGCTCCGAGGCCTCTTCTCCTTGCCATCTGGCTCCCTCTGTTTGCGGACCTTGGGCTTCTGGACTTACAATCTGGTTCATCTGTTCGACCACTACCACCCGCTGCCGCCCCAGGGACCTCAGCCACTCCAGACTTTTGGCCCTCTTTTCCACACCGTTCTAGGAGGGAAGACGAGTCACTCCCTCTACACCACTGCCGGTTCCCATCAATTTGAACTGCAGGACTCTGCCTTATGAACTTTATGCTTGCACAATACTAACACCAATATCTGCGCAAATTTCTTTTCTGTATGTGGAGTGAGTGTTGTATGCATGTAATTGAATGTTCCCATGTTTTTAAATTAATTTAACTTCATTTTCTATTTTATCCTACCATTGTATGTTTTTAATGTCATAGTGGGGTATGTATGCGGAGAATGCCTGGCTGGTATATATGAGGGGATTGAGAGTGTGGCCTGGATCCCCCTCCACTGAGTGCAGAAGCAGAAGTGGATGGGGCCCTGGATCCGCCTCTCATCCCAGAGTGCATGGTATGAATGGCCTGCTGAGAAGAACGGGGACCATGGGAGGGGGGGGGTCTACGGGGATGGGAGCGGACCGGAGCATCGTGGTTATGACTGGGAGGAGCAGATACAACAGGAGCTACAGGGCTAGCCATTACCGGGGAAGGAGGGTTCACTACGTCACAGCGATCCCTTGTTCCGGCCCTGAAAGCTCAACTCAAGGACCAGGTGACAAGAGAAGTCAGGGCCCTGGTCTCAGCTTGCTGTTGCTAAATGCCAGGTCTGTGATTCATAAAGCTCCCCTCGTCCGGGACTTAATACTAGACAAGGGGACAGACCTGGCATGTATTACTGAAACCTGGCTGGGCCATGAGGGAAAATTCCCCCTCTCAGAAATGTGCCCAGAAGGGTTTCAGGTGCTCCACCAACCACGACACCAAGAAAGGGGTGGGGGAGTGGTAACTATTATCCGGGAGTCATTAGTTCCTCGCAGGATCCCTGCCCCAGAGACTGTCGGGTGTGAGTCCCTCCTTGTGAAGTTGGACCTGGGGGGTCAAGTGGGCTTGTTTTTGACGTACCTACCTCCCAGCTGTGTCACAACAGCCCTGCCTGCGCTCCTAGAGTCAGTAGCCAGACTGGCGGTTGAGTTCCCCAGACTTATAGTACTGGGGGACTTCAACCTGCCATCTCTTGTTGAACGCTCTGATGGGGCTCAGGAGTTCATGGCTTCCATGACAACCATGGACTTGACCCAGGTAATTCAGGGTCCGACTCATACAGCGGGACACACACTCGACCTTGTGTTTCTCTCGGGGCAGTGGAGACGTGATCTGGAACTAAAGGGGATAGAGATCTCATCCTTGTCATGGTCAGATCACTTCCTGCTAAGGCTTGATTTTTGGAAGCTACTCCCCCATTGCAGGGAGGTGGAGCCGATTAAATGGTTCTGCCCCAGGCGCCTGATGGACCCATTGGGATTTCAGACGGAGCTTGGAGAGATACCCGACTCCCTTGCCCACAATCCGACTGAGTCCTTGGTTGCTGCTTGGAATACAGCGCCGGCTGAGGCATTAGATCGGATTGCGCCTTTGTGGCCTCTCCGCGACAGTGGATCCAGGAGAGCACCTTGGTTTACCAAGGAACTCCGGGAGATGAAGCGCCAAAAGAGATGCCTAGAGCGACTTTGGAGAGCTAGTAACTCCGAATCCAACCGAACACAACTAAGAGCCTTTATTAGGACTTATTTAGTGGCGATACGGGCAGCAAAATGTACTCATTTTTCTGCTCTTATTGCATCCACAGAATCTCGCCCTGTTTAGGATAACCCGCTCCCTCCTGAAAGGGAGGGGTGCGGGGAAACCCTTACAGGGAAGAGCTGAGGAATTTGCCCAGTTTCTGTCGGACAAAGTCACTCAGATTCGGACAGACCTTGACTCCACTTGGACAGTGCCAGCAGAGATGCTGAGGGAAGGCCTTGATCAAATTTTGTGGAGTGAGTTCCAGCTTGTCACTCCTGAGGAAGTGGACAAGGCCATGGGAGTGATGAGTGCCGCTACCTGTTTGCTGGACCCGTGTCCCTCCTGGTTAGTCTCAACCAGCAGGGAGGTAACATGAGGCTGGCTCCAGAGGATCGTGAACACCTCTCTTCAGGAGGGATCTTTCCCGCAACCTTTGAAGGAAGCGGTGGTGAGACCCTTCCTCAAGAAGCCTTCTCTGGACCCAGCTGTCCTTAAAAACTACCATCCAGTCTCCAACCTCCCTTTCTTAGGGAAGGTTGTGGAGAAGGTGATGGCCTTCCAACTCCGACGGACCTTGGATGAAGCGGATTATCTAGATCCCTTTCAGTCTGGTTTCAGGCCTGGTTACTGCACCGAAACCGCTTTGGTCGCGCTGACCGATAATCTCTGGTGGGCCAGGGATAGAGGACATTCCTCTATCCTGGTGCTCCTTGACCTCTCAGTGGCCTTCAATACCATCGACCATGGTATCCTTCTGCGGCGGCTGGAAGAGGTGGGAGTGGGAGGCACCGTTCTATGGTAGTTCTCCTCCTACCTCTCTGGCAGGTTGCAGTCGGTGTTGGTCAGAGGACAGAGGTCGACCCCTAGGCCCCTTAAATATGGGGTGCCGCAGGGCTTGGTCCTGTCCCCCCTCCTATTTAATATCTACATGAAGCCACTGGGTGAGATCATTTGCCTGCACGGGATTAAATACCACCAGTACACGGATGATACCCAGCTGTATCTTTCCACCCCGTGCCAACTCGGTGAAGCGGTGGAAGTGATGTGCCAGAGCCTGGAAGCTGTTAGGGTCTGGATGGGAGCGAACAAGCTTGCACTCAACCCTGACAAGACCGAGTGGCTATGGATGTTGCCCCCCAAGGGTAGTCCAGATACTCCATCTTTAAGCCTGGGGGGTGAAATTTTACACCCCTGCGGCCCGCAACTTAGGTGTCCTGACAAATGGTGTTCTAGAGTCAGCTGTGACCAGGGGAGCTTTTGCCCAGGTTCACCTGGTGCACCAGTTGCGGCCCTACCTGGACCGGGAGGCACTTCAAATGGTCACTCATGCCCTCGTCACCTCAAGACCTGACTACTGTAACGCGCTCTACATGGGGCTGCCCCTGAAAAGTGTTTGGAGACTACAATTGGTCCAGAATGCAGCCGCGCGAGTGATACTGGGTGTACTGAGATACACCCATGTTACACCCATCCTCCGCGAGCTGCACTGGCTCCCCATCGGTCTCCGAACGCGCTTCAAGGTGCTGGTTATCACCTTTAAAGCCCTACATGGCTTAGGACCCGGATATCTACGAGACCGTCTTCTGCCACATACCTCCCAGCGTCCGATAAGATCACACCGGATGGGCCTTCTCCGGGTGCCGTCGATTAGACAATGTCATCTGGCAGCTCCTCGGGGGAGGGCCTTCTCTGTAGCTGCCCTGGCCCCATGGAACGATCTACCCCCAGAGATCTGGACCCTCCCCACTCTCTCGGCCTTCCGAAAGTCTACTAAGACCTGGCTGTTCCAGCAGGCCTGGGGCTGTTGACCTCATGAACGAGGTCCAGCCCCACTAAGGTTGAGTGTATGATGTGTCTTTTTAATTTGTCTTTCTCTATTTTAAATTTTTTAGTATCCTTTTTAGAATTATTTTATATAAGCCGCCCGGAGTCCTTCGGGATTGGGCTGCATATAAATTTATTAAACTTTAAAACTCATATCTGCCTTCCAGCCACCAGGAGCACTCTGCAAGGATCCTAAAGGCTACGCATGGCCATTTTGGTGAAGGGGGCAGGGTTTCAGGAGGGAAAAATGCTGAATTCAGTGTATAAGACGCACCCAGATTTTCGGCTTCTTTTTTAAGGGAAAAAGGTGCATCTTACACTCCGAAAAATACGGTAGTTGGAACTCAAGTGATCTAGAAGGGGACAGACTGCCTTAATATGTCAACTTTACCCTACTTACTGGATAATTGAAACATATTTTGAAGAATAATCAACAATTTATCTAGTGATATATTCACAAACCATGTTCTAAAATAGAAAAGTATTTTATTAAAATAAATGTATATATAAAAATATAATTTTGACAAATAAATAAATTTGTTTTTACCAAAAGTACATCAATTTGGTTTTCAGGAAACCCACAAAAATACTGATATTCCAGCCAAAATGTTCAATTGCGCCATAAATATATTTTAGCAATAAATAGCCTAGAATTGTATAATGCCCAACATTAAATAATCTAAAAATGCATACTGACTTTGAATAAATTTTATTAATTGTTCAATGGAATAGATTAGGTTGTATATGAGTCTTTGTTGACATGGAATTCATTTTTAAGGTGTGTTGAACCCTTCCTAATTGTTGTTCTATAAATAGACATCCTCCCAGTTGGCTCTTGCAATTTTTTTTTCAGGGATGTTTTTATAAATCTATATAGCTTTGAAGCTTATAGAAGAACACTGGTGGTTCAGGTAAAAGAGCAGCCATTTAGTTTCCACAATGGCTGTACTCTGATATGAATTTCCTGATAAATTTGTATGTGCAGGCATTTCAAACCTAAGTGCAGATATTTAAAACACAGCCCAAAATAAAACAATCATCTTAAGAAAAACCCTATAGGACCTGTATTTTAAACTTAAAATAAGTTTGGTGATATCAAATGACTTATTATTTTGTTTTAGGGAAATGAAGATATTCTTTTGCCAGGTCAAAGGTTCTATCATGAAGGTACGTTTATAGAAAATCAGTCATTGCTACAACAAATTGCTATTGTTTGAATGTAGTAAATGAGTAAGAATATATTTGTTACATTTCTCAATTAGAGGAAGAGAAAGAGCATGGGGACATTGTGATAGCCTTATATATTTATGAAGGCATGCATGAAGATGACCTGTCTTTCAAAAAAGGAGAAAAAATGAGAATTCTGGAGGAGTAAGTATAGAAGTCTTATCCTACTTTTATTTACTTCTATGTAATCATGAGGTTAGGGGTATGCTCAGCAATTAGACTGGCCATTTTCATTCCAGTAGACCAAAGCTGTTTAATATTATTAAAATCATGAAGGTAAGAATTGTGCTGGGTAAAAACTGAGAAGAACTGTATTTATTGGCCATGAAGTTCATAAGATGTCGACTGTCGTTCACCTTAACCTGTTCTGACCAGCTGGACAATTGGAAGGGTGTAATAAAAGGATTGTTGGAACACCTACAACCCCTGTATATTTTCAAATTCAATGTCTAGATGTCTTATTGAAGTTAGAAGTTCAAAAGCAGATGTCCTACAGTTTTTCAAGAGTTTTTGTTCCCATTTTCCCCCATTCAAAATATTTGTTTTTAGTATTAAATATATAATACTAAAACATACATACATCTATATAGCCATAGCCATTAATAGTTGTGTAATATTTGTTTCCATTTAAAAGTTCCATGTTTCTTCTCTGCTCATGAAATGTTGCTTTAGTAATATTAATCAATAACTGAATTTAAACATTCTTGGGATAAACAGATGTCCATCATCCAACAAAAAAAAATTAAAATTAAACAAAATTAAAAACCGCAAAGGCAGATGAGTGAACCCCTGGATCTTTTTCTGCCATCAGAAAAATAAAAACTACCAATATCTAAAATATTGTGAATTTTTTGTTACATTTTTTAAAAGAATCACTTTCTGTGGTGGCTGACCTCAATATGCTGACCTATATATTTCTTTTAATTATTCAATCATCTAAAACTGCATGATAAGCAATACTAGTTTTGGAAGTTAATGCAGGGTTTAATATGCATTAGGTTTCAAACCAGTTTTTATTCCTAACATAGTTAACAGGTAACATGCTGGGCATAGTTTGGCACCCTTCTAAACCATTTACCTTTAGCCATGAAAGGAAGATAAGTGCTTGGATCCCTGGCTTAGCTTTCTACCCAGCCTGCCTGAGAAAGTTATTACAGGCAAATGAAGATCTCTTTCTTTATCAAATTCATACACCTACACCAAAGGAGACTATGGGTGGTATACAACAAATGGATAAAACCACATATAAAAGAACCATAGATGTAAAAAGATATAAAAATCACATTTACAGTAACCTTATAAAAACAGAGATATAGGCTCTTGGCAAAGAGGGGATAAAAACAGCCAGCTCAACAATTAAGCCACCTAAGGATGTCTCCGACACTGGTATCTTAGTGTGCCTACCATCAGAGAATAAGATTACTTCTGTCATTGAAAAAAATATATATTTTGTACAGGTAATCTTCAATTTACGATCATTTTCTTAACAAGGATTTAATGTTACGACAGTGCCCACAAAGGCTACTTACCACCCATTTTACGAAATTGTGGTGACCAGATATATTCCCATGGTCATATCAGCATCCTGCAGTCACATGTGATTTGTGATTTGTGCCGATTTTCTCATTCCAATTGCAGGAGTCATTTAACAAACACCACAAAAAATGTTGAAAAATTGGGGATCTGGTTACATGATGCCTAAATTTATGACCACTACAACTTAATGACAGTAATTCCGGGTTATAAGTTGAGAACTACCTATGATTTACTTACATCTACAGTTAAACAAAGCAATTAGTGTATTCTGCATTAGCATAATAAGCCCTAAATGAGGCAATTATTTCAATGTATGTGATTCATGCCAAAGCATTACATCTGGATTGGTATGATGTCTGAACATAGTTATTATTTACTTCAGTTTAAATGTAAGTTTCTTTGAATGCTACAGGTTGATCAGTAATGTCTTCTTTACAAAAATAACAGTGTTTATTTTACTCATTTTTTTAGACATGGTGAATGGTGGAGGGCTAAGTCCCTTGTAACTAAGAAAGAAGGATTTATCCCAAGCAATTACGTTGCAAAAATCAATACCTTAGAAACAGAAGAGTAAGTTTCTTATCTTTTAAATATTTGATTTCCATTGCTTTTTTCATGTTTGGGTAACAATAATAATATGTTTTTAAAATAATGCTTTTCAGATGGTTCTTTAAAGACATAACCAGAAAAGATGCAGAAAGGCAACTTCTAGCTCCAGGAAATGCTCCTGGAGCATTTCTGATCAGAGAGAGTGAAACATTAAAAGGTAGGTTTTCTAGATTTCATTGAATCTGAAAATAAATTCCATTTTCTGTCTTAAAATTCTTAAATGTTTATGATTTAAATTGATGCTTCCTTCCTTTGATTTATATGGCTGCCCGACTTAACAAAAGAACTTACAGTTGGACAGTAGCATAAAAACAAAATGGAATAATACTAGAACAGAATAGCAAAATGATCAAGATCAACAAATGCACAATCCATTTTAAAGATCCTTTTTTGGACAGAATCATCTTAAACTCAGGCCTACTGCCCAGTGAAAGCCAGGTTTTCAGGGCCTTAAAGGAGAGCAGACTTGTAGCCATCTGTTCTGATATCACAGAAGCTGCCACAAAGAAGAAGAAGTCAACTATACTCCAAAGCACTGTGTGCAGGACAAAAAGCAATGGGTGGAAATTAATGAAGAAGAGAAGCAACTTAGAACTAAGGAGAAATTTCCTGACAGTTAGAACAATTAATCAGTGGAACAACTTGCCTCCAGAAGTTGTGAATGCTCCAATATTGGAAGTTTTTAAGAAGCTATTGGATAACCATTTGTCTGAAGTGGTGTAGGATTTCCTGACTAAGTAGGGGGTTGCACTAGAAGATCTCCAAGGTTCCTTCCAACTCTGTTATTCAATTCTATTCATCTGAATCTTAAGAGGACTGTGACAGAGAAGGCATGGTAGCTGGATTCTGCCAGGTAATATAAGAAGGGACCTGAAGCATGCCTGCCTGCCAGCTATCAAAGATGAGCGGAAACACAAGTGATTCATAAATAACATGGCTGTGTACACAATGGTACATCAAGTTGTTTTAATAATTATTCATACAATAATATTTTTCCTAGGTATAAGGCAGCTTTATATAGAGCATGTTGCATTAGTGCATATGAGAGGCGATTAAGACATGATTGTTCCCCAATCTGGGAATGTATGGAATTTAGTATCTGAAAGAGCCTCCTGGCTATCTCCTGTTTCAGCAAACCAAGAAGACCATAAGAGGATCCTCAAACTGTGCTCCAGTTCTGTCTGAGGGAATACAATTTTATGCAGAACTGAAGGAGGATGGGGGGAATGTCCCTAGAACTGGGGATCCCAAAACTCACTGTATGACTATAGTTTGGGTAGAACGAAGGCTGTTCTTTGCCATTCAACTCTCCAGAGTTTCTAGAAATTGGGAAGGAACCTAAGGAGTATGACTTGGTTGCTCTAGGTTGGAGTTATATAATAGTGATGATATCTGACCTTGTACCTACTGGCTTCCCTAGCTGTTAAATAGGGGTGGAGAGAGAGTACAAGCCTAAGGAACCCATAGAAGGAGGAAAATGTTAAATTTACCTCCATCTCCACCAGATGCCAGCTCAGCCATATGATTGTGATTTTGGGGTTTGTGTTGTATGAAGAAGAGGAAAGTGTTTAAGGGAAAAAGATAATTAGGATTCTATTTTACATTCGTTTGAGACTCTTATTAAAGTCAAATTCTACCACTATTCAGCTATTAACATAATGTGATTGTTCACATTTGTAAGAAATGCAATTGGAATGAGTGATACTGTGGGGAACATAGTTTTTAAGATGATTAACTATAGCAGGAAAATAGAAGCAGAGTCCTATGATTATTTTCCTTGTTCTGAATCATTGTTTGTTTGGACAAGTGTCAGAATTGTTCACCCAGGAAAAGTGTTTGTTTTTTAAAGAAACATTTTTAAAAACAAATGAGAATACTAATAAGCCTATTTTTCTAAAGTAAATATTGTTTTATTGCAACTTGTTTGGTAGACATCAGAAAAATATCAATTTAATGGATCTAGTCTTTGTTGTCTTACTGTAATGGTAGATAGCAATGACCTTGAGAGATGGAGGAAGAGAATCCTTCAGAACAATGTTCAGATATGAGGCAATAAGCATGCAGAAGGGATATGCGCAAGACAAACATCTCAAAAAGGAGCCTTCCTACCGTGTTTTCCCAAAATAAGACAAGGTCTTATTTTCTTTTGACCCCCAAAATTAGCACTTGGCCTTATTTTGTGGGAGGTCTTTTTTTTTTTTTTTTGAAGTGCAGGAGGTGGTGAGCGTGGTCACCTCATGGCAGCTGCTATGTTGTAATATTTTCAGGGAGGGCTTATTTTAGCGCATGAGCTTAAAAGCCCGACTGGGCTTATTATCTGGAGTGGTCTTATTTTCAGGGAAACAGGGTAGTATTTTGGGTTTTGAAGGCAATGGGGGAGTAACATACTTTAAGACTTGCAATATTATTTTAATACAACCTTACAATAGAATAGAAGTAGTACTTCTGGGTGGGCTTCTTGTATGGACTATCTTAGAAAGCTGACACAGTTTAATCTTTTCTTGATTAACATTGTTTATAAGTTATTATTTGAAAGATAGCAACCAACTGGCAATTATTTTATGGTTTACTGTTGGTTTTGTTCTGCCCACAGGAAGTTATTCATTATCAATAAGAGACCATGATGGACAAAATGGTGATGTTGTTAAGCACTACAAAATCAGAAGCTTAGACAATGGAGGCTATTACATTTCTCCAAGAATCACTTTTCCCTGCATCAGTGATATGATCAAACATTATCAAAGTAAGTCAGCAGCTTTTCTCAAGTACCTATAAAATTCTAGCCAAGACTGAAAACATATGCATTTCACATTCAAATATATTTTGACGTGCACGATAAATTGTGTCAAGGGTGAACATCATTATAAATCCAGGAAAATTCTCAGAAGTGAGAAGATTAAAATTATCAAAAGGCATATATCAACATGAAACAAAGATAAGCTAAGTGCAGATTGAGGAATATCAAATTGGTTTGAAACAGAACACCTTTCAGATTATCAACATTGTAATTATTTGTATAACCTTGTGGCAGTCTTGTGAACATATTTGCTGTGGGAAAGAAAACCACAGTTGATAATGTTTTATGTAGATATCTTCAGATCTTTCCTTTCCCTTTATGCCTATCTTCACCACTTTGTCAAGCTATATCTGATTACTATGCCTTAAATACCGTTCCATGTTTCTTTGAATATATCATGCATGGCAAATCTCTGTTTAGTTAAAAATCCAAACATTAATTTCATATTTCTAAGTTTGAATATCACGGCTGATATAAGCAAAAAGTTCTGCTTTATCTGTTATAATTAGGAAAATATATTTCACTAGATATTCACAAATGAATAAAGTAAAACAAAGTTTACTGAAATGCATGCATGTGTGTATTATCAACCATTAATAAAACTTTCCAGTTTTATAATTAACTAAGCAGTTGTAATCAGAATACTTTCTTATTAATGGCGCAAGGTAGTATTTCATCAAGTAAATTGAAAATTGAAACTAAGAAACCCTGGATAAGTACACATAGTTCTAATGTAATTATCCCCATATAACCTTTTGCAGCTGTATCCCAGGATCACACTAATTTTACTGCCCAGAATCTGTGGCATTAAAAATTAATTCTATCCTGTACAAAGAAAACACAGGTATACGGTCTCTTAAAATTTTCAATGATACATAAATATAGGATGTTTGTTTCTTAAACAGAGCAAGCAGATGGCTTATGCAGAAAGCTAGAGAAAGCATGTATCAGTCCTAAACCACAGAAACCATGGGATAAAGATGCCTGGGAAATCCCTCGAGATTCAATCAAATTAGTGAAAAAACTTGGAGCGGGTCAATTTGGAGAAGTTTGGATGGGTAAGGTACTCATATTAAATAGAGAATTTCTCAGAATTTCTTATAACATGGTGGAATTCAAAATATTTTACTACCAGTTCTGTGGGCATGGCTTGGTGTTTGTGGCATGGTTTGGTGGGCATGGCAGGGGAAGGATACTGTAAAATCTCCATTCCCTCCTGATCAGCTGGGACTCGGAAGGCTGAGAATAGATGGGGTGGGGCCAGTCAGAGGTAGTATTTAGTGGTTCTCCGGACTACTCAAAATTTCCGCTTCTGGTTCTGCAGAACTGGTCAGAACCTCCAATCACTATTCTCCATTGCTTACTCATAGTCTCTTAGGAAAGCAATTTGTTTCTCAACTATTAATTATTTTTTCAGAATCACGTGGGTGGGAGTAGAGGGAGAAGTTTAATTTGATACTTAATTGTTGTGAACCTAGGCAGCAGTAAAGAGTGATCTTGCTGGCACTTCTTGTAAGCATAATTACTGGTACAGGATTTCTTTTAACAGTCAAGAAACAATGATGTTGATCAGCATCATTGAACTGAGTGATCATGTAAGAAAAGAGAGATTACAGAAGGTGTCAGAGAATGTGTATGTCCTTTTCCCAACATCCCTCAAATAATTGTCAAAAAATCCAATATGGTGCCGGATTCCCAGATGTCTCAGCTCCTAAGGTCATGAGTAAGCCAAATCGGCCTTTGTTATTGCCCAATTACCCTGAACATTTATTTGGTCAGAGAATATAGAAAAAACTATTTGCTCATATTATGAAACTGTGCTTTATGCAGTACTTGGAAGATAATGCTGGGTAGCACAGAACAAATCTTGGCTGACTTCAGTTGCATGGTCAAGTTTCCATTTGCCCGCTCACTGAATGACTGCCTCTCTTTTCAATTTAGGAACCCATCTCCATATGGCCAGGCCTTCATTTCCCATCACAGGGATGACTGATTTGTTAATTTAATATAAGACATGCAGATATAATATGCTTGTCAGGCATCATTTTGGGATGTGTGATCTTTAGTACAGCCATACCCAAAATTCTGCAAAATGAATGAACATACTGTAAGTTAGGAAAGTGTTGTCATCTGCAAAAGGAAGAACCGATTTCAGGAAGTTATGTTCCTGCATCTTTACGTAAAAAAGAAAGGGAGGGCGTTTCTGGTTCAAGATGTTTCCTCTTGTTTATGTAGCCACTTTGACATCTAAATTTGGCATACTGTAACCCTTTAAGTAACTGCTAGACAATGACAAGATTACGGCACTGAGGAGCCAAACTACATGTTGCTCATGTCTGCCAACATGCAAATTAGCTTGTCATATACCTCATATAGAAATGTCCTGGAACTGATCACAATTAGTCTATGGATTTCAGTTTTCTTTGTCTTTCCAAAAGGACATGTTTGTTTGCTCCATAATGATTTTAGTGTGGCAAAGAAATCCAAGACAGTTAATGAAAGGGAGATACTAAAGTAGAATACTAATCCTCTATTATGTTTTTAATTGTATAGAAGAATAACTTTTTAAACCCAGTAATCAAAAACAGCAAAGAATCTCACAACATTTTAGATCCTGAACTATATTATAACATGTCTCATGGATAAGAGAAAACTCTATTTCATTAGACAGTATCTGCTTTAGGGAAAAAATACATGCAAAAAATATATGTGCACTCAGGAATACATCCTATGATTTTTATGGGAATTGATCATACAGAAAAGGAGACAAGCACTCTGATAAAATTTATGCACAACATAAAATACAAATTAAACTTTTAAAAACTTTGGAACAAAAATGCATCTGAAATCAAATTTTGTTATCCCATTAGCACTACCCAGAAGTTTCAGACTTAAAATCAATCAGTTTACTTGAGTGGCCATGGGCCTAACTCATTAACTGGGACAAGTTAATATATGCATCTTTGTATAATTTTGAGGAACAGATAAATAAATAAAGAAAATTATATCTTTATTTAGCTTCCTAATATAAAAGAAATTAAATGTATACAGTTTTTTTCCTGGACTTTTCTGATACCATTAAATATGAATTTGTCATGAGTATTATATTCCTCCTTGTGGTTTAGGTATAAGATTCAGCTATTTAAGAGATAAAATGCTCTTGTAGACCCATTCATCCCCAAATTTTCTATAGTGATGATTTGGAAGTATAGATACAATAAATCAGCAGCATCTTTTTTCTGTATCGCATTGAAGCCTGAAAAAAAGTTGCTTCAATGAGTAACAAACTTTGCATTTAGTAAATGCAAGATTCAAATGTCTTCTTCCAGCTCAATTAACATGTGAGAAACACCAGGCTGGATGAGGTTGGATTTTTGCATATACAGCATAGTAAAAAGTGTCATGTCTAGATATTTAAGTAGATTTGTATTAATGAAATATAAATAATAGTAATTAATTTTGATTCATCTTATCAATTTCATTCTAGGTTATTATAATAACAATACCAAAGTGGCAGTTAAAACTTTGAAACCTGGTACTATGTCCGTCCAAGCATTCATGGAAGAAGCCAACCTGATGAAAACACTTCAGCATGACAAGTTGGTCAGACTATATGCTGTAGTCACCAAAGAAGAACCTATTTACATTATAACAGAATTTATGGCAAAAGGTATGCATTATTGAATGTGATATCAAAAATATTATTTATTGATAGTCATTGATCTGAAGTAGAGAATCAATCTACATTAATTTCTGAATCTTGGCAGAGATTTTCATCCTGGAACGGGGTTCTTTTCTGGACAAAACTATCCTTTATAAATTAAAGTAAATTAAAGTTCACAATTTGTACTCATCTACAATGGTCCAAATTCAGTCACCTGTGGGTTAATCAGTGAAGCATAATCTGAAATTGCATACTTTAGCAAAATCTGGAAAACTAGATGATCAGAACACCTGTGTTTTATTTGTATTTTTTGCCAATATACTTGCTTTATCCACACAGGAAGCTTGCTGGATTTTCTGAAGAGTACAGAAGGGACAAAATTACTACTACCAAAGCTCATTGATTTCTCAGCTCAGGTAAAAAAAACCTAGATAGAAATTTAAGAAGTGTTCTTGTTTCTATAGTAAAATAATAGATCTATGTGACTAGATTAAAGTATATAAACTGTTACCGAACTACACAGTATAATAGGATGTAACTGGGATCAACTTGTTTACACAAGCATGTAAAAGTATCCCTTGAAAACCATAATTATGGTTTATCAACAAAGTTAGTATTATTATGTAAACTCCAGTTTAATTATGAAGCAGTAATTAATTGTGTTCATAGAGCTTTAAAGCATTCCAAATTGTTGTCTGGGCTTTTCTGATGTCATGAAATAAGTATTCATATCCTAATTTCAAGGACCAACATAGCAGGAAAAAGGTGTTTTTTTTCTACTTCAGAACAGTTCTTGCAGTGCTTAGGTTTTTACGATGACTGTTTAGTTCTACAAAAGAGAATACAAGAAATGCCAACTACGTGTGAATTTGACTTCCCAAGAAGACTCATTGTTGTTCTCATTTATGAACTTGAAAAAAGAGAATTCTAGCCCTATAAAGACTAATATTTGGATCATTGTGAAAAACCATTAGGAACTAAATTTCTTTAGCCATGTAAATGCATTGTCCATGTGATTTCAGGCCAATTCAGAAAAAGGAGCAGAAACTAGGCTCCTTTCAAGTGAAGCCAAGGCCAATAGTTTTTCATCTTCCTCATTTCTTTCTCATTAAATAAAATAATAACTAGCCAGCATACATTACTATCTTGTTAGATATTAACTTCAAAACCTAGCATAGTGGAACTAGCTTCTGGTAGTTTTCAATTAAAAATTATGATTGTGTTTAGGCCAGTATATACCACAGATTAAAATACTATATAATGGTATTCTGTCTAACAAGTAAGCTTTGACCTTGAACTTAATTTTCTGTTGTAAAAATTTAACCTAGACTAATTTAACATCAGCAGCATTTTATATCTCTCTTTAAAATTGTTTTTTTTTTTAAAAAAAAAAAATTCCCATTGCAGTGAATTATTTTCTGTGGACATTCCAGCATTGTTTTCAAAAACATTATAAATCATATTTTAAATTTAGAATCATACATTTTCATTTTTTTATTTTAAATCTAAAGAATATGTCTCATATTTTAAAAAAAACATTCAGCAACTACAACGGTTAGAATGAGAAGTGCCACAAATATTTTTCCATTACCTGACCTCAAAAAGAGGAACAAAAAGAGAATACTTTCTCTTTTTACATATACTTATCTGTTTTTAAAGAGTATACAGGCACCTATTTACAGTATTACAGTTTTTGTGTTGCTGAAATTCAGCTTCAACTTAGGTTAACTGTGACTTCCAGTGACTTTGTTTATTCAAGTTCAAGTTCTTGTTTCATACTCTGTATGACTTGACTAATATGACAGATTAAGATAGTTTGGGCCTATTTGGTGCACATGCACTTAATACAGCCCTGGAGTTCTCTCATACGCTATATTGCCAAAAGTATTCGCTTACCCATCCAAATAATCAGAATCAGGTGTTTCAATCACTTCCATGGCCACATTTGTATAAAATCAAGTGCCTAGGCATGTAGACTGTTTTTACAAACATTTGTGAAAGAATGGGTCGCTCTCAGGAGCTCAGTGAATTCCAGCGTGGAACTGTGATAGGATGCCACCTGTGCAATAAATCCAGGCGTGAAATTTCCTCGCTCCTAAATATTCCACATTCAACTGTCAGCTGTATTATAAGAACGTGGAAGTCTTTGGGAACGACAGCAACTCAGCCACGAAGTGGTAGGCCACGTAAACTCGTCTAACATCAGAGTGTGACCTCACAAATGCGCTTCTAGAAGAATGGTCAAAAATTCCCATAAACACACTCCTGAACCTTGTGGACAGCCTTCCCAGAAGACTTGAAGCTATTATAGCTGCAAAGGGTAGTCTGACATCATATTGAACCCTATGGATTAGGAATGGAAGGTCACTTACAGTAAGTTCAAATGCGAGTAAAGGCAGGTGAGCGAATACTTTTGGCAATATAGTGTATATGGGCTAGAAAGAGTGCAGGCATAAAGGAAGTACAGATTGTCCTTGATTTAGAACACTTCATTAAGTGATTATTCAAAGTTAGAAGAGTACTGAAAAAAAGTGACGTACAACTGTTTTTCACAGTAACAACCTTTGTAGCACACCCACCCACACACCCATGGTAACGTGATCAAATTCAGATGCTTGGCAACTGGTTCATATTTATGACTGTTGCATTATCCCGGGGTCATGTGATCCTCTGTTGCAACCTTCTGGAGAGCAAAGTCAATGGGAAAAACAGATTCACTTAACAATCATGTTACTAACAATGGCAGTGGTTCACTTAACCACTATGGCAAGAAATGTCGTAAAATGTGACAAAACTCACTTAACAAATGTCTCACGTTACAGCAGAAATGTTGGTCTCAATTGTGGACATACATACAGCGCTACCTGTATTTATATTTCTTTGGTGTTCTATCCCAACCTTCTGAAAGTTTTTCACCAGTTCAAATGGCGCCTTTTTCAAATGGCCATTTTTCAGAAAGACAGAATTTGTCCAAGGTCTGCTGAAACCCTAACGAATCCTGATTAATAAATAAAATTAAGTGCCCTTTAAAGATGTGCAGTCATAATAAATTGTAGAAAAGCAATTTCTAAAATAATGTGTTTTTAAATATATATATAACTTAAATACTAGTTATTTAAATAGGACACAACTAGTGGCCATCCGCTTTGTCTCTATTTTTATTGTTTGGAAAGCAATGGAAAATGTCATACTTGTATTTAAGCCACAGGCCTCTGGGTTGGAAACAGATCCAAATATAACTTTTAGACAAATTTTATAAAATATTGCTTAAACAATCACCACTTTTTAACAAAAGATTAGAATTGTAACAAGTGTTCTTCAGATGCAAATAAAATGAGATATTAGGCTTGTATATAAAACTGGCATAAAACACAAACTATTGTTAATGAGTTATTTTTAGCTATTTTTGTACATACTGGTATAAGCAATGCAGTAGAAAAATTAAACCCTTTTTATCTCTTGCAGATTGCAGAAGGGATGGCATACATTGAAAGAAAAAATTACATACATCGGGATCTTAGAGCTGCAAATGTTTTAGTTTCGGATGCGCTTATGTGTAAAATTGCTGATTTTGGCCTTGCAAGAGTAATTGAAGATAATGAATACACAGCCAGGGAAGGTTGGTACTGTTTTTTAATTTTAATTTTAATTTAAATATATTCAATGATGGAGTGGGCTTTTTTCCAGGGGTCACTTAGATAATGAATACACAGCCAGGGAAGGTTGGTACTGTTTTTTTAATTTTAATATATTCAATGATGGAGTGGGCTTTTTTCCAGGGGTCACTTAGATGTTTCTAATCGGTAAATTGTAATAAATGGAACTTTTAATATATTTAATGTATTAAATTTAAAATCTTGAATAATGTGTTATTTTCCATAGGACAAACAATCCGGTGGGGAGGGGGTTTGGGGAGACATATAATGTATTTCTCTGGAAGTGAGATTTGGGCAGCAACTTGGAATTTTGGCAATTCCTCCATTCTAAGGCTCCCTTCCTCCTTCGGAGCAGAGAGTATATACCTGGTATGGCGAATCTAAGGCATGTGTGCCACAGGTGGCACGTGGAACCATTTGTCAGGGCACGCGAGGCATTGCCCTGTCAGCTGGCCAGCAAGCATGAGTTCAGCCTTTTTTTAAGCCATTTTTCGTCGTCCCCAGACTCCAGAGGCTTTATAGGAGCCTGGGGAGGGTGGAAACAGCCCCCTCCCCCCGAGGCCCTCCAGAGGTTTCAGGAGCTTGCCTGAAGCCTCCGGAGCGTAAAACCCCAGCCCTATAGGCAAACCGGAAGTTCAGGAATGGACTTCCGGTTTGCTCATAGGGTTAGTTTAAGCACTCCGGAGCCTTCAGGAGGTCCCTGAAGGCTCTGGAGGGCCTCCGATAGGGCGGGGGAGGCTTTCTTTTGCCCTTCCCAGACTCCTATTATGCTTCTGGAGCCTGGGGAGGGCGAAAAAAGCATGCAAAAAATGGGAGGAGCACCTGTCATGCGCACATGCACACTGGGTGGGGTCGTGCATTGCATTATGAGTGCGGCATACCCACGCATGACCCCCTGTGCTCCCCAGCTTATGGCATGCGAGCCAAACCTGAACTTCCTGTGTCATAGTCACACAAATGAAGGAAGAAGATTGCTTCATTACCCAGAAAACAATATGGAGACTTTCTATGACCACTCTTGGAAAAGGGGTAGAAAGAATTCCAGAAGCCATGAACTGCATGTTTTCCCTACTTGTTCTCTGTTCATGAAGGATAATTATGGTAAGGCAGGGGATGAGGAAGAAAATAAGTTTTCATGTTTTCCTAGAAGACATTACCCCATCACTTCACAATCCTTTCCAATTTCTTAACTACCTTTAACTTTTTAATGTCTAGATTTTAGATGGAATTATTCTTACTTCCATAGGTGCAAAGTTTCCTATCAAATGGACAGCACCAGAAGCCATTAACTATGGTTCTTTTACTATTAAATCAGATGTGTGGTCCTTTGGCGTTCTTCTGTATGAAATAATTACTTTTGGAAAAATTCCTTATCCAGGTTTGTGCTTCTTCCTATGTATTGTTCTGTTTTCTTTCTACTATATATAAAAGGTATGCATTGAACATAATTATTTTGTGAAACGTAAAAGAAGAAGTAGGAGGAAGCAGTGGCTCAGCAGTTCGAATCCCTAGTGCTGCGTAACGGAGTGAACTTCCACTACTTGTTTACCAGCTTCTGCCAACCTAGCAGTTCGAAAGCATGTAAAAATGCAAGTAGAAAAATAGGGACCACCTTTGGTGGGAATAACAGCGTTCCATGCATCTTCAGCGTTTAGTTGTACTGGGCACATGACCATGGAGATCTCTTCAGACAGCGCTGGCTCTTTGGCTTTGAAATGGAGATGAGCACCGCCCCCTAGAGTCAGGAACGACTAGCACATATGTGCAAGGGGAACCTTTACCTTTACATTTTAAAAAAAAGTTGCTAGGAAAATATGGCTGCAACTACATCAGATGGAACGATGTTTTATTATCCAAGCCATAATAAAGCACCAGTACAGCACGCAATTAAGTAACTAAAATTCAACAACTTAGGTTGCTTCACTAGTTCCATCTTTTCCTAGACAATGAAAATGTAAATCTGATTATTCTTGCATAATTGGATAAATTGCTCCTATTGTTGTGGGCAAAGGTGGAAATGTTTGCTTTGGCCCATTATTGCCATTGCTGAACTGGAGAACCAATTGCAATACTCGGAGGCCAAAACAATTGAGGCTTGGTCCTCCTCCTCATTCCCAGGTTACCAGGAGCATTTCAACCTTGTTAACTGAGTATACAATTGAAATACTTTTTCTTCAAAGCTTAGAAATATGAGAATCAGATTAGGCTTTTGGAAAACAACATGCCCCTTTTTGCGTTTTGAGGTTTTTATGATTTTCACAAATAATTTATTTAGGTTAAAGAAATTTATCTAAATATTGCACTTTTCCAGGAAGCAAATCCTGCCCCTTTTATGAATAAAATAGATATAAGCATGTTTTATGTTAGAAATGTATCTTTTCCTTTTCTAAATCAGCTCTTCTCATTTTGATATAAGACCAACCATATTAAAAATAACTTTTACTTTAAAAAAAAATTGTTTCAGGTATGAGTAATTCTGATGTAATGGCAGCCCTTCAACGTGGTTATCGCATGCCATGCATGGAATCTTGCCCTTCTGAGCTTTATGACATTATGAAAACATGCTGGAAAGATAAAGCAGAAGAGAGACCAACATTTGAATATTTACAGAGTGTCCTTGATGATTTCTACACAGCTACTGAAGGACAATATCAGCAGCAACCGTAGGGGGGAAAAAGAATTGTTGCTCTTATTTCCAAATGGAAGGAACTTTTTAAGAAGACAATGTGATTGAGCCAATTCTTTTATACTTACAAACATATGTGTGTTGAAATACCCTAATTGTTTGTGGAACCCAAAATTGAAAGCTAGAGCTCAAGTGGGTAAGACAGATTATCAACATCTTGCTGAAGACTTGGAAGTTTGTTTTCTTCTTCACTGATGCTTTCTTTGTATTTATATTAAGTAAACAACTAGTTGAAATGAATTATGATATAATAGAAGATCATCTTCTGTATAAAATCCTGGTGCAAAATCAAAACTCCATGAAGTCAAGCAACAGCTACTCCAAATATCCTTGTGCAACATGCATCTGGGGAAAAATATTAGTCTGTTTTACAGCTGAGCTAGAAGTTATATGAAGTGCTGCATTTTGTTTACTGAAAAGCTGCCAAAGATCTGAGGGAATCCCTTTATCTTTCTACCATTTCCTTGCAAAAAAGTTTTTGTAAAAATCTATTCTATAAGCATGGCTGAAAATTTCCCTTTAAAGGTATCCTTCAAAAATGGATTCTATAAAATATGCTGGAAATGAGAAGAAAATGATATCACTTTAGAATAATCTTTTGTGGTTTTCTGGAATTCAATAGCTATTTCCCATTCCAGAATTTTCCCCACTCTGTTTATGTCATTTTATTAACTGTGTTTAGGGAAAAAGCCAACTAAAATGTGTAGCTTTAAAAATACAATTGCATATTGCAACTAAAAGAAGTATGTTTTGGCACACATAAATTATATGGTGAAAAATAATTGAATACATTTAGAAGCAAGAATCCTAGAACACAACTCATATTAAACAATATGGTAGTCTTTCAAAGACAATTCACAATAGTGTGCATCAGGATTTTAGTAATTCTACCCATCCACTCCGACACACACACACACACAGACACACAGACACACACACACACACACACACCCTTTATTATATATGAGGGGGACAATGTTTTGGGTGAATCTTCTGAAATGCTTTCCACCATTCCATTATTATTGGAATACAATGATTAAACCTATGCTCAGTAGTGCTGGTCAATACTGTTATATACTTTTAATGAAGAAATTTATTTTGTAGACTGGGTAATCAGACTGTCAACTTGTAAATATAATTTCAATGTTTTTGTGATTTTAATAAATAAGCATTATTGAAAATCTGAACCAATACAAGGTCAATTTCTTATTCCTTATTACAATAATGGACAGCTTCTTTAACAAATTAATTCTCCTGGATTTACATATCTGTTCCAGAATATGATTCATTATAGTGGAGTTTGAGTACATAAAATAGATGTCCTAGCTAGCTAGTCAGTGATAAAGGATGCTAGAAATGCAATATCTGGAATACCACAAGTTTCCATTTTTCCTGTAATGTATGTAGCTTCTTTGAATCCTTATAAGATATTTTCAGTTACATCTATTTATTAAATTATAAAATAAATATTTCCATAAAATGTTTTTTCTAGCTCTTATAGTACTTGTTCCTTTCCTTGGAATTTTTAAAATACATTCTACTATGGGCAATAAATACAGATTTTTCTAGAAACCAATTTGGATTTTTGACAAATAACTGCATAGAATGAAAGCATCTCACTCAACATACCCATGTACTTCTGACAGCTTAACCTCTGCAAAATATCTCTTCTTTTACTAATTAAATATATAAAGTTATGCAAATTTAATGTATTGGGAATTCCATATGTTTTTTGCACTTATATGGGAAGGAAAACATTACAGATGATGAACATGTACAAAAGAAAGATAGTTTATTGGTGTCAAACAATTAGTCATAGTATCAAAATATAAACAATATATCAATTATTAAAATTGTTGTCCTGGCTGAATTCCTGGGGAGCAAAAGAGCAGAGGTAAGCTTTCTACACATTTTCACAATGCTTATAAGCCTAAAGTATGTGAATGTCAAGATCTAAATATTAATGCACTGTTGCAACAATTAAAAAAAAAAGTTTACAAATGAGGAAAACGAAATGAAGGAATTTTAGAACAAGCCATAGCATTCCTAATGTAAATATTATTTAGCATGCTTCCCTCATCTAATGTCTACAAGATCTGTTGGTAGCTCTTCCTGACACCACAACAAATTCTGTGGGTTGTAATCCCACCATCAGGAAGATGGCAAATGTAGCACCAAGATAAAAATTGCAATTTGTTTCAAATGAACTCTTTTATGCCAATATTACCATGAACAAAATACAGGACATTTTTTTCCCTTTCAGATTAAATTTATATCCCTATGGTTTCCAATTTTATAAATTTTTGTCCAGTATGCCTTGATTAGTATTGTTATTTCATTTTATGTGCCACTGACATCAATCTGAGTGATGCAGAAAGTGAGTTTTCAGGTTTTTGTAGATTTTACTTGGAACATCTGTTACTAATGATTAAGGCTTGCAAAGAATCCCTTTTTGGATTTATGTTGTTTAATACTTTCTGTACTTATTGGACCTTTGCTTTCTTTTAATTCTTCTTGTAGATGAGATAATGTGGCTTCAGGTTCATGGTCACATTTATTCCTATTTTGAAAGCCAATGGTTTCCTGGTCCTATGAAAGCAAGATGTGTTTAAATAGAATTAGAACATTGTCTTTTTAATCGTACTGCCCTAGCTTCTTCCGAAACTGCACATCCTAACTGAATAGATAATTTCTTTCCCTTAAAAATATGGGGAAGAGACACTCTAACATTGCTATCTGTTCTCATTGTAGCACCTAAGTATAATATAATCAAGGGAAGGAAAATAAATAAAACTTACGAGTGTCAATCTCACATGGTTGTTTAAGATTCTGAAAAGGTACCAAAGCCACTTCCAAAAGAATATTATTAACAACCAGGATTTATTGATATCAGAGTAACTTTAAACAGTGTGTTGCACTCTGAAATTCCATTTAGTGTCTTATATTGGGGTTGCTTGGATAGTGAGATGGCAGGCTTATTCAATTAATAAGTAAAATTGTAAATGGTCTTTAACAACCACTCACTCAGTGTCTGTTCAAACTTAAAAATGATTCTGTATGACTGGCAGTTATGACTAGGTTTTGTACTTATGGACATCACAGCATAAATCATGGTTGTGATTTATGACTTTTTGACAGCTTTCCACAAGAAAAATCTAAGGAGAAGCTGGCAAAAGTTGGAAGTTGCAGTCACATGAAGATAAGGTTCTCACTTAACAACCCACACAGTCCTTGCTTAAGAATGGCAACCAGGACTGGAACTTCTGGCCCTAAGTGAAGCAGTCATGTATTTTGGGACTTCCAATCCTGTCATTTAAAAATGAAGTCTCAATTAGCGTTGTTAATCAAGAATTACTTGTATTCACAATTACTTTTTAACTGAGAAAGCAAAATAACAGTGAAGAAACTAAAATGATTTTAAATAAGGCCAAAAGCTTTCCAGCTTTTGGAAAGCATATCTTGGCATATTATTTTGAGTCTTGCAGCAGAACACATAGCTCTAAATACATATTAAACAGATATGTGACCAACCTTAAGACTTATCATCTGCTTTAATGTAGTGTTCTCAACTATTTTTCTATATTCTTCTTTGGCATCTTGCAACATTTCGTATAACTTATGAATTTTCCATTTCAATGATTTTATTAACTGCAAAACAAAGTGTTTGAAAGTATGGAGAATGATGCTATCATCAACTGCCAACTTATGGTCTTTCATCATGCTACATGAAACTATTAAATGTTTTATAAAATCTGGATATGTTAGAAATATAACATTCTAATATGTTGGAATCATATGCAATCCACCAGGAAAAAAGCCAGTTGGAAAAGGAAATTTACAGTTCTTTAGTTAAGAATTTTAGTTAAAACTTACTTCAAAAGATACGTTTGATGTTGAGTTGGCCACGGCCACCCCTACACCATCCTCCTGAGGTCAAACCCAACCCTGATGTGGCCCTCAATGAAATCAAGTTTGATACCTTTGATCTTGAACCAACAATTAGTTTTGTGATTGAAGCTGGAGCTTCAATGAATAGCAAAAGTATAATATGTAAAGTCTATGTGCAGTGAGCCAATTCACTTCATCCTCACACCAAACAACACTAGAAAGGTTGCTGTCATGCACTGGGCCAAGATCCATAGTTAATTTTACACACCCTTGCAATCATTTCATATGTTCATGACACACTCAATGTTCAAGGTGACTTGTCTTATCTTTCAAGATATGGAAATGTGTTTAATAATACTAAAATTACACTGAAATTGTGTTTTTAAATATTTTTTATCAGAACTATGTATCAATTTAATTGTTTTTCTATTTTTTCTTTTCAATATTTTTACAATTGCATGTTATATTTTAATCCATATAGAGAATGATTAAGATAATGCACATTTTAAATTCCAAATTATTATTTATAATAAACAACAAAGTTACCTCATCTCTCTCTTTACACGGCTTCTGTAAAGCACCTGAAGTTTCTTCCATCTTTCTGCATTGAGCATCTGTGAACACCAAACAAAAGGATAAGAATACTGGCCCACATTCTAAAATGTAGACAAGCTTAGGACACAGACTTCTTACCTAGATTCATCTTCCATGCTGTAGAGTCTGAACAGGGAATTTCCGAAGGCAGGTTATTTTGTTCTCCAAGTTTTAGTTTCAGCTCTAGTATTTTCATATCTCTTTCCTGAGCAATAATATTCTATAATAGTTTAGGGCTTCATACAAATCACAGAGTTTTAGAATTATTTTGAATGTTGGTTTAACATGATTCTTTTTTGTCCTTCATCCAAATTTTATGGATTTAAATGATAATTCAAACTTATTTCCTTAATCAAAATGTACAAAAAGCACAAAATCAAAAGGCACAAGAAACAATTTATGCTTCATGCTTGTTTCTGTTTTGACTTATCAGTATTGAATTTGTAAATAATTTTATTTCTGACAGTTTTTTTATACTTCTGCTTGTGTAAGCAGAGATTTCATGAAGTTAAGTGGCCTTGTAAACATGACAAATGTGACTAATCAACAAACAAGTCATTCAGTGTACTCTGAGATATATTTTCATGTTTTACATTTACCAACTATACTTGGGAATAGAATTTATGGAGATAGCTATACAAAAATGCCAAAATCTACAATAGGTTAAATCCAGGCGTACCTGAACCTTTTCTTGTTCAGCTATGAATTCTTCTATTGGAACATAGCGTTCTTCAACTTGGTCCATTGCACATGTATATGCGTGCTTCTTTATGGCATCTTTATACATTACAAATTTATTCTCCAGTTTCTCTTCATAACTTTCTTTCAAGTCTTCTAAGCGTTTACTGAATCAACAAGGTGCAACAACAAGAACACAGAGAACTTTTTAGCATTTAATTATTGCTATATTCAATTCCTTGATCAGTTACCTTGATTTCAACTAGTAACCATTGAGAATGATCAATATAATGCTAACTAGTTTCAGATACCAGCTTTTTGGCATTTCCTTTTACATATGAGCTTGCTCAGAACTTTACATATCTGGATCAGGGTACAGATGTAAGCTTAATACAAGAGGTGCATGTTCATATTCAACTATATTCCACTTCTCATATAATGCAACTATGAAGGAGAATATTTGTAGTTCAGGGTTGAAATGAGGGGCCTTTGGTGCTTTCTGAGTTTTGTTGTTTTCTTACAGACATTTTATTACCTAAACAAGGTTATCTCATCAGTGCCAGTTCAATGAGCCATAAGGACCTATAATGCATCTATCTTATTCTCCCACTAGTGAATGGAAAGAATCATCTTTATCAATCCACTTGCCTTGTCAGGCCATTTTAGCTTTGCTTCAAATACTTCATAAAGTAAAAAGAAAAATAACCTTTAAGTTAAATTCAGTTCCTGATGAATTACATAAGCAATTCATGCATCACTCTAGGCACCATACAGAAATTATTTGCCATTCCATCTTCTTTTTCTGAGCCTTGGTTTGTTATTTTTTATTTCTTATTTTTTAATCTACCCAGAAAGCTTGGATTTTCCAGGTGGTTCCTCCATCCAACAAGATCTAAAGTTATTTAGCTTAGCAAAAGTTGGCTGGCTTTCATCATCAGCTATTAGAACATTATGCCTGTCAGTGTTTTTATTTAGCTAGATATTTCTTAACACTTACTGTACTGTGCGTCTGATACAGGGAAATCATAAATAACTTGGAATCACACCGCAGAAAAGATACTGTAAGGCTGGTTTGACTCATCAAATCC
The DNA here is from genome assembly GCF_009769535.1 of Thamnophis elegans. NCBI lineage: Eukaryota > Metazoa > Chordata > Lepidosauria > Squamata > Natricidae > Thamnophis > Thamnophis elegans. Next base: position 40,326,234 of record NC_045548.1, read on the forward strand.
ATTAACAAGGGCTGTTAGTGAATTTCTCTCTCTCTCTTCCCTCCGTTGAAGATGTAAATGCCAAGAACATGGATTCTTCAGCATCTTATGATTTATTGATCATAAAGAGGACAATACAGTATAACTAGACCAGTGTCAACCTTGACAATTTTAACTTGCATAAACTTCAACTCCCAGAATTCTCCAGCCATCCATGCTAGTTAGGAAATTCTGGGAGTTGATGTCCATACATCTTAAAGTTGCCAAGGTTGACAAATACTGAGCTACAGAGTTAAGAATTTTCTCTATTACTCTCCCTGCACTGTGTCTACGTTATTGTTAATTTGGGATCATTTTTCTCTGTCTTGTTTTCTTCCCCGGCATACATTATTGGACTCTCCCTAGCGCAGTATCTAGCTAGCTGCTCAGCATTGCTTGTCCTTGTATTTCTTGTAAACAAATATCCTTTCTGTTATAATTCTCATTTTCAGGAACTCGCTCAAACACAAAATGCTTTGCTTTCCAGTATCCACTTCTGTCTTTTGTTTAATGATACTTCCAATGAATACGAGTGTTTTCATAAACAGCAGTATTCCTTCCGATATAATATTTCATAAAACATAAATGGTGTGGGAAATGATTAGCCTTTTAAAGATCAGATCACCTTATTGATAGCTAGTTGAATAGAATATGGAAATGAAATGATGTATCAAAATTAGAAGTTCTAATTGCATAATATACGCCACAATATTACCTAAGTTTTCTGTATATTATTGAAACATAAAATTGTTCAAAAGACTTGGAAAGGATGTGGAGCACCCAAAAATATGTAAACAATTGCCACAAAGTTTTAATTTTAATAAAACAAAATGCAAATAAATTTTAAGCTAATTCTTTCAAAGTAACTTAGAAAGCTGCTACACAAAATTAAATAAGGTAGATCAGCGGTCTATCTTTGCTGCAGTTCATATTAATAATTGGATATCTTTTTATGCAACTGCTGATTCATTTGGCTGCTCTTAAAATGGGATAGGCAGATGACTTTTGTCAGTCCTACCAGTATAACTTCCTATGGCATACCTCCAAGCTTCTTCTGTTTCCATAAGCTGCTGAAACATTGCTTTGGCCATCTCTTTGCGTATTTGGACTTCAAGGAGTAATTTGCCCTGCCTCTCTGCAATCAGTTTATCCTTTAGCATCTCTGTGGTTTTCAAGAGATCCTATAGTACCAACGTGAATCACATATAGAAACATGAAAAAAATGGAAGATATGTCATGCATGAAGAAATCAAACCTAATATTGGAAGTTCAGTAGCCAAAAGGCTTATTCTTCGACATCTCAGGTTGTGAGTACTACTAAAAATGCCCCAATGTACTTCACATATGAGCTCTATTGGTTTTAAAATGTATTCTATTAAAAACTTGGCCCAATTAAGTAAGTCATCTTTTGCTGAAATAAATGGGAAAATATTACCATTGCATTGGTAGCTGAACATATGCCTGCTATAATTGTTCATGCAGAAGTCAGAGGGTGATTTCTCAACTAAGAATGTATATTACATAGCATTGTAATGCAGGAATAAAAACATACAGTGTACCAGTGACTACTTGTGTTTTACTGTAAGTTTGCAGATATTTCAGAATGAAACTGCAGGCAAGAACATAATGCTTAAATTCCTGCTGTTCTTATTTGGGTTCTGAAATTCACTAGTAGTGATGACCAATTGAATTTTTTTTAAAAAAAATCTTTATTCTGGATATTGAATTTCAGATGGGAGAGGAGGTCTAAATCTATCATATGCATTATGCATCCAGTCTGAATTACAAGCTTGTATAAAAGATGCATTCTTCTTCAATTATATTGGTAGTTCTGTAGACAGGTTCCCAGATATAGAAAAAAGTTTTTAAAAAAAAAAAAAAAAAAAACTCAGGTTCTTCAAAGGAATGAGGCCTAAATCAGTGACAGCAATATTATCAATCTCCTGCTTTTTTCTGACTTCATTTCTACTTTTACAAAGTCACTAGTAGGCCTATGACACAATCAACATGTAGCCTGAGTTTACTTATCAAAGTTTCCAGTCCTTAAACCATAGTTCTTATCTTGTCATGATTCTTTTTGCACATGCATAAGTCACATCTACTGCTTTGAGTTAGAAAAATTATGAGTTCCTTCATTTCACCATGCCATAATATGTTTGAGTCATCTGGTACATTAATTCAACCATTTTGGATTTACAAAGTATAGCTTATGGTTTACAATTACATGTTTTCCAACCAGCTATAATTTACACAACATTTTTTTGTTAAACAAAACACAATTATATTTTTCCTGAACATTCTGTATTGTAAAGAACTGGTTTTTGACTACCTCATGGCTCAGAATAGTAATATCTATTTCCTCATCTTCAGGGGAAGAGGGAATGTCAGCATAGGTAGGAAATTGCTCAATTGATATGTCATCAAAATGCACTGTAGGTTTATCTTCTCTCCTGCTATACTTCGGAGGAAAATAATCAAAGAGTTTGTGTTGAAATGTTGGAATGACCTAAAGCACACAAACACACACAAAACACATTATAAAATTGGTTAAAATGATAAGATCATTGTTTTAATTTAATTTTGTTGTTTGCTTACTTTCTTTGGAAAACTATCAGAGAAATTTATTAACTTAAGGGAAAAAACTTTTAGTTCATCATCAGGAGCTAATTTAATGATGGGAGACTGGAGATTCTGCTAGTATAAAATAGATACCTCTAGCTATTGTTACTACCTCTTGATAGGTTTTTTTAACTAGCTTTAGTACTTTCAGCAGTAAATACCCTTCACAGAATAAATCCATGTACTCTATCATTCAAAATTAAACTTTAAACACAAATGTATAATTTTCTATTCTGACACATAGGATGAAGTAATGTATGTTCCACCCTATTTGGAAATTGGACAGGCAATCTAAGGCTTGAGGGAACTGGACCTCAACATTTGAGAATCTATAAACGTCACACCTTTATATTGGAAAAATCCCTAACAGCAGCTTCAACAATTGAATACTATTGTTCTCACACAAAAAGCAGTTCAGTGCATAGTGTGTAGTGCAGATTCATTTTAAGCATCAAAGAAGGAAGGAGTAAAGTCATCTTTTCAGTTCAAAGAAGATAAGCTGACAAAGAAAACAAATCAATCACTATGGCAAAAGTGGTAGCATAAGGTATGTGATATGCTCACTGTATTGTGAAGGACATAGCATCTTTCTTACTTGTTTTGCTACAGCAGAAAACTTCATTACATGAAGTGTTTCATCATATGTGGAAGCACATTGACTAACGTTGACAATCATGCAGGCTTTGCCTTTACCACAGAAGAATGGTTGGAAGAGGCGGGTCAGTTTACTCTCTCGGAAAGGAATATAACTTGGCCTTAATCTTGGAGAAAAAATTATATAAATGTTAATTTCAGAATCAGGATAATTTGCAAAATCCAAGAATGTAAAGGTCAGAGAAAAAGAGCGGATAAACAATTTTTGTATAGCAATTAAAAAGTGTGGTCTTTGAGAAATGATCCTGGCAAACATAACAATTTTTTGTTACTTGCTGCAGTAAACATTGTGTCATGCTATGATTACAGATTATTTTAAAAGAAACCATAAATACCCTTTCATACTATTAGAAGTTATTAATGTATTAAAGCACAACAAACAATGTTCTTTCTGAGCCAACTCAGAAAGCTCAAACTGCCCAAGGAGCTGCTGATACAGTTCTACAAAGGAATTATTGAGACTGTCATCTGCACCTCCATAACTGTTTCGGTTTGGTTCTGCAACCCAACAAGACAGACACAGACTTCAAAGGATAATTAGAACTTCAAAAAAAAACCCAATTACTACCAACCTGCCTTCCATTGAGGATCTATATGAGTCTAAAATCGGGCTGTGAAAATATTTATGACCCCTCACATATTTAAGACCCCTCTGGACATAAACTGTTTTAACTGCTACCCTCAAAACGATGCTATAGGGCACTGCACACCAGAACAACTAGACATAAGAACTGTTTTTTCCAAACGCCATCACTCTGCTAAACAAATAAATTAACACTAAATTAAATAGTTTTGATAGTTTAACACTGTTAAACTATTTACTAAGTCTGCACTACTATTAATCTTTTCATCGTTCCTATCACCCATCTCCTCCCATTTATGACTGTATGGCTGTAACTTTGTTGCTTGTATTCTTAGAATTTATATTGTTTCCTAGTATGATTTGATTGCTTATTTGCACCCTATGACTATCATTAAGTGTTGTACCTTATGATTCTTGACGAATATATCTTTTCTTTTATGTACACTGAGAGCATATGCACCAAGACAAATTCCTTGTGTGTCCAATCACACTTGGTCAATAAAGAATTCTATTCTATTCTAAACAGTTTTAAATTGAAGTTGTACCAAGCTTTATCTAAGTTACTTACTTTGAATTTTGATTTTGTTTCAGAGCTGCAATGCATTTCCCAAGAATAAGAAGAGAATTATTAATATTGCCAGCTTCTTTCAGTCTGTCTCCAAAGGTTTGAGCTTTATGGCATCTTTCTGAACCAGCCAAGTCACAGAAGGAAAGTCTGTACAAATCAAGATATCCATCTGATTTTTTAAAATCTTACACTAGTTGAAGTGAATGAAAGCAACTGTTTTCATTAAGATAACTATAATTATGAAAATGAGCTCACTCTGAACTATTATACTACAATTCTGTAACAAACAAATATATGGACATAGTGATTAATGGCCTTATTACTACTTATTGGGAACAACTGCAATGCAATCTATATGAAATTGCCTTCGAAGACCATCCAGAAACTGCATTGGAGTTTAAATGCAGCACTCTGGTCATCGGTAGGTGCCTGCTACTATCAGCTTCTAAAAGCTGTACTGAGAGTCTTGCATTGGCTGCCAGTAAGCTCTTTAGGTACAATCAAAAGTGATGATTTTAATCTATTAAGGCTTTGTAACACTTAAATTTAAATACCAGCAAGAGGGCCTTTTCCAACTAGATGCAAACTGTCAGATACATTTTTCCTGAGAAAAACTACTGGTATCATTATATTTTGATGAGGTGAGGGTGGCTGAGGCCAGGATTTTTTCCCCCTCTTTTGGCCCTATACTTTGAACCTATCTTTGTTTGAAAGTAAGGCCAATTTGAAAGTAAGGCCAATTCTTTCTTTGATTGCTTTGCAGAATTTACTTAAAACAAAGCTCTTCTGATGGGAAGTTTGGGGCTAATGGGATATTCTCAAATATTTCTACGATATGTATGCTTTTTTGGTTGTTGTATATTTTTAAATATTGTAAATTATTCACCATGGATGTTTTAATTATACATCTTGCATGGTTTTAGTGTTGTTAGCTGCTGTAAGTCTTGGAAGTTTGACATCATACCAACACATTCAATCAATTAATCTGCATTACTGTATTCTATCATTAGTGAAGTGGCACTTACTCAGAGATTCCAAGAGTACGTGGCACATCTTCATCACTCAAACTGAGGAGTCGAATAGAAAATATACTGTGACTAGGAAAAAAATCCCAGAAATGTTATGTTCTAATCTTTGTTGAACATTTTAATATTTCACTGTGGCATATGAATAGCATAACTATTATCAGTTTGAAAAAGCATTTGAGTAAACTAGTAAACTGTTCTAATAAACTAGTGGCTTGTCCTAGTAGACAGTCACTTAAATATGAGCCAACAATTTGCTGCAGCTGCCAAAAAAGCCAACACAGTCCTAGGCTGAATTAAGAGAGAGATATAATCATGATCATGTGAACTGTTGATACCACTTTGTAACATTTCACAATGCTAGAAGAAAACTGAAATCTGCCAACAAATGTGGGTGGAAGAATTTCTTTTCTTTTCTTTTGCAGTTCTATTGTGTAAGCTGTAGTCAGTCTTGTGTAAATACTTCCTTTATTCCTTTTCCATCATACCATTTATTATACTTTGCATTCTATGTCATTAGCTCAAGAAGGAAGAGTAAAATTAAATTAAAGGAAGCAAACCTTCGACTGGATTGCTGGTTCATCTTGGTGCTTGCCAAACTTCTATTCTTATTTCCTATTTTAAGTATTTTACAAGCCTCTTCTGAATCTGATATATTGACCCATTTTAAATCTGGGAAGAATATAACATTAGCATACATTAAAAATGAAACTATAGCTCTGTTTATTCACTGTGCAGATATAACAACTTGTTGCTTCTTTGCAGTGCATTCCTGTATATGACTATTCAGAAAGTATTCCTGCTGAGTTCAAACTAACCCTGCTTTTGAACATGATGGATAAGAAAATGGACATACGTTTCTTTCTTGTGCCCAGAAAACAATTCTCAGGGCCTTAAACAGAATAAAAAGATGACACAAGATGAATAAAAGAGAATAAAGTGATAACCTAAGATAGTGTTTCGACTTCTCACGAAGTCTTGACTCAAGACCAGTATAAAAGGCACCTTTTATTGCCCAGAGTTGTCCCACTGTTTTTGAGCTGAAATTTCACCCTAATTTTTGTGACATAGATTTCTATTTATAAAATAATATTTGAATTCTGGCTTGAGTTACATATACCTAACAAGAAGCCTACATTTTCAATAACGCTGATGTTAAGATTAAAAAAATATAACCTTGTTTTATAGGTTATAGAACAACCAATTTACTATGCACTCTTGCCCAAGTTGTAACTTGGAAACCAACAGAAGTTAATACAGGTATCATCTTCTATTATGAAAAAGGATTTTCATTAAATAAGAGACTTAAACTAAGTTACTTGCTTTTGAAAAAATAACAAACTTTATATGAAACTAAGCATTTGTTTACTGCAATAAGCATTTTCTGAATTGCCTATGAGGAGAAATAGATTCCATCTGTTATCGCAAAAATTGTTTATGCATTTAGTGCTGGACAATGTCCCAAGAACCAACAACAGGGCTACCAAAATAATCATTGAATCTTAGTTCCAGTAATTGTCTACCTAAATGTGTAAGAACAAAGTGGCAGTGTTACCTTTAATGTAAAAGTTTCCTCCTTGATCCTCACAGATTCTTAAAACTTTGCGCTTCTGATTTTTCAAGACTGGTAGTAAGTCCAGCAAGTCATAAATATATTCATTATAAATTTCAAAGAAGGAAACCCAAAGTGATGCCAAGTTTTTCTGACCAATGGTATAAGCTTCTGATTTTACAAATTCAGGCTTGTAATCTGTTTACAAAAATGGCATTTTATTCATATATACAGATACATTATTATCCTTGTTAAATGCTAGTATTAAAGTCCTAATTTGCCCAACGATGCTTCAGAATCTTGGCTTTGAAGAATTGGTGGAAAAGAGACAGCTTTGTTTTGACATATTCCATATTATTACACAAAATTTCTACATGTTATATCTCTTTCTTTACTGGGCATTTCACTTTTTCACATTATCCTAACAAGATGTATGTGTGTGAGAGAGAGGGGAGGAGGGAGGGGGCAGAAAGGAAGGAAGGAAGGAAGGAAGGAAGGAAGGAAGGAAGAAAGAAAGAAAGAAAGAAAGAAAGAATATTCATTATTTATTTTACCTAACTGGTCCAAAGGAAGGTTTGGTGAGTTACAGCTACATGACGTTGAATCTGAAGGTTTCCAAATATTTTCAGTTTCCTTAAAAAATATTATATAGATTAATTATATTTTATTCTTAAGTAATTTGAATTTGTTTTTTTTAAATTAAAATGCCCAACACATTCTATCATTTTTTTTAAAAAAATAACTATTATAGCTTCTAATAAATCTAGCATTAAAATGCATATTTCCCAAAACTTCACATATATGTTTTTCTGAGAACACTAAAGACTGTCAAGATTTCCCAGAGATTAACATATTAACATGTTTTGCCATTCTATTTTAATGCTGTATTTTAATGCTGTGTATTATATATTTAATATATTATTTTAATGCTGTGTATTATATTTTTAATATATTATTTTAATGCTGTGTATTATTTTTAATGCTGTGTATTATTAATGTATTTTTATTCTATTATTCATATAATCTGTACATAGTTTTGTAAGCAATCCTGCAAGGTTTTAATCTTTATTTTTAAATATGTGGCTATTTTAAAACAAGCAATTCTCCTGTGATAAACTTTTGAGACCCAATTACGGTATATACTTGGAGCTGGATGTCTTAACATATTTCAGCAGCTTCTGGAAAGCATTTCAACTAATTGAAAAGTAAAATACAGGTAATCCTTGAGTTATGACCACATGAGCCACATTTTACAACTTTTCTTGCCACGGTTGTTAAGTAAATCATTGCACTTGTTAAGTTAGTAACATGGTTGTGAAGTGAATCTGGATTCCCTATTGACTTTGTATGTCACAAGGTCTCAAAAGGTAATCACATGATCCCAGAACTCTGCAACCATCATAAATATGAACCCTTCACCAAGCATCTGAATTTTGATCATGTGACCATAGGAATGCTGCAATAGTCGTAAGTGTGAAAAACAGTCAAAAGTCACTTTTTTCAGTGCCATTGTACCTTTGAACCAGGGGAGGGTTCCTGCCAGTTCTAACCTCTTCTATAGAAGAGGTTCCACAAATCTACAGTGCTGTTTAGAACCGGTTCCAGTTCCCTCCCCCTGCCCGTCCACACATCATCAAGATGAAGAGAGAGAGGAGGAATTCTGGGAGTTGAAGTCCACAAGTCTTAAAGCTGTCAAGTTTGAACACCCCTGTGGTTTTTTTTCTAAAGGATTAGGAGTGCAAGGGTCTTGTAACTTGACAGCTTTAAGACTTGCTTGCTTCAAATGCCAGAGTTTCTGAACCAACATTTTGGATGCTAAGCAAGAGCGTTGTTTCACCACATTTTACAAGTTGGCCACGCCCACCCAGTCACATGGCTGGCAAGCCACTCCCACCCAGTCACATGGCTGGCAAGCCACTCCCACCCGGTCACATGGCTGGCAAGCCACTCCCACACAGAAGGGGTTCTAAAAAAAATTGAAACCCACCACTGCTTTGAATGGTCACTAAATGAACTGTTTGTAAGTCAAGGACTACTTGTATAACGAAATACTTGAGCTGCATATTGGAGCACCAAAATGAGAATTAAAAATATTATTTCATGCATCCTCCTTAAAGCAAAAATAGGTACAGATCTGAATAGTTTCAGTCTAGCTTTAGGAATTGTTTAAGCTATTGTTTTATCTATTTTTTTTATTTTTATATTTAATTTTCGCCAGTAATTAACCTTGTGTATCCTTGGTGAAAGAATGAACTATAAGTTCAATAATAGCAGGAATCAACTTTCAGTTTAAAGAGTACATCCATGGATTTGCTCAACTCTTTCTACCATTTTTGTTCTGTATAGAAAACAGCACTCAATAAATTTTCTAATTGCTTGTGGACTTAATTCCAGACTCAAATTCTAACAAAGAAAAAAGATAACCGGCCCCTATACTAGAAAAAAGAAATGGTGGGTTCATTTGGCTTAAAGGACTTACACCATTTCTTTATTCTTCTTGCTAATAATCCTTGTTCATCATAAACACTGCATGGAATATGGAATTTCCAGGGATGTCTAGCTTACTGAAAATGCAATTCCAATATATCAACTTTACATCTTCTTTTCTATTGACAACCATGAACAATAGAAGAAATAGCAAAAAATGAAATTCTTCTTTGTTCCTTTGTGGCTGCACTGCTTGATCCTAAGTTGAAGAATAATAGAATAACAGCATTGGAAGAAACCTTGGAGGTCTTCTAGTCCAACCCCCTGCTTAATCAGGAAACCCTACACCACTTCAGACAAATGGTTATCCTATCTCTTCTTAAAAACATTCAGTGTTGGAGCATTCACAACTTCTGGAGACAGGTTGTTGCACTGATTAATTGTTCTAACTGTCAGGAAATTTCTCCTTAGTTCTAAAGTGCTTCTCTCCTTTGATTAGCTTCCACCCATTGCTTCTTGTCCTGCGCTCAGCTGCTTTGGAGAATACTTTGACTCCTTCTTCTTTGTGGCAAACCCTGATATATCGGAACACTGCTATCATGTCTCTCATAGCCCTTCTTTTCATTAAACTAGGCATATACCCAATTCCTGCAACCGTTCTTCATATGTTTTAGTCTCCAGTCCCCTAATCATCTTTGTTGCTCTTCTCTGCACTAATTCTAGAGTCTCAATGTCTTTTTAACATTGTGGCGACCAAAATTGGATTCAGTATTCCAAGTGTGGCCTTACCAAGGCATTATATTCTTGGTCTTTCTCCTTCACCCTGCTTTCTACAGGAAGAGCAGGTAAGTTTCTTTTTGCTTTAGGACAGAAAGCTCAAAAATGTGAGCTTTCTACCACAGAGGATAATTTCTTTAATTAGCTTTGTTATTTCGCTCTTAAAGTCTTTCTCTAGGTATATTTAATTGACTTGGTTATACACTGACATATACACATAGCTAAATAAGAAACACAATGAATTACATAGAAAATTCTAGTTAGGATTATGTGGAATTTTTTCTATGAAGCCTTATATGTCTTTGAACATATGATAATACCAAACATATTGGCTCACTTACCTCTTTCAAAGAAAAAAGAAGTGCAGCTTTAATGGATTCTTCTTGCTTAACTTGCATGTCATTTAGCATCTTGGTAAGATTACTGAAGCAAGGTTTTAAATTCATCTTTGAATACTGTCTTCCTTTTATATGATTAAAGATCATATCAAGGGAGCGAGGAAGAATGCCACCATCTTTTGGACAACCTAAGGGTATAATTAACTTTGTTTCCTTTTGTAGGAAGTTAAAACTCTCTCCTAGAAAAATGAAATATCTTTGGAAACATTGAAAAGGCAGAATACTATATGTCTGTGAATCAGAAATGGAGAAATTTGTTTTTAGGCAGGTAGAAGACTCACCCTGAATAGCTCCCACCTTTGTCAATGGGCCATTTAAAAAGCCTGGGTCAGTCCATTCTGCATAACAAAGATCTGCCCCTTTAGCGCCAGGGTGATGGCATTAAGGCATGATAGTATTAACCCTTTACACATCTTACTACAGGGCACCTGGGAAGAAGTAATGCTCAACCAAACCTGGACTCAAGACAGCCTAGAGAGATGGCCCCATGGGAGTCTAACAACCAATCAGAATACAAGATCAAGATCAAAGACCAGAGATGGCATAAAACCAGGAACTTCTAGCATCTCACTCTTTTTTCTTCTTCACCAAACATCTTAAACCATGTGATCCCCTTTTCTGTTCAGGAGCTCAAGCCATGTGATCCTGTCCACCATTAAACCATCTTTCCAATCAGCGTCCATGTTTCCAGTGTCTTTTTCCCCACCTGGAACTGAACCCAGGACATTTTTTTCCAACACTTTCATGCTGTAAAATTAGAAGATGTTCTGAATTTTGAACCTCAGATTATACCTTGGACAGTGAAACTTTTGCCTGCATTAGTGACGCCATAAGTAAAAACAAGGCCATTTCTTCCGTCAAGGTAAGCGTTTACAATATCTTTCATTGTGCCTTCAAAAAATTCATTTTGCGTTGTATCTGGTCCAAAAACCTATACAGAAAATAGAAGATATTTTCAGAGACAAATTAAACAAGATGCATCAGAGCTTCACAAACAATCTTTACAACGATTTTTTTTACTTTTACTTTTTTAGGAATGTTCAGATTGTTCCAAAAACACTTCTATTATATTTTTTTCATCTTTTTTCATCAAGTTTTCCATTTTTGAAACCACAAGAAAAAGATGGCTTCAGAACGTAATTTATCTAACATAACTATGGTATATGAATATTAAATATAAATTTCCCTTGTTAATATTGACTATGTGATGAAAAAAAATGTAATGAGAAAAAAATTGTCTAGATTATTGAACTCATGAAGCAGCAAAGTGCCTGTTGGATTTTCCACTCAAAATAGCACTTATAGAAAATAAATTATTTTAGCTTTAAAAAGGTTAACCCTAAAATTCAAGTATTATAGTTCTGACCTAAATTGGCCTCTCCAGGAACTGCAGTTAGGTTTATATAGTTTTTATGTGATATTAGATTGGACCAGAGGATGTAGCAGTCCGTCTGATTTTGAAAGCTTCAATTCCACTGAAATCAAAGGGTTGCAGTGTATTCCTTAAGATAATATTGTTGGTTACTTGTTTACTATTGAAAACTAATTTGTGCTTAATTATATACTGTATAAAATTGTATATTTGTATATTTAAGATGGCATTTTTTTACAAATTATTAAGCAAAAAATAATATTTTGACACTAATTTACCTGTGTTTTAAACTCTGAAATTTGGGGCATGGAAGGAAAGTGGGACAACTTACCTTTGTGAAGGTGAATTGATGTGCAGATTGTCCAATCTTCTTTTCATTATTCTTTATTTGCGCCAATTCTTTTGGAGTCTGAAGTGTTATTGTCTCTTGATTTTCAATAATTAAACAGTCCTTAATACAAAAAGCTTTTTAATATACTTTACAAATTAAATGAGGACACAATATCCAAGATATGCAGTATATGCAAACCACTTGTATTATCCATTTAGTTTTCATAACAACTCGATGGAGCCCACAGTTGTAGAAATAGCAGAAGATATTCTACAGCAGTCTTTTTCAAACATCGACAACTGTAACTATGTTGATTGGGGAATTCTGGGAGTTGATTCCATACATCTTAACATTGCTAAAGTTGTTAAAATGTTCTGTATCAGGAGAAGCTATTGTCTGACACAAATTCAGGTAGAAGAACCAACATATTTAGATTTTAGGATCTAAATATTATGCTGTATTGTGCATTTTAAACTTACACAGTAGTTTATTTGTATGGTTATTTTAAAAATGAATTAGTTATCCTCTAGCTAAAATATCTCATAATGCTGTTCAATTAAAGCATAACCTAATCTACAATCAATATAGCAATAGCAATAGCAGTTAGACTTATATACCGCTTCATAGGGCTTTCAGCCCTCTCTAAGCGGTTTACAGAGTCAGCATATCGCCCCCAACAATCCGGGTCCTCATTTTACCCACCTCGAAAGGATGGAAGGCTGAGTCAACCTTGAGCCGGTGAGATTTGAACAGCCGAACTGCAGAACTGCAGTCAGCTGAAGTAGCCTGCAGTGCTGCATTTAACCACTGCGCCACCTCGGCTCTAAAAATATATAAAATATATAAAAAATAGCAAAGTCTTATGCAGAAATCAAACTATTTAAAAGTATAATGGGAGAAACAAATCAAAAGTAAAATACTTTTAAATGCATAAAATGAAAATCTATACCAAAAATATTTCCTAGCTGAAGAGCTCTTGCTAAAACAAATGGTTGCTATCCCTGTATAGACTAAAAGAATAGTTGGGAGAAGCAACTCTATTGCTAGGTAGCATGATGTAACATGACCACACTGGCTTCCAACAACTGTCAGTTCTGGTTTCTGTCATTAAAAAAAAAATTGCACAATTGTTAGGCCTGATGTCACATGATTGCCATTTGCTGCCAACTGCTGGTTTGCCCACTGACTTTTTCTATCAGAAGTCAGCAGTAAACCTTACTAATGGCAATCATATATGTGTGATGCCCCAATTGCCTGAATTGAGATCATATGACTGTAAATACACTGTAATGACTGCAACAGGACCAGTCATAAATGTCATTCAGTGCCGTGGTAGCTTCAAATAAACACTGAACAAGTGGTCGTTAAATGAGGACCCTCTGTAACCATAGTAACAGGTCTACAGCAATAATTTCAGAAATCAAGTAGAAATACACTGAAAGAGACACATTTTCATTAATGACAAAACCATTATTAAGACAATCATAAGCAAATCAATAGCACATTCTAGTATGGGTTATACTTAGACAATGATGATGAAAAACAATCTAAGAGCTTGTTAAGAAACAAAAATAGTGAAAACATCATTTTTAGATTACTTGTTCTGAATGTTCAAAATGATGTATAACATACCTGGTTTTCATTATTTTCAAGCTCTGTCTTTGAGAAGGGCCGAACTCTCAAGTAAACTTTCAGGGGCTGATATAGTTCCTTAAAGAAAAAATTAATAAATATATAATGTCTATTTTTTCCTGTAGAATTAGTAGTCTTGAATATCCTACCATTTACTTTCTAACTTGCCTCAATTTTACTTTTGTGCCTAAAAATTTACTTCTTTCAAACATTACTTTTTCGTAAAACCAGCTCTGTGCATCAGACATGGGTTGCTGCCAGTTCGGCCCGGATCCAGCAAACCGGGAGTGATGGTGGTGGGAGGTTCTGCCCACCCGCCTGGATGCTTCTGCCCATGCGTGGGAGCATGCCCAAACCGGTAGTAAAAAAATTAGTAACCCACCACTGCTGTGCATGCTCATGACTTAACTATGGGGATGGGGTGAAAAATATTTCTGGTTTTAAGGGAGCAAACTGTGTAAGGGTTCAAAGCATAATATGCCATAATGAGATTAGATTTATAAACTACTGTTGTAGTTTGTAAACCAGAGTCTATGACATAGCCTGTGCTGTGAATGCAACTACTTGTAGTTTATACAACAAATTATAAATCAGTAAACTATTTCTTCACACCACCCATAAATCACGCCACATAGTTTCAGTTGGTAATATTAGTAGTTTTATTATTTAGGTCCATTAATCTGGTAGCATAGTACATTGCTGCTCATCTTAATTTTATTTCATTTCCCTTAGATTGTGTTTTCAATCACTGTGAGAAGCAACCATGTAACAAAAACAACACTTTGATAACCACTTGGTTCTTTTCTGATATAATTTAAGATTCATCAGTGGGACAGGAGCTTTCTCCAATGTTTTTCATGGGATAGACTTGAGGGTTAAAGAATTTAGCATTCACATACAGTAAATTACATCAAACCACATAAATCTAGACAAGTATCCTTAGTGGTTAAACAGAAAGTCATCTACCTTCACTTCTTCAGGACTAGATGCTTCAGACAATTCTTCACGAGATACTGCTTCTACCATGCCACACCCCGTGAAAGCAGTTCCATAATTTTCTTGGCAATTCATTCTTCACTATATGACAGCAGAACAAAAAACCTAGCTTGTACATTTTTAACCAAAAAAACTCTCATTAGTGTTATGAACCAAGTATTACTTATTAGACAACTAATTATAACCTAAACTTTAATTATCATAAAGATCCATTGATTTCAATTTCAAATATGCTTAATCATTCAGGATCCAAACCAGTGAATCTAAAATTCTCCACAAATGCTAAATTAAAAGTACTTGCAGACACTGCAAGGGGGTGCAGCTAGTTGACCTTGGCTGGGTTAGAAACAAACTAGGATTGAGCCTAAATTTGCAGAATAGAGTAGGAAGTTGATCAAATTTCTTGCAAAATGGCAGATCACTTATGTATTGTTCACAATGCACCCAAAATGCTTGGAAATTGTCAGCAGTTTTGCTCAACTTGAGAGCTTTTTATTTTTGTTCAGTTGGTTGATTTTGGAGATGCTTGGAGGGAAGATCATTGGGAAACATCAGGGCTATGAACTAGCAGGAAATTGAAGTAACATAAAAATATGTATACATAAATAAATAAAGGCAACAATTAAGAACATCCATGATGTTGTAAAAAATGAAATACTGTAGCTGTATCCATGAAATCTCTAGAATTTAAGCTTCTTTTAATTAAAGAGAAATGGTTCTTTGAATAACATAACAGTTATGTTAGTCTGGTACTGTTTTGTGAAAATACAAAACATGTAAGGCTATTACTAAACCACAAATAAACCACTAGTAAACCTTTCTCCACAAGTAAAATTCTAAAGGATAGTCAATAAGAGCTTCTGAACCTAACTAACCCATACGGTAGTTGTTTTTTATGACACGAAGAGATTCAAATTCTTAAAAAAAAGGCAAAAGATTTATACGATCTGAAGAGAAACCAGAGTAAATATGTTAAGAGAACATGTTTCAGAAAGTGTACTTTTTAATTATAATTTTTAGTTCAGATACATATTTTATGTATTTTCCTCGTTTCAGGCTTAATCTTTATATAAGATTATTTTAGGTCTTTCACACATATTACACTGTAAGTTACTGTTTGATAATGGGTTAATATGTTGCATAAACTTATCTATTGTAAGTTATTTAACAAACCATTCTTTAAACAAATCATAGCTTAGCAAAGTATATCACCACAGGCAAATTAGGCACAAACCTTTTCAGGATAAGCATCATTAATATCTAAATAAGCATTAATAAGGCTGTTTTTTTCTCTGCACATTGTATATTTAAACTACTGTTTTTATACTGAACTATATTTTACCTTCTTTTGATTTCTCTGGAAGTTACATAGAAGTACTCCCTTTCTATTTAAAGATTTATTTATTTTTCTCCAAGTTTCCCAGCAAAAGTTGTGTAACTCAAGTTTTATAGAAGTGCCTGCTGACCAATTAGAAGTCAGCAAGTAAATTTATGCTTATATGCTCTCCCCTTATCCTACTGATACTTCTGGGAGACAGCTGTGTAATCGCCACACTTGACTGTAAGCTTAATTGAGCAGACCTTTGTCTAAACAAGTTGTTATCGGATTGTTAATATTGGATATACTGCATATAAGCATTTATACTTAGAAGTTATTGGCAAAGAGGTGTAGTTTGTGTGTCCATAGATGTTTATTGAAAAACAAATATTTTTTTTATTGAAGTAGTAGTTTCAGTGAACCTTCAGAACAGGTAAACTTCTAAAGAACAAAGGAACCATTAAAGTGGTTCTGGTTAATATGAGCAGGTGCATATATTTAACATTTTTAGAGAAGTGTTTCTCAACCTTAGAAACTTCAAGATGTGTGGACTGACTGTGGAATCTGGGAGTTGAATTCTATACATCTTTAATTGGTTAAGATTGAGAAACACTGGTTTAGAGTATGGGAGGGAAGTGGTCTTGCAAATTTCTTAATTACTTGCCATAAGTAATTTACAACAGTATTACAAAATACCTATTTATCAGAAGACAACCTGGTTCAGCTATCCCCACAAGAGAAAAGGGGAAGAAAGAATCTAATAGCTTAGTAATTGTGCTGGCAGATGTAACAATTCATTTACAGAATTTGGCATTCTTATTTTTATTTAATTTTCATGCTGCACATCTCGCCTATATGGTGACTCTTTTGGACTATAGCGTGGTTGGGTTGCTGCCAGCATTAGTGCTGGTTCAGTACGTGCACAATTTTGTGCATGTGCCAGATGCGCACTCTGCGGAGTATAAGATGCACCTTTTTCCCTCAAAGAAAGAGGCTCAAAATCTGGGTGCGTCTTATGCACTGAATACAGCATTTTTTTTTTGCCTCCAGAAACCCCACCCCCTTCACAAAATGGCCATGCATAGTTTTTAGGAGGCTTTCAGAATCCTCCTGGGGGGCTGGGAAGGGCAGAAAGTTTGCCCCCCCCCCAGTCCCCTAGGAATACTCTATAAGCCTCCTAAAGGCTATTCATGCCCTTTTTTTGAAAAAAAAAAATGGGCCCGTTTTTGGAGAGGTCTGCAGAGTGCAAAAACTTTTTTTAAAAAATTTGCCTCTTCAAAATCTTGGTGCATCTTATATTCTGAAAATATGGTATATGAAAGGACTGCAGCTCATTATGTTTTATATTCAAAATGTAACATTTAGTTCCTAACATTTCCAAATGCAGCTGAAGATTACAGCTTGGAACATGAGTGATCTCTGCCAGTCAGGGAGTTTGTTCGCACAAGATGCTCTCTGCATTAATTCATTTTTTAATATTTGAAAAGCACACCTCACTGCCACCTAGTGTCCTAGCCAATTACATTTTAACCTATGTAATTAATGGTCCAACCTATCATGCAAAGACTGTGAAAATAAACAACTGCAACAAAACCACTAAGTTTTTTCGCCCTGCATATTATTCTAATGACAATCTTGCATGGATTCTCTTCACCTGTACCTAGAAGCCAAAATGGATTTTAGATTATTGTATAAACCCACCCACTATGTTTATAAATCATGACACATTCTTCATCTGAATTCTAAAGCTTATTAAATAATTGTATTATTTAAACTGTGGCTTTGCATATTGTGGGAGTATAGCAAGCTCTTTCAGCCAAGACAGTACTATTGAATTAGAGCTTTGTACTGTGTGAAATGTATTAAAATTCAATGAGTCATATTCTTTATATACACCTATAGAATTTCAACCTTTTCTGGTGATCAGACATTAGAAAAATCTGATAATCTACACTAGCATACATTTACGTTTTAACACGCCTTAATATAACATCTACTGTGCAAATTACTTTGTACTGCCAGAACAATAGAAATTTACCAGATTTTTAGGAGTCTCTACTTGGCAAAAACACTCATTACTATTATGAGAATATGAGGTCAAATCCACTCATATTGCAAGGAAATATGCAATTTTCCCTATTAAATTACATGGTTATAAAAATATTTTGCATATGAATTTACATGCCAGTGTATTGCCTTTCTATAAATATACAATAGTGTATTGAATACAATATAGCTTATGCTGCAAATGAGCACTGAATGAGATCAACATTGTCAGCTGTTAACATCTAGAAAGGTTCCTGACAAAAGTTCAAATACAAAACAGCCAGTTAGTTAGAACAATCTGGTTTCCTCTTTTTAAAATTACAGTGGCTGCAATAATCCACTAGAGGGCATTAACAAAGGAATAAAAAAAATGAATCAATGCCCTAAAATCATTAGGCAAAAATATTTTTCATATTTAATGAGTAATGATTAACAAATATTACTGAAGCTACCAATCCTGTAAATTTTGACAATTTCAAATGTCCAATAGAATAAGCAAATTTTAGTTCAACCTCCATTGTTGCTTACTTCTAAGCTGTTTCTATAATCAGCTGCCATTAAGCTATTGCAAGCTTAAATTTAAAAAAATGCTTGTGCTTTACCCATTCATCATTGCCAAGGTTTTCCTAAATACTCAATCTACACAATTCTGTAACAGCGTAGGAGATATACCCATGACAAGTCCATTTCAGAATGTTGCTATTGAAATCAATTGTGATGTCCTTATAAATTGTATTCCTTTTTGAGAAATGTTTACCCACCAAAATGTGTATTTTTATTTGTAATGAACCTGCTTATGAAGATTTATGCAGTACTGACTTGTCTATTATTTGAAGGGAAACATCACTTTCTGTTCAAATACACTTTGCAAGGTATAATAAATGACTCTATTATTTAACTCCAAATCATTTGCAGCTAGTCTTCAACTTACAATTGAGTCCAAAATTTGCTGCTGAGCAAGAAAGTTAAGTGAGCTTTCCCCATTTTATGACCTTTTTGCTCCATTTTAGGACATTGCAATTGTGATACATGCCAGTTGCTAAATGCCCAAATTTTGATCATGTAATCATAGGGATGCTGCAACGGGTGAAAAAATCACAAGTCACTTTTTCAGTCTGTTGTAATTTTCAGCTGTTATTAGTTGCAAGTCAAAAAATGCCTGACTTAAAAGTGGAAAAAGTGACTTTATGACTTTTTCACACAACTGTTGCAACATCCATGATCAAGAGCCGAGGTGGCACAGTGGTTAAATGCAGCACTGCAGGTTACTTTAGCTGACTGCAGTTCGACTGTTCAAATCTCACCGGCTCAGGGTTGACTCAGCCTTCCATCCTTCCAAGGTGGGTAAAATGAGGACCTGGATTGTTGGGGGCAATATGCTGACTCTGTAAACCGCTTAGAGAGGGCTGAAAGCCCTATGAAGCGGTATATAAGTTTAACTGCTATTGCTATTGCTAAAGTACATACTGAACTTGTACTCTGGAGACTTCAGAAAAAATGCTCAAACAGCTGGACTCTCAGGATAGTTTAAAAATGAAAAATGGGTTTAGATTACAATGCACAACTGATCTAGTGCCCTTTTTAGAATTAAAACTGTCCATCATAGAAATTATTTCAGGACTGAAGAATTAAACACACAAGAATCAGATTATGGAGAGGAACTATTTTTTTTTATCCTTGTGTGTGTTATATTTAGTCTATTCAATTACACAAATCATTACAAATTTATAAACAAGAGAATTCTGTATTGAATCTTGATCACCACGTTCCTTTCTTAAAACTTGTAGACTTCTCAAAACTTCATGATAGTCACTACCACAACCAGCAATGATAAAAACTTAACAGCTTTTATTGATACATGTAACAATCAGTTAAGCATCGGCAATAGTAACTTCAACTTCCACCCCAGGCTCAATGCTGATAGAAGTTATCTGTTTGACAATCTCTGAAGGACTGTGTAAATCAATGAGGCGCTTATGTATGCGCATTTGGAAACGATCCCAAGTTTTGGAACCTTCACCACATGGTGTTTTTCTCGTAGTGATTCGCAGGGTCTAAAATGTAAGCAAAAAGATGTATTCAATAACCAAACTATTTCTAATACAATTTAATATTTGATATATAAGACAATAATAAACTTTCCACAAATTAGATACCTTAGTAGGCATGCGAACAGGCCCTTTCACTTTTAGATTTTTTTCTTTAGCACCTCTGATGAGATCTGCACAAACTGAAAAAAAAAAGCAAGAATTTTAACTAAACTTTACATACAGATGATTTTAGCATTGTTTGGGATGTTGGCTCAGAATAGCGTATAAATTTATCATAGTAATTCAATTAAGCCTTTGTCCTCATTGCCAACTATATAGTAATACTAATATAACCAATGTACATCATTTTATTTCTATATCAATAAAAATAGCCCAAGCACATTTATGCTGCTTTATATAGGATTCAATAATACAAAATATATGAATCAATAAAAAATATTCTGATACCCCTATGTCTTTGTAAGAACACACAAGCTTGGATAATACCATGTAAACTAATATAAAAATGTGTGTTCTGTTTTGTGACATACCCTTTTCAAGAGACTTCACATTGCGACTTGTCAAAGTAATTCTGATACGATGGATTGCTACTTCTTGTTCCACAGGGGCCTTTCCAGTATCTTTAAATGCCTATAACAAACCGCCAAAATGAAAATTAGCAACTCAGCTATTAGCAACAGCAAACTACTTCTGGATCCCACCCTCCCAAAAAATTGTGCAAGAAACTTCAATTCTTGGTTTGCTCACAATTAGGAACTGTAGAATATGCAGATCTTATTACCAAAGAAAGCTAGAAAAAGCTTTCAAAGAGAGTAATATTTTATCAGCTTTCCGTGATTGGTTGAGAAGTGGTAATGCTGCTTCACACAATAAGAGAATTGACATCTTAATAAATATTTTCCTGTGCTCTTTTGATGTCTGCATAAAACTTTTTCCAGATTATTCAGCAGTCTGTGCATTCCTTGGAGAACAGGTTGCCCTAATTCACTGAAGGATGTTCAGTTTGCTTCTAGTAAGAGGAAATCATAACTGTGGGACTGTTTTAATCAGGCACAATCAAAATTATGCAATTTTAACTAATTAAGCAATGTGAACTATCATTGGCTGCATAATGCACTTAATTACTTTTTAAACTATAATTTTAGCCAGAATTATGAAGTGGATTGAAATCCATCTATTAACTTATAACAAGATTCTATATTCTCAAATACAAAAATAACCTTTAAACTTTTAAATTAAGGAGCAATAATCTGACAGCATTATAATGAAGTGATACGATTTTCCTCAGGTTCTAATTATCAGTCTTCATACTAAAGAAAAATTAGTTTTTCCCAGTCTTTGAAAACTTCCTGGTTTTCGTGTTGCAAATGTAGAAATACAGCATTACTTATTATATCTGAACAGGAGAGAGACATAGGAAATACCTAGCTCGGTAGAATTCTAGTTTTAGTACCATGTCCAATTCGGGGTACATTTTAAGTCTTCTGAGAAATCGGAACACATCCAGGAAACTTGAAATAACATCCAATGAAAAGAGGTTGAGATCTAGGTCTCCTTCATACCCTGTCCTCCTTTCTCCGCTTAGTGATCCCCATACGATTAAGTATTTAGGTAGCCCATTCCCACGCATCTTTCTGGACTAGAGGTCTTCAAACTTGACAACTTTAAGACTTGTGGACTTCAACTCTATGTAAGGAAACTATGCTGGCTGGAGAATTCTGGGAATTGAAGTCCACAAGTCTTAAAGTTGCTAAGTTTGGGAACCCTGCACTGGACCATCTGCAGGGACCTTTCCGACCTGCGCGGGACTTCAAGCCCAGTGTCGAAAAAGTTGGACCACAAAAGACACGCATGGAAAGCGAACACAAGACTTCGCCCTTTCCCCTCTCCAACGAACAGGCTCGTCTTGTTCCAGTTTCTATTGAGTCAGGAAGCGCCTTTGAGCAGCCAGAGAAAAAGGCGCGCGCCGCCAGACAGCACAACGCAGGTGCTGGCGGGCAGGCAGGCGGCCTAAGAGTCTTCGCGCCGCTCGTACATCCTCCCCCCTCCCCAACCCTCGGCGCGGGCCTCCCCCCTTCCTCCTCTCACCATAGTTGCCGCGAAGCCTTCCTGACCGACTTAATCCCGGCCGAAGTGGGTACCAGAGGCCCGGGGAACAGCGGTGAGTCAGGAAACAAAAGAACGAGCCGCAGCACAGACAACCACCTAAAGGAAGCACTCGTTCAAGAGGCGGCCTTTATATAGTCTGAGGGAGAACCATTCCCCGCCTCTTGTCCTTTGTCCCGGAACTGATACTGTTACGCCCAGAAACGTAATGGGTAGTGGAAGATCTGCAGGCGTAGAGAGCGCGGGCGCTCCTATTGGTGCCAGGAAAGAGTGGAGTGGAGTGGAGTGGGTGGAGGGGAGTGTGTGTGTGTGGTCGGTCTCTCTGGGTGTGTGTGTGTGTGTGTGTGTGGGTGTGTGTGGGTGTGGTCTCTCTGGAGAAGGTGGCGTTCTCCCCTGTTACTTTTTAGAATTACTTTGGAGGAGAGTAAAATGACCCCTATTGCGTCCAAATAGGCTATGTTTAATATTAGCCGTTAGGAACATAAGGAATTTGTCTTTGGTGCACATGCTCTCAGTGCACATTAGGAGACTGAAATACATTCATCAAGAATAAAAAGATACAACACTTAGTGACAGTCAAGGTTATGACTGTCAAGCTATCAACTCGTATTAGGAAACAAAAACAATAATTGAAAGATACAAGCAACATGGTTATAGTCATAAGTTGGTAGTCATAAGTTGGAAGATATAGCTACTAGTAAGGAAAAGAGAAATAATAGTAGTAGTCTTAGTAAATTATTTGACAGTGTTGTGAGAATTAGTTGTTAAGCAGAGTGGTGGCATTCTGGAAAAAACTTCTTGTGTCTAGTTGTTCTGGTGTGCAGTGCCCTATAGCGTTGTTTTGCGGACAGAAATTGAAACAATTTTTTGTCCAGGATGTGAGGGGTCTGCCTGTGTAGATATTTTCACAGCCCTCTTTTTGACTTTTTGAGTATACAGGTCCTCAATGGAAGGCAGGTTGGTAGCAATTGTTTTTTTCTGCAGTTCTAATCTATTGAAGTCTGTGTTTGTCTTGTTTGTTTGCAGAGCCAAACCAGACAGTTATGGAGGTGCAGATGACAGACTCAGTAATTCCTCTGTAGAATTGAATCAGCAGCTCTTTGGGCAGTTTTAGCTTTCTGAGTTGATGCAGAAAGAACATTCTTCATTGTGCTTTTTTATGTTTTTGATGTTAGGTGTCCATTTTAAGTCTTGAGATATGATAGAATCTAGAAACTTGAAGGACTCTACTGTTGATACTGTGTTATCTAGTATTGTAAGTGGTGGTAGTAAAGCAGATTTTCTTCTGAATCCACCTTGATGAATATATTTTATTCTCCTTATGTACACTGAAAGCATATACACCAAAGACAAATTCCTTATGTGTCCAATCACACTTTGCCAATAAAGAATTCTATTCTATTCGAGTAATTGTGTCAAGTACCTCAGTGTTTCTCAATCTCAATCAAGTTTAAAGATGTGTGGACTTCAACCCACAAGACTTCAATCCTGGAAGTTGGAGTCCATTCATCTTAAACTTGACTGATGTTAAGAAACACCGATTAGACGTTACATAGACACACCAGAAATACACTTAGGCTAAGAAGGGTTTTTTAACTCTTAAAATCAAGCAGGTAAGGAATTTGGTATTTTGTTGGTTTATTATTACAAAGGAGCTGGGTAGACATCTCTCTAAATAACTGGTTATTTTTATTCTATGTAATTCAAATAATTGAATTCAGCCTTATTACACTTGGTTTAAATTACTACATTACTAAATTAGTAAAAGTCTCAGCAATCCTAGTTGGTGGGAGACATGCTGCCTGGAAATTTTGTGAAATATACTGGTAGTCCAAGCAGTTTCGAATGCATTGTATTGGAAAAGTTGCATTTAAATTTTAACAATGCTAAAATATCAGTATATTACTATTACTATTAAGTAATATTTATATTAAGTGTTTCAGATTCTTCAAGGACAGTTACAGTTACAAAATAATTTTAAACTTAATTAGAGTGATACCTTGGTACTCATCATTATTTAGTTCCAGGAGATGCGATGAGTACCAAAACTGGTAACTATCAATAATTTTTTTCCATAAGGAATAGTATAGTTTAGGTATAGTATAGGTTCTAGCTTGTGCATTAAATACCAAATAAACAATGAGTACTGGGACAAAAATTTTGCATAAAAAAAAAATGAGTATGAAATTTGTTGAGTACCACTTTATCTAAAAATTATTTCATAAGTTGAATCAGATCTGCAATTATTTTATATTTGATTTTTATTCACTTTACCAATTGAAAAACAGTATATTTTCATTAACTTTTATAAATCTATGGTGATGACATAATGGCTCCATAACAAAAACAAAATCTTACGATTCTTTTGGATATTAACAATTTCTCCTTAAATGTATAGTTAGCTTCAACTTTGTCAAAGGCTTCTCAATTTCAGTTGATGGAAAACTTTTGTTTTCATAATGTCATAGGTAATACTGAAGCAAAATTGATAACCAACAGTTCAACATTGTAAACTTAAATTTGTCGGAAATGGATTGCTCCAATAAGCCACTAGATGGCTAATGACAACAAAAAAGAGATATACAATCTCTGAACTAAATCACTATTTTTGCAAGCAATTTTGTCATATAATTTGGTGGCCTAGTGATGAAGATGCTTGCCTCCTACTTACAAGGTTGAGAGTAGGTAGCAGCAAATATTTCTTTCCTAGGGTTCAAAGAAAAAAAAATGTGAATTCCATGTTAACTATAATACAACCATGTGAACTATAAGAAATTGAACATTTGACTTTAAGCACAGCATGTGAAAAAGTACAATAGTGCTATCTCAGTGTAGAAGTGAAATGACACGACAGGGAGAAACAGAGTAGAATACTTGTTCAAGGAATAATATAAACAAAAAGTCTATAACCGAAAATAGAAACAGATTGCTTTTGCAAGACAACATTAAAAAAAAGGTTTGGTGTTTCAACAACCTTAGGCAACTAGCAAGAAATTAATATTATTTACCTAAATGAAAACATGTTGTAAAATATCATAGGAATATAGGAGAACATGATGTTTTCCTAGCCTGTACAATGACATTTTCCAAAAGGTGGCAATGGCAAATCAGTTCCACAGTGTTGCCAAGAAAATTTTATGGATGTGTCTGTGAAATCAACAAAAGTTGACCTAGGTTTAAAGACTTACCTTATAATACAGTGTATGCTTAGCAACTAAATTTACTGAAGTAACATGAAATATAGCTGAATGTCTTTTCTTTTCAGTTACTGAGCTGAGGTGGAAGAATTCTATTGTAGAGTTTACATAAGAGCAAAGATGCAGTGGAAATAATAGAAAATTAGTGAAATGATGAGAAACACTGAGTTGTGGATAAACTGTAATAAAATGGGGATTTAATTGCGAATTATGTCAACAAGAGCATAGTATGGTATTAAAATGTTCATGTAGTGTTCTATTAGAGAACATAGAAGCTTTTGGAGACATAACATCTAGTCATTCCATTTAGGTGTGGAAATAATTATAAAGAGAGTGTAAGGAAGATTATCTTGATAATCTATACAGAATACATTGCCTAAGTCAAAATAACACGTGGAAGCTGCTCAGGCAGCTGCTCTCTCATTGAAGAATGAAGATGAAGAGGAACAGCATAGTCAAACTTCCAATTTTTTTTAAATAGTCATTTTCTAACCTTCCTATGGAATTTCCTGGCCTGATCTACCTACCTGGATAACAATCAGATACAGCAATATTTTTCTTTGTGCTATTTATGTATTTATTTACAGATGCAAGTAGATGTCAGCTAAGGGATAATCACACTATAAGGTGGGAAAAAATCAGTTAAGGTGGAAGTCTTCTTTCAGTACTCAAAAACCTGTATTTTCATGTATTTATAGAACATCCTGCATAGCAAGTTATCCAATATTTTATTTTTCTAAAATTAATCATAGGACAATTTTACATATGGAAGGGGAGTAGTACTTTTTTCAGTAGATACTGAAGTGGAAAATTGTCAGCAAAAATTCAGGAGTGTCAGCTGTTCCCTGATTTTAAACCACTATTTAGTGATTAAACTGTAGCAGCTATTTAAAATCTCTTAAATACAGATTTCATAAAGCCATACTATTGTAAAGACTGTTCTTAATGTAACAACTGAAATTGTAACTATTCAATTCTATCAATTTTGTAAAAACACAATCTATAACATTAGATGTTGATGTACTATAGCAGTGATGGTGAACCTTTTCGTCACTTAGTGCCCAAATCAGAATGTGCATGCATGTGCGTGTGCCAGAATGTCGCAAACCCAAAGACCAACTGCCCAGCATGTGCATACCTGCTTTTTAGTCATTTTTCGGACTATTTTCAGGGTGTCTTTTTGGGCTGTTTTCAGGCCAAATATGGCCTGGAAAACAGCCTGAAAATGGCCCGAAAACAGCCTGAAAATGTCCCAAAAAACACCAGCGAAGACCAGCTAGCCAGTGCCCATGTGGACTGGAAACCAGCGGAACAGCTGGCGATAGAGCACGTGCCCACAGATAGGCTCTGCTTGCCACTGGCACCACAGCTTTGTATAGATATGCATCACAAACCAAACTCTCCTGTTTTATTTTTAACATTTTTACAAAATAATACAGACTCTCAGTATAAATTTATTTTTTTATTAAAAGTAGTTTCTACTAATTTCAGTGAATACTGAACAAGTATACATAGGATTAGATTAGAATTTGTTCTTTGAAATAAGCTACAATAAGTATGCTGCCTTTTAAGTATCTTTAGAATTGCAGATTTTCTTTTCAAATGAACAAAACCTTTTGTAACTTTTGTACGCTTGACAAATATTTTTTAGAAACTTTACAATTTATTTTGGCAGAAAGCATAGGAAGTAACTTCTTTTAAAAGATCAGTAAAATAATATACACTTGATTAATTAATGAGACCAATAATTTAACTATAATAACAAATGTTTGCATTTATTATATGGAAGATGGCATCGAAGGAAGAGAAATAACATAGGTGAACTAGGAATTTCTACAATAGCTTCCTTCTCAATTTACATGGTAGAAATGAATGAACACCTGAAGTTATTTTCTTATTGAAAAAAGTGTTTCAGAAAATATATACAAAAACTCTAGTTAAATATCTTTCTTATTTATGCTTTTCAATTAATACACTACCATGTTTAAAGTTACATATATATTCTTTACATAATTTGAATTGCAGTAATTCAAAAATAGTCAACATTTTATTGGTATTAATGTTTAATGGGCAGGGAGAATAGCACATCATAATTTGTCCAAAGGTTCACAGCACAAATTTTTGGATTCTTTGTTTTATTGTGGTGTTAAGAGATGAATGCATCTTTCAAAAATAAATAAATAATTGAGAAACTGAATACTGTGAATCCTAACAAGCAGAAAAAACTTGTCACTCTTTTAAATAACTTCATGTCTAGAATATATATATATATTTCTTGAAAGCATCAAAGTTAAGATCAATAACATACACTTTAGCTAGAACAAGTAGCAAAAAATAAGACAAAATCTGTTTACACTACTACAGGCAAGCAATGAAGATCGTGAAGGAGACATTCTGCACTAGGACGCTCGGCTACATCAGCTCTCCAACAGCTTTCAATTACTGTCTCAAGTTGTTGGCCAATAGCTGAACCTTTAAACACAGCTGCATTTAGAGAGGGGCGCAGATTACATGCTACCACAGAGTAAAGTATATACTGGCGTTCACCCAGATAAGGCTCTTGCTGGGTTACCATTTGCCACAGAGTAATAGCAAAAGAATAGATATCTGCCTTGGGTGTGATTTTCTCACCTTTAAGAAGTTCAGGAGCACGATGTGTGTATGTTCCCCCTTGATGACAAAGATATAGTCCTGAAGATTCACTATCTTCTAGCTTTTGGGAGCATCCAAAGTCTCCAATCTTACAAATATTATGGTCTGTTATGAATATGTTAGCAGGTTTTAAATCCAGATGCACAATTAACTGAGAATGGAGAAATATTAACCCTGCCACAATATCACAGGAGTAAATGACAGCCTGAGCTGTACTCAAAAACCCATGGTCACATTTAAGGCCATCGTTATTTCCTGTTAAATAATCAGTCCCATAGATAACATGATGTAGAGTGCAATTACCTGCATATTCCATAATTATGGTACCCAAACTATCCTGACTAGTAGGGGTACATGTGCTAGCAGCTACTATGTGTACCACATTGATATGGTCAAGACGTGCTACATTTAGTTCTGCCCAGAAGCTTTGCCGTGATGCCAAATGGTTCTTACTGCATCTCTTCACTTGTTTTACAGCCACTGTAGCTCCATGGTAAGTTGCCTTGTAAACAGAACCAAACCCACCAGAGCCCAGGAGATGCAGAAGACATAACTGATCCCAGTCAATTGAACACCAAGCTAAGTGGGGGGGTAGCCGACGAATCCTAGATGTGCTTCCCACCCCAAAGAACTTTTCTCCTTTGGCAGGACAGACCAAAGGGCTACTGCAGGGACGTGCATTCACAGATGGAGAGAATTCCAGATGGAGAAGACGATTAAGAGGAAGAGGGGATGGCATTATTATCTAAGGAAAAAATTAGGCAAAACTAGATTAACAAAGAGGGAAAATGTTTATAAAATAGAAAGTAAATGCAAATTCAATACTCTTCTGTTCTTTTGTACTATATACTTTTATAGTACAATATAGTATACCAAGTTACTATATTTTCCATAAAAGCTATTATCAGATATAAACGCCAATCAGTTTCAGATTATAGGTAAATTAAAGGTTTCCCTGCCTGGTTATGTCAGACTCCAGGGCGGACTTTGGTCATTTTTGTTTCTTCTTCAAGACAGCCAGTGTTGTCCAAAGAGATTTTCCATGGACATGTGACCAGCCAAAGGTATACGGAAGGTCTTCCCACCAAAGTGGTACCTATTAATCTACTTGCATTTGCATGCTTTTCAACCACTAGGTGGACAGGAGCTGAGGCAGGAATGGGAGCTCACTCCATTACATGGTGCTCGACATAATTCTCTGTCAGAATTTTCCTTATTTTAAACTGTATAGCAGGTAAACATCTGCAGGTATTTCATTCTTGTGAAAAAGAAATCAACTTTTTGCATTCTTGAGCAGCAGTTAAAAGCAAAAAGTCTCCTGGAAGTAATAATTTTATGGAGTTACATAACTAATTAACGAAGTATTAGCTGCAATTTTACAAAACAGATTGTTTATATACTATAATTCTGGGAATTTTAGGTATGTTTTTTAAACAAGTACTAAGGGTGAAATTAATAAAAGGAATTTTCACTTGTTACAATCACTTCATTAACAACTCCCTTTTATAAACCAAAGTGGTAACCGCTGGCACTAATAACAGTTTTCTTTCAGAGGTAAATTACTTCAGCGGGAATCTTGCTGAGATCAGAACAGCAGAGATCAAAGGGTTACTTCTTTCCTTGATTGGCCTTTCAATAGCTGCTGAATTGTAAATTACTGTACTGAGCCTCAGAGGGGCAATTTTAAGAATCAATAGTAGTCACTGACTGATATAATACATGTTTTACAAGTAAAATTGTAAAATCCAGGTAAGAACACATGAGGATGCATAAAAATATATGCTGTTAGGAGTCATAAAAAAGAGAAGCTCAAATTGGTTATAAAAACTCCCATAACTTGATAGTGTTTTTAACTGTTTAAAATAATATAGAACAAATTATTAAACTTTAAAATTTGAAATACTAGAATGTTTAAGACCTACTTATTTTAAGCTATTTTATCAAATTCTTTATTCAGGTGACAAATAGGTGCTAAATAGGTAGTTCTGTGATATAACAAAAAAAAATCCCATTAAAAAAAAAATCTTAGCTACATTTAATCCCTTAAGGGATTTTCATATTCAGTATGCTGTAGAATTCTGCTACTTGCCTTGTAGTGTTTGGATCCTTATCTCCAAGTAGATACTTATATAAGTTCAAATTTCAATAAGTATGCTATCTATTCAGCAACAATAATTTCTGATAGTCTATCTCTTCATGGGGACAATCTTTTGTTATAAAGGATCTTCTTATGTCAGCCCTCAAGGATTGTTGATGGGTGGCTATCAAAATAAACAAGAGTGAAAACTCTATGATACAATGGGAGAATACCAGTAGGTTATTTGAAAAACTTACTTCTGCAGTAAACTAAATAGCTATTACTTCAAAGAAATTATGTTTTGGTCTTCTTAACCTGGGCTGGATAGAGTCAAATACAGATAACTTGACTTCCTAACCCTAATTATATTCCATAGGGGGATTGGCCATGAAATGTTCAATGGTAGTTTGAATAGGTTATGTTTAACAGCATATCAAATTGAATCCTTTGTTCCAACAAGTCTGTAACCAATTTCCTTTCCTTAAAAGAGCTACTTAGTTAATATAGAATTATATTAATCCTTTTTTCTTTCCTTTGTACAATAGTTATACTTCATAGTAATAATAAAATAATTATACTTTCCTAGTTTCTGGTTGTAGATTAGTTTACTATTGATTCCAGTAGAGAATCTGTGGCTTTTATGTTATTTTGCATTCATTGAATTTAAACCAATGTTCTGTGTCTTGCAAAAACAAAGAAGAAAAAAATGCTATTAGTTTCATAGTGGAATCACTAGTGGTTATGTGATAGCATTTGTGATGCTATGTAACTTTTTCAATGTATAATTAAAAATAACAATAGAGGGAATAAAGGTTCTACAAAAACCAAACATGTTTAATTCTCCATCTCAGGAGAATTTCAATATCTTTTAAAAACAAACACACATTTTTCCTTGAAGAATTTCTCCCTCCCCTGTCTCCTTCCAATGCTTCAATAGGGCATAATGGATATGCACCGAACACTTTATTACCTGTTTCTATTTCTTCAGAATGTACATAATCTTCCATGTATAGAAAAAGGCAGAAGGTATGATGCTATTCCTAACTAAAGAATTCTTTCCTTTTGCTCAATTGTGCTCATGCAATTCACAGATTTCCAGGTGTTCATGATGATAAACATTTTGCAGTTATCTTAGGAAGCTGATGATGATATGATGTTCATGATGATAAACATTTTGCAGTTATCTTAGGAAGCTGATTTTGGATTGTAATTCTGCATTTTCCAGCTTTTATATATGTTCATTTTGGCTTGATCAGCTATTCTTTACATAGACCAATGTTGGGTAATTTATTTTCTACAAGCCAATGGAGAAGCATTGTCATCCATTAAAGTGAGAGGTGCTAGTTTCACTGAGAGAAACAAAACTTTTAACCATAACGCAGAACTTCCCTCCAAGCCCCATGTTCAGTTTTGGGCATACCTATTTCAAATCTGACACCTTCATTAGAGATTAATGCAGCAAGTATTGACTTTAAAAAATTAGTTTATAGAACCTCATTGGGAGGTTTAACAAATAGTCAACCTGTGTCACATACAAGATCTTGCCCTGTTCAAGAGTTTGACCTTAGACACTTTAATGCCTGCAGGAGTAAACTCTTCTGATACAGAAGAATCTTCTGATGTAGTTTATGTACATAAGAATGGGCTTTCCAGGATTGAGAGTTATGGACTATTGTCCTAAGGTATTTGATGACAGTGCTCCCTCTCATAACCACTCTAACATGAATTAAGGTTTAATTTATGAAGATCACAAAAATAGGTAATTAAATTTCAATGCTCTTCTGTACAAGCAGAGATCCAAACATTTGCAGGATCATTGACTAAACCTGAAGGTTTATTCCCAAGATTTTCAAAGGATCTATTGGGTCTTTGGAGTTGAGCCAATTAATGGGATACCATTAACACTAAAAGTCAACTAAGGATTTGGAGGTTGACTATGTTGCTAATGATTCTCAAAATGAGCAGACCAAAATGAGAAGGGAAAAAGCCCAGTTATGTCCATAACAGTTAGCTTTCTGACTTTATATTTGGGTGTAGAGATTGGGTGTATTGTAGGTAATGAACTGAATCTTTCTTAGGCAAAATAAATTTAGAAGCCATGTCTGCATTAGACATAGTTGATCTGTCTTTGGAGGATCATTGTTGTGTGTTTGAAAGTGCTCTACAACATATTTGGCTGATCCAGTCTCGGGTAAAGGGAATCTATCAATAGATATTTGAGTCATTTAAATGATATCAAATATTATCAAATATTCTTAAATCTTACCTTTGAATTTCCTGCAAAAATTCAGCCCTTGGAGCTTTAGCGCTTCTACTGTGGAATGTATGATTCAGATTTGCTTAACTTTAAGTCAGCTACTTCAAATTGGCTTCAAAAACAAGTCAAATCAATGTTTATTATAAAGGACTGTAAGCTTTTGCAGAATTGGTTCCTCTTTCTGATTATATTTGTCACCTGAAGCCTTGTTGTTTTTAATCATCAGTGGTCTGGTTGAAGAAATTACTCTGATAGATCATCAAAGCCAAGGAATTACCTATATAGAGAAGCTTACTTGGCCTTTGTAAACTCTGTTTGAACTAAAGAAATAATTTTTGTGCCATATATTTAGAGTTCTTATGCTGCCTTATACTTATACTTTAATAGCTACTCTTTTTCTAAAGCTTTTGAGGCTGCAATAGGTTATGATGCTGAAGTAGAAACTTAGAAATAGTAAATTCTAGTCCTCTTGTAGGAATGGAAGCTACAAGTAGTAGTGGATGTATATCATACATACAAATAGTAGTAATGAATAGCTACAAGTTGTTGTACTAAGTTTCTGAACTGGAGATAGAATTGGGTTGCAAGGTGTTTTCTGAATCTTATATTAACTAATCTGTCATTTAAATTTTATTGAACCTTTAGAATTAATATTACATTATGATGAAAAGCAATGATGACTTCAAACAACAGGGACGGCTTTTTAAAGAACTGCCATTTCCTATTATAATATGATTACAAATGTTAAGTAGAAAAGTACCAAATTAAATTCTACTCACATAAAGTGGCAAGTTGCTGAATTTAGAATTGGATAATGATCACAAATATCTGACCTGAAAATTTTACTTTAGAATTCTGGTACTGCCTTCCTGCTGTGATTTAAGGTTAACAAAATGTTTAATACAGTTTGTCTACACAAGAGGGCAATCTTATCTTTTATTTGGTATGAATGTAGCTAAAGAACAATTTTGAACAATACATTTAAAATAATTTCCTTAAATTGCTAGGATAGGAAAGAATCACATTAGATTTTTACCTTATAAATGGAAACAAAAATCCAATTATTACTTGTTTACCGACTTCACTCAACATTTCTATTTTCTCTATTATGTTCAATAGACTAAAGGCTGAGAATATAGGAGTTCATGCTGGGATAAGGAAATATTCCATATACTGAGATATGGATTGAAAGACTTAACTCAGTCATTCATACCATGGGAATGTTCTTGAAGTGTCCGGAAGCTTCAGCTGATGTCCAATTCAGCAGTAGGGGCCATTATATGTGACCCAAGCACATGTATGCATATCTTACCGTTCAGTTCCATAAGCTGCATTAGTTGCCAGTTTGATTCTGGATATAATTTAAGGCACTAGTTATAACCTTCAAAACCCTATATGGCAAGGAGTCAGGTTATTTGAAAGAAGTTCTCTCCCCAATTACATCTACTCATCCCATCAGGTCTGGCAGAAGAGGAATGTTCAAGGAGCCGTTTGATGAGACCCAGGAAGAGATGCTTTTCTGGCCTGGCACCCACCTTCTGGAACATCATCCCTATCCAAGGTAAGATTGGACCAAACCCTGTTGGACTTCTGAAAGTTCCTCAAATTTTGGGTTTTGCCATCAGCTTGGGGGGTGGGGGGTGGGTCCATAGAAGTGCAGAGTCCATTAATTGGCTGGTGTAAGTGTAGACTGCACTCTTTCCTGTTTTTTGTTTTTGTTTTAATGTTGAATTATGTTGGTAGTTTCTATTTTTAATCATGTAGGCTCCCAGAGCCATATCATTAAGATGGGTGGCTAAATAAATTCTAAATAAATGTTATTTGTGAGGGAATCACAAATCTTATATCTTCTTCAAATTTCCAATGCAAAGTGAAGAGGAAAAACCTAACCTATGAATCACCAACTATTTTATTGTTCCCATATCAAAAAAGGATTAGCAGGTTATTATCAATGAAGTGTACTCTTATGAAACAACCATTTTGCTAGATTCACTCACCTCATATTTCCTGTTTCCAATGTTGATATGAAATGGTGTCAATTAAAAAAACTGAGTGGATCTGAATAACTTGTGATAGACTCTATGAAGTATAAAGCTTTAGGAAAGAATTCCTATTTGCAATATAATTCAGTTACACTTTCAGAACACAAGTAGAGTACAATTCTCTGGATCTTGAGCTTCAATACTATTTTTCACCATTGACTTTACATAAGTGTTTCCTAACCTTGGCTGTGTGAACTCCCAGTATTCCATAACCAGCATGACCATTAAAAATTCTGGGAGACCTCCACATATCTGAAAATGGCCAATGTTGGGAAACATAGCTTTAGAGGATTTGGCTACTGGAAATTGTTCAACTCTTCAGCTTACTAGAATTGGTAATGTTGTGAGAAACCTGAATAAATTGAATCTTCCAATACTAGTCTAAACCTTGTATTTGCACAATGATTTATCCAGGTACTGTGTAACAGGGCATTTGTTTCACTATTGAAATTTAGAGGAAAATAGATTCACAGAGTAATTAACATAATACTTTCAAATTGCTAGCTTGACCACTAATATTAGAAATGGAAGCACTCATAGTACTATAAAATATCTATGACCATGGATTTCACATATTTCAATTTCACAGAAATATGAGCTTGCTCTTCAATCTAATCCTTTAAAAATATTGGGACCATTCTTTCTATAATAAGATTGTATTTGTTATCTATGTAATTTGCAAATATAAAGGTTAGTCTATTTTTATTTGAATTGATTTATACATAGATTGTACAAAGTTTGTTTCAGGTATATGTAGCATTTTGTGGGAAACAATTGATGGTTCCCTTCTCATATTCTTCTGTTTCCCATCTTTCAAAAGGAATACTTTTTAGTAGCCGACGTAGTGGCAATATTGTTTTAATTGGGATTTTTCACTGAAACATTTTCATTTAGGGCTGCACAGTTTAAGTAAGGGCTTTAGGCAGCACAAAGCAGCCAGTTTTCTTTCTGAACTCTCCTCCTCCTAAGCATGGATAAATCTTCCATTTTTTTATGGAGGAAACACTAAAAGTCGAAGTCTTTCAGAAACATGATACACATTTCATTAAGATTCTCAAGATACAAAAACAAATAATCCTGGACTGAGCTATTATAAATCTGGAACACCTCACAATGTTGTCCTCAACAGTAACTGCATATTCTTTTATAAGGTTTTATTAAATTTTGTGTTTTGGAATCATGGGAGAAAAGTGAAAGCATTTTGCGGTGGGCAAACAACAGCAGAGCCAGTTTGGTGTAGAGCAGTGGGTCTCAACCTTCCTAACACCGCGACCCTTTAATATAGTTCATGTTGTGGTGACCCCCAATCATAAAATTATTTTATGTTTTCTGTACTTTTTCGAAAATATGTGTTTTCCAATGGTCTTAGGTGACCCCTGTGAAAGGGTCGTTCGACCCCCAAAGAGGTCCTGACCCACAGGTTGAGAACCACTGGGGTAGAGGTTGAAACATCAAGCTAGGAACTCAGAGACTGTGAATTCCAGTTCCATCTTAGGTACAAGATGGTCATTTTCTCTCAGCCCTAGAAAGCAGCTGTGGCAAGCCATTTCTTAAAAACGTTGCTAACAAAACTGCAGCAACTAGTTGAGGCAATCTCTAGGAATTAAAAACTGATTCAAAGACACCCCCCCAAACCCCGCCCCCAAAACAAAATCCAGGATAATCTTTAAGGTGTTCTAAGATACAGTGTAATTAGTGGCAAACTATAAATTCCTCATTAGGAAAAACCTCTGGTGCCTTTTTTTCTCTCTCATGCAGAAATTTCTAATGTGGGGTATGCATTTTATCCAGCAGTTCTCCTTATTCTCAGGTCAAATGATGCAGTGATGCTATTTATCATTCTTCTTTCAAACAGTAAAACTGACAGTTATCCACAAATTTAAAAAGTAACTCAAAGACATTAGTAGTTACCGCAACAACAGATAAACAACATACAGCAGTTTAAATACAGGCATATTTTGTACATAACTAAAACCATTTGTAGTTTTATTGATATTTTGTGGAGTTCACATACTTTTTTGTACAGCAAACATAACACTGTAGGCTGCAAGAAGCTGCAGTACTATTGTTTAATAGCAGCAAGTTATATTTTTATCAGGGTATGTGGACAATAAATAGTCTGTTTCTTTGGATATGAATGTCTAAAATGAATTTTTGCTGCAGCTTCATAATGTGATAGCTATTTTACAGAGCTTATACACAAAAATATATATGCAATCTTTTGTCTATATTTTATACAAATACAACAGTAGTTTGTGAATACATTGTAAAGTACATATACATGATAAGCAACACAAGTTTCCATATCACAAGATAGTAATTTTAAATGAAATACACAAATTCAGTCTGGAATGCTTTTTTCTATCTTGACTCAAAATCTGTATCACTGAAACTTTTTAGCACACAAGTTCAAACATTTCTATCTAAAAATATAGTTTCAGCAATCCAAGCTTGTTTCAGATGTCATCCTTTTCATGTTAATTCCCAGTCTGTCAATATTTAAGAGCTTTTATAAACAAGTATGTTCTTCACTTCACACCATATTTAAAAGCCCCATTCTGTTTAGTTTGGGTGATAGGTTTATTTGGGCATATATGTCCCAAGTTTTTACCTTTTGCAAGTGTATATGAAAAAATTGTGGTATACAAAATTCATTAATGACAAATTAAGTCACAGTATAAAAATATACATCTATAAATCTAGTATAGGCCTTTCTCTATGAATAAAAATACATCAGTCTAAATGAGACAGGGAGATCTGTAGCACCATGAGAGGAGTTGTATCCCAAGTTATATTAGCAGCATGATCCACTATATTTGTAGGAGTGTTTCTGAGAAGATAAAACATTCATTCTGGTTCAATTGTACCACTGATGAGGATACTGAAGAATCTTTTGCATGCAGTTAACAATAGTTCTATGTTAATTAGGTTAAATACTTATTGAAAGTCAAGGACTTCCAACACGTGGGCACCTTTATAAAGGTGAAGGGTATGTTAATCAACATGACTTACTTTAAATGATCTCTAATTTCAAATGGGTGGTTAACTTACTGTATACTGGTATGATGTTGATAGGCAGCTGTCATTCATTTACATTTAATGTAAATGTAGAGATCTTTGTACTTAGAGGCACATTATTTTAACCTGATCAACCAGTGTATGAGACAAATAATTAAGAGCTTCATTCTTTTCTTTATATTAATAGGCATAAGATCAACGTATGTTGAATTTTAACAACAGCATTGCATGGCAGGATATCACACTTTGAAATTCTGTTTATTAATATTCTGAAGATTTCTCTTCTATGAACAATGCATAGAATACATTTCACTAAATTTAAAAGGTATTCCAAATAAAATGTACAGGGCGACCTGTTAGTCAAAACCCTATGCTTAATGTCATTCCCATTGAATTGTATGGGATTTCGTTAACAATTGTGGGCACATGACTGCAACCTCCAAGTTCTATGTATACACCTAAATATGGTTAACCACTCAATTATTGGACTGATATTAAATGGCAGTAAAAGACATGTTTAAACTTGTAAACCTAGGAGTCTACCATAAAACTCTTTAAAAAGACACTCTAGTTCTGTGCAATAGAGCAAATTGATAAAAAAGAATACTTTACGATGTACCTGTCAATAGTTACACTGTTTCCATATTGTACCCAAAGCATTTTACCAAAGGCCTGCATATGTCATCTAATGGCACTTGAAAAGTAATATTTTTTTAAAAAAGCAGAAAGCATAACCTGCAAGAAATTTTTATAAGATTTATATTTTTGTTTTGAAAGTGCTATATCTTGTATTATGTGTAATACAGAAATTGATCGAGGTTTAGTTTAAAACACACACACATGCACACACACAGCGTAAAATACATAAAGAGCTCACTAGGTAAAATCCTGAAAATATGTACTCTTAACATTCATTATTAGCTTAATAAAGCAATCAGGTCTGGCTCATGTTTTAGTCAGTATATGGTTTTTGGAAACCTCTACTGTCAAATGAATAAATCACTCTATTCCACAATTCACTACCAATAAAACATAAGCAAATTATATATATATATATATATATATATATATATATATATATATATATATATATATATATATATATATATATATATATATATATATATAATTATGTGTATATACACACACACACACATAATATTTTTAAATCCATAGCATACAAAGTGTGGTGCATGAGCAGCCAGTATACACACAACACTTCATTCTTAAGAGTTAACCTGGTGATTATAAAATAGGCTTTAAAATTGAAATTTTAAAATTGCCAAATGTCTCTGCTTAAATGGTAGTCATAAAGCACTAGTGTGTAAATAAAGCCCACACTGTCATTCTGCTTCCATATTTTCATACATCTTCAGTGACAGTCACACAAGGTGTAGCCATTTAGCAAAGTACTAACTGAATGAGGTTCAATATCTTGTCTGAAATTCTATTGCTAATTTGAAATGCACCTGTTCTCTAATTAATCCCATTTTAGAACCTGAAAGAGCTGCCATAACAATATGGACCTTTAACATGGATCAAGGATTACTGGAAAAACTAGTTCTTGTTTTTAAAAAAACAAGGTAACCAGCAACTAATACTGAAAACAGATAACATTGTTATAACATGATTTATACATACCAACCCTGTCAAAAATTATAAGTAATGTAGTGGTAAATATGAAAAACTGAAACTAAAATTGGTTTATTTCACTTCTTTAATGAGTGAAATTTTGTTTTAATTATCTGTCTAATGACAGTATTTTCTTAGGAACACAATTATGAGTAATGAAAAAAATCTGGGATAAAGACAATGAAGCTAAAGCCAATTCAGTTTTTAAGGGTTGAAAGTAATCCACTATCTACAAAAAAGGCACATAAGGACATTTCCATTTCTTGTAGAATATGAGTCCTTTGAAAAGACAAAGACTTTTCCTTTCTGAAATCCCCCAACCCCTGGGATTAAAATAATGGTGCTAAAAGCCTGAAAAGCAATATTGAACAAATCATTCCATTAAAGATACATTTTAGCAATCTGTTTCATAGAAACTAAAAGAAGCAATCATGCAGCAGAGCTAATGACTACTTTGAGAAAGTATTCTCACAGCATATTGGAGCAGCTTACAAAATTTGAAAAGGTGGTTTCCTTATTAATACATCCTTATTTTAATGCCTTTGGAACAAAACGCTTATAAAAAGTTACTATTCAGTAATAAAATTTAAATACATCAGTATAAAATAGTAAAATCATACCTGCATATTGTTCCTACGATAAAGTAGGAACTTATGATACAAATATTGGGAGCCAAAGCTCCTTAATGGGAGCAACTTTGTTTCTGTTAAATATATTTCCTTTAACTACTTAAAACTCATGTATTTAACCACACTAATGAATAGACATAATTATATGATTTAAAAGTCTAAAGGTATAAATGAATATGTTTCCAAATTACAGCAAAAGTACATTTTCCATTTTTATATCACAGTTTTTCTTTCTTTTGGTTATTGGGAATATAAGAATGTGTTTTGAAAAGAAATAGCAATTTGACACACAGCATGAATAGCTGTTTTGCTATTAGTTTTTCTAAATACCTTGAATATTAAGTAAAAGTGGCATAAGCAATATGCTTTTACTTCACTCCTCAGAGTCCTGTTTTAAATTCTTGGCATTGAAAAAAAATCACTAGCCAAATACCCAGGTGTGGTAAGGAAGATTACTATCAAAGGTCTTGCACAGGGGACATATATGTCATGAAATACAATTCAAAAGTGATTAGCTCCAATGTAATTATGGAAAAACGTATTTGTGGATTTACATTCATTTTCTAACTTCAAATTGAAATCAACATGTAAAACCTTTCGGTGGCTTTTGACTCATTTTTTAAATGAGAATAGCAAATGACAGCTATTTACAGAATGATGAAATAAAAATATTTATATTTCAAGGTAGGCTCTGAATTTTGTCTCTAGTTAGATTTGCCAATAAGGCATACTTTTTTTTTTTTTTGCCAAATCATACTTCTTTGTAATTGCACTTAAATGAAGCAATACATTTACACCCTTAATTGTGAAATTATTTAAGAAAAAATAATAGGTCCTTCAGACCTTCTTAGAAATCTATATGTAAAAAGCTTAACAATTTTTCATACTGGTAACAAATGTACTCATTTATAATTCATTGTTTCAATTGTTTTATAAATTTTTCATGAAACTGAATTTTTAATGTTTTTTTCTTTTTTAAAATTATCAGATTTTAAATTACTATAAAATTATCAAATCTCAATGAAGCTTTAAAATAAGAGATCCATAACATTCTGGAAATATCTTTTCCATAAGACTTTTTAAAAATTGTGGATCTATTGGCAGTGAGGATACAGATTGTTTTAACAACCAGAGTAAACAACTGTGAACAAACACATTCAAACTATTTTAAAAGTTAATTTGAATTTTATACTGGCTTAATGAGACTGGTACTGTACAAAAGTAGATTTACAAATGACATAGTAGGCACTAAAGTATTTAAAGTCATCTAAGGCTTTCTACAGATTTGTCACAAGGCCATTTTCGCATGTTATTGGAACGCTTGATGAAAACGTGGTAGAGTTGTGGTTGTGTTTAGACTGCTAGTGAAAGCTGCAGACAATGAGTGAAGAGACCCAAGATTAATACCAGGGTCTTGAAGGTCTTGTGCCTGTGGAGGAAGCTGAGTCATAGATGAGTGTGCCTCCTCTTGTGAGTAACTCATTCCAAGATTTCCCACAGAAACAGAAGGATTAAAAGGAGGTCCATTTACTGGTATAAAATTGAATAACTGAGAGAAGTCCAGTGATGGGGTATTTAGAGGTTCACTTATAGAAACAGAACTTTTGGAAAGAGAAACATCCCCAGATCCATCATCTAGTGGACCTACTTGAGGATCCAACCCTAACTTAGATGATGATCCTCGAGAATCTTGGGATGAAGAAGGCATACCACTTTGCAGTTCCATTAAGTAACTTTCCATTTCCCCTTTCAATGGCTGGTCTTTCTCAGTCATAGAAACTGTATATGAGGTAGAACTGAGTGGATATTTTAAAGAAAGTTGGTGAGAAGTGTGAATTGATTCCATATCTATTGGACAAGGCATTCCTAAAGGTAATGATGTGGCAACCATTTGGTGTGCAGATGTTGAACTCTGCATAGACTGAAGTTGTGTGTTGTATAGATTTAATTGTAGAGTGTTTGTAAATGGCTTTGATGTCAGTTCAGTGGAAGATAAAGACATCACTGGAAGCAGCTCATCCTTTATAGGCACAGAAACATTGCAAGTAAATGGGTCAAGAAGGTCCATTGGCTCTGTTTTGACCTTCAAAAGTTCTTGATTATGACTTTTCTTCATATGCCGTGTTAGATGATCCTTCCGGCCAAATCTCTGTGCACAATACTGACAGAGGAAGTCCTTTCTTCCAGTGTGTACTACCATGTGTCTTCGGACATCCTTTCGGGTGTAAAACCGTCGATCACAATGTTCACACTGGTGTTTTTTCTCCTTCACTCCACCTGATGATTTGCCTGCATGAGTTTTTAGGTGCTCCAGCAGTACGCCTGTGCTTTCAAATGTCTGCAAACATACTTTACAATTGAGATCACCACTTGTTGCAGCATGCAAAGCCAGGTGACGCTTAAATCCAAGCTTCGTATTGTAGTTCTTTCCACATTCTTCACACTTAAAGGCCTCTTTATTGGGATTATGTGTATGTAGGTGATTCTTTAGATGATCTTTTCGATGAAACATTTTCTCACAATAGTTACACTTGTGGGTTTTCTCAGGAGAATGAGTAGCCATATGCCTTTAAACACAGATATATTCTGTAAGTATTTATTTTCACCAGAAGCTACATATGCTCATTTTTAAGGTACCTAAATACTTAATATTTTTGAAAGAAATTTACATGAAATGTCACTACAGACAATACATATCATACTAAAATGTAGCAACACACATTATAAGCTAATTTATTCAACTGATACTTTAATTATTTTAAGTTACATTAACATTTTATTATGTAGTATTACTTATTATAGCCATACCCAAAGTGCTCAGTCTATTCACTTCTTTGTAACAACTTTATATAACTGAAAAGATTTAAACTTGTCTCTTCAAAAACAGACACACAATATTCAGATTTGTTTATAATATTAAGCACTGTAGTTTATAATTGTACAATTTGATGTCTAAATTAACATTTCCTCTGAG
The DNA here is from genome assembly GCF_009769535.1 of Thamnophis elegans. Lineage (NCBI taxonomy): Eukaryota > Metazoa > Chordata > Lepidosauria > Squamata > Natricidae > Thamnophis > Thamnophis elegans. Next base: position 40,369,185 of record NC_045548.1, read on the forward strand.
AAAAGTCAGCTGAGTGTACACAGATATATATTAAAATGGCCAACATATAATATAATCTGAAAAATAAATAGAGTTTAATACCTTAGTAATTTGTACTTAGAAACAAAGGCCTTGGTGCAGTCTTGTTGTGTGCACTTGTAGGGCCTCTCTCCTGTGTGAGAGTATGAGTGAACCTTTAATTTCTCAACACTGTTAAAGGCCTTGTCACACAGTTGGCAAGGAAAGTTTTTTCTTGGTTTGGATTCACCACGCTTACGTTTCCCTGAAGGGACTTTCTGGGTATCTCTTACTTCTGACAAATCACCAGGAATGACAGTGGCCATCGCAGCCTAAACCAGGCCTTCTTGTTGGACACTTGGGAACTGCCCAACTCCACTAAATGATTTAGCTTTAGATGGCTTCTCAAGTTTCATGTGGTCGTTAAAGAAAGCAAAAGGGGACTGGAAAAAAAAATAAGAAACAACTATTTGTAACTACACTTAATTTTGAAGTTTACTTGCTATGTGATGCTTTTGAATAAAGCATATATAAAATTAGGTTCAGCTGGTCTAATGTAATATATATAGGCGCTTTTTAGACTATTTATTACAGCTCAAAATTCACTGCTCAGGATGGACAGATCCACATGTACTCTGAAGTACCTCATACTGCTTTATAGGTTTTTGAACTAATTTATCTGTTTCATGAAAGTTTAGAATCAAACTTCAATTTGGCTAATATATACTTCCAAAGGATTGTTGTCTGAATCATAGCATTGTGAAAAATGAATGCTATAAGATACAGCAATAAGGAAGTAATACTACAGAATAGAAAGAAGGTCTGCATGTTTGAAGGGTCTCAAGTTTATATTATTAATTTTACTTTTTACATCTCTCTTCTTCATATAAAGTTGCAAGAGAATTAGAAGTCTTATATAAAAGCAACAATCTGTAAAAAATAGGAAAAAAACCCAAACTTTATATAAAAATAAAAGCATAACAGGCAATCCAAACCATTCTTATTATTTGCAAATCAGAAAATTTTTAACCAAGCTGTTTCTTTAACATCTTATCCTGAATAATTTTTTAAAAAAATATTATGAGAGTATTCACACATGCAGATCCTCCAGGTATATTCTGAAGTTATAAACTATTCAGTAAGTTTTTTTACATGCAATGTTTTAACTTATGAAAATGGCCTAATATTTATTAGCTAATTATTTAGATATCTTATATCCAAATTACCTAAACCTCAGTATTAGTACTATAGGTACTGTGCAATTGCTTTAATTTTAATCACCCTGATAGGTAAAATTAAAATGGGATCACAGATAGCAAGGCCACTGAAATAGATTGGAATAACTGACATACAGTTTCAAAAAAGACAAATATAAGCATAGAAGATGCCATATTAAGCTGAATAAAGCTTAGTTTGTTCACAGAATTTTGTACAGTCCTTCAAATTGGCAAATCTATTTTTAAAATGTCCAATATCTTAAAACAGGAGGTACAAACTGGTGGCCTGCAGGCAGGATGCGTCATGTGCAGGCCACACCCATCCCATCCCCGTAAATGGGAAAACATCACATTACAGCAAGGTGATGTGGTGAGTTTGACACCTGTGTCTTAAAACATATATTAAAAATGATAAAAAACTGTTTTACTTCCCTGAAAAAGGTAGTTTCTTGTAGAAAACACAAATTAACCTAACATTTTTCTTCCTGATTAACTTCAATTTTATTTTAGTTTTAAAAAATTGAATCTTCATTTTTCAGAGCTGATTTTTTTCTTTTCCTTTTCTCTCTCTTAAGGATGTATTTTATATATATTAAAATTGGTTATTTGCAGAATAAGCTAACTAATAAGTTACAATAGAAGAACCATTCTTCACTAAGATGTATTAAGAGCCAGAAAATAGATAGTAAAGATACTTCCTCTGGGTTAGATGGCTTAGTCAGGCAAGACGTTATCAGAGAAATCAAGAAACAAGTATGGCTGGTCCCTTCTTACCCCATGTTAGATTTGAAGCCTAAGAAACCTAGCAAAAAGGGTTGTGTAAATCCTGAGTTGGGGTTAAAGTGAAGTTAAAAACCAATCTCCCTGAGAGCAACCAACAGCAGTGTTTGCAGAGTGCATAAAGGTAGCTTTGAAAGAAGGACAGGTAGGGGTTGAAGGAGGCTGAGGGAGATTGCAAAGAAATCTGCTAAGAAAAAAACCTGATGAATTATCCTTATTAGGCCAGTAAAATTAAACTCTGCCCACCATGTGGATCAGCAAATTGTTTAGACAGACAAGAAAGTTGGTCCCTCAACTTGCAAATACTTAATCAGAGAAAAGGAAGGGAGCCAGGGAAAAGTAAGGAATTACATATATGCCCATAGTTTAAGCTGTAATGCTTACTAAGACTGTTGGGTAAGAGCAGTAAATCCAGCCTTGGACTTCTATTTACTTTCTTAGTTAGACATTTTATTTTGAATGTTACTTTGAATTTTGATTTGAATTGCTGATGTTCCAACAGTCAATTTTGTATTTTTAACCAGTGTTCCTGAATTTTGAGCAGCTGGTCAAAATAATTTCTCGATCTCTACATCTTTGAATAATCCAGTATTTGCTTTCTGTTAGTTGCTAGAAAGTTCCCCAACTTTTATGTCTATTTGGGTCTCTACTACAAACATAATATTGACTCCAATACTTCTGTAAACACAAATTTCAAGCAATGGAGTGTAATGGATTTTTTTCCGCTTTCTCTCTTTCCCTTCCCTTTTGACATCAAAATTTGTTCTGGAAATTTATGGAGCTTTCATTTGCATGGGCATGGTGCTACAGAGTTGAGATTACCATATTTTTCAGAGTATAAAACATACCCTTTTCCCTCAAAAAAGAGGCTGAAAATCTTGGTGTGTCTTATACACTGAATACAGCATTTTTTGTCTCCTGAAGCCCCACTTCCTTCACCAAAATTGCCGTGCAGAGCCTGTAGAAGGCTTTCAGAGAGCTCCTGGGGGCTGGGGAGGGCAGAAATGAGTGAAAAACAGGCCATTTTTTTGCTCAATTTTGCCCCCCCAGCCCCCAGAAGTACTCTATAAGCTTCCTAAAGGCTATGCATGCAATTTTTTTTTTTTACAAAAACCGGGCCCATTTTTGCAAAAAACAGGCCGTTTTTTGCTCGTTTTTTCAGGGGCCACCTCCCAGGAACGCTCTACAAGCCCCCTAAAAGCCTTTCATGCCTTTTCTGGGAGAAAAAAACCAGGCCCATTTTTCACAAAAAACCTCCCTTTTTGGGAGCTTTGCAGAGTGCGAACCCCCCCTTTTAATTTGCCTCTTCAAAACGTCTTATACTCCATTGCGTCTTATACTCCGAAAAATACGGTAAATATTTATGTCTCTTTTTGCCTCTCACTGATTTTGCAGTGGATAGAGTTTTGTTATACTCATGTATACCAATTCACAGGTTTAGATCCTACAATAAACTTGAGTTCAGTAAGTTCATCATTCTCACTTTTCTCCTTGCAAAGCAGGTTCCCTCTTGAACAAGTTAAGTGGACTGTTAAGGAAAATAAAATTATAACCCATCTCATATTGTTCAATAGGGTTTTCAAATATTCACAGAAATGTTTAGAGGAAAAGGTATGGCAGAAATAAAAGTGCAATGCTTTTTCATATAGTGACTTAATTAATTTACTATGTGATCCAAATGAAGTGTTTGCTAGCTGTTGCTACTGCTATGTAGCAAGTATATAATCAATGTAAAATATCTTCTTTTTGTATAATAGCCTTTGTTTAGTAATTGCAGTAATTCTTTTAAAATATACATGATTTTTAAAGGAAAAAGTGTTCTAAAGAATGCATATTTTAAAATCCAATGTTATAAAAATGAATTATTTTAGGTGTTCTCACAAACATCCAAATATTCAACACTTTAGCTAAATAGTTTAAGATATGAATAGCTAATTTTATTTGGTCTTAGGTAGGCAGATATTGACTTTTAAGTACATGAATATTTATTTATTTTATTTATTAATTAGACTTATATACAGCTTCATAGGGCTTTCAGCCCTCTCTAAGCGGTTTACAGATTTTTAGCAAATTGAGTCAGCAAATTGCCCCCACAGTCTTGGTCCTCATTTCACCCACCTCGGAAGGATGGAAGGCTGAGTCAACCTTGAGCCGGTGAGATTTGAACCGCTGAACTGCAGATAACAGTCAGCTGAAGTGGCCTGCAGTACTGCACCCTAACCACTGTGCCACCTCGGCTCCTAATACTCCTAATCTTTCAGATTTACTCTAATTGCAATTAAAGAGGTTATGGAAGTTTTATTTATCACTTTGCAAATATAACTGATGAATTCTTTATAAACGTGTTTTAATGCTATGACTCGTAAATCTGCAGCTATACAGTAATAATTATTTTTAACTCAAAAATGATGAGGAAGAAATGGCATTTAAGGAAGAAAAAATATCAGGTCCACAAGAGACTATTGATTGCTTAACAATTGGCCACCAGAAAAGTCTGAAATCATTCTAAAAACTGAAGTACAGGAGGATGGGGTTATTTATTGGTAAAAAAGTTTGATATACAATTTATATTTATCAAGCACAAATTTGTCATATCTTAAACAATTCAGTATTATAACTGATATGCTAAGGGAGGGAAGAACATTGAACATTTTCAACCATAAAAAGTAACTGATACCTGTCTTAAAGCAATAAAAGGCCTACATTCTAAGACAACTGAGTCTTAACCAAATTAATAATATTGGTATATATGTTGCTCTGTAAATTTCCATATTTAATTCAATTAGACTGAACTTTAGAATCTCATTTTTTAAATTATAATTCTACTCAAATTAGCAATACAATCATAATAAAAGTGATATTTTTAAAAAAGCTAGCCTTGTAACTATTCTTATTAACACTAATGCCTATTTAACTAATAAAGTATATAAAGATGTAGAACTAATAAGTAAAATTCTAGATTAACGAACACTAAAAAACCTGCCAGTAAGCGGAGAAAGAAAAACAATAAAATGCAAGAGATTTTACAGAATTGCATTATGGAGCAGGAAAGAATGGCTATCTTGTATTGCTCTCTATTTTCCCATTAGTTAATCTTCAAATTCTTAAAAATAAATGCATCTTAGATTGTGATGGCCAACAGAACCCTTGCCTCTCAGACTCTACATTCCCATTTTGTAAATTGGCTGCCCCCAACATATCTTTCCTGTCCATACTTAATATTGATCTTCAAGCCCATCTGAATTCAATTGAGTGTAATAAATTAAACTCTTCTTTCTTACTATCTCTCCTGTCCTTTATATTAGTTGGCTTCAACTAATGGTTCAGCAGAATTTTGTTGGAGAAAAAGGGACAGTGATTTTCACCAATCCATTCTTCCCACTATAGCATACCCTACAAAGGCTTAATAGGGAATTGACCCTATTGGTTTAAGTCTGCTTTCTTTTCCCCAGTGCACAGCATATACCAACAAATGTTCATTTTTTCAAGAATAACTACAAAAGTTCACAGGACACATATGTGTTACATACATTGCATCTAGGAACTACGAAGTATAGGTTCCATAATATTAATAATATGGTACATATAAGAGCCTCAGGTTCAGATGAAAAAGGAAGCATTTTACAGGTAGTCCTTAAGCTCCTGAAGCCTCCGGAGGGCATCCAGGGGGAGTGCTGTTTTCACCCTCCCCAGGCTTTTAGAAAGCCTCTGGAGCCTGGGGAGGGTGAAAAAACTGTGTCAAAAGCAGGGGGGGGCGCTTGCTAGTCGCTCAAGCACGTGCACTGGTTGCACACATGGCATTATTGGTGTGGCACGCCCATACACGATCCCCCTGCATACCCCCTGGTTTTGGCACGAGAGCCAAAAAAGGTTAGCCATCATTGGTCTGTGGGCTGGATGTGACTTACCATCTGAAATCATGCAGCCTGTGATCTCCAAAAGATATACATTTATTCAACCCATGAGAGAAAGGAAAATAGCGCTTGCTGCCTGCTGCTTTAAACTTAATTGATTATGAATGAATTAATTATGAATTAATTATGTGAATTCAAGTCATAATAAAATTCAGAATTATAGGTTCTTTTAAAAACAAAACAAAAGGATTTTGGTGGCCTGGATTGAAAGAGGTGTGCACATATGAATTATCTGAAGTGAAAACTGATCTTCCCTTAAAATTACATTATTGAATAATACCACAAAAAATGATTGGTTTTCAAAAGCAGTAGGGGGTGAGGTTTTTTTTGGTAGAGAGTGAGAAAATATATATGAGGAGCAGTGCAGAAAAAGATTATCAGGAAAGTTTTCATGTAAATGATGAACAATGTGCATAGTGTTTTGAAGCCCAGCTGCTTTTGATTCTGTTATCCCTAGGGTAAATTTCTAAATAATTTAAATACTAGCTTATTATTTGTAGTTGTCAAATATTGCTAATTCAATTGTGGATGTACAGGCTGAGCAATGCAGACAGTATTTAATATTGTTGCTCAAATATTACACTTCTCAAAGACCAGCTGAAAAAAAATTGAGCAATGTCTATTTTCAGCTTCAGTACACATTATTCACATTCGTTCTTTCACAACTGTAAAATGAATAATACAGTAGCAAATACTATTTAAAACTATATAACAAAACAATACTTTTATATATATATATTATACCATTTTAAAAGATGTTCATACTCAAAATAGTTTTATGGTAGCCTCTGTCAGTGCACACCTGGTGATGGGCAAACGAAGATAAAACTTCAGATTTTGGTCTTAACCAGTTCCACTGACATTTCTAGAAGTAAACCAGAATCTACTGCTTCCCATTTTTGTTGATCTGAAAAAAAAGAAACAAAAAGAAAGAGCTAGACATCATATGATCCAAGACAAATATTTAACACAATTTGTATTGAGTTTCTGTTATGGCAGCCTACACGATACCTTTATTTTATGAACATATAACTTGCCTTTCTATTTAAACAATTTTCAGGAAAATAGCTGAATAAACCAACCATGTAAACTGTTCACGCCAAAGCATCTTGAAGTTAGAAAAACATTATATAGCAACAGATATATGTATAATCACAACTCAGTGCATCAAATATTGCTATACAAAACATGACCCATTAATCTAAAAATCAAACTTGGAAATACAAACTTGGAAATAACTGATTAAAAAAAACCCAAGTTCCAGGATGGCATTGGACAAAACAAGAAAATATAGGACAGTGTTTTTAAAAATCCATTTTATGGCATATAGTAAGTATTAAAAGTGAAACAGATCCACGTTTCCGGGGCTGCGTTCATGATCATTAAATAGTCACTTTTCAGCTGACAGATATGGGATTATGTATACAAACTGCAGTTTTAGATGTATTTGTTCAGGAAAAGATATATGTACATCCATGATTAGAACAAAACGTTTTTCAGGAGTACAAAAAGTTTGATTGAAGAAACAAGTGCCTAGAAATGTAATACTGCATGAAAAAGCATACTCATTTTAAGCTCTGATATTCAGTAAAACTTTCACATGCTATACGCTGCATTTTACTTTGTATTATTCCTGCTTACAATTAAGTTCTATATCTCTGCATATGTTTTGGTCTGTCAGTCTCAATCTCTTTTCTCTGCAGGTTAAGTTAACAAACTACATCAAACCATACATAACAAATCAAGTAACATTACAACTACTATCTTTTCTCCACCACCCTCCCACATGACACATAAATTACTTTACTTAAAGAAGCCTGTGATAATGAGAGTCTCCTCTATGGTCTTCAATTTTCGATGCAACATCAAAGTTCTTCCCTAGGCTGCTTCTGGAAATTCTTGTTAAAGCATACTGTAGAAGCATGAAAAATGAACAAACATGATATATCACTCAAGCAATATATCGAAGCTTAAGGTACTGGTTTCAAAATAATGTTATGGTGACACACAAACTCATACATCCAATGTTATCATTTCCATGTATTAAAAAATATCTCCGTCTATTTCAAGTAAAACTTTCTATATATTCTGCATTTATTACTATTATTGGAATATGTAGAATTTGGTGCGCAGGAAAGGGAACGCTGGATGAAAACAAAATTATTCACTAAAACAATAGGACTTCATTTAAGTTCACAATGACAGATATAGTTGTCATAACTAAGGACAGATAAGGACAAATCTTCATATATTTCATACATCTATTTGATGTATTGGGATCAATAATTCTATGTCCATGTATGAATTCTAACAATTTTTATAATGTCTGTTCATTATATTTGATAGTATTAATGATGCAGCCATTGGTTTCCACAACTATGAAAACCTGACTGTCATCAAATTTAATTTCATGGTGTGCAGAACTTCTAAAATGTTAGTGTCATTCATTTATGGTAATTTTTAGCAAGCCAACCTGATTACTGGAATCACATAATATGCTAAGCAAAATGACCAAACATCCTATTATAGCTTAGCATTATGTGTGAATCCAGTCTTACATTATCACATCTCACTGTAAGAATATACTCCTGCTGCATGTGACAAGAACAATGATGTCTCTAGCTTGCTAATTATTTACGGGTATTGTCTGAATACAAAGTATTTCTGGTCTCCTGCAAACTTTAATATGTATTCATGACTTAGAGTTTAAAGTGTTTTATAGGTAACATAATCTAATGTTCAGATAATATGCTTAGTCATTTTGCAAACTAGTTTGCAAGAAGCATTACTTGGCTGTTTATGACATAGAAAGATAGTTGGCTAGACAACTATCTAGCTCCAAACACTTCTGGGCCATGGGTGGATGCAAGCTTCAGGTTGCCACTTCCAGACTGCAGTCTCTTTTACTCAATCCATCCAGCAAGTTGAAAAAAGACATTCTCATCTTTCCAATCATCCTGAATATCAATCTAAGTGCTGGGACTGCAGTGTAGAGAAAAAAAGAGCCTTTGCCTGGATTCACATAGCATGCTAAAATAGTTTGTCTGGTTTGCGCTGAAGATGAACAACCACTAACTTGCTCAGACACATTTTTATAAAAGTATCAATATTGTGATGTGTTTCTTATTTCTTTAAGCAATAGCAACAGTCCTTATAGGACACTTTCTTTTGCTATTATTCTGGAAAGTCATGGTGTTTGTAATATCTATCAATGTAGAAAGTGAAAATGGGATTGCTTTTGAAACCTGACAGTTTTTAAAGAAGCATTAATTTTCCTAAAGCAAACATTCTGCTAAAGCAATTTCTCTCAAAGCTATATTTTTAGTCGGCAACAAAACTAAAAATCTTCTGCAGCTAATTTAAACAAGTAAAAGGCATCCAACCATGCAGGTGGAGTTGTTCAGTGGCTTATTAAAAGACCTTTAATGACTATAATTCACTACAATAGACTTGGGGGGCAAAAAGTATGCAGTATTTCTGTACTGGATAAAAAATTGTTTTATTTATACATCTTTTTCAGCTATGGCAGATTCATTTTTGAGAAACATTCCAATATATTGCAGACACACAGAAGTAGCTTCTTCAACATAGAGTAAATTGTAATGCTTGAGTTCACATCTTCACTCTTGATACTAAACTAATACTTCTATTCTCTAATTTTGTGTTCACTGAACGTGTAAAATTGCATACCTAATAGCAACGTTTTTTAAAAGTTCCTGTTGATGCTATGGATTACAGCTGAGAAGGCAAGACCTAATGAAAACCCTACTGAAATTTTCTCCCACTTCAATATTAAGGCTTTTTTTTTAAAAAAAGTATCCTAATTATTCTTTCACCATACAGTAATATATGGTATACTTTTTATTTGTGGAGTTTTATTCCAGGTAACTCTTGGAGGCTTGTATTAAGATGGGATGGAAAGGGTTGCCTAAACTAGCAATTCCATTAACCACTGATAGGTAAAGTATGATTATGTTCCTCAAATTAATTCTTTGTTTTTATTTCTGTAGATTATGCACTTGTATATGGAAAAACAAATTGCTTCATATGGAAGCAGTCTTACCATATCAACGACTTCAAACTAAAATATCTCAGTGAGGCACACCCCCTTCTTTAACACTTATTTATGCAGGTGTTAAAAAATATAACTTCTCTTTCCTTTCATATTATCATTATTACATCAATGTTTATGAATTATTTAAGTAAAATTCTTCCAGGCAATGAAACAAGAGATTAAAATTATAATATTATCTCATGCTGTAAAATTCTTAAATAATATTTATTTGCAACAATCGTAGGATTCTTTGGACACCAACAATTTTTCAATCATATTGCAAATGTTTATTTTACTGTAATTCATCTTGAACTTCCATACTTGATAGTCAAGGAAAAGGTCCAGATCTTCAGGTTGAGAATTCTTTTGGAACTAGCATTGTCTGTGGAAGTGCTGGTTGTCCTGGACTTACAACTATTCGTTTAGTGATCATTCAAAGTTATAACAGCACTGAAAAAAGTGACTCATGACTGGTTTTCACCCTTACAACTGTTGCAACATTCCTATGATAATGTTATCAAAATAAAATAGTTTTTGAAAGAAATTACTAATTTATACTTTTATAAATGATATCAGTATATTTTTCCAGAAATACAATTATTCTGTTTTTTTGCATTAAAACTGATAAACATATCAGTTACAAAAGCTTTCAGGGAATGTCTTTCACATTTGATTTGACATTAATATTGCAAAAATGCAGAACTTTAAAATGGAATGTATATTTCAGTGTAGTACTGTATTAACTTTACCTAACACTATATTGCCTGTTCATTATTTTTGCAGTTTGCCACACTATCTTCTCAGTTGTTAAAAGGCAAAAAGACTGCAGAGTAAAGAAAAATGCCTTAGCATTTTAAAAAAAATAGCAAGGAAATTTTGGATTCAGTTCACTGGACTCATTTCTCAATTACATTTAATTCTTTAATTAAGACGCAAGATCAGAGTGCTCTTGTGTCTAGAAAACTACATACATATAGGACTGCTCACTGTCTTATGCAAAAACTAAAATCATATGAAATTGCACTTGTTTTTTGCATGTCAGACCTAAGCAATATATAATGTATATAGTTGAAAGATTGCTTTAATTTCTTGGATAGAGATGAGATTCCTAAAACTTTAATAAATTTTTTAACTTAATAGGTTTTGACCACTTTAGTAAATATGAAAACTATTTATTACACCCAATTTCCATTAATACTGTCTAGAATGTTACTTATCATATTAAGCAAGGGTAATGTTATTCAGAGTATCTGAAACAGTGATAATAACTAAATTCTTGTTATGTAATTTGCATTTTATTACTGGAAGATTTGTGGAATCTACCACAAATGCATTTACTCCCTTAGAAGCTGTCTGCCATCATACATATAACTAAGAAAAACAGTTATAAACAAATTGAACAAACTTTATGGTTTTGAGTATTTTCACATACTGCAATATTTAAGTAATTTTGTAGCCCTTTAAAAACTCAAATATTTTCTGGGCATAGGCTTTCATTAATTGTAGCCCAAAGCTTTTTTTTTTTTTTTTTTTGTCCATAACACATACATTTTACTAAATGTATTTTTAATATATGCAAAATTAACAAGCTTTATGGTTTTGAGTATTTTCACATACTGCAATATTTAAGTAATTTTGTAGCCCTTAGCTTTTTTTTTTGTCCATAACACATACATTTTACTAAATGTATTTTTTATATATGCAAAATTAACAAGATGTAGATCCAGTTTGTCAGATAGTTAAGTTTCAGAATTCAGTCCCCATTTCAATGTGGTTTATGGTTTGCTTCCAATTTCAACTTATTATTAAAAGCAACTTGTAGTATAATGAAATCATGGATACTGAAATATAAGTTTCTCTTCAAATGCACAGTTGTAACTTTATTACAATACCAAAGAAATGTCTATCATTTTTTAAAAACTAGAATTTGTATTAATATTCCCTGCAACTTTAGGATAATTAAGGGAATTCCCATGTTTGTACCATACTAAAACCATTGCAAACTAATTTCATTTATTATGAACTATTTTTTTAATATAAGAAAATACAAATTATTCCATTACAAATCTTTCTCAGAATCTTTATTTTAAGCATACATATAAACGGTGTTATGTACAGTATTTTAAACTTTGCTCAGTTTTGAGCAAAATCTAAAATACTGTGTTAATACACTTTATATACCTTACGCTGTAGGTTAGATTATTTCAACATGTTTTGTTTGATTATTAAAGAAAATAAATCATTTTATCTAAGAATCTGGAAAAACTAAAAAGAGAAAATCAATCATTTACAAGCCAAATTAACTAGTAAGAAGCAGGCATCAGCAAGCAAGCAAGCTAGCAAGCAAGCAAGCATATACAACAAGGATATATCCTTTAGTAAGAAAAATAATAATATTGCACTAGAACAGTGTTTGGAGAGACTTGTATGTAACTTCCACATTTGAAATGTCATTCATGACAAATAGTTTAACAATTGTTCCATACACTTAGGAGGGTGTAAGACAGGAAGGAAATGGACTTACAATATATGGTGTATGTATTTTAATCAGAATAAACAGTACATGAATAAGACTAGCAATATAATTTTAACATCTATGGGAAAAATTTGCAGTATTCCTAATCCAATTGTACATTTACTGGACCATTAATTCAATGTAATTTGAATTACATAATGGGACATTAGATTGAAACAGTATTTACCAAACATCCAATTCTATTTCTATGAAGCAAAATCAATTTTAATTTAATTTTAAATCATATATATATACCTGAACAAATGTTATTCTAGAATATAAATTGCAAAATTCCTTCCTTTGAAGTCTCAAACAAAAATATATAGTTTAAAATATAGCATCAATAAGAAAATACTGTATCTTAGCATGTTATACAAATAATTGTGAAAATGTTAAGAATTGATTTGTCAAATAATTAAATTTAGCTAAAAGTATTCCTATTATTTTAAAACAAAAGTATACAATATTTCTACGATTATTTTCATCTATGTATCTTTTTTTGAGCCAATTACAATTCCTCTCTTAGTCATCAATTGTTGTGCTGATATTTTTTAAAAATTGTTTTTACAACAGCATTCTGAATTCCATAGATAAATGTATATCCACTTAATGTAACATAAAAGATACCCTTTTCAATTTCTCAAAAAAGATGAAAAAAACACAGATTCCATTTATTAAAATGGAAAGTGATCCAGTTTATCCCATCATTACATGGATCATAATAATCATTATTAATTAATAAATTATTAATTTTAGCTGACAACTGCCTAAAAACTAATGTCTGCTAAAACTTTTAATCTGATTTCCAGGGATATTCTACATATACACACCACAAATGTGATTACAATAGTTTTTCCAAATATATTTTCTTTTCATTTTTTTTCATTTTCCCCCTTCAAACTATGCTTCCATTATCTTTCTTCATGTTCCTATTTCTTTTTCTCCCAAGTCTCTTGGCTCACTTAGGTCCAATAGAATAGCATATCCCTAACCTTTCAGAGAGATATGAAATGAAGTTGATTCTCATTTTATATACATCTTGCTCCACATTTTTGTTTTGAAAAATTACAACAGATGTCACACTTTAAATTATATCTCTTAACTGTTTGGGTATTTAGTGGTCTGGAGCAAAAATATACAAATACATGGTAAGAAGTTCATTTGGGAATAGATTAAGAAAGCTTTTTAATTTAATAAACCTTTTATTCCACTTATAGTACTAAGTTTTATAATTTCTACAAAATACGAAAAAACTGCCCAATTTCTACACATTCACGAACTCTGGGTATTTTTTGCAGTAATACACAGGATTAAGCAATTGTTAAAATAGATAAGAATTGTAATTTTTAACAAATATATGCATACTAGTTGTTTGAAGATAAAGGTCTTTCAAAAATTTATACCGTTAACTGAAAGTACTAACTTATATCATGGTTACCTTAGTACTGTAGTTTTGGTTATCTAATTGATGTGCAGACACAACAGACACACACAGATTATATGAATGCATTATACATATAATTGTACTATTCAATACCAACTAAAAGACACATAAAATTAAGACAAATTAGTTTTACTGTTTTTCAGAAAAACACTCTTCTGTTTCATCCTCAAAAATCTGCATTATTACAAAGAAAGAAGTACTTTATAACCGCTTTTTTTTCTTTAAATATAGACTTTTTTGTTTCTTGCATCATTTACGTAAAGCAGTAGCTGTCTGTAAATTTTTAAACATTCTATTTCAGACAAGTACAAATTATATTTGCATAGTTCATTTATTTTCATAGTTCTCTAAAACTTTTTAAATTGGTTAAAAGTGATCAGCATGTCATTCAGATATTTACTAGATCCTTCTGCTAAAATCTACTGGAATCTCTATCTTCTTTCAGAAGGATATTGTCATCACTTAAGACATTTTAGCATTTTAGTGTGACTCACTGAAGATTTGGATACTATAAACCTTTAACACATAATTATTCAGTATCCCTTTAAAGTTTAACATGTGTGAAAACCATTACAATTAAACTTATCAAATACAAATGATAATCTCTAAGTGTAAAGTACATAATTTAAAGCAGTTTTCGAAGACTTTTCTAAGTGTAAAACAAATTTACATAAATGACTGAGATAATGCATTAAACTGAGCAACTTACACCTCTATATCAAAAGAGTAAAATTACAGTGGAAAGATATTAGTAATAGGTTGAATATCATAATTTAATTATTCATGCAACAAGCATGAATATCTAACTAAAATTTAAAAGATTTTGTGGAACAAGGTTGAATTATAAAGTAGCATGGAGAATAAAATGCTCCGAAGAACTATGAAATTTCTAACATTATAGCATAATAGAAGGTGGGATTTTATATTAATTCAAGAATTTTATAATCAATATAACTTCTTAAAACATTGTTTTAACTTTTTAAAAAGAATTGTATATTTTCAGTAATAAAAGAACTATATTCTTGGAGATCTATCCAATTTTTAAAAGATTAAAAATTTTAAATGATGAAAAGAATCTAGAAATTCACCTGTTGTTAAAAAAATAAAATATATTCTAGGAGCACTTTTCTCAATATTTTACCTTTAAATATATTTAGGGATAAACAACAGTCTAATTTAATTTCATTAAACTTTTCTATAAATGGAGAACATTCATAAAACAGCAAGAAAATAAAATTCAGATTGTATTTTTCAGAACAATTCATTTTTTAACAATGAATTTATTATGATTTCAGTATACCGCATAAAACTATATCAAATACTAGTTCTGTAAATCTATTTTAGACCATTTCTATTATGAAAGGCAGATAAAATTTATTTGTTCTTCTGTGAAATACAATTTAATGTGAACTCTAGAGTAATCAAGATTCATGCTCAAAACTCAGCATTACGGTTAATGGCAATGTTGAAAATTTCTATTCATGGTCCACAAATGCCAGTGTATCATGTATTTAGGGTAAGAATGGAAGACTACATGTCTATTTCCTATTTATTCCTCTATATATACTTATGAATATAGTGACTTTACTTGGTGTTTCAAAATTGCTTATGTACTGCAAATCTCAGTCACTCGTGACATTCTTAAAACACATGGCATGCATCAGTTATTCGAAAGATTGTTTTTCTTAAAAGTTTTTTATTGTATTTGAAATATTACATTATATAGCAAACATAGGTGAATCTTCATTAGTTTAAAAATAATCTAATCCTTTCCCAAATGAACTAATATATTCTTTAAAAATAATTGCAATGATTTTTTTTAAAGAGATAACTTGAAAATTTGGTGTTTTTGTGCAAAGGTATTAAGCCACAGGATTTTTCAGTCAATACATTTATCCAAGGAAGTGACAAAACATGTATGATCACAAGGCTATAATCTTTCAGTTGCTCACGTAAAAGACACTAAAACAGAGACACAAAATAAACAGTGATAACTTTCATCTCAACATTCAGTTCACCTTTTGGGTAGAATACTTATCTGAATTCACTTTATAATTTACACTGTGTAAAAGCAAGTGTGTTAGATGTGTGTGCATGAGAGGTGTTACAATATTTTTTCAGGTATATTGCTATAAGCTTTTAAAACATGTATGGTGAATTCTATATCACAAAGACTAATATTAAAAGGCACTGGAACTTCAAATTATTAGGTGACTATTACCCACGGATTCTAAAAATGTCACCTGCTTTCATTTTATATTGTATTTCAATGAAAACAACGTAGACATCATAAGCATATGTAAGGATTTCATACAAATTAGGTCTCCTAAGTGATCTAGCCATATATTTTGACCAGGTTTGAATATCATAAAAAGACATACTTTACTTCATTTCAACCCCCATATTGTGTAATTATCAGCTCCCTCATGCCTTCAATTGAATTTATGTTAATATAAAGGAAACTTTGTTATTCTAAGAAATTATAATGCTATAACTTGCAGAAACTATTTCAGTTTCTACACATAACATTACAAAAACAATTTTCAAAGCACAATTTAATTTAAATTCAGCCACTGTACAATATAGCCTTATGGCATCACAGCATGTAAATACATAGATCCAATCAATATCCTTAGAAATCACACTGGAACTAGTCCAACTCTGTCAGCTTAAGGGGTCAGTCTCCTTCTGAGTTTAATATATGGATTTACATTTTAGCAAATACAGGACAACTGCGTTGCCTTAGCTAGAGTGACATAGGTAAGGATAGCTAAAAGAGGAGCTGTCTCTTTAAGATACCCTGCTCTGTCTCTGATCCCACGTGGAAATCAACATCAGCAGCACTTTCACATCAACTTTAATATGATGCAAAGAACACATCGTTTTTATCTGGAGAAAACTATAGATTGCATGCTTTGTAAAATACAAACCAAGTGAAGTAATTATGCTAGACTAAGCCACCGGTTCTCTGCCAGAACCTCATATGTATTTTCTGCCAGTTCATTCTAAGGAACGCTGCTGCTTTAACTCCGCATTGTACAAACAGAATGCACTTTACAAAGAGGAATCTCAAACACTTGAGATCCATAATCAGCCTAAACATATTCCATAGACAGGACAGGTTTACATTTTTTACACTGCATTATATCATAACTGGGAGAGAGACAGAAAGACAATCTCGAGGCAATTCATTTCGCGCCACCTCCCCTTTCTTCCATCTATGCTTCTACCACCACCACCCAGACAAAGAAAAGGAAGGCACAAAGTTTGGCAAATGTACCAGTTACCTTCTTTGCAATCAGCTCCACATTGCCCAAAAGCTGTGCAACTCGTGCATTCCCACCTCCCGCCACCATTCAAGGAAGAAAGGGGTTTTTCACGTTCTCGCAGTGTCGGGAATGAGCTGTAAAAGGGCTTTTGCCTTTCTAAAGCGACCATCAACAACAAAAATAGGCATCGATTTTAACTCCTTGCTCTCCGAGAGTATTAAAAACTCAACACGAAAGTGTGCTAGTTCAGTGTGATCTTTTCAGGGCCAATTCGGAAGCTCGGGCGACTTGGGGATTTTTTTAAGGAATTTTCAAGCTATTTTTAATTTTGTTATATGCCTCAGTTCTCCCTCCATTTTGGTTGTTTATGATACTGACAACAAGCTGTCCCTGCTCTCTCTCTCCGGATCTCTCCTGCTTTCAGTTAACGAACCCCGCCGCTCCCTATACTGCCCACCCTCAACCTTGCTCGCCTTCCTAAGCTTCTCTTCCAAACCCACAGTAGAAAAGGGAAAGAAAGCACCCGGATCCGCCGAAGTCAAAAAGGAGGCAAATTCGTTTCTTTATGCTGCGGGAGGGGGGAAGCGAAAAAAAAAAACTTTTGTCCAATGAAAGGAAGGAGAAGGGCGCTGGATGTCCCAAAGTGACTCCAGAGATACCCCAAAGCTTCATCTGCGGGCTCCCTGGGACTCCGTCCGGGAAGAGCAATCCCCTAGCAACGTTTTCTGCGCAAAGTGTGTCCGATTCGGCGACACCGCTGAATTTTCATTAATTTTCTCTCATTTTGGGGCACCGCGGACTCTAATGTCTTCCGCTCCTTCCTCGCTGCTGCTGCTGCTGCTGCTACCGCGGCTGTCACTAGATTCACCGCACAGACGCTGGAGCTCAGGGGAAGGAGGGGGTGGAGAAGACATACATACAGAGAGACGAAGTGTGTGTGCGAGGGGGGGGAGGACTTTTCTCCCAAGTTTCTGCAAACTCCCCACTTACTGAAACAAGCGCGCGCGGGCGGGGGGGGCACTTCTTCACCGTTGCAAGAAACCCGGACCGAGGCAAAGGGGAGGGGGGAAGAGAGAGAGAGCAAGCTGGGAAGTAGTCCCAACCAAGTCTGGAGAAAGCGAGGCTTACTTTTAGGGTGTCTTCCCGGCTGGATTCAGGGATCCCCAAGAAGCCCAGAAGGGCTAAAAAGAGAGATGGAGCCGCGCAAACCTTCCCCATCCCTGCTCCGGCTGCTGTTGCTTCGCTCTTCGCGTCCCTCCTCCTCCCCCTTCAGAATTTAAATAACCCTAATATTTGCCTGCTGAACCCCGGCTGCAGAACCCCCAACCCACAGCAGACTCACCCCGGGAGCCTCAGCATCCCTTCAGCGCCCGCTTCCCGCCTTTTACAGGGTTCTCCGATTTTTCTGTAATTTTTTCCCCATATTTCGGGCTGGACGCGGCGGGCCTGGAAATTGTTTGCTTTCCCCTCTTTCCAGCAGCCATTGTAGTGTATGCGCTGCGGTGCAGCTCAGCCTGCCGCACACGCCGCGCCCACACCGCCAGCCGCCCACACGCGCCGCGGGTTGGACACCTCCCCCTGTCACTCAGCTTCCTAGCCGCGCCCAGTCGGTGGCGCCTTTCGCGCTCACAGCTTGCCCCGTTGGTGGGAGTAAACGCCGCTCGGGATAGGCCGGGGAGGAACCGAGCAAAGATTGGCCAGTCTGCAGCGGCTTGCCGCTGCCTTTCAAAGAGCTTCGGCCGCCTCCATTGGCTCAAGGAGCTATCATTTTCCGCCGGGCTGCGGGACCAGAAATGGGTAGGCTGCGCCAGTTATAAGGTCGTTGCCCAAGCCGCTGACGTCTTTCGAATTCGAGACGAGCCTTCGGGCCGCGGGCTGAGTTTCCTCGTGGTAGCCGAGGTGAGTATCTGCTCCGGAGCGGCGTCGTGAGAGCGCGGTAGCTCGCCTGTGCTGTGTGGGCGCTTTTGCCCACGTAGGTAGTCCTCGCTAGAGCTACCTTTCTCGGGGCACCGCGGCGTCCGAGACAGACGCTGCCGACCGGCTCTGAAGAGTGAAGAATGTGGGGGAAAGAGCTTTGAAGAAAAAGGTGGCCGAAGCGGGCCTCGCCCTCTTTACTCCCGGTCCGTTTCAGGCGCTTGAAAGCTTTTGTCTCTTGTCGCGGTGATCCCGACTATCTTAGATTCGCTTTTCTTTCGTGTGTGGTCCACAAACAGGCCGGAGTGACTTTAGGGGGGTCATTATCGCCATTCACCAAGATGCTACAGATTCCAGTCGGCTAAATTATATGGGAGGCCCCGGGAGCAGTTCAGTCTACGGAGGCTCAATCTTCCGTCTACATTTTCTCCTGATTTGGGGTTCGGAATTAGCCTTTCTACACACGCTCTTTTTCCTTCTTCAGTCGGTTTCTGTTGAGAATGGCGGTGTGTACGGAAAGTTGGATTCCGAAGCTCAGAGACAGCTGTTTCCTTGTGTTTGTAGACTTCTCGAAAGCTTTTCATTGAAATGTATGCTACGGAAGGAACGTATTCATTTACTACATTTATGTTCCGCCCATTTTACTATCCAAGAAACTCTGGAGGCTTATAATAAAAGCAAAGATGTAAAAGATATTAGAAACTATTAATAATTAACACGGGTGAATGAAACTAGGAACCAGTTTCTTCCATAACTGCTATCATAGAAGAATACACAGGAATGTATACAACGATGGGAAGGGTTTTTTAAATACATCTTTACAACACAGTTGACCTTGTCAGATAGTGTTTGGTACCATTGACATGTACCTCAACTAATCTTGAAAACATTAAACAAGGTTGGATCTATAAGTATATATACCTAGATTAGTGACTAATAGAAAATTCCAGGGCTGTAAATCCTAGAATAAGACCACTTCAATATACTGTTGTCTAGAACAGTGTTTTTCAACCTTTTTTGTGCAAAGGCACACTTTTTTCATGAAAAAATCACGAGGCACACCACCATTAGAAAATGTTAAAATTTTTTAACTCTGTGCCTATATTGACTATATATAAAGTAATTTTCCCACGGCACACCTTACACTATGTCAGTGTGCCGCGGCACAGTGGTTGAAAAACACTGGTCTAGAAAATAACAGAAGTTTTGTTCACTCATTAGGGTTAAAGTAGACTCAATGAATCTGTATTGTATTCTTAAATAGTATTTGCCTTTGTCAAGTCTAACCAAAAGGTCAGTGCCGAAACATATATAGACCTGAAAGAAAAGTGTTTTGGGGACTTTATTTTCAGTGTTTGGACCACTTTGTTAGCTTACCAACTATTCACTTTTGCAACAGTTTTTGGAGGAATATGTTGCTATTTGCTATTACCATTTTTAAATCATTGGGAATATAGGCATTTCTCCTGTCTGCCCAGAAATTTAATAGAATGGGCATCCATTTCACAGAACTCAGTCTGTATATATTCCACCAAGGAGGAAACATTTAATAAAGGATTCATTTCTAATATAAGATGTAGGAATGGAATACAAAGTGCTTTAGCCTGAGTCTGACACAAAAAGAAAAACTATTTTGTGGTGGTAGAAACACTGTAAACGTAATATATCTTATATTTTAAAAAAAAGAAGTTACAGATATTTAGAGTTCACAAGGCTATCATTTAGTTGTTAGTATATTTAGTAGTTCTATTTTGTAACATTTAAAGAAAATACAGAGATTTAAAAACAAGCTGTAAGTATTTCAGCAATCTGTCAGTAAGCCATCTTGAATTTAGGATTAGCCTGCAAATTTAACATAAATTGTTAACTGAATAAGTAAAAGTCTAGTTTGTATAGCTATACTGTATACTGCTTTATCATAAAAAATTCTTTAAAAGCACAATTTGTTTTTTTAAAAAAACCATAACCAGTGTCCAAAATACATGAATGTCTCCTTATTTTGAAATGAAGATATGACCAATCAGCAGTTAAATGTTATAAGAATCATAAGGATTGAGGTAGTAGATCCCTAAAGTCAACTTCCAGATGGTTTTTTTTGGAGGGTGGACAATATTAAGTGGTTGCCAGTACTCTGTTACTTGGTTTGTTATGTTGAGTTGAATTATATTATGTTATCTGAGTTGTCAAGTTGTTATATATGTTGTCCCATTTCAAGAGTGCTGTATTGTCAGGCTCAAGCAAGCAGGTCCATATGTGAAAGTTCAAAACTACTGATTTATTTCTCAAGCCTATGCACTCTCAAACAAAAGGTTTGCACCTGGATAAAATTAGATAAGAGGCAACTGCATTCAAGGGGGTAGGACTTTGTCCTCTTGTGACTATGTAAAACTCTATAAACTGATACCCTGTGTAATTCCTCCCTTGACTCTGCTTATACCATGTATAGGAATCTGGTAATAGATGTTCAGATTAACAAATTTTATTGAAAATTATAATCTTTTGTGTATTTCTGAATTTGGCTGCTAACATGGCTCTCCTGCAACATGCATGTACAAAATTTTCAAAAAGTGTAATTTATAGCAATAGCAATAGCAGTAGACTTATATACCGCTTCATAGGCCTTTCAGGCCTCTCTAAGCGGTTTACAGAGAGTCAGCATATTGCCCCCAACAATCTGGGTCCTCATTTTACCCCTCGGAAGGATGGAAGGCTGAGTCAACCCTGAGCCGGTGAGATTTGAACCGCTGACCTGCTGATCTAGCAGTAGCCTGCAGTGCTGCATTTAACCACTGCGCCACCTTGGCTCTTAGTATTTAGTATTTAGATACTAAAGCTTGGCAAATTTCTTACTGCTTTGCATTTCAATGATCAATTATAATTTGCTGCATTTAGTTAAGCCAGTAATATATACAGCAGAAGAAAAGCCAGCCACAATTGATTTGATCTGGAAATTATCCTCATTGTGCTTTGCCTTTCCTTTAATTGTCACTGAAAAACCATTCTGTAAGAATAGTAGATAGAGTGACAGGAAACATCAGCTAAGAAAGTTTGCTCTTTTTAAAATTAATTCTCGGGGATTATAATAAGAAATCCAGAATTTTTTTGATAATATCTATTACAATAGATATTTTTATTTCATAGCTTTTAAGACTATTAGCTAAAGATCCCAATTAATGCTATGTAGAAACAATAGGCCTTGTATTGCGCCTTCCATGCCATGGTTATACAAATATATTCAAATGACCTGAACCCCCAAAAGACCTAGCTCCAACATCTTGCCACACTCTGATACCCATATTCTGTGGAAAATTGTAAATTCCTAACTTTAGGATGGGAAAAATATATATTTCTTCTTTATATTTCTTTCAGAAATATACCAGTGCAAATTTTCTGAATCAGATCTGTCTGTGAAATATGCTTGACTTCAGTCAACTTTGGCAGTTTCAAAGTTATATCATATTTGCTTTACAATATTTTTTTTAAAAAATGTCACCTATTGCCATTCTTTTCCAATTTTTAGGTAAAAAGGTATTTTCAGAACTTTGTGCTTTTTTTCCAAAGTAATGTTAAACCTCATAAAACCAGAATCTAAAATAATAATATTGAACATACTAATACATAATATGCTTAATGAACATGATGTTGATGTTAATTTTCATACTTATTTGCAAGCAAAAAAAATTCTTATTCAAAATTTTCTACAAAACCTTTACTTTCTTTCCTTAAAATATTATTTACAAATCCCTAGGGAAAAGTATTAAATTTTTGTCAGACAAAAGCTGTCCTGACACGTTGAAATTGTCTTTTTTTTAGCTGCTGCCTTAAAAGAAAAAAAACACACACAGAAAAAACAATACAATACTGACTTTATGTCCCCAAAAACGCCGATTGCAGGATCATGACATTAATCCATGTTTAGTGGTAAGTTGAGTTCTTATAAATGGACATTATGAGTTTTTAATTTATTTTTCTGAAGTAGCTTTACATAAGAATGTACAAAATACTGCAAACATAACAGTTGACTCTGGATAGTTTGTGTCCAAACAGAGACATATATTCTAGAAATCTTAGTTTATACGTAGAATGAAATTGGGCTGTGTTCTTTATTAAGATTGGTCTAGCTAAGCATGATTCAGAGAAGGGCTGAGAGTTTTTTTTAAAATAGTCTGAAGCAGAGATGGATTGCTGCTGGTTGAGCCAAACCGGTAGTGTCCCAGAGCAGCTGAGAGCGAACCTGTACAGTGGCTATTTGGGCCCTTATGGCAAAAGGCGAATTGCACCTGCGCGCACAGCATGCAGCGCCTGCACAAACCCTGGCAATCATCTGGTTGTCACAGGGGTGGTGGATTGCGCACTCATGCACAGCATGAGTCAGACACGCACACAAACAGAACACGTGTACACACGATCAGCGAACCACTAGTGAAGGTGAGTGCAGCCTACCACTGGTCTGAAGGGATTTTCTTGGCAACAGCTTGTGAAGACCTAATCAGGTGGCAGTTGAAGAGATGCCAGAATGGAAAGGATAAGTTGTACTGAGAAATCAAGGATAGCAGGAAAAGGAAGGTAAAAAGTTGGAAGATTGGAATGGTAGGCAGGTGGGATATAAACCACACTATATTATGCATTGGGATAGCAGACAGACCAGAACATTGATGGCTGATATTGAGGGGATCTTGTAACTACTAATAAGTTTTGGGTTTACTTCTGTTGAATTGCAAATCATAATGGTTTGGAAAACCTCTGAACTTTAGTAGTTTGAAGCAAAACATTTCTTATTGTTGACTTGCCCTCCTGAACAGCATTTTCTCAGAGATACTTACAGTGCACACACTCTTTGTATTCTAGATTTGGCTCTGTTCTGATGCCTATAGTACAAGTGCAAATACCTTAATAACTATTATTATACCTTAATAACTATTATTAATTCCTTAATAACATTAACTACTATTATTATAATCTAATAATAACTAATATCTGAATTCTATAATGTTTTGTTACTTGTAATGCAACCATAAAACAACTATAAAGGAGTGGACAGCAATAATTAATTAAATTAAAATTTAATATTTTTTTAAAAAATTGTGCTGATGTAAGGCTTTTTTGAAGTTTTCATTTGCTACTAAACTAGTTTTGAAGTCAGGATTTGTTTTGAAATGTTTAAGAAATATTTCTGAATTCAAAAATTTCTAACTTTTGAAAAAAATAAACATTTAATATAAGAAACATCCTGCTGAATACAGATATAATTCAAAATCTATGTTTGAATGCTTATCTACTCGTTATAATTTGTATTGTATTTTATTATAGATGTTCTTTGGTTTAAGTCTTATATTCATTGTTTTTTCTGTCACACATAGATTGTATATAGCAGTTCTACTACTATTGGCTATTTTACCTGGATTATGACTAATAAACTGATTTTATATAATATAATTCAAGATCCATTATTTTCCTTTGATTTAGTTTTTCAAGATACATTAGCACAAAGATTAACCCTTTGCAGAACAAGTAAAAAATATAATTATCCATACATACCTGTTGTGACTCAGCAGAAGTCTCCTGTGAGTCTTTTCGGGATGCAAGATTAACAATGCAGCTGGGGCTCATTAGTGGCATCTAGGATGGATGGTGCCACGCCCTGGTTGCAGGAGTCAACGTTCATTCATTGTTCATCATTCATTGGTCATGGTTTGTGAGAGACACTTGGAGAAGTGATTTGCTTTCTGTAACCCTGATTCAAGGAGACACTTGAGAAGTGAATTGTTTTGTAAGAGTTTTGTTTGTATTCTGTTATCCTCTGGTCAGAGACTTGATTTATGTTTATTTTTGGCTCGCAGGCAGTCTGAGCTGAGAACTGATAAAGTTCTTCCCTTTTACGTTTGTCTGCCTGTCATCTGTTAACGAGCGAAGGAGGGACTGAACACTACCTACCTATAAAGAACTTATTTCTTGATAATAGAATATTGATTACATCTAACAACCTTAAATATCATTCTATATCTTTTAAAGAATAGTTTTATTAAATTTTTTGAAGTTATGAATATAATGTTTTTATTGGCTATTGTAATCTATAATTTAACAACTTAAAATCTTTTAAAATATTTATACAAAACTTGAACTGTCTTGTATATATCCAAATAAAACATGGGTTCTTCAGTGCTATTATGGTTCTGTTTTTCAGCAACAAGTATTCTGGTGTTTCTTTCCTTTCTCTTCTAATAATCTCTATGACAGAAGCTTTGCTGATGCTTTTGCTTGGTTTGCAAAGAAGTACCATTCCTGAATTCACCTTGCCTTATTTTCTCTCTCTCTCACTCCTTCTATGAACTGAGAAGTAATTCAGTTGAAGATGTAGTTTCTTTCTATATTTTAATTGTGATTTGTTATAGGTGATATTGTATGATATTACAAAACCTTTGAGCAAGCTGTTAAAACTCTGTAGTCAGATAAGAAAACTATTTCCTTGCATATTTCTTGGATTCTAGTATATCTTTTAGTTATCAGTATATTTTAGTTTTAAAAAGCCTGCATCCTTATCAACTTTGGTTACATTTCTTGGTAATAATATTTTTTTGTTGGAAGAATTTTAAGATACCTATTATCTTAATAGTTACAAAACTAGATTTAACTTTTTACCCTAAACGTAGTTTTAAAGTCTTAGAGTAATACTTTGAGAAACAGATAGTAACACTATTTTTAAGTAGGATTTTATTCTAACATAATTATTTGTAAGATCACAGCCTTATTGTTAGTTGCCTTTCAATGAATGAAGATGGCAAATTGTGCCATCTTCGAAACTGAGGAAATCAACTATTAGATTTTTAATATTTTATTTCCTTCATATTCAGGAAAGCGATGCTTCCAGAAAGTGTTTGGAAGTGAATCAATCCGATAAGGATATGTGTGCAATTATTTTTTAAAGTACAAAAGTTGCCGAAAATTTTGGGTAAGTAGATTTGAAAGGCTTTTAAATAAACTTTTTCAGGGAAGCAACAGAAATAAAGCTTTAACCTGTCTCTTATCTATTTCTGTTTCTATTTTTTTTTAAAAAAGCTGGCAATATTAAAGGGTCAGATTATTTATTGCATTATTATATGAATTTATATTACATCTCTGAGCCCTTCATAGCCACAGAATCTAACAAAATATCAGTTCAGATTAAAATTTAAATAGTAAAAATTAAGATAAATTAAATACACATTCATTATACACAACAAATTAAAATAACCAAGTAAACAATTTCCAAGTATTCAGGAGAAAATGAATAGTTTTCACTGTCATACTAAATGTGACATCGTTTGGTTCTTTGAACCTCCGGGCAAACTAGTCTATAGACACAGGGTACTTTTAATAAGACTTATCTCCATGCTCAATTCTCATTGTCACTGGAATCTGAAGTATCTCATTCGGGGTTGAATATGCATCAGAACGGGCATATTCTGTTGGAAAAGGTGGCCTGGAAGATAAGAACTATAGAGTAAACCATCAATTAGAACAAATTGCCAACCAATGCACTGCCTGCAATATATCTGAGATGCTGCTGACCTGGCTTTCAAAAATCAGTAAGTGAATTACTACATTCCGTACCAATGAACATTTCCAGGAAGCTTTTAAAAGAAAGCTTATAGAATGTGCTGCAACAATTCAATCTAAATTGGTAAGTAGTGTGTGTAACTGTTGCTTGTGCTGGCTGATCCCAAAAGGGCTGCAGTTTCTCCATTAGATGAAACTGGACAGGGGCTCTCCTTACCCATCCTTTATTTACCAAGCAACCAGATTGATTTATTAATTTTTTGATTTGATTTGATTTAAACAGCCATCCATTCACAACAGTGAATCAGATTCATGTAAACATGAGAAAATCTGGAAGTTGCAGCTGCTTTATCATGTAAAAGGAGAAGAGTTGATGTAGGGGGATAGTTTTGAATGAACAGTATTTAATATTTTACTCATATTTAACTTTATATTATTTTATGCCACCCAGTCTCCAGATACAGTTAATGATACCGACCACATTTCAGCTTTGCCCATGTAATTGTAAATATGTAATATATGTAAATGCAATCAATTTCATTGTATAAATGTTGTACAATTACAGCTATACTATACTCTAATTAGATATTTATCTTAATACCTCACCTAATCAATGAATCACCTGCTTAGTGATTTCTTATAGAAGTTAAATCACATGGGGAAAATGCACAGCTTATGGTATCCTATAAAAAAGACTAGAGATTTGACTGCTTACCACTACCACCCATTTCTCATAGAGGATGGATCAGAACAAACACATTCTTTATATCCAGGTCTTAAAAGATAATGATGGGTAGGAGTATCCCAGTGCTTTAAAATATGCATACCTACTAAAAAACAACAACCAAAGGAAGTGAGAGAATCTCATTAATTTTAGTTCTGGTGAATTAATGCTTTGAGACCATTCTTGAATATGTCCATCACATGCTCTCAGAAGTCCAAATATGGCCACTTGTCCAGGGAGGTTGTCTTTCCTCACTTAATATTACGGGTGAAAGCATTCATTTATTCCCATGTGAAAAACTAGTTGTGCATACTGTGATGATATACCAATCTGTTCAATTAAAATCTACCAAACTATATCCCTTTTTATAAAAAAAAATGACTCTTCTGGTAGATTATTGACATTGAGCCTCTAGGCCTAACCACATTGTGGCTTCATTCTAGTAGTGTCCATGTATATAGATCAGTGTCTATGCATATAAAAGAGAGTCAAGCATGATGTTCTCTGTATAGTTCTATCATGTGCAAACTCTCCTGACTCACATTTCTATGAATGGCCACGTTCCATCTCCAAACTATTGAGTGATGACTGTATCTTAAACAGAGTGATTTATCTCATACTAATGTTGAAACAGTATTTCAAAAATAAGTACTCTAAATGACAGTGTTAACATTTATTTAATGGAGCAAGACTTTTCCAACTATAGCAAGTAGTTTGATTTGCTACTAAATATGTAAATTTAATTAAATATTTGTTGATGCAAAATGGATTTAATCATAGTGTGTTATTTGTTTTTATTTCTAGCATGGGATTATGATGCAGAGAAAACAAGATGGAATAAAACCAAATATGCCTGTAGAAGAAGAAGAAAGAGAATCCTAGCTTCGTTGGGAAGAGCACCATATTGACCATACAGTTTTATTAATATAGAATGTAATGCTTTTACGATAAAGTGTGCTTTATTATATTTTAAAAGGTAGTTTCTGGATAGCTTGCATTGCCACTCCTTGTACTGTATTTTTACAAAAAACAAAAGAACCATGAAACTTTAAATGTCTAACGAATGAAGTGCATTCTTACATGGGAAAAACTTGCAGAAATAAAAAAGGTTTTGATTTGATAAATTTGTGTTTTTTTTATATTTATTGTACTACATAATGTCATATACATGGATAAAGGATTTCAAAGGAATTACAGATAATATAAAACTAGTTTTTAAATAAAATAGTTGAAAATATATTCTCATAGATTTTATTTCTCAAGAAAAGGCAAAAGGTGACTCATTTTAGAGCAGTGTATCAGTTTAAGTAAACTTAATAGCCTGTTATCTTAAAATTGTTACTTTAATGATATTCTTCACTGTAATGCTGATGGTTATCAATCTATAGATATTTTACCTTTACCTCAAGTTTGCCAAATTCAGTGGTATTAACTACATTTTTATTAATATATTAAGTTTGGTATAACATCAGGAGTTTCCTAGAAAAGGTGCTGTGTAGTATTTTCAAAAAGTTCAGTAAGAACTGGGACACTTTCCCATGTCCAGCAGACAATCAGCTTGTAATTTATATATATAAATAAATTTACATATATAAATAATTTACATATATAAATTTACATATATAGATATATAAATAAATTTACATACATATATATATATATATAAATGTACATACATATATATATATAAATTTACATATATATACATATATATATAAATTTACATATATATATATATATATATATAATATATATATATATATCTAATATAAATTACATATATATATAAATTTACATATATATATATATATATAATATATATATATATATCTATAGTATTATATATTATATTATATATATATTACACATACATACATACATACATACATACATACATAACATATACATACATACATATATATATATATATTTAAAGTCACAACCCTGGTATGCCAAATATGGGAGGAAGGTCACACTTCCATTCTCTGTCTTCGGCTCGTCACAAGAGACCATCCAGACAGAACCCAATATTTTTTACTGTTGCCTTTTTGTTACATTTGTTATATATATATATTTCAGTATTGATGAAATCAAGAAAAATTAATTTATATGAAGCATATTAGGGTCAAGATATCACAGCATTCATAGTTTTATATCTGTTGCATGAGACCTTTAAAAATAGCTCACTAAATGTATTAATTTTGGCAATAATTTCTTCCTTCAAATGTTATTTATGAACCTCTGGCCTTTATTTTTTAATAAAATATTTTAATTACCGTTTAATTTTTAAAAAAAAAAAAAATGTTCAACTGAATAGTATTTACATGTATTTGATATACTTGTAAAGTTCTTGAGAAACATTTCAACTTGCTGGTTAAACTCCCTTGTTCATCTCTTGCTTATAGGATATTTTTGAACATTATGAGGAAAGTCTGCAAAGAACAGCCAGGTCAGCTGGGACGTACTTGTTAAAGGGTATGTTGTATAGAAGACTTAAATCAAACACTGTCAGAGTTACACAAAATTAAAATGAATAGATTTATACATATCCTTCTGTATAAACCTTTTTATCTGAACCATATTTAATTTTTTGAAAGGAAAGGGTGTTCCAGCAGATTTAATCTTGTGAATTATTTCAGCTGATGTTTTCATTCCTACTTTTATTTGTACTGCACTTGTGTTGAAACAAGAATTTTAAGTGTGATACATATGTCTTATGATTCTTTTTAAAAATGTTTTTTTGATGCTGAGTAGACACAGTTCTCCATTATTTCCTAGGCAGCTATACTGAAATTAGAATGTGAAAAATTACAGCAACATTTCAGACAATATTGAAACTTTTCCCATATTTAGTAAAATTATTAAATAAACAATTGTTTATTACTGTATCTTAATCCTGAACTCAACTAATGTGGGTCATGTGTTCAACACAAAAGTTTGGATTTTACATTTATGTTTTCTGCCCCTGTTTAACTGTTGAATCTTCAATTTTTCAAAATGGCATTATATAGAATTGGATTACAGAGAATTAAGGATGAAAAGTGACTAGAGGGCAGTGACAAGTTATCAACTATTCTTAGAATGTCTGCAAAATAAGTACTGATGTGAAATTGTTGGTTGGCTTGATCTTTTAAAATACTCCATTGCGGATTTTTCAGAATCCACAAATATTCATAAATAGTTTAATTGTTTTTTTACGATATCCTTCACTCCCAAGATAGTATTTTTTCAGGTCTGGTGGATGAAATGGGTCTATTAGTTTTATGAATATACTGGAGATATGAAGCGTTAAGATTACAGATAGAGAAGATATGAGATTTTCAAAACCTGAGGATGTCATTTACAAAAGATCAAGATTTGTTCTCTTACTATATTACAGACATACGCTATTGTGAAATGAATTTAAGATACAGAAAAACAAAAACTGACAATCTTGGAAAATAATGCATTTTAATCAATTAACTAAAGTAGCTGATATACATCTCTTCAGATATAGAAACAAACTAGATGGATTTATTTGAAATACTGTAATTTGAATTTCTGCATGAGTAGGGAGATTTATGACACAATTATTATATCAATGTATTATTAATATAAATATATTATTTGCCTGTTCATGATCTTAGAAAGAATTTGGATTGATTAAGTCTTTCAAGTACAAAAACATGGCTCGATTCTTTTTTCTAGAATAAATCGTTATTGGTAATTATATTTGTCTTCTAGATAATTAAGGTAATTTCAGATACTATTAGAAATATGACTGTTATATTGATGTATGTAATACATTGGGAAAAATAGTAAGGCGTGTACACAGCATTGTTGATGTTTAAATACTAAACTAAAAAGCATTTATAAAGTTTACTACAACTCAAGTTGCTTTGATGCCCGTTTAACAACTAGGTAATATTCCTAAATGCTAAATAAGATTGGCCTGGTTGTAATTGATGGAAGGTCTCTATGGAATACAAAGGCTGTAGAATTGAGATTGGTAGGAAAAAATAGAATAGATCCCCCCCCCCCCCCCAATTTCTATATTTTGTAAAGAAAACTGCATGAGTTTTCTGGAATTGACCTTAACAGAAAACACTGTTTTTTACTTGATGACTATCCTAGATGCAACAATTGTTTATAGAGAAAGACCTGAAAAGGTCTATTAATCTATTTGTGTACTATACATTAAAATATATTATTTATTTATCAAGCCATTAGTCATGAAGTTACACTTTTACAGTGTACAGTGAGGTAAATTATTCTAAAATTATTGAAAATTTGTAGGTGAGGATGTGGATGAAATTGTCTTTTTAATGTACATAATCCCAAGTCATTGTGAATTGGACAGCCTATATAAATTGTTTTAATAAAACAAAGTCTCAGTAGCTCCTATTTCCTGGCAAGTTTTAAGATTAAAACAATTTAGAAAATAAGAAATGTCATTAGACTTATGAATACACACACACACACACATTCTTTTCATTCTTCCATCTTTTCCTGGTTTCTGAAGCTGCAATTACTTCCTTTTATTGCCAATCACATGCTTCTAATTAAAGGAGTTTAGATTTTTGTTCTCTAGTAGTAGTAACATGCATTTAGTAAACTAGAGAAACTTAAAATTGTCAATAACTCCACTGCCTCCAGTGGGCCAGGTCACATTTACAGTGGTCATTTCAGAAAAAAAATATTGCAAAATATATTTTTTTCAAAACAATTGATTTATTGCTAATAATCTTATTTCTTTTACTAATGTGCTTCCCTGTAGCAAATCAACTATGTTACCTAGTGAAATTCCACATCTGAGAATAGACTTGAATCTATTATCACTTCATTCTAGAGCAGGGCTGTCAAACTCCTAGCCCATGGATTGGATGTGTTATGCTCTGGCCATGCCCATGTCTGGATTAGGAAAGGAGAAAAATGCCCCAATATGTCACATGGCGTAGTCACTCTTCACTGTGTGTGGGTCCTCGCTTGCACATGCGCAGTCTCTACTCTAAGTTGCCTGCTTAAGCTGCCTTCCCATGCGATGCATGTCTGTGTGCCCCAACTGAGTGGCCCTGATCTGGCTTCTCCTGCCTACAGGTAAGCCTGCGACTTGTGCTAATCCCCCCATTGTCCTCGGAGCTTGCCGCCCCTCCTCCCCAGCATCCCTGGGCTCGCCCTGGGGCCTCTGCCTGCTCACCTTGCTTGGGTTGGGGAATGCGCCATTCCCCGGCTCTGGCCTTTCCCCAGAGCCTCCACCAATAGCCTAGTGACACCAATTCCCTAGTGTTTTGGATTTAGCTTTGTTTAGGATGTTCAGTTTCCCAGTGAGAAGTCTTGTGTCTGTGTGTCCTACATAAACATTGTCTGTACAATGTTTACACTGTATATTGTAGATGACTCCTATTTTGTTGCCTCGGGCTGTTGTCTCTTTTGCTTTATTTAAGATGTTTGAAAGGTTTTAGTTACTTTGTGTGCTACTATGATGCCATGTTGTTGTAACAGTGTGTTAATTGTAAGATGTGAATTCCTGAAAGCTTGGAATTAAAACAGATCAGCCACCAATTGATACATAGAAATAAATCTATTTACACAATATGCAAAAGAGACAATAAAAACTTAAACAAAAGACCAGAACACATTCATTCTCAACAGCCAACACCGAAATAAGTAGGAGTTAAGACCCAGCAAATAATTAATAAACCTAACTGGTTTCTTGGCATAAATTGATCATGTGATGGTCATTTTTACTATGTATTTATATGAAATAACTTTACAGCTACGGCAGCGATGGTAAATTTGCAGCCCACGGGCCAGATGCATCACACTCTGGCCACCATCCAGACCCAGTTTAGCAAAGGAAAAAAGTCACAATGCGTCATGTGGCGACACGAGTTTGACACCCCTGAGCTAAGGTATCTAAAGTTACTGATTAAGTGAAAGAGATTATATATGCTCTGTATTAGGGCTATGTAGTGAATTGGAGGCCTAATCTCTGATAATTATTTGATCTTTTCCCAGATCAGAAGCCGAATTCAGAAAGAGATCTATTCTAGTGAAGTTTCAGGCCTATGAATCCTGCCCTAACCTTAACAAGGTTGCTACGTTAGAGTTGCATAGATTTATCAAATACTCAAGATAAAACTTTATCATGGACTAACTCAAGCTGCATAAAACAGTAAACAGGCTTCTGGAAATATACGGTAATTCACTGTTATATTTTATGGCAATTTAAACATTTGGGTATGGTGATGGTAGTGGGTTTCTCTCTCTCCCTGCATTTTTCATTAGACTCTGCCCCTATACTTCATAGATTTGAAGTCAATCAGTTGACCCAACTGACATCTATTACCTGATCTCTCATACATAATCTGGAATAGAATAAACAAAACTATGGTACCAACTTCATTTTTGGCTGGGATGCAATAAAATTAGAGGTATAAGACAAAGCATTTTATATTTCACAAGAACAGGTGCAATAATTTTCATGTGAAGCATTTGCATCAGGATGGATCCTATAATATAATTTTAATAATTATAAACAACATTTTAATGAAAGAAAGCACGTTAAGAAACTTTTGCAAGAGAAGTGAATCAAAACGTTCATAAACTGTTTCCAAGAAAAACAGTTTCACATCGAAATAGATGGTCCTTGAAGTGCAGAGTGTAATAAAAAAATGTTGATTGGAGACTGCTCATTACACAATTTAAAATTTGCTAATATTAAAATAGTGTTTTTAGTAATTGTATTTTAAAATAGCTAATTTAATTAGATAAAGGCCTGTGATTCTTACCAGAGTATATCCAAGCAGAGGTATAAATATTGTGAAAAATCTGAGCGATAATTGAACTCAAAAATTTTGCTAGTGCTGTAAGCCTCTTAATTTTGTATCTAAATGCCAAGTTAGCTGATACAATATTGTTATGGCTGGGTACTTTGAAGCTAACATTTTTCTACTGCAAGGTCTGGAAAGCCCATGAGATGTTCCCATTCAACTTCTAGGTGGGCAGTTGTAGTCAGTCTGGATTAGGATACAGAACATAACTATGAAATAATACCTGGGCATTTTGGGGGAGATAACAAGAACTTCTTCCTCTTCTCATCTAAAGTGAAAAACCACAATCTCCTGAGCCAAATGGGGGGTAATTAGACAACTAGGTCTTGAGCATCTTCACCTTATATCATTAGTTTACATTTTCCTTGTTTCGCTAACAGTCCACCAAAAGTAATTTGTTCCCTATAACTAAATAATTTTTATTAAAATAAAGCACCACTATTAAGTTATATTTAGGTAATTGTAAAAACATTTGTAGTTAAAATTATTCATATTCTTTTCCCATTATTAACTTGTTGCTAGTAAGCTATTCCAGATTTGTTGTTTTAAGTGTACCCTTTCAGCAACAAAATGAAATTGGAAGTTCTATATATTGGCTTTTCAATTTATAATTAGTCAAGGGAACCTGGAGGTTTTATTGATTTTGTCTGATATTTGTGATCATCCATCTTCTTTGTCCGACCTTGAATCTATTCATAACTTTTAAAATTCCAAAATAGTCATAAAGGATATCAAGTGCTTTTGCAGGAACAGTGCTAAAAGAAGAAAGAAGAACATAAGCCACCCTATACTGTATTAAACTTTGAGTTGCTCTCAGTTTTACGTTACGCTATGTTTATGCTACGTTTATGCCAATTTTACACATTGTTTAAGAAGCTAAACAGAATTAGGTGAGATGGACAGTATAGAAATTTAATAAATATTAAATGCAAAAGAAACAACATAAAATTAAATTTTATAACATAGCAAAAAAACTAAAATTGTAGACAGCAGATAATAAATAAAAGTCTCTCTTAGTCATATTAAAAAGATGACAGCAAATAAGAGAACCAATTTGATTCTCTTTGGAAGAGACGTATATAACTCGGGTAAGGGCATACACACATATCAACCTTAAATATCCTATAATCTTTGATCTGCTATTGATCAAATAGAAATGTCTTTATTTGCATTTACCAATTTTCTTCGAGATGTAGAAATGCAGAGTATATATAGTAAAACCATCTAACCACTTTTAGTACTGTTTTTATCCACTGGTATGTAATAATTGTTCTCTGATTCATGCCACCACTAGCTGTTTACACTTCTGCAAACTACTGCCTCTCTGGCTAACTATTCCATCTCTCATCTGGGGGGTAAAATTATACGCCCCTCAGAGAGGGTTCGCAATTTGGAAGTCCTCCTGGACCCACAGCTGACTTTAGATCACCATTTGTCGGCTGTGACCAGGGGGGGGTCTTTGCCCAGGTCCGCCTGGTGCACCAATTGCGACCCTATCTGGACCGGGAGGCACTTCAGATAGTCACTCACGCCCTCGTCACCTCAAGACTGGATTACTGTAACGCGCTCTACATGGGCTGCCCTTGAAAAGTGTTCGAAGACTTCAGCTAGTCCAGAATGCAGCTGCGCGAGCGATTGTGGGTGCACCTAGATACACCACGTTACACCTATCCTCCGCGAGCTGCACTGGCTGCCCATTGGTCTCCAAACACGCTTCAAGGTGCTAGTCGTTACTTATAAAGCCCTGCATGGCATCAGACCTGGGTGCCTGAGAGACTGCCTCCTGCCAACTACCTCCCAAAGACCGATTCGATCGCACATGCTTGGCCTCTCCGGGTCTCATCTGCCAGCCAATGTCAGCTGGCGAGCTCCCGGGGGAGAGCCTTCCTCTGTTGCTGCTCCGGCCCTCTGGAACGAGCTCCCCGTGGAGATTCGGACCCTTACTACCCTCCCGGCCTTCCGTAAAGCTACTAGGTCCTGGCTGTTCTGACAGGCTTGAAATATCCAGCCCCGCTTCAATTGTGAATGTTGTGTATTTTTAAATTTTTTGTATCGTCTTATTTATTTCCCCTTTCCCTGTTTTATTGTGAGCCGCCCGGAGTCCTTGGGGAGTGGGCGGCATACAAAACTAATCAAACAAACAAACAAACATTATGAGGCATCCCTGCTCACAATTTGAAGCAAATAAAACCTTTCTATTTCTTATTCTTCAATTAATGTGATTGTTCTTTTTGTCCCCAGCTTTTGCATATAGGAATACAATGGTAGTTGAATTGTGGGCTTTCTTTCCTTGGGTCCATTTTATCCAGAATTGTTAACTCTTCCAGGGCTGGATTTATAGTAAAATCCATTCAGGTTCTGTCTCAAACAAAAAACAGCCTTTCTGAGTACAAAACTAGAAAGACTAATCAATATGTTAACTCTGTAAATCCCTTCGCGAGGTCTGTAAGGCATTGTGAAGTGGTATATAAATCTAAGTGCTATTGCTAACAATATCTTGTCCTTTGCTGGGCTATCACCGAAGCAAAGGTTATTTTGCAGATTTTAAATTTCTGCAAGTAACTTCACCCCAAGGGTCAGCTCCTTCTGATGGAGAAAACTTACAGTATCAGGCTCTAGGCAATACCTGAAGATGACCACATTCAATTTTGCTCTAAGTGTGACTCCAGGAAAGCACTGAAGACAAGCTATATCTGTTCTGCATTGTGTATACTATTTATTTTATGCTGGCTGCAAGCAGTAAAATGTGCCTTCAACAATATCCTAACTACAAAGTGATATCCGAACTTGATATTCTCTCTAGAAATGGTTCTATTGTAAAGATGCTTGCCATACTTTTAATTTTTTGTACCCACCAGGTTTATTGCCCCCTATTTTTAAATTGAAATCAATTAAAATTTAATAGTAAACTGCAAAGAAAAATACCTATTTTTAACAACATATGCATTTCCAACTATGGCTCTGTGCCCTTAACTTTTTATATTATTGGTAAAGAAAAATGAATGGTTGCAAACTAGTGCTTAATCTTCCAACCAGAAGGGGAAAAGATAAAGGAAGTAGCATGGTGAATTCTGCAGCGAGACAGAAGGTAGAAGAGAGGAAGACAACATGTAAAACCAGGACAACCCTTTTGTAAAATAATTCCCAGTATGTTCTCAGAATTCCAAATATGCTCACTAATCATTGGTGGTCTCTGTTGTTACACATTCCAATATTCTTTCATATCCCCCTGGATATGATTCAATTTTCTTTTCTAAACCAACAACAAAAACAAAAAAGAACACTGATGGTGCCTGACTTTAGTGCATAGGTGCAGCTGGTCTGAGGTATGTGACATGTGACAAAGCTTCCGCTTGATCTTTTCAAAAGAAAGATTAGTGGGTATCACTTCAAGTTAAAGGAAATAAATCTTCCCAAGGACTGATGGCACACTCAAAGAATATACATCAGGAATTTGATGCTCTATCTGCTACACTGTTCTTTGCCATTTTTCTGTGAAGTACCATTCTGCTACATTTCTTCACTCAGCATGTTCTTTATTTGTGCTATTGGATGAAAATGTATGACACTAATTTCTCATTACTTTTTTTAAAAAATATTAACTATAGGGGAATCCATTTTTTTTGTATTTTTATATGAAACTGAATATCATCTTTAGAATCTGTTCTAAAAGAAAAATGTCATTTAAGTAGTTTAGCCTGGTGTCTTCTGACTAATTCAGTTTTTCAATTAAAAATAACAATTGAATTGGAATGCTTGCCATACTTTTAATCTTTTGTACCCACAAGGCTTATTGCCCTCTACTTTTTAAATTAAAATCAATTAAAATATTATAATAAACTGCAAAGCAAAATACCTATTTTTAACAATATATGCATTTCCAACTATGACTCTGTGCCTATAACATTTTATATTATTGGTAAAGAAAATGAATGGTTGCAAACTAGTGTTTAATCTTCCACCCAAAATGGGAAAATTAACCTGAGTAAGATTTGCCTATTTACATAGGGCTAAAACAGTGGTGGGTTCTGGATTCTGTTCCAACTGGTATGGTTGGATTGGGCCCGGCAGCGTCCACATGGATGTGCGCAGTGAGCGCATGCTTCTTAGTGCCTCTCTGACGCTCCAGCTGCTCCGCGGAGTGTGGTGCAGGCGCTGTATGCGCTGTGCGCAGAAGCACGGAACCTTAAAAGACAGGTAAGGAGCTTGGGTGGGCGGGCCCTCCAGAGCACCAGAACGGATCGGTATCCGGTGCTCTTGGCGGGCTCCGGTACACCCAGACCGGGGCATACCACCTGCAACCCACCACTGGCCTAAGAACTCTTTCAATAGAGCACACAATTTGGGTGTTACCACCTTGTTTTTGTTGGTGTTCAGTGGTCCTTTCTTGACACACATTTTCAATTAGTTCTAGCAGAATAATCTTACCTTTTATCATGTTAAACAACTGTAGCCTTCGTGGTATAAAGATATATCGTTCATTCGGAGTATCCCAGACACAATTCTTTCAACAGCATATTCTGGATCTATAATGGGCAGCAAGTTAGACCACCTGATGGAATAAAACACCACCACTTTGAATTACATTTTTTTGTCATATTTTGTCTGTAATAATAGCAGTTGAAGCTTAAAGCAATCATCAATTCACTTGGAACCAGCACCAACCAACCAATATTGTCTCCCATTCTTTCTCAGTAACCCCAACATCTTCTCTTGCTCATTCCCTTTTTCTTAGGTGTTATATGTAATACATATATTACATACTATTAAAATACTACAATAATTCAAATTACAATAATATAACTTATTACAATAAATAGTAATACACAAAAGTAAAACACAAACATAGATACACATACAGAGAGAGAGAGAGAGAGATTACATATTTGAATTAACAATGGATAAAATCTGCATTTAATTTTTCCTATTTTATCATCAATTTGTCATCTGTATTTTACTCAGTTCTTCATATGCCTTCTTTATAAAAGGCTTTTAAGCAAGATAATTTATATAAATAATCCCTCAGTTTAATTTTTTAACCTTTGTTAAAAATTGATTTTAGATCTGGTATTTTATCAATCCAGTAAATTCTTCCTTTAATATTTTAAGGCATTATCATTTGTGTACCTATGTATCTATCCATATTTCTCATTTGGCTTATACTGTTTTATCAGAATCTGAACTCTTTATTTTTTAGGACAACATTTCAACTTTTTATAGGTAGTTTTCTTAATTTTAATGGGGTAATTTGCAAATATTCCATTAATAAGCATTCAGAAACCAAAACCAGTTTTTACCAATAAAGGAAAATATTTATTGTTCAGGGTTGAAATAGCAAATATTATATACCACTTCAAAGTACTTTACAGCACTCTAAGCAATTTACAGAGTCAGTATTTACTCCAACAATCTGGGTCCTCATTTTATTGATCTCAGAAGAATGGAAGACTGAGTCAACCTTGAGCCAGTCAGGATTAAACTGGCAGTGGGCAGGGGTGGCCTGCAAATACTGCATTCTAACCACTATGCCACCACAGCTGAGAGGTCCTTGGTGTTCTCTGAGCTTGGTTGTTTTCTATAGACATTTCACTATTGAAATTAGGTAATATCGTTGCTAGAAAGGACTGGGGTTTGCTCTTAGTTTATATACCAGTATCTTGCCCTGTCAGTGTTGGTATGTGTGTCTGGAGCGGGGGGATGTTTTGGAGGTTTTTTAGTTGGGCTGTTTACTGTTAACTTGCCTGGCTGTTCCTTGATTAGGGTATTGTTTACTTCTTGAATTTATTGGCCAGATTTTCTGAAAGGTCTGGTAGGCTGAATAAAGCAGTGGAACTTGAAACAAAGGAAATCCTGATACCTTATGAACCTTGTCCTCCAATTCTGTCAATAAAGAGAAAGGATTTGATTTGTCCTTTGAGCCAGTCACCATATTGACTGCATGATTCAATTGAACATGCAATTTCTTTAACAAAGCATGTTCTCTTGTTGCCTTTCCTTTTGGGGAAAGTACAAGATAGCTGAAACAGAACCAGTACTGAATACCTCATATTACTAAAAGTATTGTGAGCAGGACCTCATGACCAGAAGGGTTTCTCCAAAAGAATACTTCCATGTATGTGACTTCAATATACAACAGCAGATGTGTGGACTTCAACTGTAGAAATATCAGAAATGAATTCTGATAGAGAAACTGTAGAAATTCATATACACAATTGTTAATAAAGTTACAAAATGTTGCAGAAGACCAAGTTCTGTTATATTTAAAATTGTCATCACTATTTTTATTCAAACCTGTCATTATTTTATGTAATCATTTAAGGCCACATATGAAATGTAAACAACTCACTTTGTTTCACAGCCTTCAAACATTCCAGTATTCACTAGATATGGACAGACAATTGTAGATTTAACACCATTCTTTTTCATTGCCAACATCTCTAAAGCTAGAGATTCAGCAAAACCCAGAACTGCAAATTTACTTGTACAGTAATCTGAAAAATGAGAAATAGAATAATATGTGCATGAAGAATAGTCTTCCTATAAAAATATTTTGGATATCACACATAAGCATAACTAACTGAATA
The DNA here is from genome assembly GCF_009769535.1 of Thamnophis elegans. Classification (NCBI taxonomy): domain Eukaryota; kingdom Metazoa; phylum Chordata; class Lepidosauria; order Squamata; family Natricidae; genus Thamnophis; species Thamnophis elegans. The sequence continues at coordinate 40,409,945 of NC_045548.1, forward strand.
AAAATCAATAGTAATTGGCATCTTTTGTTTGTACTTTCAGAGGTCTATTTTCTATGTTTACAACATTGCTGCTAAAGAGTCTGGGAATTTTGAGGGTAAAGAAGGCAGTCTTTCCCTACCATCCAGATGTGTGAAAATGCAACTTTCTTAATTAGTATGCATACGTGTTATACTTAATAGCAACAGTAATTATTTGTTATTGGCTCCTGTCCCACATTTATGATAAAATGTTCTGTACTTAAAATATTATGAAATGTGAAAGAAGGAATAATTAAATAAATGGACAACCATCATATTCACAGGATTTAATTCAATTACCAGACTATAATAAGACACCCCCCCCAAAGTGGGGTGGAAATGTTGTGTGTCTTATAGACCAAATGCAGCCCTGTTTTTGGCCTCCTGAAACCCACCCAACCTCACTTTTGGCAAAAACGGGATGTGTGAAGGGTTTGGGAGGCATGCAGAGTGCTCCTGGAGACCAGGGAGGGCAAAAACGGGCACGTGGGGGGTTCAGGCCAAAAAAACAGGACACGCAGAGGGTTTGGGAGGCCTGCAGTGTTCCTGGGGGCTAGGGAGGGCAAAAACTGGACCTGTTTTTGGCAAAAACAAGACACGCAGAGGGTTTGGAAGGCCTGACAGTGCTCCTGTAGGTCAGGGAGAGTAAAAACTGGATGCAGGGAGGCCAAAAACTATTTTTTCTTGTTTTCTTCTTTGAAATCTAGGTATGTCTTATACTCAGGTGCGTCCGAAAAATACAGTACATGAAATGCCTAATACTTCTATAAATCTGATTACCTTTCTTTCATATTTCTTCTTTTTTCCTACAGTCTTTTATTTCTTGTTCAAAGGAAACACTGACTTGTAACAAAAGTTGCTAACTCTTTGGCCTACCTCAACTGTCAAATTAAACTATTAAGATTAAAAGTTATTTTTAATCTGTTCTGCAGCACTTTTGCCATATACTAACCTGCCATTTTGTTGACACCATAAAAACCAGCTGCACTTGAAATAGTCACCACATGTCCATGATTAGAAGCTACCATGGCTGGAACAAATGCTTTGACAGTCTATGAAGAAGAGGTAAAAACAAATACATTTTAGCAAATGAATATATAAAAAATAAATATTTTTTTAAAATTGAAAATTTTACTTCAAAAATGACCTGATCGGGTAGATACAACAATATTTCAGAGCTTCTGAAAAGTCTTAGTCTTTTAATGCAGCTATCTTTCACTTTGGTCTCTTCTGGAATGTTAAAGCAATCTGGAAGTGACCAAGGATGGGTCTAAGTGGTGGTATCAATCTCTTTGAAAGAGGAAAGGGTACATTCTCTCCAGAGGTCACTACTAGATCCCTCTTTTTGGGATAATAATCATCCAGTCTCCAGACTTCTTTTTGTAGAAAATGTGGAAAAGATGATTGGATTTTAGCTACAAAGAGTATTAGAGAAAACAGATTATCTGGACTTGTTTCAGTTGGATTGAGATACAGTATGGAGAAAGGGTTGGTTGTGCTTGTTGATAATCTTTGTTGGGGACAGGATGTGGTATGGCACCTCCATCCTTGGGCACTTTGATCTCTCAATGGCTTTCAATACCACTGACCATGTTATCCTTGTATCCTTCTAGACTAGCTATGGTAGATGGAAGTGAGAGGAACTGACTTTTACTGGTTGACCTCCTTCCTCAGATGTCAGTATCAGTCAATGTTGGCAGAAAAAACCCCAATGTGTGCGCCTCATGACTATAACAAATTTAAATAATAATAACAGTATATGCAGGGCCATTTATTGAAGTAACATTTATGTAAATACTAAGTACTATATTATAAGGCAGTATGTTAGATTTTGCTTAGCCACACTCCTTATATAATACAATACAGCAGTGGTAGTCAACCTGGTCCCTACCGCCCACTAGTGGGCGTTCCAGCTTTCATGGTGGGCAGTAGGGGTTTGCTGTAACTCTGCTTTATAAATTTTATAAAGTAAAGTTACTTTCCTACTTTATAAATCACCATTACTGTGGAACTGGTGGGCGGTTAGAAAATTTTACTACTAACAGAGATACAAAAGTGGGCGGTAGATATAAAAAGGTTGACTACCCCTGCAATACAGAATATATTCAGGAGAAATAAATGTTTATTTCACTATGTAAATCAGGGGTAGTCAACTTTTTTATACCTACCGCCCACTTTTGTATGTCTTAGTAGTAAAATTTTCTAACCGCCCACCGGTTCCACAGTAATGGTGATTTTATGAAAACCTAATGAAAATGTTTTTAAATAATGCTATGAATTTTTTTTTTAAAGTCAATTAAATTTTAAAAAAGGAAAGTATTTCAGTATTGGACAAAACCCTTACCGCCCACCATGAAAGCTGGAACGCCCACTAGTGGGCGGTAGGGACCAGGTTGACTACCACTGATGTAAATAAATAATAATCATTTATGAAAGTCTACCATAGATTGAAAGTTTTATTTCTTTACAATTAACCCAATTTAACATTGTCATTGGCATAATAAACATAATTGTAAGCCATTTTTAAAATTTTGCACATTTTACATGTCACTAGGGCTGTTACATTTAGCAATGGTTTTAGTTTTCAGTTAGTTTTGTTATTTGTCCGTATTGTATTGTATTGTATTGTATTGTATTATACTGTGTTGTACTGTATATTACATACCATTTTATCTACAGTATTTGTTTAAAGTGATATAATTGCTGGTTCTATAAATAAATATGTTCATTTATTTTGCAAGAAATCTTCCCATCAGGACCAATGAAAAAAATATGCCTTTTGCATTATAATACCCTTGTAAAATCTGAAATCTTGATAAATGCTAATACATCTAATCTAGCCCAATTCCAGAAGTTCAACAGTACTTTGTTGTTCGACAAGTAGTCCAAACTTGGAGCCAACTGCCAGTGGAGGTAGTGGATCAATTCTAAGTAACTGGATTTAAATATGGTTGGTATAAACACATGTCTATCAACTTACAAAATAAAATAAAAATAATAAATTACAAATAAAACCTCTCAAAGGGCAGATTCGATGGACTACTGGCTTTTTTCTGCTATACCTTTCTATGTTATTACTGTGATATGTTGAAATTTAGTATTTCATATATACAGCTAACCACAGCTATGATTCTTTTTTTTACCGACCACTAGAGGGCATCAATAGCAAAAATGCAGACTTTAAAACTGCATAGAATTGCCAGGAATCAAGACTGAAGTCAAAGGTAGTAACAAAGAAAAACAACATTTTTGAAACGCTTTGCAGTGAAGACAGAAGAATTTTTATTGTTTCTTGAGAAATACAATGTTTAGAGAGGCATGACTTAAAGGGTTTTAAAAACTTCTAGGGTTGAACCTGTGATTGCCAAGAGCACTAGCTGATAGTGTGAATCTTCGTCAAAATCAATATCAATAACTACTTAAACAATTGGTAGCATTCCAGATTTTGGGTCTTTTCTCTTTCCAAAATTTGTTGGATACTGGCTTACATCTTATATCTGCCTGGCCAATAATCAAGACAGTTAGATAGTATCCTGCACATTTTATGTATGTTCAGCCAAACGTTCAATTTGTTCCACTACAGTAAAACTTGGTTCAGCTTTCTATCACTTTTACAATTATAGTATTCATTTCTTTTATAGCAGGACAAAATCCATAAATGAATATCAACATTAGAAGTGGGGAACTTTTTTCATTATTTTTAGCTTCTCAAGTTGAGTGACCATAGTTGAGTAGAGAAGGGTTAAGGGATGTGCTTTAGATAAAATTGTAGAGCTTTTTTTTTAAATAGAGAATCAAATTACTAAAAATATAATCTTTTGTTGATCAGGGACAGTGGGCTACAAGCCCTCTGCAGGTTGAAAATGATAAGGGATTTATTAATGGTAAGGAGCTCACTATATGGCTGCATCTTAGAGATCACCATACAGTCCTTTTGTGAAAGAACATGATCCTATTGTAGAATTACTGCTTTGAAATTATTGAATCGTCTTCTAAGAGAACCTTTGTGCAATTCTAATAGCTTCTTCAGTAGGATAGAAAAGTATTATGTGGTGGTAGAATTGATTGGGGGCTGAGGACAATGTTATGCATAGCTTTGAAATTGCTTATGAGAAACAGGGTTTATAGTTATGATTTTCTCTCTTGCCCTTATCATCTTTCTTGGATTCTGTTTTATTTGTTTGCTCTTTAGAAATTTGATCAGAAGCTAGTGAGAGAAGATATTCTACTGTGAAATCATTTCTCTTATTGGTCATCAGGTGATGAGAAAAGACAAAGGACTTTCCATGGGAGTTCTATCTGTAAAGCAATTTTTGCTAATTAAAAAAAAAAGAATTCAAGTTAACATTGGATATACTTTCACAATTAATCAAAAATTTGTTACCCAGAAGTGTGCCATTGTGTTCACTTGAATACTCTTCTCTAGAAGCATATCCGGGGTGTCCAAAAACATCCTTCCTGTTATGATGCCAGCATTATTAATCAGGATACTAACATCGCCAACTTCCTTTTTCACCTAGAACAGCCACAGAGCAGCCCAAGTTAAAACAATTGTAGTAAATTTACATTTACAATTCAAAAGAAAGCATAGCTACCAAAAATCTTCATATAGAGATTTTCATACGTTTGCATTAAACATGCCATCGGACATTATAGTACATGAAATGGAGGCTCATGCTTATTTCATCTGACACTTATAGTTACACTTCACTGTTCAGCAAAGTAGACTTCTTTAAAGTTTCACAGAAGAGAAAAAACACTGGGACAAGTTGCAAAATAAAACATTTTTTCTCTGATTTAAATTTCACCTTCATTCCCTTCTATTCAATTTGTCATTCAGCATTAAGGATCTGGTAAACTTAGGGGCTTCACTGCTGTTTGAAAAGACATCACTAAGAATTGAGATGCATGTGTTTTATGACAAAATGCTATCCCAGAAGTCTCCGTGAAAAAGACCGTTCTCTGAATAACTCAAAGACCACAGGTAGTATTAAAATGACATAATGGTGTCATATACACACAAGTAATTTGGAATGCCATGTACAGTCCTCAGATATGTTTGCATTTCAGCCAGCAGAATATTTCACTATTGTTCATGTTGGCTAGAACTACTGGGGATTCTGTTCAACGTCTTGAGGACTACATATTATTCACTTAACAACTGGGTTCACACATGCAAACCTATAATATGATTTTGAATTTACATGTTGTAATAAAAACAGAGTGCTTTATAAATCACAATCTATTGCCTAACATGCTGGGTCAATCCAGTTTTAGTTTAATGCAACATAGGATTCCAGTGATTTACAGATGCCATGTTAGCAGATGGAACAAATGTTTGATGGTTAAATAAAATATTACATGTTGTACAAAATCTATAACAATATATAATTACCTGGCCTGCCACTTGATAGACATCTTGCCTTTTGCTGCAATCACAAATGTAGTCATGTACTCTCACAGCCCCAATTTTACGGGCTAATCTAGCTGTTTCTTTGATTCCTTCCAGATTAATATCCCAAAGAACTAAAGTAGCTCCAAGTTGAGCAAATTTTAAAGCCATCAGCCTTCCCATTCCACTTCCAGCTCCAGTTATAAGCACTATTTCACCAGCAACATTTTTCTTCCGTGCATAGATAAACGATAAAAAAAAATCCATCAGATAATATATACACAGAAAAATAGTTTTCAGTGTTTCCAGGAAGAAATTCATTTTGGAGACCACGTTTAAGATTACCTGTTGAATAAATTGAAAGATCAGTTAAATCCATTGCCAAACATTTATGTCTTGTTTTCAACTCCTTTCAGCTGGGATTCTTTTCTTATTTCTTGAGATCCTCCAGAGGGGTAGATCAAAACTGATAGGGTTAATCGGTGAGAAAGAGGCATGTGTATATCATACCTGTGGGCAATGTGACTGATGAAGCTAAAGCAACAAAGTCCTCTAAATAATTTTTGACTGTTTAACATTTTCAAAATCTTTAATGCATAGAAAAAATAATGAGCAACATTTTTACATTCTGATAAATGTATTACAAACATTTCAAAATTCAACATGATTTCATAGAGAAACCTATATAGTTATTATATTTACCTTATATTGTGACACAAAATATCTCTGAAATTATAGAATATCACTGAACAGGAAAGTTATAAAATCATAATAGTTTACTCCCAAAAATGTCCACTCCTAAATACCATTCCCTTTTTATTTGCTTTCTTGGTTGCTTCTAATTCTACCCACTTGGTCAAATTACTGATTTCTCTTTTCTCCATTTGAATATATTTAATGATTAAGAAAGATCAGGAAAAAATAAGTAAATAATCATTATTTAGGCATAAGTTGTGGGTTTGTGTTGAATGCAATGGCTGTCAATTTAATTCCAGTTTCTTCCCTTGAAACGGAACTGAACTGAACAAAAGCGTCTGAGCTGAGAAATTAAGAAAGTAATGGAGGTATATAGAATTTCCCATTCCCAGGATACTTTTTGTTGCTGTGGAAAAGGAAGCCCTTAGGGAGTGAGGACATTACTTAAAGGATAAGAACAATGTTCACATAGGAGGGACTCAATTGTTAAATAACAAATCCATACCTTATCACACTGAAAATATTCCTTTTGGGGAAGGAGACTTTGGGTCATTAGTTATGAAGTAGTTATATTAATAGGGAAATGGAAGCTTATTTTGATTGTCTGGTGTCTTGATTGCCTAGTGCAGACCTGGGCATTTTATGGCCCACAGGCCACCTCTGGCCAGTTGGTTGTCTTGTCTGAACCATGGCAACAGCAGGAGGGGGTAATGATGTCAGAAGGGGGCAGTGATGGTGGAAGGTGGTGCTGTCAATGGCCCTCCAAAACAGGCTGTTTCTCAAGTGGCCCCTTGGGAAAATTAATTTGCATAGTGTGAAGGCATTGATCTATATAAACTGTTGGACAGTGCTAGCTAGGAAATAGAAATTGTGGTCCTTGGCATCATCAATGATAATAGCAAATGTAGTGACCTATCTAGGAAGCCAAATACTAGGTAGGAAGGTGAATTATTGAAGATTTGAAAGCCATAATAAGAGATTTCTTCCTTGAGCTTGATCATGGTGATACATGGACATATCCATATTTTCATCTTGGCAATAGAACAGAGGTGCTATACTGTTAATTTCACTCGCTTAAACTTCTCAATTCTATCTAAAACCTTGGAATATCTGTGTGGACAAGTATTAACCAAATCTTAGTTTTCACTCACATTATGTACAGAACACATATTTACCGTATTTTTTGGAGTATAAGATGCACCCTTTTCCCTCAAAAAAAAAAGGGGGTGAAAATCTGGGTTCGTCTTATATACTGAATACAGCATTTTCTGCCTCCCGAAACCCTGCCCCTTCACCAAAATGGCTGTGGATAGCCTTTAGGAGGCTTACAGAGTGCTTCTGAGGGCTGGGAGGGCAGAAATGAGTGAAAAGGGGGGCGTTTTTGCTCATTTTTCCCCATCTCCTGAGCACTATACAAGCCTCCTAAAGGCTAGTCATGCTCTTTTAAAAAAAAAAACGGGCCTGTTTTCACAAAAAACGAGTCATTTTTGGGAGGTCTGAAGAGTGCAAAAACTTTTTTTTAAAAATTGCCTTTTCAAAATATTGGTCTGTCTTATACTCCAAAAATACGGTAAGTGCAGTTGCTGATGATACCTTAGAATCTCTTTAGAATACATTTTTTTGAGGAAGATTCTGGGCTTTCAATCAGTATATCTACAGCTTTCTTCCTGGCAGAATTCAGTCTCATTGTCGTTAGAATATATCTGTATTATCTAAAATTCCGGCACATTATGAATAGCGTAGATAATGCCTTCCTCCCCCACCAATTGGATGGAATGATAGAGATGGGGTTTGGTTATGAAGTGCTACATTCTTATAAAAGCAATATACAACCTTAGCATGGGAGACGTTTGAACAGATGATTATTAACTTACCTAGCAGAACTAACTTATGATTATTATGGAGGTGAAAATGGGACTGTGACTTCTAGTTTTCATTTAAATAGATACTTTAATTGTTATTATTCAAGGAGAAATAAATTAGAACATTGTATCCATTTCCATTTTGTCTTAAAATATGCAGGCTTTAACTGAATGGAATTCTAGCAGTTTTCTCAGTTTATTTAATGAGAGGACTTTATAATATTTCTTTGGAAGAAAAGCTTTGCAGTGTTAATTTCAATGTATAGAAGATATCATTCCTTCTATATGGATTTATTTTAAAGCGGTCCTGGGACAAATCTCCCAAAGATTAAACAAAGATGCTTAAGTGATTATTTTCCAAAGGTTTCCTTTGGTAGGAAACTTCATAGGTAAATATATTAAATAATTAAATAATTTCAGAGATTACATTTGCAATTAATGTTTATCCTAGACGCATATATTGTGGCATTTGGCCAAATGCAAATAAAAGTACAAGATACAAGACAGTAAATTGTATTGTAGCACATGAAGAATGGGTTTATCTATCTTTGAATAGAGATTACAAAATCCATGTGAATTTGGGTGCAAAAGTGGCAGAAAATTTGTTATGCCCTCTTTGTAGACAGTTTATGTGTACATTATCCTGAAGTGCAGTAAATATATAAGTTGGTTGTACATATTCACCCCTTGACTGACTTTTTAAATGCCCTGTCATGTAACTACAGACATGTATTCTAGGAATTTTCAGAATTTTTGTCACCAACATAATTGAATTATTTACTGGCAACTGATAAATTACAGGAGCTCATCAACACTGACTCAATGACACAAAATAAATAATTAAACTATCCACAGCTTATACTAAGAAATAAAAAGGGTCACAATAATGCTATAATGGGGCACCCAAAGCTCTACCTTTTGTTCACAGACATTGCAAAGGCAAGCAGAACTTTGACTGCAATATCACTGCCATCACCTTGTTGCAGATACCATACCATTACCATACCTTGCTTTGAAGACAGACCTCCTTGTTACTTGCATATCAATTTTTTTTTACATACAATTCTTTATTAAGGGTTAAGAATAGCTTTATTATATCCTGGCTTAAATCCTATTGAATTTAGTAGGAATACTGAGCAAACTGAGTAAAAGGATTTCTTACTCTGCCCATGGTTTATTGTACTTCTATCCATCCTTCTAAAGATATTAAATTCTGTATATATTTCTGTTTGAAGTTTGCCTTTTTTATGCCTGTCAAATAATAAAACTGGCTAAGTTACAACAGAAAGAAGTTAGTTATGAACAATTTTTCACACTTATGATCAGTGGTGGGTTGCTACCAGCGTTACTACCAGTTTGCTGAGCATGCATGTGCGCAGTGGAATGAAAGTTACTGAGAAGAAAGGAAAACAGCGGAGGAGCGGCAATTCAAGCTGCCAGCCTGGATCAGCTGAGCTTCAGAAGTTGGAATAAAGGTAAGTATAACCCACTGTAAAAAAAAAAAAACCAGAGAACCAGTTCGCTCTCTGTTTGAAGCTAGCATTATTGGTTTGGGAGAACCGGTTCGAACTGGTAGGAACCCACCACTGCTTATGACCATTTTAGCATTCCCGTAGTCAACATTCAGAAGCTTGGCAACTGATTCATATTTATGACCTTGCAATGTCCTGGAGTCATGTGATCCCCCTTTTTTGACTTTCTGACAAGCAAAGTCAATGGGGAAGCCAGATTCGCTTAACAACCATATTACTAATTTAACAACTGCAGCGATTCATTTAACAAATGTGCTAAGAAAAGTCGTAAAATGGAGCAAAACTCACTTAACAAATTTCTCACTTAGCCTCAGAAATTTTGGGCCTAATTGTGGTTGTATGTTGAGGATTACCTGTACAGAATTGTAAAATCACCAGCCTCCGATTAACTACAGATTTTTTTTTATTACTATAGACAATCTATGTTAGTAGTCCTCAAATTAAAACTGAACCTGCCAATTATGGTTGTTAGTTTGTGACAGTCATAAAGTGTGTCATCATGTGACTGACTCAAATTCCTGACCTTTTTTGTAGTGGTCATTAAGTGAATGTCATGGTTATTAAGTGAACCATTTCTTTGCTATGGGGCATTCTCGCATATCAATTTAAGTTTAGAACCTCCTTTTGAGCTGAGAATTATGTTGAAAGACTTTCCTTGTTTTTAACATGTCTGTTTCCATCTTCAATGTTTTTACTGTAATACTGCTTATTGTTTCTTCTAACTGTGCTCTTAAATTCTTTGACAAACTGCTGGGAATTTTATCTTTGTTGGCTTGATTTCTCTTCTCTCGAGAATCTCCACAGTTTGTTCTAATATCCTATTTGTTTTCTTCCTTTTCTTCATTTTTGGCAAACTTCTTTTACATTCTTAATAATTTCTTTTGAGTTATTATTCATAATTCATATTTCTCTATCAACAAGGTGATTCTTGGTATTCTCCCTTGAAAATGATAGATATATGTTCAAGATCACATACAAATTGCCTGGCTTTCTTCTTTTTAGCTTAACTCGGAACAATTCATGTCAGCCCTCCCAGCTAAACCACATGGGAAACATGAGTAGTTGAACTAGTTCTACTTTATTTTAAGAATCTTGCAAGTCTAAAAGTATGCATTTACTACCACCACTTTTAATTGCTTGATATATTAGGGTGGCTCCTTCCTAAAGCTTCTTTCTCTGATCATTATGCCACTCGGAATGCCTGCCTCTTCAATCCATTTTATTTCTATATACTCGACCTGGTGATGTTCATATGTAGAGGTGTTGTCTTGATTGTTGAAGATAATTCAGCACTTTCATTAGTCTTATGCACCTTTAATTACAAGACGGGGGGAGGGAGAGTGAGAGAGAAAGAGAGAACTTTTCTAGACTGTCAACAGATAAACTACAGCTAATGTTTACTACATTTCAGCTCAATAGCCAGTTTTGTACTCAGATCACACAACACCTTCTTTTACCAGTTTCAGAACATTGTCTAATACTTCTAGATAAATCCAGTTTCTGAAATCACAACAGTACAGTATATAAAACTGCTCAAAACAGGAAATCTTGACTTTGGGATTTCCTGATTTGTTTGTTGTTATAAAAATGTCAGGAGTCCTATCCAGTTAGGTGTGACTCTACGTTCCTTAGCTGAGGGAATCAATGTTTTCCGAAGACAATTTCCGTGGTCATGTGGCCAGCATAGCTATACTCCAAAGGTGCACGGAACACGGTTACCTTTCCACTTAAGTGGCACTTATTAATCCACTCGCTTTTGCAGGCTTTCAAACGCTAGATGGGCATGAGCTGGGACAAGTAAAGGGAGCTCACCCCATCGATTGGCTCCATATGTAAAAGTGAATAGACAAGGCTATAATTTTACTTTGTATTTGACAACACTGAAAAAAATGGACCTGTAAGCTTTCTCCCCCACCATCCTACATTTCTATCTCTTTCTTTTCGTTTTCCATATCCCCACTACCTTTATTTGCATATGTATTATATATTATGATAGTCTTAATACAACAGTACAATATACTAAATATACAATATACACTGCATATGCATTGTATTTTTTTCAATATGTTGAATAGGTTTGGTTTGTTACCCATCTGATGTTATACTGTATAAAAAGGAAGGGCCTTATACACCCTTCAATTAAAATAAATCAACAGCCCAACATATGGATTAGGCAAAAAGTTTAACATTGCCTATGCTAATTTCGACAAGATATGGGCCTGACCTAGGGTGACCAGACGTCCCGCATTTGGCAGGACAAGGACGCATTTTCATCATTTTTCCCGCGTCCCGCCCGCTTCTCAAAAACCCCCGCTTTATTTTGGCGCTCGCTGGCTCCCCCGCCCATCATCAGCTGCCGCTAGCTCGTTCGTTCCGTTTCCCCATCTATTCTATCTACACTAAAAATCTAAGCCAGCCCAGCCTGCCGCTCACTGATTGGCCTGGACTCCAGCCAATCAGTGAGCTGGCTGGGATGGAAAACTTTAAGCACGCAGTTTTCCATCCCAGCCAGCTCACTGATTGGCTGGAGTCCGCTTAGCTTACCGCGCGAGTCTCCATTTCATTTCGTCTTTTGCTTGCTGCAGCTTAACTGGTGAGTAACGGTACCGGTGGGAATTGGGAGGCGCTGGGGGGAGGAGACGGCCCTCCTCTCCTTCTCCCCCTTTGCGGAGTTTCCCTGTGTCTCCCAGGTCGCGCCCGTCCCCTCTCAAAAGGATTCGGCTCGGCCACCGCTTCCTCCTCTTCTTCCCTGTCTGCGGTTCCGATTGCAGTTGCAAGGAGTGGGAAGGAGAGGAAGGAAGGAGGGAGGGGGGAAGGAAAAGAAGAAGGGAGGGGAGGAGAAGATGGAAGGAGAAAAGATGGAAGGAAGGAGAAATAATGGAAGGAGAAGGAGGAAGATGGAAAAAGAAAGGAAGAAAAAGAAGAAGGGAGGGAGAAAAGAGGGAAGGAGGTAGGAAGAAAAGGGGTCGCCCGAGCTTTGATGCTGGCGAAAGAAAAGTCCTTTCCTTTGCCTGAATCCCGCCCGAGCTCTGATGCGGGAATCAGTGGGATGCCTGCAGGGAGGAGAAGAGAGATTCCTCCCAGCACGCACCCCACTGACTAAAGCGCTTTCACGTGCAGGGAGGAATCTCCTGTCCTCCCAGCTCCCTTTCGCCTGCAGCAGAGATCGGGCGGGCCAGAGGAAGCACTTTAATCAGTGGATGCGTGAAGGGAGGAGGGGATATATTTGTCCCTGCACGCAGCCCACTGATTAAAATACTTGCTTTTGCTCGCCCGAGCTCTGATGCCGGCAAAAGAAAAGTCATTTCCTTCGCCTGAATCACGCCCGAGCTCTGATGCGGGAATCAGTGGGGTGCCTGCAGGGAGGAGAAGAGAGATTCCTCCCAGCACGCACCCCACTGACTAAAGCGCTTTCACGTGCAGGGAGGAATCTCCTGTCCTCCCAGCTCCCTTTCGCCCGCAGCAGAGATCGGGCGGGCCAGAGGAAGCACTTTAATCAGTGGATTCGTGCAGGGAGGAGGGGATATATTCGTCCCTGCACGTAGCCCACTGATTAAAATACTTGCTTTTGCTCGCCCGAGCTCTGATGCCGGCAAAAGAAAAGTCATTTCCTTCGCCTGAATCACGCCTGAGCTCTGATGCAGGAATCCGTGGGGTGCCTGCAGGGAGGAGAAGAGAGATTCCTCCCAGCACGCACCCCACTGACTAAAGCGCTTTCACGTGCAGGGAGGAATCTCCTGTCCTCCCAGCTCCCTTTCGCCCGCAGCAGAGATCGGGCGGGCCAGAGGAAGCACTTTAATCAGTGGATGCGTGAAGGGAGGAGGGGATATATTTGTCCCTGCACGCAGCCCACTGATTAAAATACTTGCTTTTGCTCGCCCGAGCTTTGATGCCGGCAAAAGAAAAGTCATTTCCTTCGCCTGAATCACGCCCGAGCTCTGATGCGGGAATCAGTGGGGTGCCTGCAGGGAGGAGAAGAGAGATTCCTCCCAGCACGCACCCCCACTGACTAAAGTGCTTTCACGTGCAGGGAGGAATCTCCTGTCCTCCCAGCTCCCTTTCGCCCGCAGCAGAGATCGGGCGGGCCAGAGGAAGCACTTTAATCAGTGGATTCGTGCAGGGAGGAGGGGATATATTCGTCCCTGCACGTAGCCCACTGATTAAAATACTTGCTTTTGCTCGCCCGAGCTCTGATGCCGGCAAAAGAAAAGTCATTTCCTTCGCCTGAATCACGCCTGAGCTCTGATGCGGGAATCCGTGGGGTGCCTGCAGGGAGGAGAAGAGAGATTCCTCCCAGCACGCACCCCACTGACTAAAGCGCTTTCACGTGCAGGGAGGAATCTCCTGTCCTCCCAGCTCCCTTTTGCCCGCAGCAGAGATCGGGCGGGCCAGAGGAAGTACTTTAATCAGTGGATGCGTGCAGGGAGGAGGGGATATATTCGTCCCTGCGCGCAGCCCACCGATTAAAATACTTGCTTTTGCTCGCCCGAGCTCTGATGCCGGCAAAAGAAAAGTCCTTTCCTTCACCTGAATCCTGCCCGAGCTCTGATGCAGGCACCGTGGGGTCCGTGTAGGGAGAAGAGAGATTCCTCCCAGCACGCACCCCACTTCCCCAAAGCAATTTTTCCATATTCCGGGAAAGGGAGGGTGTTTTGTTTGTAGCGAAGAATAAACTGACAGTTGGTCGGAGGGAAGGTGGGGGTGGGGGTGGAGGCTGAGTGTCCAAGGAAGCCAACCCAGACAGGCATCGCAGGGCGCAAAGGAATCCAGCAGACGGGAGACCGGGGGGGAGAGGGAGGAAGAGATCCCGTCCAGGATAGGCTCTCTGCCTTTCCCTCTTTTTACCCTGGACGGGATCTCTTCCTTCCCCCCTCCCCCAGTCTCCCGTCTGTCTGCTGGGTTCCTCTGCGCCCTGCAATGCCCGGTGCCTCATGAACATGGGTAGCGGCGATGTGACGTATTGAGGTTGGCATGTTTCCAGTGGTGCCTAGAGCGGAGCCAAAAGAGGTCCGTGACGGAGGCTCGGAGCCGAACGGGAAGAAAAGGCGCTGCAGGCCTGGGGAGTGGGGGAGCGGGAGGAGCGCTGGTGGTTTGTTTTTGGGGTGGGGGGGCGTAACGGGGAATGGGAAAGGGCGGCGTGTGGCGGACCGTGTAAGCTCCCTTTCCCAGCGCACGCCCCTCTCACCACCGTCCCCACCGACTGCCAGGCGTATCCGCCTCTGACCCTCCGTTTTGTTCCGAGAACAGGCTGCTCGGTGAGAGGAAAGGGAGCTCCCTGGGAAGCGAGAGCAGCGAAGAGGTGTTGCAGTCGCAGAATTCCCCGACACTCGCTTTTTTTTTAACCCAGCCTACCTCATAGGGTTGTTGTTACGGGGCTAGACTAGGAAAGGCAGCCTCTCTCCCAATTTCGAGAAAAAGTAAGGATGTCCATCTGGTAGAACAACCACCTGTGCAATTTGGTGGCGATCCGCGAGCGTTCAAGCCATGTAATGCGTGGGAAAGCATAGAATAAAGTTAGCATACTTGAAGTGAAATAGGCTTTGGTTATGTTTAGGTTGCATTAGCTAAAATATGCCAATACCGTCCTTGTTGGTAAGAATTGTTGTCATGTTAGAAGAATGACTAAGGCTGACAGCCTAATCTACTCTGTGTTAAATAAATAAAATGGATGGAAGGAAATGAAAGAATACAGAAAAGGTTGGTGAGGCATTTAGTGGCCTATGGATGAGAATGGTGGCTGTTTAGTAAGAAAATCTGTTTGGAATGTGCATATATATTCATATGTGGCCATAGCAAAATAATAAATAGAAATAAAAAAGCATGATTGATTTTTACTGTTTTTGATGAAAGTGAGAGGATTAGTGAAGGCTTGGTGCAGCAAGGATCCCATTATGTTACTATTTTATTTTTCTTTATGTACACTGAGAGCATATTCACCAAAGACAAATTCCTTGTGTGTCCAATCACACTTGGCTAATAAACTATTCTATTCTATTTTACTCTACTCTATTCATTTCTATTTCAATTCTAACAAGGAGTTTAGCTTCTCTCTCTTGAAAATGTAAGCTGGCATAAGGCATTATAATGCAAGCTAGCCTTAACTTTCAAACAGTTCATTTATTGACCAAAGTTACAATGGCATTGAAAAAAGTGACTGATGACCATTTTCACACTTAGCGACCATTTTCACACTTAGCGACTGTTGCAGCATCCTCATGGTCACGTGATCAAAATTTTGATGTTTGGCAACTGATATTTGTATTTATGATGGTTTCAGTGTCCTGGGGTCATGTTTGACAAAATATAAATTTTTTAATCAAGCCGCCCCCCCCCCCCCCGCGTCAATGGTGTGCCTCTTTACCAATCTGAAAATCTGGTCACCTTAGCCTGACCAAACTTGTGCAAAAATGAGAGGAAATTCCCTGTCGCTAAAAAGGAGCTGCTCTTGTATTCAGGCCACGTAACTCTGAACTTTGGATTAAAGGAAGCAGTTGACATAAACCCGCAGATAGCAGCAGTTTCTATTCTTCCACCACCCTGTGTGTGTGCGCGTACACACGAAGTGAAATCTATTCTACAGCGTCCCTCGGGTCCCAGCCCTGAGCATGAAACAACCACAATCCTCAGCGCCCCAGAGCCATGCCGTAGCAGCTTTCCACCTAGTTATCGGCCCCGCGCACCGACTTACTCAGCTATTTTACTCCTCCGGTCCGAGACCTCTCTGAAGAGGAAAAGATTACGCCCGTACTGCGAACAAGAAGGCCGCCACGAAATAGCCCCGTCAGCGCAGATGGCTCTAGATGGCGGTCCAGAAGAAGACCCGCCCATCCACCCCAAAGGCGGTCCTACCACCTGCGCTCCGTTCGGAGGACTGCTTAGTCTAATTGTATTCTAATCTGCAGTTCCAGGAGCGAGTTCACCTTCCCCACTGTTCAGCCAATACTGTGGAAAGGAGAAGTTGACGGACAGGGGTCGGTTTCTCCAGGGGAAGCAGGAAATTCTCCACCGCTCAGCACAGTTATCCCGCTGCCGAGAGGGCGGGAGGACGGACTAGAAAACTGAGCGCCCTTTGGCACCGCGGTGGGTGGCGTTAACCCACTTAAGCATCCCTTAAAGAGGGAGGGAAATGCTTGGCACCACTTGTGCCTCTCGTTCCGCCTGGCACAGCTGAAAGCTAGCAATATCCCTGCTGCAATTGGATCCCTGCCAACTCTGGGCGCAGTAGTTATTAGTTCTTTCCGCCCTTAAGCGATCCAGATTTTAATAATCTTCACCTGAAACTGTGATAGACCGGCATATTCTGTTTTGATTAGCTGATTGTGCTTGAGGCAGTTTACTCGGGGCCGCCGCCTTTTGGCACTTTTTCATTGTTGATCGTGAGGTTCGGTGAAGGAAGGACGTTCGTCTCGGGAAACAGAAAAGACACACTAAGCAGTGAGAATCAGGAGTGTGGCCAGGGAAAGACAGCTCGTGAAACTAATCCCCACTATCCCACCTCCAAAATTTGAAAGCATGGGGTTTTAAAAATTTGCCTCATAACAGCGATACAACTTAGCAGTTTATGATCATTTGGAATTCAATTAGCTTAATTAAACTCTTCCCAAACTTTAATTATTAAACTGAATTATGTGCCATGTGATGAAGTTAGTGAAAATGTGGAATGAATTTCAAAAAAAGCCAAGTATTGAAAGTCATGAAGGTGTGTGTGTGTGTGTGTGTGTGTGTGTGTGTGTGTGTGTTAGCAAAGATGATTGATTTTAGGTGGTGCAACTCAACAGTTAAGCTAAATTATACCAAAAGATTGGAGAAGGTGGAGCTGTCAAATTGTGAAGCTTCAATTTCTTTTCAGCAAGCTTGACATTATTGAATTAGATTATATAAATAGAATAATACTATTTACATAATCTAATCACTTGTGCAATTTCTTCTTAGAGTTTATGAAATAGAAGTATTGTTTTCTCCGAGCACCAGAAAGCTACTTATTGCTGTATGCTGTGTAATATTTGTTTTAGCACACCTTGCAGATTTTTTTCCTAATGCACTCAATATAAAGCAATAAGCTTCATAACTAATTAGTAAATGTATATGTTAAGCTGCTGTAAAAAGCTGCATGATTTTTAGTTAAAGCAGGGTAACATCTTTGAATATGAGTATACAGGTTAAACTACTCTCTTGGGAAGGACAGTCTTTGGGGAAGTTAAAAGGAGAAATCATTATTAAAATGTGGATGACAAGTCACACATATGCTAGACAAATTTCCATTCAGTACTTTTTCCATATTACATAATTGTACCTCTTAAGAAAAATGTAATCAATAATCCTGAGCATCTGCCTACTATCCAAAGATCCAATCAAGTAATTAATATGGTGTAAAGGCTGAGAACTAGCAATTTTCAAGCCATAAATAATCATCATGAAAACATGAAACAAATATTTCAAACTCTGATGGCCAAAAAATAAACCTAAAAGTTGTTTATTTGAAATGGCAAGAGGAAAGGATTTAAGACTCAAAATGTGAAGCTGACATTGATACACAAACACATACTCAAGACTTGACTTCTTTAGTAGCTAGCTTTCTATGTATATAGCAATAATATATGTATACAGCAATAATACATACATTGTGATATACCCATGTAGCCATTAGATAGTTATGGAACATGGAGTAGTATTTCTAGAGAGTTAAGACATATTGCTCTAAGAATTCATATAAATTCTTATACCTAATGCTATTCACTTGATATAATATAAAGGTTAGAACATTGGTTATAATGTTAATAATAATATATGTTATAAATGTTATAAATATAATGTAATATAATAATATAAAGTTATAATCTTGTCCAATGCTATCCAATTTACAAGGTTCAACTATTGTACTATTCCCAACTGATGGCCATTCATCCTGTATAAATACTCAGAGAAAGAGAGTCCATCAATTTCTGACACATTAATTTACATTATTGAAAAGCTCTTATCTTTTATGGGTTTTTTCCTGAAGGATAATTGAAATATTTCTCTAAACCCACTGTTTCTTGTCTTGATTTTTGAATAGTTCTGAACTATTCTGCCCTGCTCCTACATAAGAAAGAGCCTTTGAGATATTTGAAGACAACTATTATGCATTTCTGCAATCTTTCCCCTAATAATTCAGTGACTTGAGCTGTTCATCTTCATCCTAGCATTTCCCATGTGCAGGATCTGCTTTTTGGATTAACAAATGTCATTTCATGTGATCAATGCAGCAACCAGAATCAAACTGTTGATCCATTAGTTATGATAAAAATTTACTGACAAGCTTGTTGTTCAAACCTGACACTGGTTGGCCTATATTCAGCTGGGCATTACTCTTGTGAGAGGATAATTGAAATATTTCTCTAAACTCACTGTTTCCAGAGAAAATTATCCAGCACAACCAACAAGGACAAATAAGACTCCCCACCACTCATGTCTCAAATTGTTTATCATATGATTTTCCTCTCAGAATCTTTGTCCAGTTTGCTTTCCCCTAGACATATTCTACTTTGTCAATGTCCTTCTTAAAAGCAGGGCAGGGCATAATATTTCAGTTGCAGTTTGATCAATGTAGAATTCAGAAGAATAATGTATTATCTCGACCTTGATGTTGTAAATTTGTTTATGTAGCTTAGGACTGTTTTTGCTTTTTAAAAAAATCTTCAACATCCTGTTCACACATGTTCAGTTGTGATCCACTAAACCCTTTACACAGTAGTCAGAATTTCTGTATGTTGAAATTCATCTTAATGAGTTTTGCCTAATGTTCAAATATGTCATGATCCTTCTGTGCCTTAAGACTTTTCTCTAAGGCATTTGCTATGCCTTACTATTTTTATGTCACCTAAAAATTTGATAATATTTTTAAAATCTTTTTCTAAGCTATTTATAAGTATGTTGAATAACTGTTAGGGTTGGGAAAAAAGCCCCACACTATTTATTTATATCCTGCCTTTATTATTTTTCTAAATAACTCAAGGCAGTGAACACATACTTCTATTTTCCCAATAGCAACAATCCTGTGAGATGAGTTGGTGAGAGAGAGTGACTAGCTCAAAGTTACTTGACTTTGGCTTTCATGCCTAAGGTGGGACTAGAACTCACAGTCTCCTGCTTCTAGTCTGGTGCATTAACTATAGACCAAACTGAATCTTATTTCTACTATATCTTCTGATGTATACTCATTGATGTAATTGTTCACCCAGCTCTGTATTCATCTAATGGGAGCATCAACTACTATTCCATAAGATACTAACCTTCTCCCTAACTTTGTGTTATAATATCAAATCACAATTTCCAAACCCACATTCAAATCAAAAAAGGAAATGTAATTGCATAACTTTTATAGATGAAAAGATAACAGTGAAAGGTAAAGGTGAAGGAGCAAGTCACCCATTTACTCCAAATTTCTCAGAAGAGAGAGGAAAAAAATGGTTAAAATGAGCAGAAAACTTCAGCCACCCTTCAATGACCCAAAAGGAATGAGGGAAAGAAAAGGGGGGGGGGGGGAATGCACAGAGCCATTCACAGGTATCTCTGGGGGCATTTCATACACACGTTCACTATAAAAATGAGCAGACACACACACTCCCCACCTTTCCTGCTTCCCTCCAAAGAATGACCCAGAGGGGAAAAAAAGGGGGGGGGGTTCACGCAGGCAATCACAGGTCTTTGGATCTCTTCAGTTATCACTTTCTGGGGCATTGGGGACATATACATTCATACTGCAATCATGCTTGCTCATGATTGCTCATGCCAACCAATCATAACTATTTCAGGAAGCTTTTTCACAAGTCACCAAGCTTCATTTTATTTATTAGAGGATCTCACCCTCCCTTCAGGTTTGGAAATGATGACACACAAGCATACACACACATACCATTAAACAACCTTGCAACTTACTGTTTCTTTATATGAAAGGAATTAAAGTACATTCATACCAACTTTTACCATCGACATACATTTGCACTGCAATCAGACTGCTTGTGTAAATTAATTTCACATACAAAAATATCCCATTTCATTCTTTTTTCATACAAAGCAATTATTACAATTATTTCAGGGAGCTGTACAATGAGCTCCATTTTCTATTATTAAGGGATCTCAACTTCCCTCCAGGCCTGAAAATGATTACTGCTGATCCACATAGTATTCCAGCATACCTATGCATGCCTACACTTATGTTACAACATATTTTGAAAGTAATAGATTAGACTTTTAGCATACGTTTCTGGCGTACGTTTTCATTGATAGCCATTGGGAATCATGTAATCTTTCACTTAATTATTAGAGAAGCCATGGCAGTACAGGGATTATAATGCTGTATTGCAGCCTAATTCTGCCAACTGCCAACAGTTCGATTCTGACACCCTCAAGGTTGACTCAACCTTCCATCTTTCTGCGGCTGGTAGAATGAGGACCCAGATTGTTGAGGGCAATATGCTACAAAGCACTGTGAAGTGGTAGTGCTATTGCTATTAAACTGCCATCTTGCTTTTCTTTACCACTTACATGTTGCTTTTGTCAGAAGAAAATAAAATGAACTACCTATTGCTGTCCTGCATTATCTTTGAAAACATTTTGTTCTAACTGCACTTCAGACTGCCTTATTTGTACATGTAACCATACACTCTGAAAGGAAAGAAAAGTTGAAATCTGACTGTTTCATTCTCCTCTCCATCTATATCAGGGACACTGAACATTTTATTCTTGACAAAACATTTCATGTAAGGAAACATAGTCGCTCTCAAACTACAAATCCTGGAATCAATCACACAAGAATATTCTGCAACAAATTGATCATGGTTTCAGAAATATTTCACAATACAGACCCTTGTAGCTATGATATATTTTTCCTGTATATATTTTCAAACATAACTTGAACAATTCAGTTATTATTCTTTTTCTGTCCTGTTAGTAGAATTATTGATTAGCAGGTTCCTTTTTACTCTCCATGCTTAGGATCTAATAGCAATTCAGCTACTGGTGGAAGAATGTGATGCCCTGAAGTCAAATTTAAAAAAAAGGTTATATATCATTTTCAAGATCAAATATTTTCCAGTAGTTTGACTGGCAGGTGCTTAAATATGTAGCCAGCTATGGGAAGGGCAAAAAAAGTTACAACTCCAAGCTAGTACATAGATTTCAAAAGAAAGAAGAATTAGCGTCTTGTGTAAAACCAGGGTGGAATAGAAAGCATCCTCACTTATTGCATCACAGCATGGCACAGTTTGACAGCCACGGATAGAAAGAACATTGCAGAGGGCAGTGAGCACAGCACAGAACATTGTGGGCTGTCTCCTGATACCACTAAATGAGATTGCTAGGGCTCGTGGCCTTAGAAGAGTAAGGAAAATACTCAGGGACAACTCACACCCTGGACAGCACTTCTTTACCCTCCTACCATCGGGAAGGAGATATAGAAACATAGCCAGCCCCACAAACAGGCTGAATAACAGTTTCTATCTGTGGGCTGTCAAGACTCCTGAACGCGAAATAACATCATAACGAAGTATGATGGACTTGCAGGGCAGGCACATGTTCACACTGATGCAATAGGACAGGGTATTTGTTAATATGATTTATTGGGTTAGGGATTTTCTGTCTTCACTGTGAGTTGTATTGTGTTGGATGCGTGTGCATGAGAGAGCTCAACCAATCTCCTTGTACATATGTTGTACACTGACGAATAATTCAATTCAGTATTAAATATGTCAGAGAAGATAGATGTTGGGTGGGTTGGGCTTGGAGTAGATTCTGCTAGAGTGAAAGGGGACTGGATGGGTTGTGGAGTAGAGGAAGTAGCTGCTAAATAACAGAATAACAATTAAAAGAGATATTGGAGATCTTTTGCATGAACAAGGAAATATGGCAGTATTATTAAAGATGTTACTGAATACATATGTTTCCAGATTTTGTCATGCTACCCATTTTAGATTTTTTTAACCTACGTTGTCTATTTCAGCATGCTCAAATGGAAATATATGTATCATAAAGAAGATAGAAAAAGTAATGAAGAAATATATGAAAAAGCTACATTTTAAAGCCCTCTGATAATATTCCACAAATTAAATAAGGGCACTGAATTGTGAAAATAATAATAATCAGGAAGTATTTAGAGTTCCACTAAAAGTGGTGGCTTGTATTCAAGATTATATACAAGATTGCCTTTAAAATAAATATCTTTAATACATTGCACTACATAGAACAAATATTGCAAGAAATTAATTCTATATGACAAAAGCTAGAGCCCAAATTCTACCACTGCCTTCACCTTTTATAATTTCTAATTCTTTGGTGCTCTCTCAGCTTGATTGTTTTCTTGAAGATGTTTCATTGCCAAACTAGATAACATCATCAATGCTAGAAGGGAATGGGCTTTTCTGTCTTTATATATACTGGTAGCTTGATCTGTCAGTGGAGGTTCATGGTGGTTCCTTGATTAGGCTGTTGTATTATTTTACTGTGATTTGTTACTTAATTTGGGAGATGTTTTCTATTATCTGATGTATACAGAATGTAATAATGGGCTTTACTATTCATTTAATATCAATGAAAAAAAGTAATATGGAAGTTAACTTAAATGCCAACTACAATTTTTAAATAATTTGCATTTATGTATTCATAATATAATCTATTAACTTCATTTTATATTTTATTAAGACACAAAGCTTGAAATAACTGAATGGAGTTAATTTTAGGAACTGGAACTGCTTTGTATTCTTATACGTAGGCTGATAACATTGATTTGATGCCTGTTCTTCCAGTCCAAATGTGGTAGTGCGGTCAGGTGAGTTGCCATTAATTCCACATTCTGTCAGACACCTCTGCCAAGTCACTTACATAATTCATGTTGTAAAATTGCACCTTATACTTTTGCAACTGCTTATATTTTGGAAGATTTAACACCTTAAGATATTGTGGAAAAACTTAAGCAGCTTTTCCCATTCCACTTTTTTCTGTTGTCAATTTCATTTTTTTTTTTAGTACTATTGTGTCTACATGAGAAATAACATCAAATCCATAAATGGTTTAAGGAAAAGATTGGGCTTAAGGATAAGACAATCTAAATTAAGCACCCACATAATTTTAATTAAACTGCATCAGTTATGCATGTGAAGCAAAATATGCATTTATTTCCTGTGAAGTACCGTATATACTCGAGTATAGGCCGACCCGAATATAAGCCGAGGCACCTAATTTTACCACAAAAAACTGGAAAAGTTATTGACTCGAGTATAAGCCTAGGGTGGGAAACGCAGCAGCTACCGGTAAATTTCAAAAATAAAAATAGATACCAATAATGTTTTTGAATATTTATTTCAAAGAAAAACAGTAAACTAGCGGTGTATTCAATGAAATACTTCACTCACCTCATGATGCTGATGTCCCGCTGTGATGATGATGTCCCGTGCAGCCGCGGGAGCGATGTCCCGCCTCCTATGACACACGGCACAGTGATTCCTATCATTGGATCACTGTACCAGAGGAGGTGGGACATCGCTATGTGGCTGCTTGCCATAACAAGGAGGAGGTGGGACATCGTTGCAGAGCGGCAGGAGGGGGAGGAAGGGGAATCGTAAGACAGCCCTGCATTACATTAGAACGTGAGGAGGGGGGATGGTGCGGTGCGCGCTGCGCGGCAAACTGACACAGAGGGAGGGGAAACTCACAGGGGCACTGGGCCATTCACGAGTGTCACCCAGCGGCATGGCCCCGCCCCTTTTTCTCCTCCATTTCGGGCAAATTTTTCACTGACTCGAGTATAAGCCGAGGCGGCTTTTTTCAGCCGAAAAAGTGGGCTGAAAAACTAGGCTTATACTCGAGTATATACAGTAATAGGATGAAGAGGGAGATGCTGACATGTGGAGCCAAGTTTCATATGTATTTCTTTTTCCAGGCAGTATAAAAAGACTCAAGAAAAAGAATTGGCCGAGGAGACTAGACTGTCCTAGGTTGAGGAACTGAGGCAGATCCAGGAGGGACATAAGCCAACTTCCATTGATAAAGTATTTTTATTATAAAAGGAAGGTACATTTTTTTTTTTTGCTTTTAATCAAACAAAGTTGGGATTTCTTAGTACAGTAATTCTATATTCAATTCATAAAAATCCTTATGTCCTATATCAGTGATGGCTAACCTTTTTGTCATCTTGTGTCGAAAGCTTGTGTGCGCAACAGCCTGCACCCGCGGCCATAATGCAATGTGTGCAGAACCCCCCCCCCCGGTCTCATTTTGGGCCTAGTAGGCATCCCTGTAGCCTCCTGGGACAAAAATGGGAGATGGGGTGGGGTGCTGCATATTGCATTATTGATGCACCCCCCGCGCATGCATGGCAGAGACCTGAAAATCAGCTGGCTGGCAGGACGTGTGTGCCCATACGTGGTGGAGCTGAGCTGGGGCAACGGCTCATGTGCCCACAGAGAGGGCTCTGTATGCCACAGTCCTATGTAGAGTTCTACACTGTTCACGTTCATAATTTGTATAGTCCTTATACAAAATAGCCCCTACTATAGTTTTTATATGCTATTTATAGTTGCTGTCAAGCCAGCCTCCCCCAGCAACCAAGAAAGAAACCACTTAACTCCATTTCGCAGAATTAAGAGTACTTTTACTGGTTATGAAAAGATAGCAGCTAAGCAAAGCAAGATCTAAGGCAAAAGAAATCATGACCCAAGTCCCTTCCCCTGGTAACCCCATCCCACAGTCCAATCTGCAAATCCCTTAGGTATCATGTGAGTTCCATCTTCAAAGAGCATCATCAGGTTGGTATGCAGGACGGTTGGTCTTGGCCACCCCAATCACTATCTCCAGCATGCGCAGTAGATGGTGAGAACAAAACTCCCTTTTTACAATCTCTCCTGTACTTAAAACTTCCTTTCCCAAATACCAGCCCCTCCCCCTCCCCATTTCAATAGCAGCCGAAAGCAAATAGCGAAACAGAGGCTGACAGTTACTGACTTTATTTTTTATACATATTGCCAATTACTTACTTTTCTAATTCTAGCTTATAAAATTTTGCTACATTAACTGTATTTTGTCTCTCTTGTCTTTTTTGGAATGGGTCTTTATTATAGCCCCCTGCTGGCAGTTACTAAGGGATTAACTGGTTTTGGCTATTCTCCCAACTGTAGAATAGAGAGAAACTAATTATTTCCCCACAACTGAACTTCTGTTTTCTCTAACTCTGCGCTGCCACTGGGGTCTACATAAGGTTTTGCTGGTGCTGCTAATCCAAGTGTTCCACCCTAGTGTTTGGTCTAATGGTTAAGGTATCAGGCCACAAAGCAAGAGGCTGGAGTTCAGGTCCAGACCTGATTATGAAAACCAGCTGGGTGACCTTGGGTCAGTCCTTCTCTCTCAACCCATGTCATCTCACAGGGTTGTTGTTGTGGGGAAAATAGGAGAGGACGGTATGTTGGGTATGTTTGCCAACTTGAGTAATTTGTAAAAACAATAGAGGGGATATAAATAAATAACAGATAACCTGTGGGGTTGCTGCTGCCTATGCTTCACTCACCCATGACCTCACTTGTCCCGGCTCTGCTAGCATGACTCTTGGCTTCTCCTTCACTACTGAAAAATCTTTGGCTTCTTCAGTTAGGGTGCTATATATTGTTTACTTAGTGCCATAGAACTGTGTGCCAAGTCCCCTTCTCGTTCCTTGCAGAAGACATTCTCATCTCCGAAACAGATGCTGGGAGACTATGATGAGGAAAACTTTTGCTGCTTCCTCCCGCTTACTTAGTATGGGTTTTGCTCGGTCTTGTAGATTTATAGTCTAACATGTACATGTCCCTGATTACTTACAAAACTAAATTGTCCAGGCTGCTTTTCTTGTTAAACATTCTTGTTCTTTAAAAAAATATCATTGATCCATGTGTAAGAAGGGGATTCTAAGTACTATGCAGAGTAAATGACTGAGTGATAATTGAAGCATCCAGAACAGGAATGGCAGCATTAGAGAAGAGTAGTAATAGTGTACAAGAAACCAGTATGGCAGCATTTAACAGTATTAGGCAGTGAGTGGTGGTGCAGTAACAATACAAATGTCAATGGATTACTACACATTTAGAAATAGCATGCATTCAGTGGCATGAAACAAAATGGAGGGCACAAAGTTTTCAATGTGTGAAGGAATTGACCAAGGTATTAGCAAGCCTGGTCAGTAGGATTTTTTTCAAGATCAAGTCACAAACCTCTACTCTCAAGCAACCTCTACTCTCTATTTGCAGTCTACGCTGACAATAGAAATCAACAGAAGAGTGCCAAGAATAGAGAATGTAACTATAGGTTAAAATATATAATAAATTATAGAATAAAATAAAAGATAATCCAAAGGATTGATCATAGACTTTTCACGATGGGTAAATTGATACAAATTAGGATATGCAGAAATAAATAGAAAATAATAATTTACCACAGTAAAGAAATCAGACTTCAGACTACTTACATACCCCAAATCAAATTAGCACACATCATTACTTTTTATAATAAAATCAACTTTCGTTGCAAGGGATAGATAATCTGTATATAAACTAGTCTGTGCTACTGCTGAATCTACACTTCACGTGAAGAACTGGTTCCTTTCCTTTCTCAGCTGACTTCTTTAAAGTAAGGATGGGAGTGTTTTTAGTGCCTTGACCATTGTCTCACAAGAATTATGTGTAGAAGCAAAGAACAAATGGGATACCTAGTGTAATGTTAATCCTAGACAACTCACAGCATCATTTTTATGCTTGATACAGACAGCATGTACCATTTAAAACCTTCATTTGTATCTTCTCAATACAGAATGATGAAGATTTTTTCTCCAAAGTTTAGATGAAGTGGGCCAAAAGTCCTTTTGATATAGTGCATGATATATAAAATTGTTTAGCTCTCTCCCAATATGTTCAACAAAGTACACTTTATTAAATGTCTTTCTGTAAAGATAATAAGCTGTAGAAAATGTGGCAGGCCTGAAGTCCCAAAGGTGGCTTTCAGGTCTGACATAAGCATTTTCTTAAATATGCCATACCTAGGTTAGAAGAGAAGAATGCTGCAATTTTGCATTTCAGGATATATAATTCTTCTATTCCTAGTTGCAATGCAACCAGGGGTGGGATTCAGCCAGTTTGGACCGGTTCCGACGAAATGGATGCTAATTTTGCATCTGGTTGCAACAAGGACTGGCTGGCTCTGCCCTCCATCCCTACCCTCCACAGAGTCTCCACATGGCCCATTCATCATGCCGTGTAGGTACAGGGCCCGCGTAGAGGGTCTGGGAGGGCAAAAAGGGCCTTCCTGAAGTTCTGGAAGTCTGGAAACAGGACTGTTTCTGGTTTCTGGAGGGCCTCTGGAGCCCAGGGAAGGCTGTTTTTGCTCTCCCACAGGCTTGGAGAAGCCTCTGGAGGGTAAAAAATGAACATTCCAGAAGTCCGGAAACGGTCCTGTTCATAAATTTAGTGACCACAAAAATTGCTTCAGGATATTTTATGCAGTTAAAATGAATAATTTATTATATATACAGTTAAACAATTACATTCTTTAAAGAAATGGATATGGTAATTAAAATACAGTAGATTTAGCATGAAGGTACAACTAGACAAATTAGACTAAAACAGAAATTATTTTTAACTTAAAAGAGCACAAAACCTGAAATAAAACACAATAAGTTGCATTATTTACCAGGACAGTAAAAAACTGTACAGTACAAGCAACACATTACAATAAATTATGGTCAATGAGGCAGTCTTTGATTTGGGATCAAAAGAACAAAATAAGGAAAGCTAAAATCTCATAAATCCACCATATCTCTTTTCCATCTCTGGAGCCTCTTTGGAATAATTTTCTCCATCATCATCTGAAGGAAGAAGCGTATCAGCAAGCCGCTTGAGAAATCCACCATATCTTTTCTGGTAGTCCAACCACCATTCTGGCCTTCCCACTCGTCTCATAAATCCACCATATCTCTTTTGTAACTCTTTGGCATCACCTTCCAGCTCAGGACTGCGCTTTATGCTTCTCATGAAACCACCATATCTCTTGAGGATCTCACTATCACTATCACTCAAGTCCTGATAGCGTCCTACTTCAGCATTTTCCTCTGTTGCAAGAAGCTCCTTCAGAAGATCAGACGAATTAGCTAAACCATCATCATCTGAATCTTTCTTCATAAACCCTCCGTATCTTTTAGCAAGAATTTCTCCAACATTGGGTTCCTCCTCTGGTTCTACATGATAGAGCTCATCCATCTTTTTCATAAAGCCACCATACCTTTTCATGAAGCCACCATATTTTTTGGCTAGCAAATGGCTTTCATCTTCTTTTGGGCTGTCCATTGGGATGCTGCTGCTTTCTTGGGGAATGCCCAGTTTAGTAATCTGAAGAAGTTCCTTGCAGGTTTCCCAGGCTTTGGCAGAAGGCAATTTTCCTTCACATTCTAGTGTACATGCCTGAAAAATAGTTTGATTTATAAAGTTATTTAGAGGTAGAAATAACATTTGAAATATTGTCTTATGTTTCAGAATTTTAAATTCTGAATATGGCCAATTATGCTATCTTTCTGAACTGATGATCTAAGTAATTTGATCAAAGTTGATCAACTTCTAAGCATAGGAATAAAAAAGATGGAATTAAAAAGATGTACTCAAAATAGTAATCTGGCAATAGTGATAAAGATTTTGCATGATTTGAGAAATACAGGATTGCTGTGTTTATGGATAGAAGAAAGTACTCTTGAAAAAATAATGTCTCAGAAGTTCTATACATGACTATCAATCCTTATACACCAATACCTTCATGACTTACTACAAACATATCTTCAGAACAATGTACATGTGAAGAGATTTTGCTGCCTTAGCACATATCCATATAGTGTGAAAGCGAATATAGTCAGATTGCCCCTGTCTTTCCAATTGCTGAAAAATAAAAATTCTGCAAAAAATATTTGGGGATAACTAAGTGTAGAAGAAAAGTAGATGAAACCAAGAGCAGTGGCAGAAAAGTGACTGAAACCATGATCAGATTATATAAGTACGATGCAAATAAATATATATCTATTGTACACAACTGTTTTCAAAGGAGATTATTATAATAATAATTATATAAAGGAGATTATTATAATAATTTTTTGAAATAAGTATTTTGCATGTTGTATCAATAAAACCGCTACAAAATCACTTCATAAAAAATAACTTAGATTAGCTAAATTGTTAAGAATAATGCAGAATAATTTTATTAGAATTAATCTCCAAAGCCTTCCTAAGTAAACCTTTACTAAGTTTACTAACAACTTTAAAGTGTAAATAATGAATATATGGTCTTTCTTCTTTATGTTCATGGAGACCCTAGGAGATTTTCCACTTAAGGGAGGAAATAACAGAGTATTTTTCATCAAATGCATATTGCATTTCATTTTCCCAGCCTTTGAAAAAATATACAGAACTTCAGGATAGAAAAGAATAATGACCATTATTTCCTGCCCCTTTTCTATAGCATGAAAAGGACTACACTAAATTATGCTTAGATCCCTTGAAATCAACAAGGCATGTCAGTTTTTATTAATTAAAATTACACTGTTTTAATGAGTCTATGACTAAACACAAATCTGTCTAAACAGTGTTATGATTTGAGCAGTTGATGCCAATAAGACATATTCATTTTTAAACGAAGGGTTATGCTTAAAATGATCTAGTTGGATCAGTAAACTGATTCCAGAATTATTTCACTGCATAGTTTGTAGAAACACTAAGATTCAGACCAGAGGTGGTATTCAGCCAGTTCTGAGTAGTTCAGAGAACCAGCAAATATGCTGGCTCTGCCCCTGCTGCCTCCCAGCGGATCTTCTTTTGTTCCCCTGAATAGGAGAATGGAACTGGAAAGCAGGTTAATAGGGAAGGGGAAGGAATGAGGATTTTGCAGTAACCTTCCCCTGCCATGCCCACAAAGACCATTGGTATGATCTCTGGATTTAGTTTTTAGGATTATATGCATGTTGACACATATTTAGTAGATAGTTGCATGTTCAATTATTGATTGTTCTGATGGCACCCAAAGTAAAGCTCTCATGCAAGGTTTTGCGGCTATCCAAACAGATTACTGGTGTTGCCTAAGCTAACTACCTTTGTTTTGTATTGCACAATTAGGTTAAAGAGAAGTATGCCAGCAATGTTGCATAAGTAGTTTAGTATTTACATAATTCTTATTTGAGCAACAGTCTGTAAATCTCTCATCATGTATTGTATTTGAATACTTTGAATCACATATAAACTATAAATCCCCTGTTTGTCCTTCATTTAAGAGATTGAAAACAATTTTGAATAAAGACAACATATACAAATACACATAGCTATGGTCTCTCCATTTAAATAATTATATATGTCCATGAAGTTTAAGGACATAAACTGATAAAAGCAAAGCAAAACGAAAAGCATGTATTAGTTGGCAGTTCAGCTAGCTTTAAAACTAGTAAGGTTTTCTCCAGATATTCTATATTGTCCTTGGGATTGGGTCTTACCAAAAATTTCTTATTGTGTGTTATTCTCAGAAACAGGGATGTTATCAATTTTGGTATATGGAATCCTGTATAATTAAAAATTCTACTCAAATGCTGCTTTCAAGGAAATTGGTTTAAGAAACCTCAGAATTATTTCAGACTTATAAATAGATAGATAGATAGGTAGATAGGGAGGCAGGCAACATAAAGACAGACAGACTAATATGCATACATGCATACAAATAAAATACTTTAAAACAATTTTGCTGGCTTGATTCAATGAATAGTTGTTGAGTTATATGAAAGATGATTTCAAGCACAGGTTGAAGAAAGAAATGCATTTTATAATTTATATTCTATTAGTTACTATCCTAAATAAAGATTAAATTGTATAAAAATTGTACAAATAATATTAAACATTTTGGACCTCCATTCATTTGGAGTAACCAAGTGGAACAAAGATAAATACATATACTGAACCAACTCCTAATTTCTTCACTTTCAGTGATCGAGCACCCACAATTTCTGGAGGCAAGTTATTCCACTAATTAATTGTTCTCACTGTCAGGAAATTTCTCCTTAGTTCTAACTTGGATCTTTATTTAAGGATCTTCCACATATTACTTCTTGTCCTTCTCTCAGGTTCTTTGGAGAATAGGTTGACTCCTGTTCTCCGTGAGAGCCCTTAGGTACTGGAAAACTGCTATCATATCACCAGTAGTCCTTCTCTTCTTTGACTAGACATACCGAGTTCTCAAGTGTTCATCATATGGATCAGACTCCAGACCCCTTTATTGCTCTTCTCTGTACTTTTATAGGGTCTCTTTTTTGTATTGTAGGGACTATGATAACTTTTTTCCCCAAAAATTGGTCTATTCTTGGTCATGTCATTAAGATCTGCAAAATGTAATACTAAAATGATGGTCATTTAGACTAATCATTTACATTCATAGCTTTCAGAAAGCAATTTTTGGTTTTATTAGGTCTCTGACATTCATTGTCTTCTTCCGTATGTCAATCTAACTAAAATAATTTAGTTTTTCAAAAGTAGAATAATTGTTTTGAATTCATCACGACTGGAAGCAAATAAGTCACATTCTTGCAAGATGAAATATATAATTTCCTTCCTAGACTGACTTTTTCTCCAATTTCTGATTACTAAAAGGATGTTAGGAACTTCAGAAACTAGAATAAAGGAGTAATTCATGCTATTGAAGTTGGTCATTAGCTTTCTTTATAATAAATGCTTCTTGTTCAAACGGAGCTATTGTTTTATTTAATCATTTGTTTCTTTTGCTTTTGTTTTTCATGCTTGGAATTGCACTAGGTTGATTTACCAGTTATGACTGCAGTTATGACTTCTACCATTTTACTTCTTACAGCTCAGTTTTGATGAATTTATATTCATAAGGGATCTTTCGAGAACCCATAGGGAATCATGACTTTCCTCTGAAGCAAGAAAATCATGCATACTTGGATATGAATATTTGGCTATAAATTATACTCAGTATACTTCAATAAAATCGTGATGCAATTATCATCAGCATAAATCTGTATGTGAACATTATTATACAGAAACATTTGAAAATTTCTTGGTTTTTGAAGTCTAACAGAACAGAACATTTAGCTCTTGCTTCTTCTTTTTTTTTTTGCTCCCGCTAGTGTTAAATCTCATATCCAAAACATTTTTAACTTTTACAGGCGGATTCAATTAGTATATCATATTGTGATTATCAACCATTGATTGATAACCCTAACTTAATAGATTTGATGGGGAAAAAAGAATGAAACAGCAGAATTAAGTGAATGTAATAGATTAGCGTTAAAGAACAGCCAAAAACATTTTAGAAAGCTAAAAGGAACAAGAGCCAAATATATAATTATTGAATTTATGCAATCTTCAGTATATGATTTTACTTTATGACAAATCTTTCATTCTTTATGGGAATAATACCTATTTTTTTGGTTTTTTACTTCTGCTATTCTAAACTAAGAAGGAAAACCAAACAAGATAGTTATGGAAAGGACTTGTTATTCAGGATGTGATTAAACAAAAGGAAAAATAAATGGCTAGCTTGCTCAAATTTAAACAAGATATTTATGAACTAAGAAATCAAATGATTAATTTCAGTTTATTTTGCTTTCTCATCTGATGTAAACTTATGCTCAGAAGTATGTCCATCTTTACTGATTGGGAAGTCTATGTAGACCTATTCACCAGATTCTATTCAATTATGCTGGAGTATAACTCCCATTTTTAACCAATACAACCATTTCTGAAGTTCTTCAAAACTTTATTGTAACGAAGCCTTTGGTGGCCATAGTTCTATCTTGTACTATCTTTCTCTATCTTCAGAGGGCTGTTATTCATTTTTCACATTGAAGGTCTGATAAAGGAAGATACGCTTAATCATTTGGCTCTGCTGTTTACTTTTCTTTTGCCTCCATTTTCTTTATTGTACTTGTACTTGTACTTGACGCCTCTTCACCCATCGTGGGTATAGGCGACTTCCATGGAAATTTGACGCCACTGTTTTCGGTCCTGGGCTAGGGTTGTCAGGTGGTGCAGCCAGTCGCTATTTGACATTTTCTTTATAATAATTAATAACTGATTTTATGGTTAATATTATATTTTAAATGAATATATTTATTGGAATAATAATGAAACTAATGATGCTAATTATTTAACAGATATGATTGAATCCAAGCCCAAACTCTTTCTCTTGCTTTTCATGTGCATGCTGAAGAATGAGTATAAAACTTGAAAAACAATACTTTTTTTCTCAAAAATATATTTTGGAAAAAGGTCTGGGAGCTTATTAAAATGTAGTGTCAGATGCTGCTTTGCTTTTGTGTCGAAAGGGCATTGGCAGCTAAGAATATAGGCAGACACATGTTTTTCTCTATGACAATCTTATTAGTTTCAATTGTCTTACTTAATTATTAACCAAGGAGATTATATAAAAGAATGCACATTCTCTTATGGACCTGATAAGATTTTGAAAACAAATTCACAGAAGAAGAAATAGAAAGACAGAGGAAGGAGGGGAAAGAAAAGACCTATATTAATATATTGTGTTTTTGAAATTTATATTGTTTTGGATCAGATTAGACCCCAAAAGGTAAAATGCAAATCAGGTCATGACCGATTTTTAGGCTTGACAGACGAAAACAAATAAATATAGGAGTATCTTTTTTAAAAAATTGCTTCAAAGAAGAGAAGAACATTATTTGAACAATAAAAGCTCAATTTCCTCTGCATATCAGTGTAGCTACGTACTTATAAAAAAGTAAGAAAGCAGACACTAATTGGATAAAACCTGTCCTATGGCACATATACATACAATCAAGAATACCCAGATAAAAACTGGATCTCCAAAAGTAGAAAAAGTATTCTATACTTCCCCAAATTTAAATAGAAATTTCAGTCTTTCGTGGATCATATTATTCTCACTTAAGAGTTCATGTGAGACATAATTGATCCAGCTTGATAAAATGAGATGATTGACAGTGTCTTCATCAAACTGACTAAAAGGAGGGGCTACAGAAACCAATAATGGCAATAATTATGGCATCATTATAGTAATATAAGATTAGGGAGACAATAATAAACCATATCTTAGGCATTGTTGTTTGTACTAATTCTAAAACTCATAGCTTCCATTAAGTCTGCAACATCATGAACTGAACTATGGGAAAGGCATTCCATCCCTTTTGTCCTATTTGCTATTACATCCATTCTTTAGAGGTTACAGCAAGAGCAAGCATTTTCCAATACAGTGCTTTAAAGAGGACTTAGTGAACTCAGTGATCTGGCTGTGATGAAGTATAGGAATATAGCCAATGAATTTAATGCATATTCAGTATTAGTCAATGAAGTATATATACCTTGAATATTTAATGTATAATAATATTAAGACTGAGATACACTTTGTGTTGTGTTTTAAGGCAATGGGCCAGAACTGGGAGACCATGTGTTCCAGTTTTAGGTAGGTGCCCAGATGGGTCAGTCCTGCCAGTCACTCTCCCTGACCCTGAGGAAGAAAACAGTGGCAAACTACTTAGGAAAAAAAAAGAAACACGGGCAATAAAAATGCAGGGACTTGTTCAGGCTAATGCCAAAAGTCAACATTAACTTGAAAATAAAAAATTAAAATAAAATAATAACATAAAACAAAAAAGCACATCAATTTTCAAGCAATAATTTACTAATGAATGAAGTTATAACATTTAAACACATTGGGGAGAAAAATCAAATAAATAATGCTTTATGTTCTATTGTAATTTTGTTGATGAAGAACATCTTGGCGTAATACTTCTATCTGTAGTTGACATATATTAGATTCAATGCACTGTGTGAAAATATACATGGACAACAAACCATAAAGTAAATTCTTTTAGTGATAATTCAAATCCATCGTTGACTGGCTAATCTAAGTTAGTGATCTATTTAATTTTGAGTTTGTAATCTACTTGTGCAACTCTGAAGTATCAAGCTAAGCTGGGAGAAAGAATCTCAAGATAACAGTGAGTAAATTCTGCTTACCAAGGGGTTGATATCAGCATGATATGCCAATTGATGGGCACAGGATGCACAATCTTTTGTACATTCTGCCTGAATGGTAAGGATAAGGTATGCATTAAGAGCCAAAAGCAAGAAATAACACCTCAGAAGCAATGTCATGGTCTGCAAAAAGAAGAAGAATTAAACTCAGTCACAGTATTTTCTTTTTTTATACCAGCAATAGATTGCATTAAGAAATACATATGGAAAAAGAATCTAAGGTGTTTTTAGTTGAATTACGCCAGCAATAATGTCTACCATGAATGAAGGTGAATATACATGTACCAGGATAATGTTGCAGGATCCAATTTGGGTCAGTCACTGGGACCAGACATTTAGACTTCCAAGCTTTTGGATACGTGCTGGAGCCCATCCTCCGGGAAAGAGCCGAGGTAGCGCAGTGGTTAAATGCAGCACTGTAGGCTACTTCAGCTGACTGCAGTTCTACAGTTCGGCTGTTCAAATCTCACCGACTCAGGGTTGACTCAGCCTTCCATCCTTCCGAGGTGGGTAAAATGAGGACCCGGATTGTTGTTGGGGGCAATATGCTGACTCTGTAAACCGCTTAGAGAGGGCTGAAAGCCCTATGAAGCGGTATATAAGTCTAACTGCTATTGCTATTGCTAACTTCTCTCTCACAGAGTGTGTGCTTTGGACTATTCTGTGTGCTGTACTTATAAGGTGGCTGTCAACACCTAAAACCCCAATCAGTATCTAAAAAGACACACACAATAGCGGCTATATAACCACACATAGAATAGTCCAAAGGACACACTATGAGAGAGAAGTTCCCGGAGGATGGGCTTCAACACCAAAGCTCAGAAGACCTCTGATCCTGCTGGCCAACCTAGGCTGGATCCAATGAAAACATACAATTAGAATCCATTCTTTGAAATCGAATGTATTTTTTTCCCTTTATCAGATCCCAAATAGCAACAGTCCTTTTTATAAATGTTGACTTTTATCCAAAGTTTCAGTATAACTTTGGAAAAAAAGAGGGGGAAAATATCTTAGTAACAAACTAAGTAAACCATAAAATACTTAACATTCTTTCACGGGATTATTTAACCTTGAACAATGAACAGTTCCAGATGCTGTAATAGAACCAGCGACGAACGAATTTCATCCCGTTCGCCGCGTAATCTGATTCCTTTTGCATCTCCGCCGGCAATGAGCCACGGGAGATGCGCGAGTGAAATCCAGGCTAAGAAAAAACTGGTTAAGGCTAGAGCTGGAGCTCAACTGTCCCCTCCTTCCCCCCCACGTCCAGACTTACATTTCTCCTCTGCTCCGCAATATACGGTGCGCTTCTTAAAGTGAGCGGCGAAGTCTCTCGATCAGAACCTCTCGGCGAAGATCCCACGGAAGAACTTCGCGGGGGCTTTTCTCCAAGATGCTAACTAACGAAGATGCAGAACAAAGAAGGGAAAGAAAGAAATGAATAACGGAAGAGGAGAGAGGAAAGGAGTGGCAGATGGGGGAAGAACGGTCCGCTGCAATAATACAAATCAATCTTACCAAAGAGAAGCGACGGCGGCGCTGGTGGGTTGACTTCCTTTGCTTCCAAGAAAGGTTCTCTCTTCTGGGCTTCGGAACTCTTCAGGAAAATCAGGAGCAAAGAAGTGGGGAAGGCGACTTTATAATAAGTCAAAAAGGGAGACGCGGGCAGCATTCTCCCAATCGCCTACTGCCCTCCGTGTGACGCAAGAGCTACGACAGCCAGTAGGAGTGAAGCATCTGGTATGGGGGGGGGAGAGTGGGGAGAGACGCATCAGCGTGCCTAGGGCCAAAGCAAGACTCACGATTCTGTTGTTCCCTTGAGTGAGTGGGTGGATGTGGTAGTCATCCCCCACCTTTTCAGGATGATATTTCACTCCAGGATAGCTTTTCCCCACCATCCCAAGTGGGGCCTTCCATGTTGACCTTTGGGTCCAATCAACTTTGGCTACAGGGGTTTTTCAAAAGTTCTCCTTTTCTGCTGGAGGGTTCTGATCCAGACCCCCATCTCAGGGAAAGCTGGAGTGGGGTTTAGTTCTTTCTGACAGAAGCTTGTCAGAAAGAAACTTGCGGCATCCAGAAATTTGCCAGAAATATTTTGTCTTGATTTGGGTCCTAAATTGCATTGTGAGTAGAATCTGCAGAGTTTCAGTTCTTCCCTAGCTGGAGGAAGCATTAGGAGAGCACTAGGTAGGGAAAACCTAGTCTATATCATTTATTCCTAATCTTTCTCCTCACTTGTTTTTCAGAGGCTCTAGGAGATGTTACTTAGGATTTTGTTGTTTGTGTTGTCCAAAGTTTAAAGGTCTGTTGCTCATAATGAAATCCAATTTTAAGTACACACTATGGGCTTGGCTGCCTGAATGTACTTTGATTGCTATGTAGAGATCCATCAGGAAAACAATTTACTGCACACATGTGGTAGTAAACAATTAACACTATGTTAGGAAGTGCAGCTTTAGGTAACACGCAACTGTTACATAATTTTTTTGAAAAAATGGTATCCACGCAGTAAATCCCCATAAGAAAATTCGGGTCTTTTCCCGTGTAAGATTCTTGCATTCTTAAAAATCTTACACGAGAAAAGACCCGGATAAAACAAGACCAGCATACCTACACAATATGTGTGTGTATGTGTCTGTGTGTGTGTGTGTGTCAACATTAGACAGACACACACATGTGTGTGTCTGTATTTGTGTGTGTGTGTGTCTGTCTAATGTCTTAGAAACAAAACTTTTTAACATACAATTTTTGTGATGTTAGATGATTTTTAATCATTTTGATTTTTAATGCACTTCTAGATATCTTCAAAACAATTATCTTTTAAAAAATGATAAACATTTCCTGTATATAAAGTATTGGCTGACTCTATTTACTACTTTACTCTGGAATAAACTTTATGCCATTTTTAAAAGATACATAAACAAGAAAAAATATACAAGTTCGGATAGCTGCTTTTTACATTTTTGATTAACTTTTAGGTGAAATTCTAACTATTTCTAACTAGGACACTATTCTGTACATCATGGGAAGCATCCCTGAGAAGAGAAGCAATTAATTCAGTTATGTCTGAAAGAGCACTGATTAATCAGTTAAATGACTCTTTATGTCAAGGGTAGATACTAGAAGAAAGGCTTGAAGGCAAGAAACTGTCTTAATTAACTATATTGAAATATATCTTTCTTTATTTTAATACCTTGGTACAACTTCCATAAATCCCATTAGTGGATTATAAGGAAATAGGTTTCAATTGGTTGTCCTATTATTGGTGAAATGAATGAATGGCCATGTGCTTATTTTGTACATGAACTCCAAATAGAAACTCACAAAGTATTAGAACATAAAGTTCCCTGAGCCTGATTGCTGATGATGACATGGACATTTACATCTTATTTTACTGATATTCATATATCATCCAGATTTTTTTTTAGTTTTTTTAAAAAAATCTAGTGTAGCCTGACTATTTAACTGGTTCTACTTACGTTCCTCTCAGCTGAATATGAGATATTTAGTAATTCATATCCTCTTATTTTGTTGTCCTTATATTCATGCATTTTTTCCAGATCCCAGAAGACCATTTTTTGTGTTATTTCTGTTCATACTATGTATAAAAAGCATCCCCACGAAATCACTGCTTCTGATTGCTTCATACATTACTAGAATTCATAAAAATAGAATGGATAGCTGTTAAAACAATTCTAAACTCAGAGAAAAACTGAAATGAAGATTAGATATACAGATGTTGTGAAAAGATACAGAAAATATACTTGGGGGAAAAAAGTTGAAGAAGCATAGCAAAGAAAGAAAAGAAGATGGTTCACTGGATATTGTTTCAACTGAGAAACAATATCCATTGTATTCATCTATTTGGCAACACGGTGGCCAAAAAGAGGAAGAAGATGTTCAAAATACTGCTGGGGACCCGGACTGGACTACTCAGTCTTCATGTCTGCAAGATCGTTTTGCTTTATATTTTTTTAAATAGAATCCTGAGATTTGAGGAGTCCAAGATTCTTAAAGTAATTCTTTAAGTAATCCTAGCAACACATAGTTGTTCCAGATGAAAATCCACTTCTGGCTGCCCTAAACCTTTTTATTTCATTCATATTAGGGAAGAGATGTTGCCATTATTGTTTGCAAATTACAAATGATACAGAAAACAGTCTAATTTTGATGTAATAATTTAACAAGAAATAGGAAAATGTGAGACAAGGGGAAAATAGAATTCATTGTGGGAGTGATTTGGAGACATCACGTGAGTGTATCAACATTATGTTTCTGTAATTCCACAAATAATTGCCACAAGACATTGTCTATTTTAAATTTTTGCAACACTTTCCTTATCTGTATCCTCCTGTGATCACTCTTTCATCTTTTATTTACAGAGTAAGAACCCAGGTGAAAGCAAAAGAAAGGAGCTATCTTGCGCATTCTTTGGACTTCATCATCACATTTACTCCTCCCTGCATCTTTTTCAGCCAGTTTTTTACACTAGAGGGCACTCATTGCCTTGTAGCAGATTTTCAATCACAGACTTTTTTAACAGCAAAGAAAGTTCATTCAATACTGATGTTGACTGAAAATCATATGTTAAAGCACAACAAGCACAGCATGTTTGGCCATTGTAATAGTGATGTGAGGGTATGGCTGTGTGACTGTGTAGTCACATACTCTATAGAGTGAAGCTTTAAGTCAATTGTAAACCTAGAGGGAAGAAAACAAGTGAGTAAGGTTTATGTTTGTATGTACTATACAGAAATGTTGGAACAGATTGACTGATGGTCTCAAAGTAATCAGAGAGATGCCAGGGCTGGAAGTATTTGATTTAGTGTGCTGTCTGAATATGCGGTAAGGTGGGTGAATGAAAGCTAGGTAAATCCTTAAATCTACATCAGTATTTATAGGAAAACAAAACAGCGTTCTATGGTGAATTACGCAACTGACTCATATAAGCTTCTGTTAGATAGTCTGATAATAGTCATAGGATTTTGTCCCTTTTATCTTCCAATGATTGCAGATTTGCCTTCATTGACTTTACAAATTGCCAGCATTTTTGCTTAGAAGTTTGTCCAGAGTTTGGTACATACATTCACAAAATACTGTAAGTCATAATCACCAGTATTTAATACATTTAGCATGGATTACATTCAACCTTTCATTTGTATAGTGCATAATGTCTTTTTTTAAAAAACAGACACCATAACTTCTACAATTTAACCTAAAATAAATTATCCAAGAAAAAAGATGTCACAGGCATGTCTGGGAGGAAAATCTGATTATCAGTCCAGAACATAACTATGTCATAGGTTTTGGTTTTTCAGTTAATTTTTTACAGACAAGAAATTCATTTTGTTTCATTTCCATTGTTGTATAGGTCAATTATTCAGATATATTTTTTTGCATTTTGCAAAGCAATGAAAAATGAGAAAACAAAAATGCAAAGTGTCTCTAGCAAATAGACAATGAGCTTTCTTTTGTTACTTAGCTTATAGTAATAAGTAATAGTTTTGTAAGCACCTTGTATCTGGAAGATGCTTAGAATATAACTTGAGCACACAGCAAATATGAAGGTTTCTGTAGAATTCAAATGCTTATCCTTTTGTGTATTTTTCCATCAACAAGGAAGTAAATGTTTAGAAATGTTTTATTAGACATTGGTATTGGCAGTTCAGTTTTGATAACTTGAGAGTTTAAAGTAATGAAAATATCTTCAGTTTTCCTATAACTGTAGGGATGATTTTCTAAACTCACTGAAGTAATCATTTGTTAAATATTTTGAACAGTGAACAGTACACCTGTGAGAGAGAGACTGATTAGCTTTTATAATATAATACATATTTTCCTGAACCTTCAGGAAATTATTGACTAGTTTTTGTGAAATTGCTGTGAATGAGACAGAATCTCCTCAACTCCTGTAAAATTCTAACAATTGCAACTGTTTAAATAGTAAACATAATTAAATATTGAAAAAGGAAAAAAGTGCAAAACTACAACACTTGAAGTAGAATTCTATGGTCATAAGAATTCTCTCATTTTCTTTTTCTTGAAATGATTTTCTTCTAGTATATTGAGAACTAAACAAAGTTGACTATAACATTATTTTCTTTATTACACTTATAATCATGGTAATTAATAGGGTCATCTAATGCTAACAGCTAGTAAAACTCATTGCTCTAAAAGGTGACTACCTACGTAAATTAACAGATGAATCATTTGCAGCTCAGCATCTGAAAACAATCTAGACAGAGCCATGTACCAAGCGTAGCAGCATTGCAGAACTGCTATGCTTTTGGCTTCTTCTGGGGTGTTTTATGACTTCCCAGTTCAGTCTAGAGCCTGATGAGCTCTCATATTTTGTAATTAAATAAATTGAGTTGAATTGAGCTACTTAAATTGAGGTACTTGCTGACTATTGGATAAGTATCACATGCCGTCATTTGCATTATGCTTTCCCATACCTTAACCTAACCATGAATTCTGCAAATGCTATGATTTCCTAAGGTTGTATAAGATACTGACCCATAGATTAATAGCTCTGGCTAGATTTGCTTGAAACAAAGGAATAATAGCTGGATAGTTTTCCACATAAACAAACTTATAAACAAGACTTATTTTTGTGGTTTAAGTGGGTTCTAATCAAACAGTGAACTGTAATCTACAGAAAAGAACCTGGAATTTGTTTCCCAGCCAAATGGTCCTTTACAAAAGCCAGAATAGTTAAAAAGGGTAAGCTAGCATTAATCTTATCTAAAATGGAAATGGAACAATCATAATGGTTAAAAGATAATGTTTCCTTTTAGAGTGGAAAATTTAATCTGAAATTCACTCAAATTATGTAATGCTCATTGATACTTAAAAGAAAAAAATGAAATAATTGTATATTTTATAGTTCAGCTAATTTAAATGTCACAGTCAAGTATATTTCCTAGACACAAATAGTTCTTATTTTAGTTATAATACTAACTAAATCTTGAGATAATGTATATAAATATTAATTATTTCAAGCCTAAGTTCAGATGGTGGGGAAAGAACAGTATGTAAGCACATTAAAAGCCATACTTTTCAAAAGAAAAAGGATCAAAAGTAATCCTTAAAATAAATTACTTTGACTAATGCAGGAACTGTGGGATTATGAAAAAGTTAAGACAGTTATGGCTGTGGACAGACCACAATTTAAAACCCTGTTGAAAAGCATAAGCAATTATATTACAGAGTCAACTGGGATTTTAATCAGCTTACAACTGATGGATCACACATATTGTGATGCATGGCTACACTACATAATAGTATCTTGTTTCAAACTAGATAGAATGCAATGGTGCCGGTTAGTACACAGTTTACATATAACCCATTCTATTGTTATCAGTCAGATTTAGGGACATATTTACATTTATTCCAATTCCTTAAATATTAATTATTAGATGAAAGATTTACTTAATGAAATTTTTAAAGCTATAGTACCATTGAGTAGAATGTTGAAACAACTTAAAGACCAGCTGGAATCTGATTTGTCAAGTTCAAATCACCAGGACCAGATGGATTACACCCCAAGGTTCTGAAGGAATTGGCAGAGGAGATCTCAGAACCACTGAACTATATCTTTCAGAGATCCTGGAGCACCGGGGAACTGCCAGAGGACTGGAAAAGAGCTGATCTGGTTCCCGTTTTAAAAAAAGGGGAAAAAACAGATCCAGGAAACTATAGACCTATCAGCCTGACTTCAATATCAGGAAAGATTCTGGAAAAGATAATCAAGCAACGAATTAGTGAACACCTAGAAGTAAACCAAGTAATAGCCAAAAGCCAACATGGATTTGTCAAAAACAGATCATGCCAGACTAATCTTACTGCATTCTTTGACAAAGTGACAAAATTAGTGGACCAGAGGAATGCCGTTGATATAGTTTACTTGGACTTCAGTAAGGCATTTGATAAGGTAGACCATAACCTACTAGATAAAGTAGAAGAATGTGGGTTAGACAGCATCATCACCAGATGGATTCGTAACTGGCTGACCAGCCACACTCAACGTGTAGTCCTCAATGGAACTGCATCTACATGGAGGGAAGTATGCAGTGGAGTACCCCAAGGCTCTGTTTTAGCCCCAATACTTTTCAACATCTTCATCAATGATTTGGATGAGGGAATAAATGGGGAACTCATCAAATTTGCAGATGACACCAAGTTGGCAGGAATAGCCAACACTCCAGAAGATAGGCCTAAGATACAGAAGGATCTTGACAAACTTGAACATTGGGCACTATCTAATAAAATGAAATTCAAGAATAAGGTTCTACATTTAGGCAAGAAAAACAAAATGCACTGGTACAGTATAGGTGGTACCTTGTTCAACATTAGTAACTGTGAGAGGGATCTTGGAGTCCTAGTGGACAACCGTTTAAATATGAGCCAGCAGTGTGCAGCAGCTGCCCAAAAAGCCAACAAAAGTTCTAGGCTATATAAACAGAGGGATAGAATCAAGATCATGTGAAGTGTTCATGCCACTTTATAATATCTTGGTAAGGCCATGCTTGGAATACTGCATTCAGTTTTGGTCGCCATGATGAAGAAAAGATGTGGAGACTCTAGAAAGAGTTCAGAGAAGAGCAACAAAGATGATTAGGGGACTGGCGACTAAAAAATATGAAGAACGATTGCAGGAACTGGGTATGTCTAGTTCAGTGATGGGCAACCTTTTTGGCGTGGTGTGTCAAAAATAGGCAAAAAATTGAGCATAACTCACATTGTGTGTCACTTCGACAAAAACATAATTTTGCGCAATTTATAGTTTAAACTACAAAAATGTATAATTGCAATATATAATTGTATTTAATAAACCAAAAACAAATTATTTAACATACCTGCTTAGTAACTTCTTTGTTCATCAGTCGATTTCGTATGTTGCCCTTGATATTATTGAACTTGTTTGGGGTGCCGTGAACCAGGGCTGTGGAGTCGGCTGCTTCCAGCTCCACGTCCTCATCAACATGCCGGTCCAGCCCGCCCCTGCTATGAATATTCCTAGTGACGCGAGGGCGAAGAATATGAATATTAAGTGTGGTGCGGTCGTAACCGACAGTCCCAGGAGTAGACTCTCTGTGCCGGCCTGACTGGAGAG
Organism: Thamnophis elegans; assembly: GCF_009769535.1. NCBI lineage: Eukaryota > Metazoa > Chordata > Lepidosauria > Squamata > Natricidae > Thamnophis > Thamnophis elegans. The sequence goes on from NC_045548.1 coordinate 40,454,617, forward strand.
AGGTGCGCACTGTTCCCGCACTCCTCTCCTGCGGGTCCTCCCTCGCCGCGCTGATGACGTGTGTGCGCACGGCACGCACACCTTACCAGCAGCCCCTGCGCTCAGAAAGGGGCGGCGGCGATACAGTAAGTGAGTGTGGGCAGGGGAGATCACACGTCCCACCCCCCGTTCCTCCAGCACAGATTCTTTCATCCTCGGCGGCCGTGCAGGAGCCGAGGATGAATCGCATGAAATCCTGTGCGTGTCACCCCAAATGGCTACGTGTGTCAGCACTGACACGCGTGTCATAGGTTCGCCATCACTGGTCTAGTTTAATGAAAAGAAAGATTAGGGGAGACATGATTCCAATATCTCAGGGGTTGCCACAAAGAAGAGGGAGTCAAACTATTCTCCAAGGCACCTGAGTGTAGAACAAGAAGCAATGGGTGGAAACTAATCAAGAAGCAACTTAGAACTGAGGAGAAATTTCATGACAGAACAATTAATCAGTGGAACAGCTTGCCTCCAGACATTGTGAATGCCCCAACACTGGAAGTCTTTAAGAAGCTGTTGGATAGTCATTTGTCTGGAACGGTATAGGATTTCCTGCCTAGGCAGGGGGTTGACTAGAAGATCTCCAAGGTCCCTTCCAACTCTGCTATTGTATTGTATTGTATGGTATGGTATGGTATGGTATGGTATGGTATGGTATGGTATGGTATGGTATTGTATTGTCTGCTATTTTCCTGTATCAAAACTCCTATATCAAAGAAATACAAATGCAATTCCAAAGGGAACAAATTATAATCACGTAAATGAATTCTCAGTGATAAACAATTTGAAATTTGGAGTTTTAATAGTATAGAGAGAGACCTTTTCATAATCAACATTCATACAAAACAAATAAGTCCTAAAATGTGCTTAACTGATTTGAGAAATGCAATGCTGAAGAATTATTGTTATAGATGAATATTGCAAATCATAAATTGATAAGTGATTCCAATTGCTTTCATCAGTAATGTGATTTGCTGTCTCTTGTGCAGAGTGAATAATTAGCATTTCTCTGCTTCAGGCCTCATGAAGTGGTTTGTTTCAATTTTATTTTTTATATTATCATCCAAAGTATTTCTCTTTCTTATTTTCTTCAAAAGAGAAATCTTAATATTATCTGCTTTTTCTAAGAGTTGAACTACAGTTAAAGAATTGAAGATTGGAAGGATTTTAAATTATCATCTTCCTTATGAAGGCTGATGAGCCACAGCAGGAATGTTCAAATATCAGATATACCCCATTCTCTTTAATAATTAAGAGAGTAGATTAATGAATAAATGTAAGAGGAATAAAAAGAATTACAGTTTGATTTTCAGATATTTTTACACAATGCTATGTGGCTTTATGTCATATAGTTCTGTTGCACATTTTATGGCTGTAATCATAAAATCTTGATATCAAGAAGAAAATCACATATCCATACAAATCCCGAAACAGGGGTGTCAAACTCATGGCAACACATTGTCATGTGATGTATTGCAACTTTTTTCCCCTTTGCTAAACTGGGGGTGGATGGGTGGGTGTAGCTGGTGTGTGATGCATCTGGGCTGCGAGTTTGACACTCCTGTCCTAGAGCCTTGCAAAGTAGCAACAGTAATAGCACTTAGACTTATATACTGCTTTGTTGAGCTTTACAGCCCGTTCTCAGCAGTTTACAAAGGCAGCAAATTGCCCCCAACAATCTGGATTCTCATTTTGCCGACCTTAGAGGGATAGAAGGCTGAATCAATTTTGAATCAGTGAGAATTGAACTGCTGGCTGTGAACAGGATTAGGTTGCAATACTGCATTCTAATCACTGCACCACCACAGCTGTTGTAGGTATATGTTTCTTTGTTGGATTACTTTTTTGTTATTGTTTAGGGTGACACCACATTGTGCCGAGGTGGCGCAGTGGTTAGGGTGCAGTACTGCAGCCACTTCAGCTGACTGCTAGTTCTGCAGTTCGGCGGTTCAAATCTCAACGGCTCAGGGTTGACTCAGCCTTCCATCCTTCCGAGGTGGGTAAAATGAGGACCCAGATTGTGGGGGCAATATGCCGATTCTGTAAACGGCTTAGAGAGGGCTGAAAGCCCTATGAAGCGGTATATAAGTCTAACTGCTATTGCTATTGCTATTGCTGCAATCGTTAAAGGAGAAACAAACAGCAATTTACTTTTAGAAGCACTTGGGAGCATTTTGCTTTGTGAAACTGCTTCAGAGAAATTCATCACCTCTTCAAAACTTTGCGCTCTCTTAAGAATGCCAATCTTGTCAGAACTAGAGCCAGAGTCTGGCACTTTGGGTACCTATGCAGTAAGGGGTCATTTTCAATGCTTCTGCCCTTGCTACCTTTATTTATTTATTTATTTATTTATTTATTTATTTATTTATGTATGTATGTATGTATGTATGTATGTATTTATTTATTTATTTATTTATTTATTTATGTTAAATTATAAGGTGCCAATCTCACTATCCAAAACCATTTGGGCATCTTACAATGCAATAAAAATATAAGCATTAAAAAAAATTAGAAATATAAAATCACTTTTAAATTCGAAAAATTAAATATAGGCTAAAGAAACCAAGGGCTTGTATGGCGTGAGCCTGGTGCCTTGTCTGTCAATGCACCACCCACCTCCAGCTTAGTATATCTCCCTTGCGACCTCAACTTTCTGCCTTGATGATGTTCTCTGTTTGCCACATTTTTATTATTATTTTATTATTTATTTTTTATTACACAGACAACAATGGGAAAGGGAGAAGATGGAAAAAAAAGGGGGGGAGGGGAAACCCATCTTCACATACAATATGTTGTTTGATCACAGGTGCATCCCTACTAAGTTTATACATCCCGTATCTCTCTGTTGTATATTTAATAAACACCACAATAAGCTAGGGTTTAAAAAACAAAACAAAAAACAAAACAAAATAAAACAAGAAAAAAAGGGTGGGGGGAGGAGGGGGAGGCCAAAAAGGACAAAAAAAAGTCCAAAAAGGAAAAAAAAAACCCATCATCACATGCAGCATGTCGTTTGGTTACGGTTGTTTTAACATCTACATCTTCAAATAATATTTACCATCTCAGATATTTCCTCTAATGTAACTAAAGGCCTCATTTTCATTCTACAATATATATTCAGTTAACATTAGCATTATTATTCCCCAGAAAGTATACTTCTATTCATTGTTAACCTTGCATTTCATACCTTCAAACAGAGATCTTATTCCTTCATTGTTCAACAAGGCATCGCTGCCTATATATACCAGTTTTCATTTGTTCCCCTATTAGAATTGCCTTATCAGCAGCGAAATATCATTATAGTAAGTTCTTAACCTTATACATTATATCACCAGACCTTATATTAGTACTTCCTTATATCATTGTTGAATTATTTCACAGCATAATTATATCATCATTTACTTTTTCCAACTAAGGCATAAGTGTATCATTTTTCATTTCCAAAATTTTGTTTTTTTTCCCTTAGCCATTGATAAAACAAGTCCCATATCTTATAAAATTGTTCATCCTCTTGCTCTCTAATTTCAAATGTCAATTTACTCATTTCGGCACAGTCCATTATTTTTCGAATAACTTCTTCCTCTTTTGGTATTGTTTCATTTTTCCAGTTTTTTGCAAATACAATTCTGGCTGCTGTTAACACATATACAATCAAATATTTTAAGTCTTTGTTGTAGGTTTCTGGTAAAATTCCCAATAAAAAGACCTCTAGTTTAAAGTCTATTTGTTTGTGTATCATTTTCTCCAACCACATGTGGATTTTAGTCCAGTATCTTTTGGCTTCAGTGCAAGTCCACCACATGTGGTAGTATGAGCCAGGTATCTGGTGACATTTCCAACACTTTTCTGATTTATTCTTGAACATTCTTGCGATTCTGGTCGGGGGTAGATGCCACCTGTAAAACATCTTATACAAGTTTTCTCTATATGCAGTAGACATTGTCATTTTTTTAATTTTGAGACCACAATTTCTGCCAATTCTCTAAATCAATCCCATACTTAAAATTTTTTCCCCAAGCAATCATAGTTTCTTTAACTTGTTCTTCATGCAATTTAAACTCCAATAAATATCCATATAGTTTATTAATTACTTTTTCATCAGTACCTGTTAGAATTTTGTCTAGCTCAGTCATTTTTTTATAGAGACCTTTAGTTTTTCTATCTTCATTATATCTAGATTGTATCTGTACATATGAATACCAGTTCATTTCCATCCCTTCTTGCTTCAACTCTTGACTAGATTTGAGCTCACCCTCTGTATTCAATAATTCTGTATATCTAACTGTTTGTTCCTTTTTATGTATTATCGGATACGAAAATGCTTCAATTGTTGATGTCCAGACTGGAATTTTTAAATAATGTAATTTTTTAATCTTTTCCCAATTTAACAACAACGCCTCCCTTATATAATGTCTTCTAAAATAACCATGTGGTTTAGTTCCCTTATACCATAAGAAAGCATGCCATCCCAACAGCAAATCGTGACCTTCTACGTTCAATAATCTAGAGTTTTTTAATGATATCCACTCCTTAATCCACATCAGGTTTGCTGCCTGATAGTATAGCTCCCAATCGGGTAACCCAAAACCTCCTCTTGATCTAACATCTTGTAGTAATTTAAGTTTTATTCTAGCTTTTTTCCCTTGCCAAATAAATTTCAAAACTATTTTATTTAAATCTAGAAAAAAATCCTTACCCAGTCTGATTGGGATTGTCTGAAACAGATATAGAATTCTAGGTAAAATGTTCATTTTAATTGTAGAAATTCTTCCCATCATTGATAAATGCAAGTTTTCCCATTTCTCCAAATCGATTGCTATTTGTCGTTTTAATCTGGTATAATTATCCTCTTTAAGAGTGCTACATCTAGGTGATAAATGTATCCCCAAATATTTAATCTTCCTTGTGTTTTGAATCTGCAACATTTCTGACAACTGTTCCTTTTGTGTAGCTGGGATATTCTTTGTCATGATCTTTGTTTTATCTTTGTTTATTTTCAAGCCTGCTACTTCTCCATATTCCTCTATTCTTTCTAACAATTTGAGTGCGGTTTCTAATGAATCTTCAAGAATAAAAACTAAGTCGTCTGCGAACGCTTGCAATTTATACTCTTCTCTCTTAATTTTCATTCCTCTTATTTCTTCTTCTTCTCTGATCTTTCTATTTAAGACCTCTAGTGTTAGGACAAAGAGTAGCGGTGATAGTGGGCAGCCTTGTCTTGTACCTCTCTTTATTTCAATCGGTTCTGTTAGTTCTCCATTTACCATTATCTTTGCTGCTTGTTTCTGGTATATCGTTCGTATAGTTTGAGTGAATTTCTTGCCAAAGTTCATCTGCTCCAGTTGCAAAAACATAAACTGCCAATTCACATTATCAAAGGCCTTCTGCGCATCGAGGAACATCAGTGCCAGTTGTTTTTCTGGGTGGGCCTCATAGTATTCCAAGGTATTCAAAATTATTCTCATATTGTCTTTGATTTGTCTTTTAGGTAAAAAGCCATTTTGATCTGAATGGATGAAGCCATTTAAATATTTTTTAAGTCTCTCAGCTAGTATAGATGCAAATAGCTTGTAGTCTGAATTTAATAAAGAAATTGGTCTATAATTCTTGATTTGTGTTAAATCAGTCTCTTCCTTGGGTAGTAATGTGATATACGCTTCTGACCATGACTTCGGTATTTGGTTCTCAGTCATCACTTCATTCATAACTTGTAGGAGTGGGAGGGTCAATATTTCTTCAAATGTTCTGTAGAATTCCACGGGTAGGCCATCTGGTCCTGGGGCTTTCCCATTATTTTGTTTTTTAAGTGCCTCTGTTAGCTCCATCATTGTTATTTTACTTTCTAACATTGTTCTAGTTTCATCTGGTACCTGGGGGAGATTGGCATCTTGTAGATACTTTTTGACTCGTCCCTCCTCCACCTTCTCTTGTTCATAGAGTTTAACATAGTAGTCGTGTATAATATTTTTTTTTCGGTATTTCCATACTGAATTTCTCCTTGTTTATCTCTTAGTTGAAGTATTTTCTTTGTTTCTCTCTCTTTTTTCATCTTATATGCCAACCACCTGCCTGGTTTGTTCGCATTTTCAAAATAATTCTGTTTGGCACCTCTAATTTTTTGTGCCAGTTCTTCCTTTTCTAATAGGTCCATTTTGTGTTTAATTATGTCCATTTTTATTTTAACATCTTTTTTTTGTGGTGCTCTCTGTAGATCTCTTTCAAGTATTTTATAGTCATTGTCTAGAGCTTTATGCATTTGTCTTTTCTTTGAGTTTCTCTTCCTTGTGTAATCTATTGTCAAACCTCTGATAACAGCCTTCATTGTATCCCAGAGATTCTGCAACGACGTATCTTCTTTCCTATTTTCTTTAAGGAAAAGGACTAGCTCTTTTTCCATTTTTTGTACAAACTCTTTTTCTTTCAATATAGTGTTATTTAGTGTCCATCTAGATCTTGCCCTTTGGCCTTTCCATTTAGTTAAAATTGGATTGTGGTCCACCCAGGTACTTGCTTCAATCTCAATTTCTTTTATGTTGGAGCTCAACTCCGCTGAGGCCCATATCATATCTATTCTAGAGAATGAAGAATGTCTATTTGAGTAGAAGGTATATTGTTCTTTTTTAGCATTTCTTTCTCTCCATATATCTTTTAGATTTAGTTCATCTGTCATCCTAAAAAAAGATTTCGGCAGAAGCTTCCTATTTAATTTTTTTGTTTTATGTGTTTTATAGTCCATATTTTGATTCACAATGCCATTAAAGTCTCCCATCATACAAATATCAGCATAGTCTAGTTCCAAAACTTTTTGTGTAGTTTTTTGTAAAATTCATCTTGTTTTTCATTGGGGGCGTAGATTCCAATTAGGAGTGTCTTTTTGGTATCCATAATTTCCACCATCAAAATTCTTCCCTCTTCCTCTGCGTAGACTACTTTTGTTGGGATGTTGCCTTTAATATAAAAGACCACTCCTCTTTTCTTGCAATTTGCCAATGATGAAAACATTTTCCCAAGCTTTGGTTGAGTTAGTAAATGTTCATATTTCTTTTGAATATGTACTTCTTGCAGACAGATTATGTCAAGTTGTAATTTCTCTAATTTATGGAATACTTTCTTCCTTTTAGTTGCCGAATTAAGTCCATTAATGTTAATTGTAATCATTTTTCTTTCTTCCATGTTTATACTTTATATACAGGATTTATCGCTCTAGTAGATCTAGGTTCTCGTTTTTCTTTGTGGCTCCCATTCCCTGTCTCCCCTTCTTTCTCACTTCCACCTACTGCTCCTTCTATTTTTTCGGTCGCGGTTGCAGGTGGTTCCAGTATTTGTATCACTGCATCGTCTTTCCCAGCTTTCTCCGCCGTTTCTCTAAAGTATTCTTCGTAGAAAGCTTCTGCCTTCTCAGTTGTATCTATCCTGTGTCTTTGTCCTTGCCAAGTACATAGTAAACCTTCCGGTATGAGCCATCTGTAGTTAACACCTTTTTTTATCAATACTTTAGTCAGAAATTGATATTCTCTTCTCCTCTCTCTCACCTCTCTTGGAATTTGTTTGAGTACTACAATCTCCTTACCTTTATATTCTAATTTTCTATCTCTCAATTTCTGTAAGATTTGTGATTTAATTGTTTTCTTAGTAAATCTTACATGCACTTCCCTTGGAAGAGCATTTCTCATTGCATATCTTGTGTATACTCTAAAAGTCTCATCAATTGTTTCTTTTATTTGGTCCTGGAACATCCCCAGAACATCTATCAAAATATTTGAAATTATCTGAACTAAGTCCTCTCCTTTTTCTTCTTCTATGTTTTGAAATCTTAAGAAAAATTCAGACCTGTCCATCTCCCATCTTAATATTCCACTGCTCTCTCTTTCTACATCACTTAGTCTGATCTCTAGCTTTTCAGTTTTCTTCTCTCCTTCTTGAATCTTATTTTCAATTTTTTGAATCCTATTTTCGTATTTCAGCATCCAGTTGTGTATACTTTCTACTTTTCCTTCCATATTATCAACTTTTTGCACTATGCTTTGGTTTTGTTGTTCCATTGCCTCCATTTTTCAAGCAGGCAACCAAGAAATTGTTATTTCATTTCCTGAGCAGCTATGAAGTTGGGTTGTAACCAATGCTGGAGGTCAAACAAATTAGCATTGGCTGCAGCAATAAGAAAAATGACCTAGGAAAGGCCACACTATTTATGCAGTCCACAAAAAAGGAACCAGAATGAATATATGCCAATAGCACAGGCTGTATAACTCTTCCCTTCCTCTCTTTCCCCACATTTGTAACAGACTCATTAAGAACATTTATAAGTGCAGTCTTAGCAGAATTAATATTGACTTTTATAAAGCTTCTTCCTAATTTAGAATTGCATCCAAAATAATTCTTATTCAGCAACATGCTTGAAACATAAAAAGGCAATTAATGTCAGTATTGAAATTAGGGCTGAAAGTTGGGAAAAGAAAAGCCAGTTATGAAACATTATGCAAATGTAACATATATATATGTATGTATGTATGTATGTATGTATGTATGTATGTATATGTGTGTATGTATGTATATGTATACATATACATACTTACACACATATAACACATACATACATGCATAGATACATACAAACATACATATGCTTACATACACACATATATCATATACATACACAGATTTACATAAACAGACTCTTTAGCTTAATGGAAGCTGCTCTTATTTTACGTAGGCTAAGAATATGTATTCAGATGAATTTTGGATTTTGTTGTGTACACCAAGGTCCAGAGATAATTATTGCAGGTATATGAGGGAACACTGATAATTAAACAAAACCTGTTAACTATTATCTTGATTGCAGTTAAGATTCTTAAAACTAATCAAACAATAAAAAATACAAAAAAAATAATAATATCTGAATTCAAACATCATCCAACGATTTCAGACAATCATGAAAAATATATAAAAGATGGCACTGTAGAAAATTCTCGGTTTATTTCCTAACTTTCAAGTTACATTTTTACCACTCTGAGCCTCATTAGCTATAGCTGTATGTAGAAGATCAATGGCATTCTGAAATTTACTGTCATATGGCTTATGATAAGATATACACTGGATAAATGACATCATGGGTATGCTGTCAAAATGCTTTTATTTTCCTGTCTCTCACACAGCACCAAGGATTAATGTTATCATGATAATGCACAAATAACAGGGTAGGAAAGGGAAAAATAGCCACTGAGAAATTCTCCATTACCACTGGAAGTAATTTTCTAAAGTATAGAAATAGGTTAGTGGAAGATTGTTTAGCTAGGTATGTTATATTCATTAAGTAGTACTTACAGGCCTTAAGAAGGAAGGAAGGAAGGGAGGAAGAGTGGAAGACATGGAGGGGAAAATACTACCAAAGGTGAAGTGATTCATTTTTTAAAAATCATTTAAGCAATAATTATGTATCTAGTCTAAAAAGAATTGGAGAGATTATAATGCAATTGGGATGTGGAGTATGTGGAGACTTTTACGTTACTGTGATCCATTGTAGGACATTATGTCCTTCTCTATACAAAAAGGCAATTATTTCACTGAAATGTAGTGAGTCAGTTACAATTTGGCAACATGAATAATTCCAGCTCTTCTGTTAAGTCTCCAAGTTTGAATGGCAGGGAGAAAAGTACAATAACAGCCTCATATAAACTAAGAAGCAGATTGTCCTTAGATCATATCCACTGCATGCTGGGTAGCAAGCAATTAGGTTGACTATAGGCATGAAATATTCAGCTAAAACATGGAAGGAGTTCTGAAACTTGTTTGGTATTGTAAGCTGGTAAAAAAGGAATCATATTTCTTTTCATCGCAAATATTCATTCTGGTAATGTAGAATGCCATGCTTGGATTACAATCTAAACATCCTCAGAATTTATTTTTAAAAATTTGTATTACAAATTACTTCATTGAGATTCAATATTGTGACTGTGTATTCACACCTTGACAGAGAAAGAAACTGCTCCCTGACTTCAAAAACTTTGTGAGAATTATGGCATTTGAGATAGTCTACCAACTTGGTGAATGGTGAATGAACAGACAAGCTTCTGCTTGAAATTAACTGACAGCTAAACATGTGACTCTTCCAATGAACTTTTAAGCTGACAGAGGTAAGGCTTGGGATTTTATAGGCAGGGAGATCCATTATAAATCTACTCCTCTTAAAAATGAAGACAATAGCTAGGAACTGAGGTTAAGAAGAGGAACAGGATTGTTTCATTTTCCCAGCAGCCTTCTCCCTGCTGCAGTTCCCAAGATCCTGGAAGGGCAGCCAAGACACAATTGAGATAGAAAAAAATTGTTATCTCTGAATAGTGATATAAAAATGCTTAAGTACAAATATTGTGTATGTTTTTTAACTTTTTATTTTGAATGTAAATAAGTCTAATATTTTGTTTCTGTTTTAATTTTTTTGGAAAAAGCTCAGTAATTCGGTGGGTTTTTTTGTTTTTTTTTTTCAACTTGGAATGTCTTTACAACATAGTTGTCTATCCACAGTTTTATATTTTGATAGACCAAATCTACCTCTTGGTAAGATTGAAAAATGTGGATAGACAGCATCACCACCAGATGGATTTGTGACTGGATGATCAATTCCACTCACTATGTAGTTCTCAATGGAACTATATTTACAGGGAGGGAAGCATGCAGTGGGGTACTTGAAGGTTTTGTCTTAGGCCCATGACTTTTCAAAATCTTCATAAATGATTTAGATGAAGGATAAAAAAGGAATTCATCAAATTTTCAGACAACATCAAGTTGGGGAAAAGAGCCAAAACTTTAGGCTTAAGATTCAAAAGAACTTGGACACTGGGCTTATCAAAATGCAATTCAGTGGTGACAAAAATAAAGTTTTACACGTAAGCAATAAAAAGCAAATGTACAGGTATAAAATAGGTGGTACCTGTCTCAACATCATTGACTGTGAGAGGGATCTAGGAATCTTAATAGACAACCTCTTAAATAAGAGCCATCTGTTTTTTCAAACTATCAATGTATGTGTGTGTGTGTGTGTGTGTGTGTACTGTGTTACAACCCCTGGTATGCCCAAATATGGAAGGAAGCATACTGCTTCCTTTCTCTATCTATCGGCTCACCCTAGGAGACCATCCAGACAGGAAGCCATTTTTTTTAATGTTGCCTTTGTTACACTTGTGTTGCATTTGTGCTGATAAATAAATAAAGGGAGAGTAGTATAGATCTATTTCAAGCTATTTAGCTCTCATCAGCTAGCCATACCCTTACTGAGATTTGAACCTGTGCTGTTTTACATATTAGGCAGTTGTGTTAGCCACTAAGCCACAGGCTCCCCTCCTTTATCAACTAAGTCAGGTTGAAATAGATATATACTAGTCTCCCTTTATTTATTTATTTAAAAGCACAAATACAACACACACACACACATATATATATTTAAAGTCATATTATATATATATATATATATATATATATATATATATATATGTATGTATGTATGTATGTATGTATGTATGTATGTATGTATATATGTATGTATGTATGTATTAGATTTTTTTAGCTATTAGATGGCTAAGATTTCTGCCTAGTATGTAATATAGCCCAGGTTCAAATCCCAGTAAGGGTAAGGCTAGCTGATGAGAGCTAAATAGCTTGAAATAGATCTATACTAGTCTCCCTTTACTAGGTCACACTTCCACTCTCTGTCTTCGGCTCGTCACAAGAGACCATACAGACAGAAACCTTTAAATATATACCTCTCACCCTGGCTGGCTGATAAGGAATCAAGCTCTGTAGCTCAATGGTTAACACATCTGCCTGAGAGGCAATAGAGCACAGGTTCGATTCCCAACATAGGGTATGGCTAGCTGATGAGAGCTAAATAGCTTGAAATAGATCTATACTAGTCTCCCTTTATTTATTTATCAGCATAAATATAACAAATATATATATATATATATATATATATATATATATATATATATATATATATATATATATATATATATATGTAGGTCTCTAGTTGTTCGGGTTTTCTCCCGCGTAGAATTGGAGATGTCTTGGCGACGTTTCGACGAAGTCTCCTTCGTCATCTTCAGGCGGCTTCAGACTACTTCAGGTTTGGTGTTTCCTACTCCTGGAAACACCAAACCTGAAGTAGTCTGAAGCCGCCTGAAGATGACGAATGAGACTTCGTCGAAACATCGCCAAGACATCTCCAATTCTACGCGGGAGAAAACCCGAACAACTAGAGACCTACATACTAACACCCGCGAAAACCTCAGAAAACATATATATATAAAGTCATATTTATATATGTTTTTTATTTGTGCTGATAAATAAATAAAGGGAGACTAGTATAGATCTATTTCAAGCTATTTAGTTCTCATCAGCTAGCCATACCTTTACTGGGATTCGAACTGGGCTATATTACATATTAGGCAGACGTCTTAGCCATTAGGCCACAGGCTCTGATCCATTATCAGCTGAGCCAGGGAGAAAGATATATATTTAAAGTCACAACCCCTGGTATGCCCCAATTATGGGAGGAAGCTAACTGCTTCCATTCTCTGTCAATCGGCTCGTTACAAGAGTCCATCACAACAGAAACCCAATATTTTTACTGTTGCCTTTGTTATATTTGTGTTTTTTATTTGTGCTGATAAATAAATAAAGGGAGACTAGTATAGATCTATTTCAAGCTATTTAGCTCTCATCAGCTAGCCATACCCTTACTGGGATTCGAACCTGGGCTATATTACATATTAGGCAGTTTAAACTCCCTGGCTCAGTTGATAAGGAGAAGAACCTTGTGGCTTAATGGTTAACACATCTGCCTAAGATGGTTAACACATCTGCCTAAAATGCAATACAGCCCAGGTTCAAATCCCAGTAAGGGTAAGGCTAGCTGATGAGAGCTAAATAGCTTGAAATAGATCTATACTAGTCTCCCTTTATTTATTTATCAGCACAAATACAACACACACAAACACACACACATGTATATGTATATGTATATGTATATACATATACAAATAGATATAGATATATAGATATACATATAGATATATTGATAGTTTATATAATCAGAGAGATATATCAAGGTCATGTGTAGTGTTAGTATCACTTTATACAGGTTCGGTAAGACCACATTTCAAAACTGCATCCAGTTTTGCTCACCGCAATACAAAAAAGATGCTGAGATTCTAGAAAGTGCAGAAAAGAGCAACAAAGATGATTAGGGGACTGGAAGCTAAAACATATGATGAGGAAAGACTAAGGGTAGCATAATAGCAGTCTTTCAATATTTGAGGGGATCAACCTATTCTCCAAAGCACTTGCAGGCAGAACAAGAAGTAACAGATGGAAAGTTATCAAGGAGAGAGCCAGTCTGGAACTAAGGAGAAATTTCCTGACAGTGAGAACAATTAAGCGATGGAACAGCTTTCCTGCAGAAGTTGGGGATGCTCCATCATTTATGAAAAGATTGAGCAGTCATTTATCCAGTACTTTCACAAGAATGGCACAAATGAGCATGGGGTTGGACTAGAAGACCTCCAAGATTCCTTCTAACTCTGTTATTCTGTATTCTGATTATTCTATATGTTACCTATTCATATGTTACCCTTTGTTTTCTGTAATTTTTCCATTGAAGATTTTGCATGCAATAATTTAAATTTTTGTAAACGGCATTCTTTCTATGTTTCTTCTCCTTCATAAAATAAAATTTATTTTCTCTCTTAAGAATTTGGTTCATCTTATAATGAGGCAGGTGGGAAGAAACTGCTGATGATGCTAATTGCTCATTTGAATGTTACAAGGCCAAAAAAGCAATGTAGGTTGTAATACCCCTATCTCTCGCCTGCTAGTCTTATGGGGAGTTTAAAAAGTAAGGTGCCCTCCTGGAAGGGAGATTGTCACATCAATAATTACAAAGCATCACACCAAGGCAGAAAGTAGAGCTAGGGTTTGCAGACATAAGGAGCTTCTGGGAGAGGAAGTTTTAACCTTCAATCTGTTACTGTATGGAGTCAGCCCTGGGAGCACAATATAGAAGTATTGACATTGAAAGTATTTATATTTTACTGATAATTATTTTTTGAGAGTCACTTCCATTCTTGGAACTATAGTTAATAAGATTTCTTGACAGATAATGCACACACATACAGAAACACACACACATACACATGAATTCCAGGTGATATATTGCAGGCATATTATTTTAAAATATATAAATAAGTAAAATGTAGCTAATACTAACTGATCATTGATAATTTGGATATTTTACTTCATTATTTCTTGTCTTTACAATTATACATTGATCATCTTTTATCTCTGGCTAACATGCTTGGAGAAATGTCAGACTTGGAGGAAGTGCAATCTCCCATTGCTAATTATATCTATGTTTGTTCTAAGACTGAATCATTTATGTATGTATTGATTAGAAGGGTTATAAAACAAAGATTTCAACCATAGGAACTGAGATAAAAATGTCAAGGTGGCAACTTTTACCCTGTGATGAAAGCCCCATCTCTTTTCTCCATGCATCATACCATATATTTTATATAAATAATTTTTTCATTTCATTTCATTTCATTTTAATTTATTTGTATGCCGCCCTTTTCCCTAAGGGGACTCAGGGCGGCTCACAACTCAAAGGGAGGGAAAAACAAACAAAGTTACAGAAAACATAAAACCATACATAGTTAAAAAAAGCACAACAGTCATACCATTCGAAGTGGGGCAGCGAGTCTTTAGCCCCAGGCCTGTCGGAACAGCCAGGTTTTAAGGGCTGTGCGGAAGGCCTGGAGGGTGGTGAGGGTACGAATCTCCACGGGGAGTTCGTTCCAGAGGGTCGGAGCAGCCACAGAGAAGGCCCTCCTCCAGGTAGTCGCCAGTCGACACTGGCCGGCTGATGGAATTCGGAGGAGGCCTAGTCTGTGGGATCTAATTGGTCTAGTGGAGGTAATTGGCAGTAGGCGGTCTCTCAAGTACCCAGATCCAATACCATGAAGGGCTTTGTAGGTGACAACTAGCACCTTGAAGCGTACCCGGAGATCAACAGGCAGCCAGTGCAGCTTGCGGAGGATAGGTGTTACGTGGGTGAACCGAGGCGCACCCACGATCGCTCGCGCGGCTGCATTCTGGACAAGCTGAAGTCGCCGAATACTCTTCAAGGGCAGCCCCATGTAGAGCACGTTGCAGTATTCCAGTCTAGAGGTCACAAGGGCACGAGTGACTGTTGTGAGAGCCTCCCGGTTCAGGTAGGGACGCAACAGGTGCACCAGGCGAATGCCCCCCCTGGTCACAGCTGACAAATGGTGTTCAAAAGTCAGCTGTGGGTCCAGGAGGACTCCCAAGTTGTGGACCCTATCTGAGGGGCGTACTGTTTGACCCCACAGCCTGAGAGGTGGAACACTTGGCCAATTAGTAGGAGGGAAGCACAGCAGCCACTCGGTCTTATCTGGATTGAGTACAAGCTTGTTAACTCCCATCCAGCCCCTAACAGCCTCGAGGCCCTTGCACATCACGTCCATCGCTTCATTGAGTTGGCACGGGGCGGACAGATACAACTGGGTATCGTCCGCATACTGGTGGTATTTTATCCCGTGCCATCGAATGATCTCACCCAGCAGTTTCATGTAGATATTAAAGAGGAGGGGGGACAGGACCGAACCCTGCGGCACCCCATACGTTAGGGGCCTAGGGGTCGATCTCTGCCCTCCGACCAACACTGACTGCGACCTGTCCGAGAGGTAAGAGGAGAACCACCGTAAGACAGTGCCTCCCACCCCCACCTCCTGCAGTCGTCGCAGAAGGATACCATGGTCGATGGTATCGAAAGCCGCAGAGAGGTCAAGGAGTACCAGGATGGAGGCATGACCTCCATCCCTGGCTCTCCAGAGATCATCGATCAATGCGACCAAAGCGGTTTCCGTGTTGTAGCCAGGCCTGAAACCCGACTGGAAGGGATTTAGATAACTGGTTTCCTCCAAGGACTGCTGGAGCTGAAAGGCCACCACCTTCTCAACAACCTTCCCCACAAAGGGGAGGTTGGAGACTGGACGATAGTTGTTAAGGACGGCTGGATCCAAAGATGGTTTCTTCAGGAGGGGTCTCACCACCGCTGCCTTTAATGCGGGGGGAAAGACCCCCTCCTGAAGGGAGGCGGTAACAACCGCTTGGATCCAGCCCTGTGTCACCTCCCTGCTGTTTACAACCAGCCAGGAGGGGCACGGGTCCAGTACACATGTGGAGGCACTTACAGCTTTCATGGCCTTGTCCATGTCCTCAGGGGTAACAGCTTGAAAATCAATCCAGTGATGTCCTACCAGATTATCCCTTGGTGCCTCAGCTGGTTCTGCAGGATTGGAGTCCAGGTCCGCCCGAAACCGAGCAACTTTATCTGCGAGGAATTGGACGTAGTCCTCAGCTCTGCCCTGCAAAGGATCGCTCGTATCCCTCCTATTTAGGAGGGAACGGGTTATCCTGAACAAGGTGGCTGGACGCGACTCAGCGGAAGCAATCAGAGAGGCAATGTATGTTCTTTTTGACGTCCTAATTGCCCGGATGTAGACTCTGATGCTGGATGTTAAAAGTGCTCGGTCCGACTCGTACTTAGTGGATCTCCATCGGTGCTCTAGGTGTCTCTTTCGGTGCTTCATCTCCCAGAGTTCCTCAGTAAACCAAGGGACCCTCCTGGATCCACTGCCTCGGATCGGCCGTAAAGGCGCAATCCGGTTAAGAGCCTCCGTCGCTGCTGAATTCCAAGCAGCAACCAGAGTCTCCGTCGGACTGCGGGTGAGAGTATCAGGAATAACCCCAAGCTCCATCTGAAAACCCAACGGGTCCATAAGTCGCCTGGGGCAGAACCACCTGGTCGGTTCCTCCTCCCTACAGTGGGGGTTTGGTCTCCGAAAGTCAAGCCTCAGTAGGTAGTGGTCCGACCATGACAGGGGTAAGATCTCACTACCCCTCAGACCAAGGTCACAACTCCACTGCTCCGAGAGAAATACGAGGTCCAGCATGTGACCCGCCGAGTGAGTTGGGCCCCGGATTACTTTTTTGGCATGAGTTGAATATTTTCTAGTTAAACACTCTCTAGAAAAAATATAAATTTAACATTAATAAAATCAGTACTTAAAATAGGATTCACGCACTGAAAAATAATTTGTCTTCTGTGAGTTACTGAAACATTGCAAGTGTTTCCTTTTTCTACAAGGCAAAAAACCCCGAAATAATAAGTCTATAAAATGGATAGACTTTTCTTTACAAATCAAATCTTATTAAATCATGGATGAAATGGAGAGTACATAACTTAGATGGCCTAAGGTAGTAAAATATTAAACTGCAGAAGTCAGAATTCAGTTTTGTAATTTTTAGGGGGGAAAACAGCTATGATATTTATTTGAAGTTCTTAATAATTCTGTGTAAATACATTAAAGTTACTCAGTTTAGACATGTTCTTTGAAAGTATCCACATGAAAATGAGTAAAAACTGCCAATATTAAATATTGGCAAGTTTATCTAATGATAAATACTTGAAAAGATATCTTGTCATAATTTCATGGAAAATAAATTATAAAGAGAAAAATAATAGTTGAAGTGATATTAAAAATAGCGGAGCCACCTCATCCATTCCCAGGGGTCCCTAGCATGCTGACATAACCAGGTCTTTGGACCTCCAGAGTCTCAATAGTGATGTGGCCAACCTTATCTAAGGAGGGAGAAGAATCCACAGTGTGGGCACCATAGCAGTAAAGGCCTGCCACTTAGGCTTGGATATACAAATAAAGAGGTGGTACAGTTATTGAATCAAGTAAATGAAATATACATATACTCTTTCTGTTTTATCCATAGTATATAAAGTACACACACAGTACAAAAAGAACGGTGAAAGTTGGACTTCTACTGGGAATGATTGAAAAAGGTGTGAAGAAGGTTCTCCCAACCTCTTTTGACAAGTGGGCTTTATAAAATCTCAGATTGTTTTCATTTAGAAACCTAACATTGATCAAAACAATAATGGGGTTTGGTTTTCAACAATGGAGCTTCTGATACATTTGTTTAAGAGGAAAGAAAAAGAGAACATATACATAAACATGCTAATATTTTGTATATTAATACTCCATTTTAATGCTCTAATTTCAATCCCCTTCCTTCCCCTTCACCTTAAGTCATGTAAAAGAGCATGATACTGGAACATGTATAACTAACATTTCCATTTGGAAGAGTGGGATTTGAAAGTGCTGGGTTTTCTAGTAATTATTTCCTACTAATAGTTATAGTGAGTTATCTTCTATTAATTAAAAATTCATATAAATGGCTTCCTGGGCGGGACTTGCTGATGGAAGCAGCTTAACATAGCTGCTCCCGAGTTCCTGGTCGCATTATCTGTTCAGATGATCGTCTATCAGACATCTGACAGGTACCTTATCCTTCAGGCAAGAAGGGAAGGAGAGAGGTCCAGCTGGGCAAAGTGCCCTTTTGATCTTTGCAGCTTTTATGTCTGCGAAGAGAGGGGGGCCAGCCAAAGGCGGAACCGTCTCCGTGCTGGAATCTCCAGCTGCTTCTTGCAGCACGAAGTAAGAATCCTCCCACTTAGAACAACATTTGAACTATTTGATTTTAATACAAGCAGAGCTCGTATGCGAGAACCTCATTTGTTTATTTAAATCCTAGCTTCATTTTTACAAGATCTTCCTTCGTTAATTTGGCTATTTAAAAAAGCTTTTAAAATGGCGACGATGAATTCTCCGTAACAATGTTTACCTTCTTAATCTTCTTGTAAAGAACAGCTATAAAACCTCAAAGGAAGGGAGTGACTCATCACTTTGCCTCATAGCCGGCCAGCAGATTTTTACTAATTAGTTTCACTTTTACA